>NC_140993.1:233254191-233854191 GCF_052327205.1 Somniosus microcephalus
TTTCGCTGCGGACTCCCGGGTCCGATATCGGTCGGGGGTGGCTCGTGTGAAAGCCTTGGTTTTCCCGGTCCCGCACTCACGGCAAGAGCGGGGGAAGGAGAGAGAGAGAGAGAGGGGGAAGGAGAGAGAGAGAGAGAGGGGGAAGGAGAGAGGGAGGGAAGGAGAGAGAGAGAGAGGGAAGAAGAGAGGGAAGAGGAGAGAGAGAGAGAGAGAGAGAGAGAGAGAAATTTTTAAGCTTCAGGCCCGGCTGGTCTGTAATGGCCGCCACTCACCTCAGAAATGGCAGTTTGAAGGATTAGGCCCCACCCACAAACACCAGGCTTTTTTGTAAAACTGGTTATGAGACTGGTGGGCTGGTCACTCTCCTCTCCCCTCCCTCCCCCTCTCCCTCCCTCCCACCCCCTCTCCTCTCCCTCCCTCCCTCCCCTCTCCCTCCCTCCCCCTCCCTCCCTCACCCTCTCCTCTCCCTCCCTCCCTCCCCCTCTCCTCTCCCTCCCTCCCCCTCTCCTCCCTTTCCTTTCTCTCCCTCCCTCTCCCTCTCTAGCGCCTCAGGCCCAGCCGGACTCACCTCGGTACCAGAACGGAGTCAGTCCGACAACGGGAGGCCGGGTGTCCAGCGCTACGAAGCGAGCCCAGGGTTCCTGATAGTTAACGCGGCGGGCCTTTGGACCCGGTTGGCGGACTCCCGTGTCCGATTGTGGACAGGGACGGCTCATTGGAAAGCCCCGGTTTTGCCGGTCCCGCACTCACGGCAAGAGAGAGAGGTGGAAGGAGAGAGAGAGAGAGAGGGAAAGAGAGAGAGAGCAGAGAGATAGAGAAAGAAATTTTTTGAGCTTCAGGCCTGGCCAGTCTGTAATGGCCGCCACTCACCTGAATAACGGCAGTTTGAAGGATTAGGCCACGCCCACAAACGCCATGAAACGCCCCCCCGTGACGCAGCGCGCGGATTGGTCAACCATCACGTCACTCAATGCTAATGAGCGGTAGGATTTGTCAACACCTGAATAACGGCAGTTTGAAGGATTAGGCCCTGCCCACAAATGCCATGAAATGCCCCCCCCGTGACGCAGCACGCGGATTGGTCAACCTTCACGTCACTTAGTGCTAATGAGCGGATTTCCCCCGTATGATTGGCCAACCGCTAATGAGCAGAATTTTGAACATTTTTTGTCTACTGTCCGAACAATTTTTATCTGACCAAAAAGTAAATATGCCTAGGACACCCTCCTAAACATAACCTATCTTTTGATATAACATATGTGTAGGTACGCTCTATAACTTTTGAGTGATGCCCAGACAGACAGACAGACACCACTATCCTTATAGCTGAAGTGCCCGGCGGTGCCGAGGGTCTTTTGAGGGCATGTTGTTGTTGGAACAGAGAGAGAGAGCGACTGGGGGGGAAGAGAGAGAGCGACTGGGGGGAAGAGAGAGAGCGACTGGGGGGAAGAGAGAGAGCGACTGGGGGGAAGGGGGGGAAGGGGAGGGGAGGAGGGGAGGGGGGAGGGAGGGGGGGAGGAGTGGGGATGGGGGGAGGAGGGGGCAAGGGGGAGAGGAGGGGGGAAGCGGGGAAGGGGAGGGGGGAAGGGGGAGGGGAGGGGGAAGGGGGAGAGGGGAGGAGGAGGGGGGGAGCGAGAGGGGGGAGGGGGAGGAGGGGGAGGGGGGGAGGGAGGGAGTCCCCAAGCCCTGCCCCCCGATGTCCCGAGCCCCGCCCTCCCGAGGCCCGATCTCACGAGGCCCGATCTCCGGAGGCCCGATCTCCCGAGCCCCGCCCCCCGCCCAAGCCGGCTTCAAGAGCAGAGAGACGCCGCCGCGCAACCTACCGCGTGAGGCCCGGCCGGACTCAAGTCGCGCGCGCTGACTCCTGCCCCACCCGCCTTTACTAACATGGCGGCGGTGGCGACGCTCGGCTCAGGCCCGCCCCCTCCAGCCTTCACAAAGATGGCGGCGATCGCGAGCTGCTTGTTCAGCGCGACGGGAGGTGCCTAGCTCGGGCGTGGCTGGGCAACAGAGGCCCAGGCTTACAGGCCTGGAAAAACAGTTAAAGGTAGGAAAATTCTAGATGTTACAGAAAAGATTTACAAATTAATTAACTTTTTTAAAAACAATGTGTGTTTTAAAAGCAACTTTCTTTTTGCTGGAAATGTAGATTTGAAAAGAAACACGCAGAAAGCGGGAAAAATAAATGAAAAGTTTGGAATCAAGATGGCGGCGACTCACCTTGGTTCAGAACGATAAGGCCCGCCCACACACGCACCAATTGGTGGACCGTCAGGTCACCGAAGCTTAGGATTGGTCAATCGTCCCGTCACTCGACTCTAGGAGGGCCCGCCCACACGCGCCAGGACCCCGCCCCTGCCACGCAGTGATTGGTCGACCGTCGGGTCGCTCGACCGTACGATTGGTCGACCTCGACGTCACTCGATGCTAATGAGCGGATAATGAGTGGAATGTTGAAAGTTTTTTGGATACCGCGGGCGCAATTTTTGTCTGGCTGAAACGTAAATACGCTTATGACGGTTCTGGAATCGTAAGCTTTCTTTCGATGTAACACACGTGTAGGTACGCTCTATAACTTTCGAGTTTATTCAATACAGACAGACAGACAGACGGAATGACAGACAGAAGAACCGCTTTATATACTAGCTAAAGTGCCCGGCGGTGCCGAAGGTATTTTGAGGGCATGTTGTTGTTGGAAGAGAGAGCGAGCGCGACTGGGGGGGAAGAGAGAGAGCGACTGGGGGAAGAGAGAGAGCGACTGGGGGAAGAGAGAGAGCGACTGGGGGGAAGGGGGGTAGGGGCAGGGGGAGAGGGAGGAGGAGGAGAGGGGGCGGGGAATGGGGGAGGGGGGAGGGGGGAAGGGGGGGTGGAGGGGGAGCGGGGGTGGAGGGAGAGGGGGTGTGTGGGGGGAAAGGGGGGGTGGGAAGGGTGGGGGGGGAAGGGTGGGGGAAGGAGGGGGGAGGGGGGAAGGGAGAAAGGGAGGGGGGTGAAAGGGAGGGGGGGAGCCAGCAGACCCTCTCCCCTCCGCCGGCGATGGCTCCGCGGAGCTCCGTGCCGCCCCACGCACTGACATGGCCCAGCCGAGCACAGCGCCCCGGTCAGCCCGAGCCCCACCCCCCAAGCCCCGCCCCACGTCCTCCAGAGCCCCGGCTTCAAGACCGCCGATTGCGACTGGGCCTGCGCTGGAGCCAAGCCCCGGGAACGGGCGTGAGCCAGCTAGAGGCTGAGAGGGGGGGCCGGGCACGGTTGCCTGGGTAACCCTACCCCCCCTTCCCGCTCTCCAGAGCACCGGCCTCCCGAGCCCTGCCCTCCCGAGCACCGGCCCCCCGCCCGAGCCGCGGGGGGGAAGGAGAGACCGCCGCTCCTCCGGTCGATGTGTTGCGGGCCGACCCCTGATGAGCACCCGATCAGCTGAGCCCGAGCCCCGTGGTGACCGTAACTCACCTCCCGCTAGGCTCCCTCCCGCCGCGCCAACCTTTACCAAAATGGCGGCAATGGCTACGCACGGCCCAGTCCCACGCCACCAGCCTTTAAAAAGATGGCGCCGATTGCGGGGCGGGCCCAGCGGGAGGGGCGGTGCCTAGCTCGGACGTGGCTGGGCAACAGAGGCCCAGGCTTCCAGGCCTGCAAAAACGGTGAAAGGTAGGAAAATTATAGAGGTTAGAGAAAAGATTAACAAATTAATTAACTTTTTAAAAAACAATTTGTGTTTTAAAAGCAACTTTTTTTTTGCTGGAAATCTAGATTTGAAAAGAAACACGCAGAAAGTGGGAGAAAAAAATAAACTTACGAATCAAGATGGCTGACACTCACCTCAGTTCAGAATGATAAGGCCCGCCAACACACGCACCGATTGGTGAACCGTCAGGTCACTGAACTGTAGGATTGGTCAATCCTCACGTCACTCAACTGTAGGATAGCCCACCCGCACGCGCAATGAACCCGCCCCTGTGACGCAGCGATTGGTCGACCGTCGCGTCGCTCGACTGTACGATTGGTCAAACTTCACGTCACTCGATGCTAATGAGCGGATACTGAGCGGAATTTTGAACGTTTTTTGGATACTGTCGGCAAAATTTTTGTCTGACCAAAAAGTAAATATGCTTATGACCGTTCCGGAATCGTAAGCTTTCTTTTGATGTAACACACGTGTAGGTACGCTCTATAACTTTTGAGTGTATAGCCGGACAGACAGACGGACAGACAGAAGTACCGTTTTATATATACTAGCTGGAGTGCCCGACGGTGCCGAGGCTTTTTTGAGAGCATGTTGTTGTTGGAAGAGAGAGAGCGAGCGACTGGGGGAAGAGAGCGAGTGACTGGGGGGAAGAGAGCGAGCGACTGGGGGGAAGAGAGCGAGCGACTGGGGGGAAGAGAGAGAGCGACTGGGGGGAAGAGAGAGAGCGACTGGGGGAAGAGAGAGAGCGACTGGGGGGAAGAGAGAGAGCGACTGGGGGAAGAGAGAGAGCGACTGGGGGGAAGAGAGAGAGCGACGGGGGAGGGGGGTAGGGGGTAGGGGGAAGGGGGGTAGGGGGAAGGGGGGAAGGGGGGTAGGGGTAGGGGGAGGGGGGAGGGGAGGAGGGGGGAGGGGGAGGAGAGAGGGGGAGGGGTGGAGGGGGAGAGTATGGGAGAGAGGGAGGAGGGAGGAGGGAGGGGGGAGGGGGGATAGACAGAGGGAAGGACTGATAGAGGAAGGAAAGATAGAGGGCGAGTGGCCGCTCCCGCTCTCCCGAGCCCCGCCCCCCCGTGCTCCGCGCTCCTGCTCTCCTGAGCCCCGGGCTCCCGCTCTCCCGAGCCTCGCCTCCCCGAGCCCCGCGCTCGTGCCCTCCCGAGCTCCGCCTTCCCGAGCTCCGCCCCCCACCCCCCACCCGAGCTGGCTTCAAGACCAGAGAGAGAGACGCCGCCGCGCAACCTATCGCGTGAGGCGCGGCCGGACTCAAGTCGCGCTCCGGCCGGAAGTTGACGTGCGCGCTGACTCCCGCCCCGCCCGCCCGCACAAAAATGGTGGCGATCGTGGGACTTTTGTTGATCGCGAGGGGAGGTGCCTAGCTCGGGCGCGGCTGGGCAACAGAGGCCCAGGCTTCGTGGCCTGGAAAAACGGTGAAAGGTAGGAAAATTATAGAGGTTAGAGAAAAGATTTACAAATTAATTAACTTTTTAAAAACAATTTGTGCTGTAAAAGCAACTTATTTTTTTGCTGGAAATGTAGATTTGAAAAGAAACACGCAGAAAGTGGGAAAAAGAAATGAAGAGTTTGGAATCAAGATGGCGGCCACTCACCTCATTTCAGAATGATAAGGCCCGCCCACACACGCACCAATTGGTCAACCGTCAAGTCACTTAAGTGTAGGATTGGTCAATGGTCCTGTCACTCGACTCTAGGACGGCCCGCCCGCACGCGCTAGGAACCCGCCTCCGCGACGCAGCGATTGGTCGACCGTCGGGTCGCTCGACTGTACGATTGGTCGACCTTGACGTCACTCGATGCTAATGAGCGGATAATGAGCGGAATTTTGAACGTTTTTTGGATACCGTGGGCACAATTTTTGTCTCACCGAAAAGTAAATACGCTTATGACCGTTCCGGAAGCGTAAGCTTTCTTTTGATGCAACGCACATGTAGGTACACTCTATAACCTGAGAGTGTATAGCCGGACAGACAGACAGACAGACAGAAGTACCGCTTTTATATATAGATAACTAGCTGGGGGGAGCCCGGCGTTGCCAGGGCTGTTTTGGGCCGGGCAGTTTAAATGGAGTCCCAGGCTTTGGGGCCTCTCTGTGTCCCTCTGTGAATCTGCTGCCGGGCAACATTTTAAATCGAGTTCCAGGCTTTTGGGCCCTGTCTGTGTCCCTCTGTGAATCTGCTGCCGGGCAACATTTTAAATCGAGTACCAGGCTTTCAGGCCCTGTCTGTGTCCCTTTGTGAATCTGCTGCCGGGCAACATTTGTACCTTTTAATACCTTGAAAGATGAAAGTGAAAGTACTTATAAAAAGGTTTTTGGTAAATCTTATGTTATTTTTAAAAGAGAAACTAACTTTTTCAAAGCTGGATGATCAAAGGGCTTTCAGGCCCTGTCTCTCTCTCCTGAATGAATCTGGTGCCGGGCAACATTTCTACCTTTTAATACCTTGAAAGATGAAAGTGAAAGTACTTATAAAACGTTTTTGGTAAATCTTATGTTATTTTTAAAAGAGATACTAACTTTTTCAAAGCTGGATGATCAAAGTAGTTTGAGCTGGAAGCTGGCTGCCAGATCCCTGAGATGAAAACGATTAGTCCCGCCCACACACACACACACCGATTGGCCAACCATCAGGGGACTGTACTGTAGGATTGGTCAATCGTGACGGCACAGGATTGGTCGAACCTTGACGTCAGTCAATCAATGCTAAGTAGCAGATAATGAGTTTAATTTTGAAGGTTATTTGCATAAGGCGCGAACAATTTTCGTCCAACCGAAAAGTAAATATGCTTACGAGCGTCCCGGAAGCGTAAGCTTTCTTCGGAGGTAACGCGCGCGTAGGTACGCTCTATAACTTTCCAGCGCATAGCCGGACAGACGCACACATAAGGACAGACAGAAGGACAGACAGATAGGCAGACAGAAAGGAGTATCCATTTATATATATAGATAATAAGATAAGATATATAATAATAAGACTAGCTGGAGTGCCCGGCGGTGCCGAGGGTTTTTTGAGGGCATGTTGTTATGAAAAAAGTACAAATAATTTTTATATATATAAATGAGTTTGTGTGTCTGTCTGTCTGTATGGGAAGGAGAGAGAGAGAGAGAGCGAAAGAGAGAGAGAGATGGAAAGAGGGGGAAGGAGAGAGAGCGAGGGGGAACAATAAATTGCCAGGAGTAACCCAAGGCAGAGACTCTGGAGGCATACTGATTTGGTTTAAAACAGAGCTTAAGAATTGCATCAAATTTATAAAAAAGGGTGAAAACCACATGTGGCTCAAAATTGAGAGGGGGATTATCTCTAACACTCAAGATGTTTTCATTTGCGCACTCTATATCCCCCCAATGGAATCCCCGTACTTTAAAGAGGACACCTTCTCCAACATTGAGAGGGAGATTATCCAATTCCAGGCCCAGGGGAACGTGTTGATCTGTGGTGACCTCAATTCAAGAACTGGCGAAGAACCAGACTTCACCAATAATCAGGGAAACAATTACATATTCGGGAATAACCACTTCGATATCCCTTCCCATCCATACAGGCATAACTGCGACAAACAGACAAATACTAACGGAAAACAGCTCCTGCAGCTCTGTCGGAGCCTGGGTCTGTACATTGTCAATGGTAGGTTCATGGGAGACCTCCTAGGAAGATCAACCTATTGCTCACCTCTTGGCTATAGCACCGTAGACTATATGATTACGGATTTGGACCCATCCTCTTTCAGAGCATTCACAGTCAAACCACAAACAACACTGTCAGACCACAGTCAAATTACTATGTATCTTAAAAAGACAGAAACAACCAACACAGAAACACAACCCAGTAAGCTGTACAACACCAAAAAATCGTACAGATGGGCCAAAAACAGCACGGAAAAATACCAGAAAGCAATTAGCAATCAATCAACTCAAGCTCTCTTGGACACCTTTCTGGAAAACATATACACTCACAATAAAGAAGGCGTAAACCGGGCAGTGAATAACCTAAATAATATTTTTGATAATTTGGCAACAAGGTCAAACTTGAAAGCTCGCAAGAACAAACCCAAAACAAAAAACTATGAAAAATGGTTTGACCCAGATTGCCATAACATGAGGAAAAAACTTAGAAAAATATCAAACCAAAAACACAGACAGCCAGAAAACGAGGAATTACGCCTTACTTATTGTCAGACACTAACACAATACAGAAACACACTCAGAACCAAAAAAGAGCAGTATATCAAGAATGCACTCAGCTCCATTGAGGAATCCATTGATTCCAATTGTTTCTGGGACAACTGGAATACATTACACAAAAAACAACACAACGAATTGGCCATTCAAAATGGAGGCACATGGGAAAACCACTTTGAAAAATTATACCAGAAAAACACACTAAGGCCAGAGCAACACCAAATATGCAAAAAACTGGAAAAGCTCGAAATGGCCATAAAAGATAACCAAAACCCGCTAGACTCCATAATAACAGAAAAAGAACTATTTGAAAAACTCAAGGACCTGCGACCAGGAAAAGCTTGCGGTGCAGACGGCATACTAAGCGAGATGATTAAACACACAGACGACAAAATGAAACTGGCTATCCTAAAACTCTTCAACTTGGTTCTGAGTGTCGGTTACTTCCCTGATATCTGGAACAAAGGACTCATAACGCCCATATACAAAAGTGGGGACAAAGTCGACCCAAATAACTATCGAGGTATCTGTGTAAACAGTAACCTGGGGAAGGTATTCTGTAGCATCATAAACAAAAGACTTATAAACTTCCTTGAGGAGCACAATGTCTTGAGTAAAAGCCAAATTGGATTCCTACCAAACTATAGAACATCAGATCATATCTTCACCCTACAGACCCTAATTGACAAACATGTTCATCAAAACAAAAGCAAAATCTACGCATGCTTTATAGATTTCCAGAAGGCTTTCGATTCCATCTGGCACGACGGTCTATTCCTGAAACTTATCGAAAGCGGGGTAGGGGGAAAAACATATGATGTAATTAAATCAATGTATACAAACAATAAATGTGCAGTTAAAATTGGAGACAAACAAACAAAATACTTCCCACAGGGGCGGGGGGTGATGCAGGGCTCGCCCATCTCACCGACACGCTTTAATATTTACATAAATGAATTGGCAAAACTGCTTGAACAATCTACAGCACCCGGCCTCACCCTATACGAATCCAAGGTTAAATTCCTCCTCTATGCAGATGACCTGGTTCTGCTGTCACCAACTAAGGAGGGTCTACAGCAGAACCTGGATCTGCTGGAGTCGTTCTGCCAGACCTGGGCCCTGACAATAAATCCCCAAAAAACCAAAGTCCTTGTGTTCCAGCAAAGATCCAGACATCAGGGACCCAAAATAAATTTCACACTAGGAACAACCAAAATTGAACAAACCACTAACTACACATACTTGGGCTTAAAAATCAGTTCTACGGGAAATTTTCATCTGGCTGTGAATGAACTGAAAGAGAAAGCAAGAAGGGCTTTCTATGCCATTAAAAAATCAATCTAAATAGAAATCCCAATTAGCATTTGGCTCAAAATTTTCAAATCAGTAATTGAACCAATTGCACTCTATGGCAGTGAGGTGTGGGGACCGCTAACACAACAAGATTTTGCAAAATGGGACAAACACCCAATTGAGATCCTACATGCAGAATTCTGTAAAAGTATCCTCCGGACTCAAAGGAAAACCGTAAACAATGCATGCAGGGCAGAACTAGGCCAATATCCATTAATAATCACTATCCAAAAAAGAGCCACCAAATTTTGGAAACACCTAAAAATGAGCAACCCCCACTGCTATCATTACGAAGCCCTGAAATGTCAAGAGAGGACCATAAAGAAGAATACCCTCAGTCAACTAGTCCTGGGACTCAGTGAAGTAACTATTAACACTACTAACAATAACCAGCCCCAGGACAGTGACAGCGTAACACAAAAAATTCGACCCAACACAATCGTCACTAAGCAAAAGGAAAAATATCTGTCATATTGGGCAGAAACAACAAAAACCCAAAATAAACTCAATTGCTACTTGGCCCTAAACAGACAATACAACATGGCTGATTACCTGACCATGGTAAAGGATAGCAAACTGAGAAAAACCTTGACAATGTACAGACTTAGTGAATATAGCCTGGCGATCGAAAAAGGTAGACACAGGCAGACCCGGCTACCAAGAGAGGACAGGATATGCTCTCAATGCAGTCAGGGAGTGGTGGAGACAGAGATGCACTTCCTCACAGCTTGTAGAAAATATCAGGGCATAAGGGGGAATTTCTACCCAAAATTCACAAAAATATGCCCGGAATTCAGAAATTTGAATGACGACCAAAAACTCCCATACCTACTAGGGGAAGAGAGAAATTGTGTAACCTTAGCAGCACACTACGTTACAGCTTGCCATAAACAGAGGGACAACCACTAAACATAAGAAAAGAGTATATATAAATTATATGAATGTATATTTATACACTCAGGGATATATCTGTTTATACACTGTATGGATAGATCTATATTTATGTGTTCAACCATGAATGTTTTTCGATGCTTTGGCAACATAAGATGTACCTTGTCATGCCAATAAAGCGATTTGAATTGAATTGAATTGAATTGGAAAGAGAGAGAGAGAGAGAGAGAGGTGGAAGGAGAGAGAGAGAGGGGGAAGGAGAGAGAGCGAGAGAGGGAGAAGGAGAGAGAGACTGGGGGAGAGAGAGAGAGAGAATGGGGGAGAGAGAGAGAGAGACTGGGGGAGAGAGAGAGAGAGAGAGAGACTGGGGCAGAGAGAGAGAGAGACGGGGGAGAGAGAGAGAGTGACTGGGGGGGAGAGAGAGAGAAAGAGACTGGGGGAGAGAGAGAGAAAGAGTGGGGGAGCGAGAGACTGGGGGAGAGAGAGAGTGACTGGGGAGAGAGAGAGAGAGACTGGGGGGAGAGAGAGAGGCTGGGGAGAGAGAGAGAGAGACTGCGGGGGGAGAGAGAGAGATGGGGGAGCGAGAGAGAGAGAGACTGGGGGAAGCGAGAGAGAGAGAGACTGGGAGGAGAGAGAGGGACTGGGGGAGGAGAGAGAGAGAGACAGGGGGGGAGAAGAGAGAGAGAGAGACTGCGGGGAGAGACTGGGGGGAGGAGAGAGACGGGGGCAGAGAGAGACTGGGGGGAAGAGAGAGGGACTAGGGGGAGAAGAGAGAGAGAGACTGGGGGGAGAAGAGAGAGAGAGAGACTGGGGGGAGAAGAGAGAGGGAGACTAGGGGGAGAAGAGAGAGAGAGAGAGACTGGGGGGAGAACAGAGAGAGAGAGAGACTGGGGGGGAGAGAGAGATGCTGCCGCTCACCTGCTCGCTTCCCTCTCCCCTGGGCTTTCGGGCCGTGCGGGGGAGAGAGAGAGACTGGGGGGGAGAGTGAGACGCCGCCGCTCACCTGCGCGCTTCCCTCTCCCCCGGGCTTTCGGGCCGCGTGGGGAAGAGAGAGCTTGGAGGCGGGCAGCCAGCGCCGCAGAATGTGAGAGGCCCGGTTGCCGGGGTAACCCTCCTCCCTTCCCCCCCTCCCCGCTCCTGAGCGGCTACAGAAGGTGAGAGAGGCCAGGGCCCGGTTGCCGGGGTAACCCTCCTCCCCCCCGCCCCGCGCCCTCCTGAGCAGCTACAGGCTGAGAGAGGCCCGGGCCCGGTTGCCGGGGTAACCCTCCTCCCCCCCCCTCCGCCCTCCTGAGCGGCCACAGGCTGTGAGAGGGGCCCGGGCCCGGTTGCTGGGGAAAACCTTCTTCCCCCCACCCCTGCCCTCCTGAGGGGCTACAGGCTGTGAGAGAGGCCCAGGCCCGGGCCCGGGCCCGGTTGCCGGGGAAACCCTTCCCCACCTCAACTCACTCCCAGAATCCCCTTCACACACACACAAAGTGGGAAAAATAAATCAATAGTTAGGAATCAAGATGGCCGCCATTCACCTCAGCGCAGAAGGATTAGGCCCGCCCACACACGCAATGAAACACCCCCCATGACGCACCAATTGGTCAACCATCAGGTCACTCAACTGTAGGATTGGTCAACCATCACGTCACTCAACACTATCCCCTGTAGGATTGGTCAACCATCAGGTCACTCAACACTATCCCCTGTAGGATGCCCCGCCCACACACGCAATGAATCGTCCCCCGTGACACACTGATTGGTCAACCATCACGTCACTCAATGCTATCCCCTGTACGATTGGTTAACCATCATGTCACTCAACGCTAATGAGCGGAGTTGTCCCTTTTTTGAACATTTTTTGCATAGTGTCCGAACAATTTTTGTCTGACCAAAAAGTAAATACACCTATGACGCTCCCCTAATCATAAGCTTTCTTTTGATATAACATATGTGCAGGTACGCTCTGTAACGTTTGAGTGTATAGCGGACATACAGACAGACAGACAGATAGCCGCCACGACCCGTTTATAAATATATAAAGAATTATGACCCCTAGTTCTGGACTCCCGGCCATCGGGAACATCTTCCTGCATCTAGTCTGTCCAGGCCTGACAGAATTTTATAGGTTTCGATGAGATCCCCTCTCAATCTTCTAAACTCCAGTGAGTACAAGCCCAATCAACACAATCTCTCCTCATATGTCATTCCTGCCATCCCAGGTATCAGCCTGGTGAATCTTCGCTGCACTCCCTCCATGGCAAGAACATCCTTCCTCAGATAAGGCGACCAAAACTGCACACAATACTCAAGGTGCGGTCTCACCAAGGCCCTGTACAACTGCAGCAAGACATCCTTGTTCCTGTACTCGAACCCTCTCGCTACGAAGGCCAACATGCCATTTGCCTTCTTAACCGCCTGCTGCACCTGCATGCTTACCTTCAGCGACTGGTGCACAAGAACACCCAGATCTCTTTGCACTTCCCCTTCTCCCAATCTATTGCCATTCAAATAATAATCTGCCTTCCTGTTTTTGCCACCAAAGTGGATAACCTCACATTTATCCACATTATAGTGCATTTGCCATGTTTCTGCCCAATCACCCAACCTGTCCAAATCGTACTGGAGTTTCATGACATCCTCCTCGCAGCACACCCTCCCACCCAGCTTTGTGTCGTCTGCAAATTTGGAGATATTACATCCAATTCCCTCGTCCAGATCGTTAATATATATCGTGAACAGCTGGGGTCCTAGGACCGATCCCCACTCGTCACTGCCTGCCACTCGGAAAACGACCTGTTTATTCCAACTCTTTGCTTTCTATCTGCCAACCAGTTCTCTATCCAAGTCAATACCTTGCCCCCAATCCCATGTGCCTTAATTTTGCACGCTAATCTCTTATGTGGGACCTTATCGAAAGCCTTTTGAAAGTCCAAATACACCACATCCACTGGTTCTCCCTTATCTATTTTACCAGTTACATCCTCAAAAAATTCCAGTAGATTAGTCAAGCACGATTTACCTTTTGTAAATCCATGTTGACTTTGTCCGATCCTGTCACTGTTTTCCAAGTGCTCTGCTATTACATCTTTTATAATGGACTCTAGCATTTTCCCCACCACCGATGTCAGGCTTACCGGTCTATAATTCCCGTGCTGGGAGTAAATCACCCTGCTGGGAGCACAAAATTGGAAAATTATCCCTTTGGAGTTCTTTGAAAAGCTTTTAGACTGCTAATTTTGACATGTCGTCATTACTGTTAGAGTATAATATATGCAGAGCGCCTGCTATTCCTCCATAATATTCAATGAAATAAAACCCAGTACCAACGCAATGCAAATTGTGTGTCTTGATCGTAGTGCTGTTATCGATGGTAGTCCACCATGACACGAACCACCAGCACAAAAAAATGACAAAAATAGAACAAAATGGCCTCTGACTAAATCCAATGATTATTATTGCTCCGCCACTGACTCAGTCCTCTTTTTGCCTCATGTAGTCTCTCTTATCTTTTCACAGCCTCCACTTGCCTCCCCAGCACTGATTTGCTAGGATGTTCCTGGGCGAGGGGAGGGGTAACAGATATGGAGAGAGGTGCATGAAGTTTGGGATGGTTTCACTAGAGATGAGAAGGTTAACGAGTGACCTGATCAAGATCTTCAAGATTATGAAGGGTTATGATTAAGATAAATAATGGCCGATGGTTTTTGTTGGTTGGCGAGGCAGGGTAATAAGAGAAAAAAAATTTAAGATGATCAATAAAAGAATGAAAAGAGGAAATGAGAAGTGTTTTTGTCATAGGGCATGGTCAGAATGTGACTTTTTCTACCACAAAATTATGTTAAATTAAACCACCATTAAAACTATCATACTCGTCACCCACTCAGACCTCGACTGGACTCCAATGATCTCTCCCAACCTTTCGCTGCCTCCACCAGCCTCTCCTGCACAGATTCGCTCGGATGTTAACAGGCAGCAGGGGCTACAGGTATAAAAGCAGAGTCTGTAAATTACTTTCAAACAGAATTAGATAATTGCTTGAAACAGAGGGACATTAAAGTGAATGGAGGGCAAAATGGGTTAGACATGTGGAGAAAAAACATCAGCACAGACTTGATAGGCCAAATGGCCTGTTCCTGTGCTGTAACATGATATGAGTCCCCAGCTTCTGCTCCTTGTAGGTTTTTTGATCAGCTTTCCCAATGGTTGTCCTCAGCTACACTGGGCTTACAGGTGAGAGGGGAGAAGGATGTTTGCCTATCACATCCGTTATGTCTCACTTTCTAAGTTTGCAGTAATGTCCTAGTCTCAGACACTTTTCCAGGCCACCTCTCTGTCAGATAGTGGCCTCTCATGTCCCATGCCCACACCAGATTACTGTTTCGGGCAGCCTAACTCCTTCAGGCGGTCCCCATATTTCTGTCACTGCTGGTAATATGCTGCGAGCCTGGTCACTTCCCTTGACTGCTTTATTCTCCCAGGCAGATGCCTACCATATCCAATACATTGCATATACCTACAGCGGTCACCATGGTTCAGCGCACACCAGTGCTTGTAGACCCCATGAAATTGAACCCCCGCCACACCCCTATACCCGCCCCCGCTTCCACCTCCCGAGTACGCCGAAATCCGTCGATGGTACAATTACTGCCTTGTAACATTTCTAACCATGTGTCCCTGACGACCATGTGTGCGGGAAGTGTATCCAGCTGCAGCTACTGACAGACCGCATTGCGACGCTGGAGCTGCGAATGGATACATACTGGAGCATTCGCAATGCTGAGAACATCGTGGATAGCATGTTTAGGGAGCTGGTCACACTGCAGGTAAAGGCTGCACAGGCAGGAAGGGAATGGGTGACCGCCAGGCAGAGTAGTAGGTGCAGGCAGGTAGTGCAGGGGTCCACTGTGGCCATCCCCCTTTCAAACAGATATACCACTTTGGATATTGTTGAGGGAGATGGCTTAGCGGGGGAAGGCAGCAGCAGCCAACTTCCTGGCACCATGGGTGGTCCTGCTGCACAGGACGGGAGGAAAAAGAGCAGGAGAGCTATAGTGATAGGGGATTCTATTGTAAGGGGAATAGATAGGCGTTTCTGCGGCTGCAAACGAGACTCCAGGATGGTATGTTGACTCCCTGGTGCAAGTGTCAAGGATGTCTCGGGGCAGCTGCAGGGCATTCTGCAGGGAGAGGGTGAACAGCCAGTTGCCGTAGTACATATAGGTACCAACGATATAGGTAAAAAAATGGGATGAGGTCCTAAAAGCTGAATGTAGGGAGTTAGGAAGTAAATTAAAAAATAGGACCTCAAAGGTAGTAATCTCAGGATTGCCAGCAGTGCCATGTGCTAGTCAGAGTAGAAATAGAAGGATATTTCAGATGAATATGTGGCTAGAGGAATGGTGCAAGGGGGAGGGATTCAAATTCCTGGGACATTGGAACCAGTTCTAGGGGAGGTGGGAGAGTACAAACTGGACGGTTTGCACTTGGGTGGGACTGGAACCGATGTCCTCGGGGAAGTGTTTGCTAGTGCTGTTGGGGAGGGTTTAAACTAAAATGGCAGGGGGTTGGGAACCTCTGCAGGGAGACAGAGGAAAGGGAAGCAAGGATAGAAACAAAAGACAAGGAGAAAAGCAAAAGTGGAAGGCAGAGAAATCAAGGCAGAGGAATCAAACAGGGCCACAGTAAATAATAATTCTAAAAGGACTAAGAGTGTTAAAAAATCAAGTCTGAAGGCTTTGTGTCTTAATGCGAGGAGCATTTGTAATAAGGTGGATGAATTAGCTGCACAACTAGATGTAAAGGGATATGATATAATTGGGATTACGGAGACATGGCTCCAGGGTGACCAAGACCGGGAATTCAACATTCAGGGATATTCAATATTCAGGAAGGACAGGAAAAAAGGAAAAGGAGGTGGGGTAGCATTGCTGGTTAAAGAGATTAACACAATAGTAAGGAAGGATATTAGCTCTGATGATGTGGAATCTGTATGGGCAGAGCTGAGAAATACCAAGGGGCAGAAAACATTAGTGGGAGTTGTATATAGACCCCCAAACAGTAATGCTGAAGTTGGGGATGGCATTAAATGAGAAATTAGAAACGCGTGCAATAAGGGCACAGCAGTTATCATAGGTGACTTTAATCTACATATAGATTGGGCTAACCAAATTAGTAACAATACTGTGGAGGAGGAATTCCTGGAGTGTATATGGGATGGTTTCCTGGACCAATATGCCGAGGAACCAACTAGAGATCAGGCCATCTTAGACTGGGTATAATGTAATGAGAAAGGATTAATTAGCAATCTTGTTGTGCGAGGCCCCTTGGGGAGGAGCGATCATAATATGATAGAATTCTTCATTAAGATGGAGAGTGAAGTAGTTCACTCAGAGACTAGGGTCCTGAATTTAAATAAAGGAAACTACAATGGTATGAGGCACGAGTTGGCTAAGATGGATTGGGAAGCGTTACTTAAAGGGTTGACGGTGGATAGGCAATGGCAAACATTTAAAGATCGCATGGATGAACTACAGAATTTGTTCATCCCAGTTTGGCATAAAAATAAAACAAAAAATGTGACTCAACCGTGGCTAACAAGGGAAATTAGGGATAGCATAAGATCCAAGGAGAGGCAATATAATTTGGCCAGAAAAAGCAGCAAACCTGAGGATTGGGAACAGTTTAGGATTCAACAAAGGAGGACAAAGGGATTAAATAAGAGGGGGAAAATAGATTATGAGAGTAAGCTTGCAGGGAACACAAAAACTGACTGTAAAAGCTTCTATAGATATGAGAAGAGAAAAAGATTGGTGAAGTCAAGCGTAGGTCCCTTGCAGTCAGAATCAGGGGAATTTATAATGGGGAACAAAGAAATGGTGGACCAATTAAATACATACTTTGGTTCTGTCTTCACAAAGGAGGACACAAATAACCTCCCAGAGATGTCAGAGAACATAGGGTCTAATGAGAGGGAGGGATTGAATGAAATCAGTATTTGTAGGGAAATGGTATTAGGGAAATTGACGGGATTGAAGGCCGATACATCACCAGGGCCTGATAATCTACATCCTAGGGTACTTAAGGAAGTGGCCCTAGAAATAGTAGATGCATTGCTGGTCATCTTCCAAAATTCTATGGTCTCTGGAACAGTTCCCATGCTTTGGAGGATAGCTAATGTAACCCCACTATTTAAAAAAGGTGGTAGAGAGAAAATGGGGAATTATAGACCGGTAAGCCTGACATCGGTAGTAGGGAAAATGCTAGAGTCCATTATGAAAGATGTAATAACAGAGCACTTGGAAAACAGTGACAGGATCGGACAAAGTCAACATGGATTTACAAAAGGTAAATCATGCTTGTCTAATCTACTGGAATTTTTTGAGGATGTAACTGGTAGAATAGATAAGGGAGAACCAGTGGATGTGGTGTATTTGGACTTTCAGAAGGCTTTTGATAAGGTCCAGCATAAGAGATTAGTGTGCAAAGTTAAAGCACATGGGATTGGGGGTAAGGTACTGTCTTGGATAGAGAACTGGTTGGCAGACAGGAAGCAAAGAGTTGGAATAAACGGGTCTTTTTCTAAGTGGCAGGCAGTGACTAGTGGGGTGCCGCAGGGATCAGTGCTAGGACCCCAGCTATTCACAATATATATAAATGATCTAGATGAGGGAACTAGATGTAATAGCTCCAAGTTTACAGACGACACAAAGCTGGGTGGGTGTGTGTGCTGTGAGGAGGATGCAGAGAAACTCCAGTATGATTTGGACAGGTTGGGTGATTATACTGCATTTGCCATGCATCTGCTCAATGTGGATAAATGCGAGGTTATCCACTTCGGTGGCAAAAACAGAAAGACAGATTATTATCTGAACGGCAATAGATTGGGAGAAGGGGAAGTGCAACGAGACCTGGGTGTCCTTGTGCACCAGTCGCTGAAGGTAAGCATGCAGGTGGAGCAGGCGTTTAAGAGGGCAAATGGTATGTTGGCATTCATAGCGAGGGGATTCGAGTACAGGAGCAAGGATGTCTTGCTGCAGTTGTACAGGGCCTTGGTGAGACCACACCTTGAGTATTGTGTGCAGTTTTGGTCACCTTATCTGAGGAAGGATGTTCTTGACATGGAGAGAGTGCAGCGAAGATTCACCAGACTGATACCGGGGATGGCAGGAATGACGTATGAGGAGAGATTGGGTCGATTAGGCTTATATTCGCTAGAGTTTAGAAGAATGATGTGCGGGTTAGGTTGATTGGCCATGATAAAAATTGACCCTTAGTGTTAGGGGGGATTAAATACGTGGGGTTACAGGGTTACGGGGATAGGGCTTGGGTGGGATGGCTGTTGGTGTAGGGACCGGGTGCTAGGGTTTGGATGATCAGCCATGATCTCGTTGAATGGCGGAGCAGGCTCGAAGGGCCGAATGGCCTACTCCTGCTCCTATCTTCTATGCTTCTATGTTTCTATGTAATGAGAGGGGATCTCATTGAAACTTATAAAATTCTAACAGGACTAGACAGACTAGATGCAGGAAGGGTGTTCCCGATGGCGGGGGAGTTCAGAACCAGGGGTCACAGTCTAAGGATAAGGGGTAAGCCATTTAGGACTGAGATGAGGAGGGATTTCTTCACCCAGAGAGTGGTGAACCTGTGGAATTCTCTACCACACAAGGTAGTGTAAGAAACAGTTATTAGATTCATGAATGAAGTTTGACTCTTAGAACAGAAATTAAAACTGCAGTTAGGAATAAATGGGGGAAGTATCAGCAAGGTCAAATAACAAACACTGAAAGGCCTGAAAGTGATAAGGGGATCGTAAAATGCAAGACAACACAGGGTGGTGGTATCATAGCTAGACAAAATGAAGCCGAAAAGTCATGTCCTTAAAGAAACACAACAAAACATTCCTCAGAAAGATAAGAGAAAGGCCTCGTCAGCCAGGCAAAAAGGGGCAGTGAGAAATGTTTTCCCACAGCACATTTGGATGATAGATGATTGACAATAGATAGATCACAGCCCACCGAAATAACTATAAGTATAGAGGGCTGAGAGTGGGAATCAGTCAGCGAGGGGTGAAGGCTTCTTCAAGGTGGAAATCACTGCTGGCTCACCTCCAACAGCCAGAGGGACGAATCAACAGAGGCGACTGCTGTTACTGGCTACAGAGACTTGCTGACCCAAGACCTCCACACTGCCTTACCAGACCTCCAACCAACCGTCCGTCCGGTCGTGGCATTCCGCTTCGGGAAGTCGTAGATCGCTTTCTACTGTCACGGGTTGTATGTCTATTATACTCAGCTTAAACCATATGTAATATCTGATTATGCTTTGAAACTGTAGCTCTTTAATAAAAGCCTTGCAACTTCTAAAACCCTGTTGGGTAATCCGTGTGAGCCTGTGATCCTGAATCTTACAGTAGTTGAGGCCAATTCATTAAATATATTCAAGAGGGAGTTAGGTATATTTCTTAAGGCTAAAGGGATCAAGGGATATGGGGAGAAATCAGGGAGAGGGTACTGAATTTGGATGAGCAGCCATGATCTCTTTAAATGGCGGAACAGGCTCGAGGGGCCAAATGGCCTACTCCTGCTCCTATCTTCTATGTTTCTATGTTATCCGACATTTAATAATGAGCTAATGTTGAGGTTTTTAAGGAGATGTGTTTGGGTTAATGACGCATTCTGATTAATTCTGCAGGACAGATGAAAGCAAGCACAAATGCCCCACTCTGCTGATATGTTTAATGCAACTGACACTCTCTCATTCCCTATCCCTCCATAACAACAGTCGCTGCTCCTCAAAATTAACATGTCACCTGAAGTACTTTGAGACATTTCAATGACATGACCAGGTGCTTATTTCATTTCCATTTTTTTTGTTAAGAAATATTAGTTTACATTATGTACATTTAACATTTAAATTTAAAATGTCAAATTAATTAATTATTGATCGTGAGACCAACTAGACCCTCAGGTCCCATCGCCATGGAAACGACCACTGCAGCACACGAGTTCTTCTTAACAATCATTTACAGATTAAATTACACAGGCAATGCTGCAGCCAGTGGGGATATAGAGGTCGCTGGTGTTACCGGTAGAGATTCATACAGCGCAGGAGGCCATTCGGCCCATCATGCCTGTGCTGGCTCTTTGAAAGAGTTATCTAATTAGTCCCATTCCCCCTGCTCTTTCCCCGTATCCCTGCAAATCTTTCCTTTTCAAGTAAAGGTCCAATTCCCAGTATACCGCTGGTATGTATACTAGCTGCAGTGAATCCATGAATACCTACTCTGGGGAACAATGTGACTCTTTGGTCACAGCACGAATGATCCTGGTTATGGATTGAAAGGAGGTGTTGCACCTACATCCAACCGGCAATGCATATCAGAATCCGGCAGTAGGAGGCAAAGTAGGGCAGATTTCAGGCTGCATGAGTTTCAGTCTGGACTGCCTTACAACCTTTGCTTTATTGTCTGCCCTTTCCCATCTAATTTACAGCAAATGTTAGGACAGTGAGATTGCAACATCCTGAAGGATTTAAAAAATGTATGTGCTTAAAAACCTAGTCAACCGGCTGCAAAGTGACTGATTTGTTTGATGACTAGTTTGTTCCAACAATGAATCTTGTTCATGCTGTAAAATACTGTAGGAGTTGTGACTCAGTAACATCACTAGTTCAGTGGGTGTTCTAATTTCACTTGTACTCATTCCTAAATCAGTGGAGGAAGCTCTGCATAGATCATTGCCAAGGATAAAGTATGCATGGATTAAATCTATTTATGAGAGTATTATACTTAAGCTTAATAATCAATGAAAATCTATTACAGATCAATAAGCACATTAACCTATAACCTTAGTTTCTCTTGCTTCATACTCCTCTTGGCAAATTATTAACTCACAAAGGTTACTTATAAACTTCCCTATAAAGATCACGCCTGCTGTTAATCAAAACCGTCCAGTTTCTATGACCACCTGGTAGGTTGCAGGGAAATTTTTACATTATTGCTCAGTACAGTACTATGTCAAAAAGTAGAGACAGTTCAATGTTATTTTTGATGAATGACATGCATGCATTAAGTCAATGTAAACAACATTGCTTTAATATAGTTTTACAGAACAATGTCCAGAAAATATTTTGTACAGCTGTCAACAGTGTTGCAAGGCTAATTAAAAGCAAAAAAAGACTTGCATTTATATAGCGCCTTTCACGATTTCAGGATGTCTCGAAGTGATTTACAGCCAATGAAGTACTTTTGAGGTATAGTCACATTATAATGTAGGAAACTCGGCAGCCAATTTGCGCACAGCAATTTCCCATAGACTGTAATGTGATAATGACCAGATAATCTATTTTAGTGATGTTGACTGAGGGAAAAATAGTGGCCAGGACACCAGGGCTAACTCCGCTGCTCTTCTTCGAAATATGTCCACCTGGGAGAGCAGACGGGACCTTGGTTTAACATCTCATCCGAAAGACGGCACTTCTGACAGTACAGCGCTCCCTCAGTACTGCACTGGAGTGTCAGCTGAGATTTTGTGCTCAAGTCTATGGAGTGAGACTTGAACCCACAATCTTCTGTCTCAGAAGCGAAGGTGCTACCCACTGAGCCACGACTGACACCATAGACGATGCCACAAAAGACATCTGGCACATGCTCGCATCAATACCCTATCCAATTATAGTGTTTTTGCTGGCAAGACTGGCATGTATTGCCCATCCTTAGTTGCCCTGAGAAGGAGGTGGTGCACCTTCTTCTTCAGCCTCTGCAGTCCGAGTGGTCAAGGTGCTCCCATTCATTATTAGATATCGCTAACATGGATACCTGCTCTCACAGATGGATGCACAAATCAGTCTTACACTGATGTACATAAGGAAAGCTCCACGCTATAAGTGGTTACGCTCTTGTATTTAATGAGAAAGAATAAAAAACAAGCAAAAGAGAAGGCTTATGTGACCTTACTATTCTGCACAGATTCTTCACAATGTCAAAATAAATACTCCTCCAATGATTAGGTTGCTGAGGCTTTAGAAATTTATCTGGAACTCCTGTAAATTTGTTAACTTTCTAGATTTGAAAAGAACAAAATCAATTTTGTGACTTAATTATAATTGTGCTTGGCACAAACAATACAGAGCTACCCAAGAATCCTACATACAATCTGCTGACACAAATGTGAATAGTCTGAGAGTGCTGAAATCTACTGCTCCTTCCATCTGTTATAACTTTGCATATATTCCAATCACATCCTTCCTAGAAAACATCTTAGAACAAAAACAATCTTACAAGTAAACCCTCTGGTGTTTTTTTTTCCAAAACTGAAGAAAACGCTCGTAGCAGTGTAGAGGCATTTCTGATTGATGTTGTTTTCTGGATAAGTCTGCTCTGGCTGCCAGTTGGGTGTGCACTCAGTTTGCTCACCAACTCTGTTCCATGCCCCGTTCCAGCTCCTGGCCGTATCAATTTCCACCTTTCCTTCTAGTCCTACATGTATGTGCATCAAGAAATTTCCAATTTCCAAGTTGTTACAATAGGCAAAATGTTCACATGAACCAGATAGCCTACTCGAAAATCAAGAGCTTCTTCTAACTATGAGGCCAGATGTAATTTATGCCATTGACTTTTGGCTATGCCAGACTCATCAACTTTTGTGTATTTATCATGAGGAGAAAACTTTCCTAATGAGTTTAAGGAGTGGCAAAGCCTTTTAATGTTTAATACAGATCATTTACATAGGAGGGAGCTTACAGTAACTTTCTTCAACTCATCCATGACTTCCCACTAAGACGCCCATTGCTTGTGAATCCCCACCAGTGGCACAGGGTCAAGGAGAATTTTTCCCAATACTAATTGCCAATTAACAGTCCAAACTGTTCTTTGTATTCACACAGAGGTACATTATATATGCACACTGCCTGTGCCAATTATTCTCTGAATGATTTGCATTATAATATGCTTACAGACACATGGGGATCATTTTCAACCTCGCCTCCTGGGTGGTGGCCTGGTGGAGCAGGTCACTTGCCATTTATAGAACCCACTTTATTTTCATTCCATTGATTTGAATGGAACAAACATCGAGCAGGTTCTACAATGGGTGGGCAATCCGCGCTGCCAGCTAACCGCCGGGCAGTGAAGTTGAATATTAACCCCGTGATGTTCAGCTAGGATACATGGAGTTGACCATATAACAGGTATTTTAATGATGTCCTTGTCATATGAAGCATGTTATGAAAGATGACAATGTGTGCCATTCTATTCTGCTGTGCTATAGATTATAAGCTTGTACTTAGCATCAGTGGGCCAAGGCAGGCAAAATTTATGCTGTTGGGTCCAAATTTATTTTGGCGTAGTTTCAGTATCAGTGGGAAAAGTGCTGTGAGGCATTCAAAGCATCATTCATTCTCATGCCACTTTCATTCTTTTTACATTGATCCATAGGATAGGAAGGCACATGTGCTGCAATATTTATAAACAGGGTGGTGTCCGGCTTGGCTCTGGTGCACCACATGTAAAAAAGGCCACTTGTGTTCAATGAAGAATGGCCTATCAGCATAACCTTCTATTCCCTTCTCCCTCATATGCTTATGTAGCCTCCCCTTAAATGCATCTATACTATTCACTTCAGCCACTCCCTGTGGTAGTGAGTTTCACATTCTCACCACTAACTGGTTAGAGAAGTTTCTTCTAATTCCCTATTTGATTTCTTGGTGGCTATCTTATATTGATGGCCTTTAGTTTTGCTTTTCCCTAAAATGGGAACACTCTCTCTATGTCTACTCCATCAAAACCTTTCATAATTTTAAAGGCCTCTATTAGATCACCCCTCACCCCTCACCACAGGCTGTTTATCCTTTCCTGATAAGTATACACTCGCATTTCTGGTATTATCCGTCTAAATCTTTCT
This sequence comes from Somniosus microcephalus, assembly GCF_052327205.1. Taxonomy (NCBI): domain Eukaryota; kingdom Metazoa; phylum Chordata; class Chondrichthyes; order Squaliformes; family Somniosidae; genus Somniosus; species Somniosus microcephalus. The sequence goes on from NC_140993.1 coordinate 233,278,190, forward strand.
TGCACCCTCTCCAGTGTCTCTATATCCTTTTTATAATATGGCGACCAGAATTGTATACAGTACTCCAGGTGTGGTCTAATCAAGGTTTGATACAAGTTTAGCATAACTTCTCTACTTTTCTATTCTATCTCTCTAGAAATAAACCCTAGTGCTTGGTTTGCCTTTTTATGGTCTTATTGACCTGCATCGCTACTTTTAGTGATTTGTGTATTTGTACTCCGAGATCCCTTTGCTCTTCTACCCATTTAGATTCTTATTTTCCAATGTACAGATAAATTTTGCAGTGCCCTGCCCACTGGTAGAACCTCGCACACAGCTGGAACACATTGGAACTTTGTGGCAGTGCGCCCGCTATTATACGAGATACACTAGCTGCATGTGAGGCTCTGCCAGCAGTGGAAAGCCTCACAAAATGTACCCAGTGAAGTTAGCTTCAAAGAAAGTGGGCAGATAATTAGAGGGAAACCTGTCATCCAAAAACAGCATATGCAAGCACTTAAAAAAAAAAAAATCAGGGAAAGGAGAAGAAGGGAAAGGTTGCAGGAAAGCTAGAGACAGTCCAGCTGGAGGTGGCCATTTTAAGTAGCCACCAATGGCTTTATTGTTTCGGGGGTGTCAAAGTTCACGGTGGTGAAAAAGCATATTCCGGAGCTCACATCAAAAAAGTTCATCGGGGCAAAATATGGTGGCAAATGGAAGCAAAAGTTATGGACTAATTCAGCTCCATCTGAACATAAGAACATAAGAAATAGGAGTAGGAGTAAGTCATTTGGCCCCTCGAGCCTGCTCCACCATTCAATAAGATCATGGCTGATCTGATCTTGGCCTCAACTCCACTTTCCTGCCCGCTCCCCATAACCTTTGACTCCCCTATAGTTCAAAAATCTGTCTATCTCCACCTTAAATATATTCAATGACTCAGCCTCCACAGCTCTCTGGGGTAGAGAATTCCAAAGATTCACAACCCTCAGAGAAGAAATTCCTCCTCATCTCCGTTTTAAATGGGTGACCCCTTATTCTGAAACTATGCCCCCTAGTTCCAGATTCCCCGAGGGGAAACATCGGGCAGGATTTTCATTGGGCCGTGGAGGCGGGATTGGAGGCGTGTGGGGGGTTAAAATCCCAAAATCAGGGGGCACGAACCCATCCCGCCCCCATGCCAGTTTCAAAGGAGGCGGGTATCCCTATTTTCATTCTTGAAGTGTGGGATTCCCGACAGCTCCAAACCACGGCAAGTTAGCGAGGCGGGCCGTTGGGCTGAAGGGCTTGGAGGGATCGAGATGTCCGGTGTTCAGGTGAGTGATGAATGCATGAGTGCAGAGGTAAGTGTGTTTGGTGTGTTTAAAGAAGTTTTACTTACATGTACTTACCTTTACAGCCTTCCTTCCTTCAGGTCTCGGGAGTCCCTCATCTCACCGGCACAGAAAGCAGAATGGCCGCGATCTGTCAAAAATTGCAGCATTCAGCTTCCTGTTCCAGAGAGATCTCTAAATCATCCCGAGAAGGAATTAACTTAGAGTACAGATTGTCAGTGTTTGACAGCTTCAAACAGCTGTGAAACGCTGATATTTCATCTGTCAAAAGGTCTTGACAGATGAAATATCAATCTGTGATGTCACCTGTTGCCGGGTGGCCCTTAATTGGCCTGCTGAGCCCGCTGGGCAGGCTCAACAAGGTCAATCAAGTCAAAATCGCGTGGGTTGGCTACAACTCAGTGGAGGCGGGACTACAACCCCGAAAGTTGTAGTCCCGCCTCCTACCCGCCTCCTCAATGAAAATCCAGCCCATCCTCTCTGCATCTACCCTGTCAAGCCTCCTCAGAATCTTATATGTTTCAAAAAGATCACCTCTCATTCTTATAAACTCCAATTAGTATAGGCCCAGCCTGCTCAACCTTTCTCCATAAGACAGCCCCCTCATCTCAGGAATCAACCTAGTGAAATTTCTCTGAACTGCCTCCAATGCAAGTATATCCCTCCTTAAATAAGGAGACCAAAACTGTACGCAGTACTCCAGGTGTGGTCTCACCAATGCCCTGTACAGTTGTAGCAAGACTTCCCTACTTTTATACTCCATCCCCCTTGCAATAAAGGCCAACACTCCATTTGCCTTCCTAATTACTTGCTGTACCTGCTTGCTAACGTTTTGTATTTCATGTACAAGGACCCCCAGATCCCTCTGTACCACAGCATTTTGTAGTCTCTCTCCGTTTAAAAATAATTTGCTTTTTATTCTTCCTACCAAAGTGGATAGCCTCATATTTTCCCACATTATACTCCATCTGCCAAATTTTTGCCCACTCATTTAACCTATCTATATCCCTTTGCAGATTCTGTGTGTCCTCCACACAACTTGCTTTCCCACTTATCTTTGTATCATCAGCAAATTTGGCTACATTACACTCGGTCCCTTCATCCAAGTCATTAATATAGATTGTAAATAGTTGAGGCCCCAGCACTGATCCCTGTGGCACCTCACTAGTTACAGTTTGCCAACCTGAAAATGACCCATTTATCCTGACTCTCTGTTTCCTGTTAGTTAGCCAATCCTCTATCCATGCTAATATATTACCCCCAACCCCATGAGCTCTTATCTTGTGCAGTAACCTTTTATGTGGCACCTTATTGAATGGCTTCTGGAAATCCAAATACACTACATCTACTGGTTCCCCTTTATCCACCCTGCTCGTTACATCCTCAAATAACTCCAGCAAATTTGTCAAACACGATTTCCCTTTCATAAAACCATGTTGACTCTGCATGATTGTATTATGATTTTCTAAATGTACTGCTACTACTTCCTTAATAATGGACTCCAGCATTTTCCCAATGACAGATGTTAGGCTAACTGGTCTGTGAGTTCCTGTTTTCTGTCTCCCTCCTTTCTTGAATAGGGGTGTTACATTTGCAGTTTTCCAATCTGCTGGGGCCTCTCCAGAATCCCGGGATGTTTGGTAGATTACAACCAATGCATCCACTATCTCTGCATCCACTTCTTTTAATACCCAAGACGTGTAATCTGCTATTACAAGTGTCATATTACAGAATTCTGGGAGTGTCCTTATTAAATATTGCGGGGTATCTTTACAAGAAGTTAGGAATAAAATTCTCTATTTTAGCTAGAGAAATGAGAGTTGAAGAAACTTAATTCAATTTCTCTCCAATGCAGATGATCAGTATTAAACATTAAAAGGCACTGTCACCCTGCCTGCCCTGGACACCACCACACCCATCACTCTCTTAAAGCAACACTCACACTATTAAGCCTTCACACTACACTCTGGCTAAGAGTGCCTACAGGTCCCCTAACACACACCAACTGCCTTGCACAACTCCAAAACTCCTTCCTCCACTTTAACATCCTCACACTCTCGAATCTCTCAATTCACCTCTTCCGTCACAATTGCCAGACACTCCTTAACTGACAGCCTTATCCTCACACACAACCTTCCATCCCCTTTAGCTTGCAGTAAAAGAAATGTTTGCTTTGAAATACACTGGGCACTTTCCTCATGGTTTATTATTTATGAGCTTTACAGCAAGTCAGGAAATAGATCATTCAGTAGGTTTAGACTTCTTCACCGGAGAATTCCTGGCAAGGTACTGCTGGGCTGAAGAGAGCTGCTTTGGTATCATCTGATAGGGCACATAAAAGAAGGTAGGGCTGAGATGCTGCCACTAGAGATCGATCAGTCGATGAAGGCATCCTGCAGAAGCTGCCCTCTGATGCTCCTTGCAGCGGCGAGTGAGGACATGACCTGCTTTGCAGACAGTCACAGACAATCCCATTCCTATTCACATATGTCGGTGACTGCTCGGATGTGTGTGCCATCGTCACATCCTGCGCCCGAGGGAATACAGCTATCCTGGCGAAGTCCCTGGCTCTGTGCCTCTGCTGCCTGGGGGTGCTGCCGAAGTTGATGAATTCGGCCGCTCAATGAAAGGGGACATCCGTCACCTGCCGGATGCATAGCAGGACAGCTCCCTGGTTAATGTTGCACAGATCTCCTGCGGCAGTCTGGAAGGATTCAGAGCCAGCTGTTGTCACTCTAATTGACACGGACAGAGGGGTGGAGTGAGACTGCAAATCTCCATGATGAAGTTGGCAGAGATGCCCAATGGCATCCTTGGCGAGGAGGTCTTCATAGGTCCGGTGTGGCTTGTACATGTGTTGGGGAGGGTCATATCTGGTGAGCTTCTGTTCTCAACCATGCTGCCTGATTCTCCTGGCCTTGACATGCTGCTGTGCCAGCTCCTCCTCCATTATGCTGACATAGAGTGGTGTGCCAATGGCGAAAGCCATTTCCTTGTCCAATATCAATCTGAGTGTGGGGTTGGGAGAAGTTGGGGGTCCAAACATTTTTTTTATGGGAAGAATGAAGTGCACGTGTCAGTGATTTAAAAAAACTATATGAAGGTAGGAGTTTAAAAAGATTTTACAGAAACCTGTAATCTGTAAGTAATGTTGGTGTCCTCTTCCGCTCACCAATTCCTCACTTACACTTGTTGGAGCTGTTAAAACTGGGTTTTTTGTGGTGTAACTTTACATCCAGTGCAGGAGCGGTGTAAACCCAGGAAACTTCCAGGTACTTGAACAGTGCAGTTATGCGAATAAGCCCTGAGGAGCATTGATGAACCGAAGCTCTGCACTGTTAAAAAGATTGAGGAAACATGTGTTCAGCACAATAATGCCGTAAATGTACCCAAATGTGCTAAAACACAATTTTCTATGATCTTTTTAGTGCACTAACTGCATAACAGTGGCATAAGTGCAGAGGAAATTCAGGGCTTACCTCTCCTAATGCTGGAAGCTTTGCAATGTTATTTTTATTACACAAGACTGTTACATTTTCCCAAAATTGGAAATGATCAATTGTCTGGACCACTCTTTCCTGGGACTCACTCTCAGAAGGGTATACGGCAGTTCGCATTAAAAGTTTATGAAACATGGGTAGGCTTAGAGGATAGTTATATAAACTGCCATGTTAAAAGAACATGATGCTGCAAACATTGCCTGCAGGTGAACAGTAGTACGTCACATTAAAATCTGTATGATAAGATTGTCTGTGGCAGTCTCTTAAAAGAACGAATAGTGCTGTCAGCTTGGCTTGCATTGTGCCCATACAATAGAACTCAACCTTAACCCAACCAAGATGTTGCATTCCCTGTTAGCTGAATGGCATTGAGTTAAGCAATCTTGGACACCTGATTCGAGATGACTGGAGCAATGTTTCACCCATTCACTCAGAGCAACTATCGAAATCTCTGAGCCTCTGTAAAACCACTGCAGTTTGCTTTGTGAGCTCCCCATATAGATATCTACGCAGAATCCTGGAGATTACTTTCTGTGATAGACCACAGTAATTGATTCGGATCACCTCCATTTCACAAGTAAGCTTTAACCAAGGCCTGTGGACACAGAAGCCACTTGGAATAAAATAGAAAAGCTAGAACCAGCAACTTCCAATCATAAATAAAATTAGTTTCTTGTCTCATGTCAGAATGTAAAAAAAGTCAATACAGCATTGAATGTGTCAAAATAAACATGGGGCTAGACAAAAGATCAAAGGTGATTCTGAAAGTGTCTGCTCAAAGGATGTGAACACAGAGATATAAACACAAAATGCTAGAAATACTCAGCGGGTCGGGCAGCATCTGTGGGGAGAAAAACAGACTTAACGTTTCAGGTTGAAGATCCTTCGTCAGACCTGGAAAATGTTACAGATGTAACAGGTTTGAGGAAGTACAGAGGCAGGGAAAGGGGGGAGGGGGAGGAAAGAACAAAAGGGAAGGTCTGTGATAGGGTGGAAAGTAGGAGAGATTAAATGAGAAAAGGGATGATGGTACAAGGCAAAAGCGGATGGTAATGGGACAAGTAAAGAAACAAAAGATGGGTCCAGAGGAGGTGTAAATAGCAACAGCAGAATCATTACCAACAGCTGCTGTCCGAAAAAATGGGAGCAGTGGTTATGATCTGAAATTGTTGAACTCAGTGTTGAGTCTAACCAAAAGGTGAGGTGCTGTTCCTCGAGCTTACGTTGAGCTTCATTAGAACAGTGTAAGAGGCTGAGGACAGAGAGGTCAGAGTGGGACTGGGGCGGAGAATTAAAGTGCCAGGCAACCGGAGGCTCAGGGTCACGCTTACAGACTGAATGAAGGTGTTCAGCAAAGCTGTCACCCAATCTGCGTTTGGTCTCCCCAGTGTAGAGGAGACCGCATCGTGAGCAGCAAATACAGTATACTAAATTGCAAGAAGTACGAATAAATCCCTGTTTCACCTGGAAGGGGTGTTTAGGGCCTTGGATGGTGGGAAGGGAGGAGGTGAAAGGGCGGGTGTTGCATCGCCTGTGCTTGCTGCAGGAATGACAGCAGGCGTTGGGGGTAACAGAAGAGTGTACCAGGGTGTCACAGAGGGAACGGTCTCTTCGGAATGCTGAAAGGGGAGGGGAAGATGTGTTTGGTGGTGGCATCGCGCTGGAAGTAGCAGAAATGGCAGAGTATGATCCATTTAATTTGGAGGCTGGTGGGGTGAAAGGTGAGGATAAGGGGAACCCTGTTGTGGTTCTGGGAGGGGAAGGGAAGGGGTGAGGGCAGAAGTGTGGGAAATGGGGCGGACATGGTCGAGGACCATGTCAACCATGGTGGAGGAGAATCCTCAGTTGAGGAAAAAGGAAGACATGATTTTGATATATATAAATGACCTGGACATTGGAATACAGAGTAGAATTTCTAAATTTGCCGATGACACCAAACTTGGGGGTGTGGCAAACAGTGAGGATGATACAAATCGACTGCAACAGGACATAGAAAGGCTAGCAGAATGGGCAGATGGAATTTAATACAGAGAAGTGTGAGGTGATGCATTTTGGCAGAAGGAACAGGGAGAGGCAATATACACTTAATGGCACAGTTTTAAAGAGTGTGCAGGAACAGAGGGACCTGGGATTTAATGTGCATAGGTCCCTGAAGGTGGCAGGACATATTGAGAGAGTGGTTAACAAAGCATATGGGATCCTGGGCTTCATAAATAGAGGCATTGAGTACAAAAGTAGAGAAGTTATGCTGAACCTTTATAAAGCGCTGGTTAGGCCACAACTGGAGTATTGCATCCAGTTCTGGTCACCACACTTTAGGAAGGATGTGAAGGCCCTTGAGGGGATGCAGAGGAGATTTACCAGAATGGTTCTGGGGATGAGGGATCTTAGCTACAAGGACAGGTTGCAGAAGCTGGATTTGTTTTCATTAGAGCAAAGAAGGTTGAGGAGTGATTTGATAGAGGTGTACAGGATTATGACGTGTTTGGATAGGCTAGACAGGGAAAGGCTGTTCCCACTAGTTGATGGTACAAGGACTAGTGGACACAGATATGAAGGTATTGGGCAAGAGATACAGGGGGGATGTGAGGAAAAACTTTTTTTTACACAGCAAGCGGTTTGGACCTGGAATTCGCTGCTGACGGAAGCGGTGGAAGCGGAGACACTCAGGCCTAGAAATTGGGTTGGGGCGCCAAAGTGGCGCAAAAGTCGCCTGAGCGCAGGATTTAGCGCAGCGATCGGAGTGATACCGATCGCCAGAAATTCAGTTTCAGTGCCCCTCGAGGGAGACGGGGCGAGGCTCAAGGCGCTCCGTGTCCCTCTTAGGGCGCTGAAACTGATTATCGCAGCGCAACGTGCCGCAGCGCCACATGCTGCGGCACGGCACGCTGCGGTACTGCAGGCCTTCCTCCCACTGTTAAGGGGGAGGTGCCTGCAACAGCGCGATCCCCGCTCGCGAGTGCCGGCAAATGAGCCCGGCACCAAGGAGAAGTGCCGGGCTCTCGGGAAACAGCCGGCAATGCCGCAGGGAGGGGGTTAGGAGGCCGGGGACGGAGGTGCTGGCAGGCGGCCGCCGAAAAAGCGGCCGCCCCGCACCTCCACCTTAACTTGCGCCGCTGCCGGCACAGTAAGGCCCCATGAACCGGGCACGGGTAGCGAGCGGTGCAACTGCGGCGTTCGCTACCAAATATCGTGAACGGGGCACGAATGGGGTGCTGCGCACACCGATGACGTCATCGGTGGCGGCGCAGCGCAAATGCCTAACGCCACCATGAGCGCCTCTACTAATATCGCCGGAGATGCAGCCAGTGGCGCTACAGCCACTGACTGCCTCTTTAGGCGCTAACAGGTGGCGCTACTCACCCAATTTCTCCCCCTCAATGTTTTCAAGGGGAGACCGGATAGGCACTTCGGGATAGGCACTTGAAGGAAATAAACTTGCAGGGCTATGGGGCTAGAGCGGGGGAATGGGACTGACTGGATTGCTCTGCAGAGAGCCGGCCTCCTTCTGTGCCGTTATGACTCTATGACATTTCAGAAGCACTGAAGTGGAAGGTGGCATCATCAGAACAGATGCGACAAAACAGAGAAACTGGGAGTATGGAATAGAGTCCTTACAGGTCGTGGGGTGGGAAGAAGTGTAATCAAGGTAGCTATGGGAGTCAGTGGGCTTATAAGAACATAAGAAATAGAAGCATGAGTAGGCCATTCGGCCCCTCGAGCCTGCTCCGCCATTCAATAAGATCATGGCTGATCTTCTACCTCAACTACACTTTCCTGCACTATCCCCATAGCCCTTGATTCCCTTAATATCCAAAAATCTATCGATTTCTGTCTTGAATATATTCAACGGCTGAGCCTCCACAGCCCTCTGGGGTAGAGAATTCCAAAGATTCACCACCCTCTGAGTGAAGAAATTTCTCTTCATCTCAGTCCTAAATGACCAGCCCCTTATTCTGAGACTGTCACCCCTGGTTCTAGATTCCCCAGCCAGGGGAAACATCCTCCCTGCATCTACCCTGTCAAGCCCTGTAAGAATTTTGTATGTTGCAATGAGATCACCTCTCATTCTTCTAAACCCTAGAGAATATAGGCCTAGTCTACTCAATCTCTCCTCATAGGACAATCCCTCCATCCCAGGAATTAGTCTGGTGAACCTTCATTGCACTCCCTCAATGGCAAGCATATCATTCCTTGGTAAGGAGACCAAAACTGTACACAATACTCCAGGTGTGGTCTCACCAGGGCCCTATATAATTGCAGTAAGATGTCTTTACTCTTATACTCAAATCCTCTTGTAATAAAGGCCAACATATCATTTGCTTTCCTAATTGCTTGCTGTACCTGCATGTTGACTTTCAGTGATTTGTGTTCAAGGACATTCAGGTCGCTCTGAACACCAACATTTCCCAATCTCTCACCATTTAAAAAATACTCTTTTTTATTTTTCCTACCAAAGTGGATAACTTCACATTCCTCCACATTATGTTCCATTTGCCATGTTCTTGTCCACTCACTTAACCTGTATATATCCCCTTGAAGCCTCCTTGCATCCTCCTCACACCTTACATTCCCACCTAGCTTTGTATCACCAGCAAACTTGGATATATTACATTTGGTCCCCTCATCCAAATCATTGATGTAGATTGTGAATAGCTGAGGCCCAAGCACTGATCCTTGAAGTACCCCACTAGTTATAGCCTGCCAACCCAAATGACCCGTTTATTCCTACTCGCTGTTTTCTGCCCGTTACCCAATCCTCAATCCACGCTAGTATATTACCCCCAATCCCATGATCCCTAATTTTGTTTAATAACCTCTTGTGTGGCAACTTATCGAATGCCTTCTGAAAATCCAAATACACCACATCCACTGGTTCCCCCTTATCTATTCTGCTCATTACAACCTCAAAAAACTCCAACAGATTCATCAAACACGACTTTCCTTTCATAAATCCGTCTTGACACTGCCCAGTCCTATTATTATTTCTAAGTGCCCTGTTACGACGTTCTTAATAATGGATTCTAGCATTTTCCCTATTACTGATGTCAGGCTAACTGCTCTGTAGTTCCCCGTTTTCTCTCTCCCTCCTTTCTTAAATAGTAGGGTTACATCTGCTACCTTCCAATCCACGGGATCCGTTCTAGAATCTATGGAATTTTGGAAGATGACAATCAATTTATCCACTATCTCTATCGCCACCTCTTTCAAAACCCTAGTATGTAGGCCATCAGGTCCAGGGGATTAATCAGCTTTCAGTTCCACTAATTTCTCCAGTACTATTTTGTTACTAATACTAATTTCTTTCAGTTCCTCATTCTCGCTAGACCCTTGGTTCTCCACTATTTCCGGGAGGTTTTTTGCGTCTTCTTCCATGAAGACAGACACAAAGGGGTCGATTTTCCCGAAGCTGTCAGGAAGAAGGCGGGACTACAATTTTCGGGTTTTAGACCTGCCTACTTCGACGTCTGCCCAATCCGCACGATTTTCCCTTGATTGACCTTGTTGAGCCCGCCCAGCGGGCTCAGCAGGCCAATTAAGGGCCACCCGGCAATAGGTGACGTCACAGACTGAAATTTCATCTGTCAAGAGTTCTTGACAGATGAAGTATCAGTGTTTCACAGCTGTTTGAAGCTGTGAAACACTGACAGTCTGAGTTCTGACATGAGTCCTTCTGCATAGACTCAGTTAGAACTCACATCGGCACTCAAAGCTGAAGGCTGTCACTTTTCGCAGATCGCAGCCGTTCAGCTTTAAGTTCCAGTTGAGTGATGGGCTCCCGATGGCTACAGGAAGAAAGGCTGTTAAGGTAAGTACAGGTACGTAAAAGTTCTTTACACACTTTAAACACACCAAACACACTTACCTTTGCACTCATGCACCCATCACGCACCTGAGCACCGACATCGCGACCCCTCCAACCCGACGGCCCGCCTGCTCTAACCTGGCGTGGTTTGGAGCTGTCGGGAAACCTACACGAAACCCCTCAAAATAGGGATTGGCTAAAAACTGCCTGTTAACTACCTGTTAACAGGCAGTTAATTGGCACTAATCCCTTCCCGCCTGGTGCCCCTGAAAGTTGCGTGGAGCGGGGTTTTGGGTGGGATGGTGTCGGGACCCCCAAATTTGGGATTTCCCTCCCCCACACGCCTGAAACCCCGCCTGACGGCTCCACGAAAATCGACCCCAAAGTATTTGTTTAATTTCTCTGCCATTTCCTTATTCCCCATTATAATTTCTCCTGCCTCAGCCTGTAAGTGACCCATGTTTACTTTTGCTAATCTTTTCCTTTTTACATACCTATAGAAGCTTTTACATTCTATTTTCATGTCTCTTGCTAGTTTACTCTCATATTCTATTTTCCCTTTCTTTATCAGTTTCTTGGTCCTCCTTTGCTGAATTCTAAAATTCTCCCAATCCTCAGGCTTACTATTCTTTTTGGCAACATTATAAGCCTCTTCCTTTGATCTAATACTATCTTTAACTTCTCTTGTTAGCCACGGTTGGCCCACATTTCCTGTGGGTTTTTTGTGCCTTAAAGGAATGTATATTTGTTGTAAATTATGTATTAATTCTTTAAATGCTAGCCATTGCTTGTCTACCATCATACCTTTTACTGCAGTTTCCCAATCTACCTTAGCCAACTTGCCCCTCATACCTACGTAGTTTGCTTTGTTTAGATTTAAGACCCTAGTTTCGGATTTAACTAAATCACTTAATATAAAATTCTATCATATTATGGTTACTCTTCCCTAAAGGCCCCTTTACTGCAAGGTTATTAATTAACCCTTTCTCATTGCACAATATTAAATCTAAAGTAACCTGTTCCCTAGTTAGTTCCTCAACATACTGATCTAGAAAACTATCTTGTATATATTCCATGTATTTGTAGGTATAGGTTGACAGCATATCCCCAGAAATGAAGATATAGAAGTCAAGGAAGGGAAGGGAAGAATCGGAGATGAACCATGTGAAGGCAAGGGAGGGGAGGAAATGTGAAGCAAAGTTGGTTAAATTTTCCAGTTCGGGCAAGAGCAGGAAACAGCACCAATACGGTCATCAATGTACCAGGAAAAGAGGCTAGGGAGGGGACCTGAGCAGGACTGGAACAAAGAATGTTCCATGTATCCCACGAAAAGGCAGGCATAGCCAGTATTTTGCTATTGTATTAGTGTTTGGTTCAGTGCCACTTCTTTTCTAGAAATGCCCACCTTGAAAAAGTCCTGCTCTTCTCTCTGACGGGATTTCCGTTTGTCTCTTCAACCTTGTTCCTCTTCATTGCTTTCAGTTTCCCTTCTCGTGTTTGATCAGGTACCTGCCAAGACTCGGTTTCACAGCCACATTTCTTTCCTCAGCAACTGTCTCTGGTTCTTCCTACCCTAGCACAGACTATTCCTTCAGATCCTCTACTCCCCCCACCCCACCCCTCTCCCTGCCTCTGCGCCTGCTTAAAATCTGTTACATCTCTAGCCTTTTCCAGTTCTGAAGGGTCCCAGACCTGAAACATTAACTCTGTTTCTCTCTCCACGGATGCTGCCTGGCCTGCTGAGTGCTTCCAGCATTTTCTGTTGTTATTTCAGATTTCCAGCATCCGCAATATTTTGCTATTGTAATAGCCAGGACCGATATGGGTCCCCATAACGAGGAAGAGAGTGGAGTCAAAGGAGATGTTGTTCAATGTGAGAACAAATTCAGCCAGGCGCAGGAGGGTGGTGGTGGATGAGGACTGATTGGACCTCTATTCAAGGAAGAAGCGGAGGACCCGTGTGCCATCCTGGTGGGGGATGGAGGTGTAGAGGTGCTGGATATCCATGGTGAAAATGAGACGGTTAGGGCCAGGAAACTGACATGGGGCAAGAACAGGCTGAACGATGTATCTACCAGGGCAGTCTAGTTTGTGGATCTTGGGAAGAAGGTAGAAGCAGGCTGTGCGGGGTTGGGGGACTATGAACATAAGAACATAAGAAATAGGAGCAGGAGTAGGCCATTCGGCCCTTTGAGTTTGCTCTGCCATTCAATGAGATCATGGCTGGCCTTCTGCCTCAACTCCATTCACCGGCCCTATCGCCATATCCCTTGATGCCCTTACTAGTCAGAAATCTATCGACTTCTGTTTTGAACATACCCAATGACTGAGCCTCCACAGCCCTCTGGGAGAGAGAATTCTAAAGATTCACCACCCTCTGTGTGAAGAAATTTCTTCTCCTCTCAGTCCTGAATGGCCTACCCTTTATCCTGAGGCTGTGGCCCCTGGTTCTAGACTCCCCAGCCAAGGGAAACATTCTCCCAGCATCTACCCTATCAAGCCCTGTAATAATTTTGTATGCTTCAATGAGATCCCCTCTCATTCTTCTGAATTCAAGAGAATACAGGCCTAGTTTACTTAATCTCTTCTCATACGACAGTCCTGCCATCCCAGGAATCAATCTCGTGAACCTTCATTGCACTTCCTCTATGGCAAGTATATCCTTCCTTAGGTAAGGAGACCAAAATTGTACACAGTACTCCAGGTGTGGTCTCACCAAGGCCCTATATAATTGGAGTAAGACTTCTTTACTCCTGTACTCAAATCCTCTTGTAATGAAGGCCATCATACTATTTGCCTTCCTAATGGCTTGCTGCACCTGCACATTCACTTTCAGTGACTCATGTACAAGGACACCCAGGTCCCTTTGAGCATCTGCATTCCCCAATCTTTCACCATTTAGGAAATATTCTGCCTTTCTGTTTTTTCTACTAAAGTGGATAACTTCACATTTATCCACATTATATTCCATCTGCCATGTTCTCGCCCACTCACTTAGCCTGTCGAGATCCCCTTGAAGCCTCTTCCCATCCTCCTCACAACTGACACTGCCACCTAGCTTTGTATCATCAACAAATTTGGAAATATTACATTTAGTCCCCTCATCCAAATCATTGATATAGATTGTCAATAGCTGGGGCCCAAGCACCGATCCTTGCGGTACCCCATTGCCATCCTGAAAAAGACCCGTTTATCCCTACTTTTTGTTTTCTATCTGTTAACCAATTCTCAATCCATGCTAGTATATTACCCCCAATTCCATGTGCCCTAATTTTGTTCACCAACCTCTTGTGTGGGACCTTATTGAAGGCCTTCTGAAAATCCAAATACACCACATCTACTGGTTCTCCTTTGTCTACTCCACTAGTTACATCCTCAAAGAACTCCAATAGGTTTGTTAAACAGGATTTCCCTTTCATAAATCCATGTTGACTCTGCCCAATCTTACTATTAGTTTCTAAGTGCCCAGTTATTGCATCCTTTACAATAGATTCCAGCATTTTCCCAACTACTGATGTGAGGCTAATAGGTCTGTAGTTCTCCGTTTTCTCTCTCACTCCTTTCTTCAATAGTGGGGTTACAATTGCTATCCTCCAACCGTTCCAGAACCTATAGAATTTTAGAAGATGACAACCAATGCGTTCACTATCCCAATGGCCACCTCTTTCAAGACCCTAGGATGTAAGTCATCCAGTCCTTGGGATTTATCGACTTTTAGTCCCATTAATTTTGCTAGTACTGTTTTTTTTACTAATAATAATTTATTTAAGTTCCTCATTCTCGCCACACCCTTGGTTTTTTTGTATTTTTGGGAGGTTTTTTTGTGTCTTCCTCCATGAAGGCAGAAACAAAGTATTTATTTAATTTCAATAGCAAAATACTGCAGATGCTGGAAATCCGAAATAACAACAGAAAATGCTGGAAAAACTCAGCAGGCCAGGCAACATCAGTGGAGAGAAATTAGAGTCAACGTTTCGGGTCTAACCCTTTTTCAAAACTGGAAAGGAAATGAAATAGATCGAAAGGTAGGGCTGGGAGAGAACAAAAGAAGTAAAGAGACATTAAGAAGTATTCAAAACGAGACAAGATGGTAATAGGACAGTGGAGACAAAAGACGGCTCAGATTAGGTGTGAAATGTTCTGGCAGAATGAGAGACAGCTGCCATGTGGGAGAGAGAAAAAAAAAGGAAAGGGGTGGGGGAGGGAGAAACCACAAAGGGGTGGATAAAAAATAAGTAAAAATGTAATAGGGGCCGAGGTTATGATCTGAAATTGTTGAACTCGATATTGAGTCCGGAAGGCTGCAAGGTGCCCAATCGGAAGATGAGGTGCTGTTCCTCGAGTTTGCGTTGAGCTTCCGTGGAACAATGCAAGAGGCCAAAGACGGTGAGGTCCGAGTGGGAATGGAGCGGTGAATTAAAATGACAGGCGACCGGAAGCTCGGGGTCACCCTTACGGACTGAACGGAGGTGTTCCTAATTTCTCTGCCATTTCCTCATTCCCCATTATAAATTCTCCCGTCTGAGGTTGTCATTTAATCACTCCTGCCTTCCAACCTATCACAGAGATTCCCTTTTGCTCTTTCCTCCCCTCCTCCCTACTTTTCCTGACTCTGTACTTGCTCATTGACCTGAAATGTTAACTCTGTTTCTCTCTCCATAGAAGCTGCCTGACTTGCTAAGCGTTTCCAGCATTTTCTGTTTATATTTCAGATTTCCAGCATTCTCCATATTTTGCCTTTGTATTTGAACACAGGGGTCTATTTCTCTCCACATACTTTGCTTAAACCAGGGCAGTTTGTAGTAAAGATTTCCCCTCCCACCGGCCCACTCCTTTGTGACTAAGGTCCTGATCTTAACAATGGCATTTTAGACTTTCAATAAAACAACATACAAAATGTAAAAAACAAATTGAACAGCTCCAGACAGCAATGGATCAGAAAGAGAATCAGTAAGTAAGGTGGTCAGGAGCGTTTTATGTGGAGATTAAACTTCTTTCAAAGAATCAGGAAAACTACAGCTGGGGAAGGCAAACTACCATTCTTTCTCATTGATTCTACCTCCACATCTATCTATCTATCTATCTATATATAAAGGAATCGATCTGTCTGTCTGTCCTTCTGTCTGTCTGTCCTCACGTGTGCGTCTGTCCGGCTATGCGCTCGAAAGTTATAGAGCGTACCTACGCGCACGTTACCTCCGAAGAAAGCTTATGGTTCCGGGATGGTCGTAAGCGTATTTACTTTTCGGTCGGTCGGACGAAAATTGTTCGCGCCTTATGCAAAAAACCTTCAAAATTAAACTCATTATCTGCTACTTAGCATTGATTGACTGACGTCAAGGTTCGACCAATCCTGTGCCGTCACGATTGACCAATCCTACAGTACAGTCCCCTGATGGTTGGCCAATCGGTGTGTGTGTGTGGGCGGGACTAATCCTTTTCAGCTCAGGGATCTGGCAGCCATTGCTTCACTGCCATTACTTCAGCTTCCAGCTCAAACTACTCTGCACATCCAGCTTTGAAAAAGTTAGTATCTCTTTTAAAAATTACATAAGATTTACCAAAAATGTTTTATAAGTACTTTCACTTTCATCTTTCAAGGTATTAAAAGGTAGAAATGTTGCCCGGCAGTAGATTCACACAGGGAGAGAGAGACAGGGCCCAAAAGCCTGGGACTCGATTTAAAATGTTGCCCGGCACCAGATTCACAGAGGGACACAGAGAGGCCCCAAAGCCTGGGACTCGATTTAAACCGCCCGGCCCAAAACAGCCCTGGCAAAGCCGGGCTCCCCCAGCTAGTATATAATAAAGCAGTTTGTCTGTCTGTCCAGCTATACAATCAAAAGTTATAGAGTGTACCTACACATATGTTATATCAAAAGAAAGCTTATCATTAGGGGAGTCTAATAGGCGTATTTACTTTTTGGTCAGACAAAATTTTTTCGGACAGTATACAAAAAAGGTTCAAAAAACGGCAACATTCCGCTCATTAGCGTTGAGTGACGTGATGGTTGACCAATTGTACAGGGGATTAACCTGATGGTTGACCAATCGGTGCGTCACGGGGGCGTTTCATTGCGTGTGTGGGCGGGCCTAACCCTTCTGAGCTGAGCTGAGTAGCCACCATCTTGATTCCTAACTATTGATTTCTTTTTCCCACTTTCTGCGTGTAAATATAGATTTCCAGCAAAAAAAAAGTTGCTTTTAAAGAAAAAAAAATCCTTTTGCAAAGGGGACTCGGGCTTTCCCCCCCCTCGGCGGTGGATGAGCTGCCTGCAGGCCTCGAAGCCTCGGCCTCGCCTCGCCAGCCATGCCCGAGCTAGGCACTGCCCGTCCCGCCCCGCGATCGCCGCCATCTTGGTAAAGGCTGGCGGCGCGGGACTGAGCCAAGCGTAGCCATCGCTGCCATCTTAGTAAAGGCTGGCGGGGCGGGAGTCAGCGCGCGTGTCAACGTCGGCCCGGAGAGTGACCTGAGCTAAGGTGAGTCCGGCCGGGCCTCACACGCTAGGCCGCGCAACGGCCGGCCCTGAGGCGCTGATCCGCACACGGAGGCTTCGGCTCACCGCGTCTGGGCTCTGAGGAAAGACAGAGAGAGAGGTGGAGGGAGGGACAGAGAGGAAATCAGGGAGAGGAGAGGGGGGGGAGGGAGGGAGAGGGGAGGGAGGAGGGAGGGGAGAGGAGAGGGGGGAGGGAGAGGAGGGAGGAGAGGAGAGGAGGGGGGGAGGGAGAGGAGAGGAGGGGTGGGGTGCGGGGGAGGGAGAGGAGGGGGAGGGAGAAGAGGGGGGAGGGAGAGGAGGGGGGAGGGAGAGGAGAGGGCGGGAGGGAGAGGAGAGGGAGAGGAGAAGGGGGGAGGGAGAGGAGAAGGGGGGAGGGAGAGGAGAAGGGGGAGGGAGAGGAGAAGGGGCGGAGGGAGAGGAGAAGGGGAGGGAGAGGGGGAGGGAGAGGGGGGAAGGAGAGGAGAGGAGAAGAGTGAGAGAGGGAGAGGAGAGGGGGAGAGAGGGGGAGGGAGGGAGAGGAGAGGGGGAGGGAGGGAGAGGAGAGGGGGAGGGAGGAGAGGGGGAGGGAGGGAGGGGAGAGGAGAGAGAGGGAGAGGAGAGGGGGAGAGATGGGGAGAGAGGGAGAGGAGAGGGGGAGGGAGGGAGGGGAGAGGGGGAGGGAGGGAGAGGAGAGGGGGAGGGGGAGGAGAGGGGGGAGGGAGGGTGAGGAGAGGGGCAGGGAGGGAGAGGAAAGGGGCAGGGAGGGAGAGGAGAGGGGAGGGAGGGAGAGAGAGTAAAGCAGGGAGAGACAGGGGCAGGGAGAGAGAGAGGGTGAGGGAGGGAAAGAGTAAGGGGGTGGGACAGGGAGAGAGAGCTCGCCTTCTTCCTTCCTTCCTTCGCAGGGGTCGATCGGGCCAGGCCTGAGGCACTCCTTCCCCCCCTCTCTCTCCAGGCTAATCCCGAACTAAATCCACCAGTCTCTCTCTCTCTCTTCCCCCCCCCCCGTCTCTCTCTTCTCCCCCCAGTCTCTCTCTTCTCCCCCCAGTCTCTCTCTCTCTTTCAACAACAACATGTCCTCAAAAAACCCTCGGCACCGCCGGGCACTCCAGCTAGTATATATGATATAAAGGCTGGTGCTAAAAGGCAACAACAACTTGAATTTATATAGCGCCTTTAACGTAGTAAAACTTTCTAAAGTGCTGCACAGGATAATTTTAAGACAAAAAATTTGACACCGATCCACATAAGGAGAAATTAGGGCAGGTGACCAAAAGCTTGGTCAAAGAGGTACATTTTAAGGAGCATCTCAAAGGAGGAAAGAGAGGTAGCGAGGCGGACAGGTTTAGGCAGGGAATTCCAGAGCTTAGGGCCTAGGCAACAGAAGGCACGGCCACAAATTCATAGACGGAACATCCTGTGGGTTCTGATGATCTCCATATCCAAATTCCTGATTTGCACACACCCATGAGAAGCTCTGTCCTGGGATCATCTATTTGTAAAATCTACTCTTAAGAATCCAAAGATCTACATTGTACAGCTTAGCGGTCATCATCTTGAGCACTTACAATCAGGACAATACTATATTGCTGCAGAATATAAACAGCTCCAGGAAGCTGGTGTAAAGATATGAGCCCCAAAATGGCGCAGAGCAACAAGTCAGGTGCAAAGGTTTTCTGCCTCTTGACTGTAATGACTGGAAAAATGGGAACGCTAAGATTTGGGCTCATTGATCTCTGCAACCAATTCTCCATTCTGTGCTCCCATTGGGTGACACTCTGTGCTGGGAACGAGTCTCACAATTTCAGGGCTATAATCTTGAGAGAAAGCCTCCAGATGTTGACCCAAGGAGGTGGTGATTGCATAGGGAGTGTGGCATTTCTTAGTGTGTATTATCCTACAAGGAAATATTAGAGAGATACACTCTACTATCCGATTCATAGAGCCATAATGGCACAGAAGGAGGCCATTCAGACCATCGAATCTGTGCCGGCTCTCTGTAGTCAGTCCTATTCCCTGCTCTATCCCCGTAGCCCTGCAAGTTTATTTGCCTCAAGTGTCTATCCAGTCTCCCCTTGAAAACATTGAGTGTGTCCGCTTCCACTACTTCCGTCGGCAGCGAATTCCAGGTCATCACCACTTGCTGCGTAAAAAAGTTTTTTCTATCGTCCCACGTGAATCTCTTGCCCAAAACCTTAAATCTGTGTCCCCTATGCCTTGTACTATCAACTAGTGGGAACAGCCTTTCCCCGTCTAGCCTATCCAAAACCGTCATAATCTTGTACACCTCTATCAAATCACCCCTCAACCTCCTTTGCTCTAATGAAAACAAATCCAGCTTCTCCAACCTGTCCTTGTAGCTAAGATCCCCCATCCACTGAACCATTCTGGTAAGTCTCCTCTGCACCCTCTCAAGGGCCTTCACATCCTTCCTAAAGTGTGGTGACCAGAACTGGACGCAATACCCCAGTTGTGGCCTAACCAGCACTTTATAAAGGTTCAGCATAACTTCTCTACTTTTGTACTCAATGCCTCTATTTATGAAGCCCAAGATCCCATATGCTTTGTTAACCACTCTCTCAATATGTCCTGCCACCTTCAGGGACCTATGCACATTAACTCCTAGGACCCTCTGTCCCTGCACTCTTTAAAATTGTGCCATTAAGTGTATATTAAGCAATTGAAACTTCCCTACAAAGGAAGAAGCACAAATGCTGCATAAACTTTGGTACCGTGATGTGCTGTGATAAGTGAAACTCATACTACAGTACCTGCGTGCCAAACAAGATTCAATGAGGGTACACCCAGAAAACCACTAAGCCTTTGAGGTGAAGGAAGGATTATCAAAAGTCGTTTCCCTCTTCTCACTAGCATAATAAATGAAACTGGGAAATCTTCCAAGTTTTATACACCCAGACCCTTAATTTTCTCTTCACCGCAATAATAGCGGGTCTTTGGTGGGTGGGCCAGGACATTTGCCTGCCACATGCCTGGTCATTTCTCAGGATCAGAGTCACGTATATATTGAGGGCAGATGCCGGGACTATTTGCGTTGTTGCTAGGGTCTATGCCACTGGTGGAGGGGGAGGATACTTGCTGCAGCACTGTACTGCGGTGTAGATTGGCCAGACATACTGCCGGAGGTTTCACATCTTCAATTTGCACGTTACCTAATGCAATCAGTTGCCTTTTGATTGATTGCACTGGGCAAATCGTCCATTTAAATCTTAACCTCCCCCCTGCCACTCGGCCCATAGCAATGCTGGTCACCAAGGATGTACAGGCATCCCTTATGTCAACGTTGCTATTCCCATGATTTATGTTCCTGTTATAATATGGCCACCCATATTTGGGCAGATATAACATACACCTAGCATCACCTCCAGGATTGGTGTCAGCTGGTGGGTGAGTCAGCAGAACGTCTACCCGCCTGATTTTCCTCTCCTGCCCACCAGTTTACACTTCCAGATCAGGCACAGCATCTTCGGATGCAGAGCAATGCTCTCTCTACTCTGGCTCAAGAACATGATATCTTCATTGTTAGAAAGTCAGTTCTTCCTGTTCTAACACCAAAGTAAGATTGATAACTTAGGACTAATCGCTGGGCAGTTTTGTGCTTTCAGCCACTATCCAAATGAGGAATGGATTCTAAACATCTAAATTTGTTTCATAGAAGGCCCTTAAAGCCAGGAAAGAAAGGAATCCTTTGTCATCAGTCGGGATAGATTTGATCTCAGAGGCTGGGGGGTTAAAGAACAACGGGGTGGGGGGGGGTGAAACTGGCCTTGGGCGGTAGCGAATCAACGATAGTGAATCGACCGTGCTGTGACAGCTCCTTTTGCACACTGCCTGATTTTCTTTTCTATTGAAGTCAATGGGAAAGAACATCGGGCGGAGCGTGAAATAGGCTGGTGACTCACTATCGCCCAACTTGCCCTACTGCCCAAGACCAATTTTACCCCCGTGCATTTACCAACTGTGCCATCCAGTCCCCTAAAATAATCACCAGGAATTTCCGTGGGGATTCTCTGGTGGGAGATTAGCGGAACCCCTAGAGAAACAGCGTAAAGAGCTAAGTACCGCTGTTTACGCCATTTCCCTGGGGGAGTCCGCTGACCTCCCGCTGAAGTTACAAAAAAAATACATCAGCTTGCACAGGTTCCAATTCAAATTTCAGGAAGGAATCTGCTGATAAATGATGTCTCAAAGCGTCTTTGATCAATCAGACACAGGGCCTTAGGGGAAAATGGTGCCCTGGGCGAACTTTCTTTAAGTTTAAGTATATAGCAGGATTAGCAAAAGTTTCAGAAATATAGCTGTAATCCCAAAAGTTTTTTATAACTTAAATAATAAACAATGTCATAAAAAATAATATAGGTAAGTGACAAATAAATTAAACACTAAAGTGTTGTGTATGCACCTTTAAGAGAGAACTGCTTTTATACTGTAGTACCGGCAGTCACCACACCTGTATATAAAGCCGTAGCAGGCTTCTGTACTTTCAGTTCCAGCGTACCATCTGTTCAGAAAACGCCTGTTATTACCGTTCTCCTGCAGTCCGTGTGTTATTGATACGCGGACATTACAGTGGCGACGAGCAGGTTCGAACTCACCTGCAGTACTGCATCACCTCACGGGGATCCATCCCTGAAAAGAAGCTTCTTGGAGGTCGAAGCCAGAGCAACGGGCGTCGACCATGGGCAACCGCCCAGTGATCCATCGGAGTTCAGTGAATCGCAGGGGAAGCTGTGGAGAGCTGGGCTTGGCTCCCCAGTCAAGGTGTTCCAGCAAATCGTGCTAGTAGCAGGTAGTGCGCTGACCCTTCCGGACTGCGGCGGGCTTGAGCTCGATCGAGCGGCTCTGCAAGGGGGCCATGCAGCGTCGTCGGGAAGGAAAAGAGAGAGAGAGGGTGGAGCGCACAGGGCGCAGTCGGTGCTCAAGAGCCGGGCACCGTTAGAGAAAATAAAAAGAGGGGAAGGAAAAGAGACGCGCAGTGGACAGCGTCGAAGAATAAAACTAAGGAATTTAACTAATAAAAGAGAGAAGCGCCGAAGCCGCGGGGCGCCGTCATTACTATTTAGAGCGCTAGGAGCAGCATTGGCAGCAAGGGGAAGAAGGAAAAGCGCAGGAGGCGCCATTTTAATCCATTGGGGAAGAAGGAAAAGCACGGGAGGCGCCATTTTAAACCACCCAAGATGCCAAAGAGTGGCAGTATCACTGCTTTCGACAACGAAATAGAAGACTGGACCATGTATGTGAAAAGAATTGAAGTGTACTGCAAGGCAAATGAGGTGGCCGATGAAAAAATGGCGTCGGTATTATTAAATTTGATGGGCGCGAGAACGTACGGCCTATTGCGGAATTTAATTACCCCAGCTAAACCAATGGAGAAAAGCTTTGAAGAGATTGTCAATATCTTACAGGAACATCTAAACCCTACACCGCTGCTGATAGCAGAAAGATTCAAGTTCCATAAAAGAAACCAGCACAAAGATGAGAGTAATGCTGACTATCTTACGGAACTACGCAAGTTATCGAAGCACTGCCAGTTCGGAGCAGGACTGGCAGATACCTTAAGGGATAAGTTTGTCTGCGGGCTCCCGAGTGAAGGAACCCAGAAACGACTACTTTCGGAAAAGGACCTTACGCTAGAAAAGGCTTTCAGCGTGGCAGTATCCTACGAAGCAGCAGCACGGGGAGCTGCGGAAATACAACAGAAACCGCAAGAATATAGCACCAACGAAATGGCATATGGAGCAGAAAAGTGCTATTGCTGCGGCAGAACAACCCATGACCATAAGGACTGCTGGTTTAAGGACAAAGTATGCAGGCAATGTGGAAAAGTGGGACACATAGCATGAGTCTGCAGGTCGGGAAAGAAAACCAACACTAAAAGAACTACGAAGGAAAAGTACAAGAAAGTAAAAAAAATGACAGACAGTAGTTCAGAAGATCAGGAGAGTGATAATGACTCTGGGAGCAGGAGAATAAGTTGTCTAAAGGTACACAACGTGATCGCAAAGGAGGATCACCGAACCATTTGGGTCACTCTCATGATAGCAGGGTCCCAAGTAAAGATGGAATTGGACACAGGATCAGCCCTAACAGTCATGAATCGACGAGGCTATGAGCGGCTATTCTCACACATACCCTTGAAGGACACGTCCATTGTATTGAAGACATATACGGGGCAAAAAGTCTACCCTAGAGGAAAAATAAGGGTGCCCGTTAAATACAACGGCAAGGAAACACAGAAACTGTATCTGTATATACTACAAGATGGAGGACCACCATTATTGGGACGTGAATGGATCCGAAAAATACAATTGCATTGGCATTCCATTCAGGCGCTAACTGTGGCTGACAAAAAGAATGACGACGTCACACCTGGATGACTGTCAAAAAATTCTAACTGACGCGAAAGAGGTATTCCAGCAAGGACTTGGGACTCTAAAAGGAGTAACGGCAACAATAAAAATTGAAGATAACGCAAACCCAAAATTTTTTACGGCCAGACCGGTACCGTACGCGATCCACCCAGCCGTCGAACCAGAGCTGGAGAGTCTAGAGCGTTTGGGTGTGCTGTCCAAGGTGGACTGGAGCGAGTGGGCCACACCCATCGTTCCTGTAATGAAGAAATCATTGAGCAGCACGCCTGGGGAGCCGAAGAAGGTTCGCATCTGTGGGGACTTTAAGGTAACTGTGAACCCAGTCCTGCACACAGTACAATATCCGCTTCCACGGATAGAAGATATTTTCGCCTCACTATCTGGAGGGAAACGCTTTACGAAGATTGATCTGGCCCAAGCGTATCTACAAATGGAGGTAGAAGAAGCATCTAGAAAATACCTCACGATAAACACTCACAAAGGTCTTTACCAGTACAACCGACTGGTATTCAGGGTAGCATCAGCTCCGGCTATTTGGCAGAGGGCGATGGAACAAGTCCTGCAAGGGATCCCGGGGACCCAGTGTTATTTGGACGACATCCTGGTTACGGGCGAAAATGACAGTGAACACCTTGCCAACCTGGAGCAGGTGCTTACTAGATTACAAGAATATGGGCTACGAGCCAACCACCCCAAATGCGAGTTTTTTAGGAAACAAATCTCGTATTGTGGCCACACGATTGATGAAGAGGGGTTACATAAGTCCCGAGACAAGATTGAGGCAGTAGTCAAGGCTCCAGCACCGGAAAATGTGTCGCAACTGAAGGTCGTTCCTCGGGTTGGTGAACTACTACCATAAGTTCTTGCCAAATTTATCTACAATTCTGCACCCACTGAATGCCCTGCTGTAAACTGGAGTAGCATGGAAATGGAGTGATGAGTGTAAGCGTGCCTTTCAGAAATGTAAATGCCTAATCACTTCAAAAGAAGTATTGGCCCACTACAATCGAACACTGCCGATTCGGTTGGCATGTGATGCGTCTCCCTACGGCATTGGAGCGGTGCTGTCACACAAATTCCTTGACGGTTCAGAGAGGCCAATAGCCTTTGCGTCGCGCTCATTAACCTCAGCCGAGCGTAACTATGCCCAGATTGACAGGGAGGCCCTCAGCCTGGTGTGGGGGGTGAAGAAGTTCAATCACTATCTGCACGGGCAGAAATTCACCCTACTGACTGATCACCAGCCTCTTGTCTCCATTTTTAATCCAAAGAAGGGCGTTCCGGTGATGACGGCGCAACGGCTGCAAAAATGGTCCCTTTTTCTAGGGGCACATCAATACGACAGAGTACAAGGGTACGAAACAGCATGGAAACGCTGATGGGCTGTCACGCCTGCCGTTGCCTACGGTGGAGGAAGCACCTGCAGTGGACCCTGTTGAGATATTCCATTCGACCATAGTCGAATGTCTACCTGTTACAAACTCAAGTATAGAGAAGGAAACCCGAAATGACCCGACACTCTCTCGGGTCTATGATTTGACGGTGAAGGGATGGCCAGCACATGGCAACTCACTGTTGCCAGCATTCTCGCCAAGGAGAGAACAGCTGTCAGTGTGCCGGGGGACCTTGATGTGTGGATCCTGAGTGGTAATTCCACCCAAGTTGAGAGATAGAGTGCTCAATGAGCTTCATGAGGGTCATCTGGGAGGGGTAAAAATGAAGAGCCTAGCCAAGGCGTTTGTGTGGTGGCCGGGAATCGATAAAGAAATCGAGGATATGACCAACAGATGCACAGGATGCCAGAAAGTCCAAAACGCTCCACCACAGGCCCCGCTACACCCATGGGAGTGGCCCTCATCTCCATGGCAACGGGTACACACTGATTTTGCTGGTCCATTTATGGACTCAATGTTTTTAATCGCCGTGGATGCACATTCGAAATGGCCAGAGGTCATCAAAATGTCCTCCACCACCACGGAGAAAACTATTGCAGTCCTACGGACCATCTTCGCCAGGAATGGCTTGCCAGAACAGATTTGCTCCGACAATGGACCACAGTTTGTGTCCGAGGATTTCCGGAGGTTTTTGAGGAATAATGGGGTAAAACATTACACGTCTGCCCCATATCATCCAGCCACAAATGGATTAGCTGAGAGGTTTGTTCAGACCTTTAAAAAAGCAATAAAGATGATGTATAACGACAACATACCACTACAACACAAGGTGGATAATTTCTTGTTTGCTTACCGGAATGCGACACATGCAGTCACCAACCAAGCTCCAGCCATAATGTTCTTTAACCGAAGGTTAAGATGTCGCCTGGATTTGCTCAAACCAAACATAAGACGAGATGTTGAGGATAAGCAATTCCAGCACATCAATGAGAAGCCAACCAGGAGCCTCAAGATAGGGCAACCAGTCTTGGCCCGCGACTACCGAACAGAAAAATGGCAGCCAGGAACGATATGCACACAGCAAGGACCACTAATGTACACAGTGGACGTTGGAGAGAGCATTGTGAGATGCCATGCTGACCAGATTCTAGAGTCACAGGAGCAAGTCAAACCCATACCACGAGCATGCGCACCTGGTGATGAACCCGAAGTACAGATTGCGTCTACCTCAGAATCAGTGGTATTGGAAGCTGACGAACCAACCAATGACAATGAGCCAGAATCGACTCCGCCGCAAGAACAGGATACTCGAGAAAGGCGCTATCCAGACAGGATCAGGAAGCCTCCTCAAAGACTGAATTTATAAATGATTACTTCAGTTGATGTATATAGTACAGAGAAAATTGTAATTGTAATTAGTTATTATTTAATTGTTAAATGAATGTTATGTACTGTTTATCTAAAAGGGGAGGAATTGTTGTGTATGTACCTTTAAGAGAGAACTGCTTTTATACTGTAGTACCGGCAGTGACCACACCTGTATATAAAGCCGTAGCAGGCTTCTGTACTTTCAGTTCCAGCATACCCTCTGTTCAGTAAACACCTGTTATTACCGTTCTCCTGCAGTCCGTGTGTTATTGATACACGGACACTACATAAAGTAATAAATAACAATAACAAATAAAAAATTTAGTTCACCAAGATATTTTGAGCCACATCATTCTTGATGGACAGGATGGCCAGTGAGGATCGCCTGTCGTCTCGCATGGTCAATCACAAATACATTTTTATGAGCTTCAACCTCCATTCGCTGCTCACCACTAATACGGGCGTGGTTAACAGGATCCTGAGTGCTAGCCGTGTGTTTGGGAACTTGCTCTTGAAACTTGAAGTTGGCTCTTCTTGAGGAGCATTATAGTCCATTGGAAACAGACTTTGGAGATAGTGAAGTTCTTCGCCGAGGCCGACGGCGTTACTGTCGGACCCTCTTGGCCACGGCAACCCACCCCAACCACAGCGGCCTGGGCAATCGCCCACCCATAAGGCTGGCCCTGATTGGACACCAGAGTGTTCTCCAAGTGCCATTCCTGACAACCAGACCATACACAGAGGAATAAGCAGCAGTGATTCTGACCAAGCTGGGGGAATGCTCGTCAACTAGCAGCATTTGCACGTAGCCAAAATTGCTGGGTCATTGTATCCCAGCAGATTGTAATTATGACCTTTGCACCAGTGAAGGAATCTCTTCCATTTTGCACTCTCAGCTTTCAATACTATGCTTTTTTTCTGGAACTAAGGAGCGTTGTCTGTATCGATTGCTCGGGCTCTATATTTTTCACAAGCTGCATTTGTTGTGTAGATTCTCTCAGATTCTGCCAAGTCAGGCGGTGATATTTCAATCTCTCCTAAAAGCATTGTAAAACATTGTGAAATAAACTGATGAGTTTTATGAGGTACCCCTGGTTTCATGGACTCTGGCAATAAATATAGCTCATGAAAAATGGGCAGCCCTAAATGGTTACTAATAGCCATACCATCAACTGTAAGTTCTCTGAGTCACTGTGTGATACATGGCCCTTCATCCAAAACAAATAAAACCTGAGGGGCTGAATTTCAGGGAAGGCATTTTGGGAATGGATCAGGGGTGGGAGTAACTTCCACCTGCCCCATGGTTGGCACCCTGAACATTTGTGTTAAAATGGTGGCACTGATAGATATTGAACATACACTTGTAAAGGTTTGCCCTCTGCAGAAAGCAATTACAAAATCAGGTCCAGTGTTTATGTGTTGAAAGAAAACTCAGCATCAAAGAAACCCTCACTACTCTTCAATCGCCCCTCTTATCGGTGTTAAATTAGGCCTCCCTGTATTTGGTTAGAATAAGCACAATTGATTGAAACAGAAACAAAGAGTAATCTTGATTTTTTTTTCATAAAAGGTTTGATGTTTAAAATGAAACCAAATGTTTAATTAATATTTCAGGAGCTATTTTAAAGAGCCCTTGAGATATAAACCATGGATTAGGGCATTTAAACACAGAAAATACATCTAATTAAAGGGCTAGAAAGAGACAGAACGGGAGATGCGAAGATCATTGATCACGTGTGCTGTAGATGTATTCCATGAACCAACATGCTATGGTCTAATGCGTCAGCAACATAGGCTACAAAATGGAGAACAGCAAGAAACTGCAATGAAAAAACACCAGCCTCCCCATCTTAACACACGTTCAGTGCCGGGAATACACAGAGGGTATCAGGTATCTCTCACTGAGCCACATAGAGGATATCAGGCCATCTCAGTTACACACATAAAAGATTCTAGGACACCTATCAATGAATTATAAGACAGAAATGGAATGGAACAGTTCAGATCACCTCACAAACTACAGCAGTGGGTTTGTTTCAGCATATGAAACCCATGTTGCATTATTATCTTCAAATGAATGAGGACTTTTAAGGCATTTTATATATAGGCTTATATTCGCTAGAGTTTAGAAGAATGAGAAGGGATCTCATTGAAATTTATAAAATTCTAACAGGACTAGATAGACTAGATGCAGGAAGGATGTTCCCGATGGCGGGGGAGTCCAGAACCAGGGATCACAGTCTAAAGATAAGGGGTAAGCCATTTAGGACTGAGATGATGAGGAATTTCTTCACCCAGAGAGTGGTGAACCTGTGGAATTCTCTACCACAGAAGGCAGTAGAGGCCAATTCATTAAATATATTCAAGAAGGAGTTAGATATATTTCTTAAGGCTAAAGGGATCAAGGGATATGGGGAGAAAGCAGGGAGAGGGTACTGAATTTGGATGATCAGCCATGATCTCATTAAATGGTGGAACAGGCTTGAGGGGCCGAATGGCCTACTCCTGCTCCTATCTTCTATGTTTCTATGTTTCTAGATATATCACATTGCAGTCGCAATGATCATAATGTCATCAATGAGCCATGCTCCATGCCTTTGTTACCTCTAGACTTGACCATTCCAACGCACTCTTGGCCGGCCTCCCATCTTCCACCCTCCATAAACTTGAGCTCATCCAAAACTCTGCTGCCCATGTCCTAACTCGCACCAAGTCCTGCTCACTCATCACCCCTGTGCTCGCTGACTAACATTGGTTCCTATAGTAATCTGGGAAGTAATGTTTAAGTTATCCACCAGATGGAGCCAAAGATTAAGGTATCACATTCACCAGTGTTTAAGGTAATGTGTCATGTAGTCAATGTCCTGGTACACCAGTTATTAAGGTAATGTGGCACTGCATTATGGGTATGACTCAGAGGTGAATCCTCCATCTTGGCATCAGGCAGTTAGAAATACTGTGTTTTGCTTGCAGCCTGTAAGAGGTGTCTCTCTGCTACACCGTATAATAAACAGTTGGGTTTTCTGCTTAAGATCTCGCTTATCTCAGTTTCGGACCTTACCACTCAGATATAACATATTGGCGACGAGGGTCAACTGATCACATCGTGACAGAGAAAAAAAATAACACATCACTGAATAACCGATCATGGCTGCTATGGTAGGAAAGATCTCTGCTTTTGATGTTCAGACTCAGACTTGGGATGAGTACTGCGAGGTGCTGATGCATTTCTTTGAAGCAAATGATGTGGATGATGTCGGGAAAAGGAGAGCTATTTTGCTCACTTCCGTGGGAAGTCAGACGTATAGTTTAATGAGAAACTTATGCAGTCCTGCAAAGCCGGGAGACAGTACATTTGCTGAATTAGTGGCCTTGCTGAAGGAACATTTCAATCCCAGACCGAGTGAGATTGTACAGCATTTCAAATTTAATTCACGGAACAGAAAACCGGGAGAGACTGTATTGGATTATGTAGCGGTGTTGAGGAAATTGGCACATGATTGCAATTACGGGAACAATCTGAAAGACATGCTGAGAGATAGGCTTGTTTGTGGGATAATGGGTGATCGAATGCAGAGGAGATTATTGTCCGAGACTGGGCTTACTTATGAAAAAGCATTGGAACTTGCTCAAGCCATAGAGACAACGAACTGAGATGTAAACAGAAATACAAGGTTCAGACTGGGCTACGACAAAGCAAGTTGGAGGTCAGGTTAATGTGCACAAGATAAAGTTGTGTCAGAAACCACAACGTGAGCATATAAAGGCATGTTATAGATGCAATGGCGATCACCTGGCGAGGGAATGCAGATTCCTGGAGGAAAAGTGCCACAAGTGTGGGAAAAAAGGACATATAAAATGTGCATGCAGGGCAAAAGCAACCATGAAGGAATACAAACCAAAAGGGGGAGGAAAGCAAAACCTAGGAAGAGAAGTGAAAAAACAGGGAGCACATCACATCAGCGGAGAAGCTGAGAAAGAAGACGACATGTTCATAATGCATAGTATGCTAGAGAACATTCCAAAAGTGGATCCTATCACTTTGCAACTGACAATAAATGGCTCTAAGGTCAACTTTGAAGTGGATACAGGATGCGGCGTAACCATAATGAACAGGGAGGAGTACTCAAAATTGTGGAACCATGCAAAAGTTCCAGAGTTAAAGTCTTGCTCTATACAGCTTAAAACATATACCGGTGAACGAGTGGCGACATTGGGTACAGCTACTGTAACTGTGCAACACAGGGACACCGTGGAACAGCTACCTGTAGTTGTAGTATCGGGTTCTGGACCAAACTTGTTAGGTCGGGGCTGGATACAAGAACTTAAATTAGATTGGGGAGCAATAAATCAAATAGAGGGAGGCAAACAGTTGTCTTTGCAAGAAGTGTTGATTGAACATGAGAACGTGTTCAAGGAAGAACTTGGCACATTTAATGGCCCCCCAGCTAAGATTTATGTAGACAAGGAGGCACTGCCAAGGTTTTTTAAACAACGACCATGAAACCGAAGGTAGAGGCTGAGCTTGACCGTCTTTTGAGAGAGAACATTCTGGAACCCGTGAAATGTTCAGAATGGGTAGCTCCCATTGTACCTGTTTTAAAACCGGACAATTCGGTGAGACTCTGTGGAGATTATAAATTGACGGTAAATAGGGTGTCTAAACTAGAACAGTATCCTATTCCGAAAACAAAGGATCTCTTTGCAAACCTGGCTGGAGGGAAGAAATTCACGAAGCTGGATATGAGTCATGCATACTTGCAGATTACACTAGATGAGGAATCCAAGAAGTATGTAACCATAAATACACACAAGGGTTTGTTTACCTATAACCACTTACCATTCGGTGTCTCATCTAGTCCAGCTATCTTCCAGAGGACTATCGAGGGTGTACTGCAAGGGATCCCACATGTTTCAATCTATCTGGATGACATTCTGGTGATGGGAAGAACCGACCAGGAGCATCTGAGCACTCTGAGAGAGGTACTACAAAGATTGGATAAGGCTGGGTTACGGCTCAAGAGGAGTAAGTGCACTTTCCTGGGGAATGAGGCCATGTTCCTGGGACACAGAGTGGACACCACCGGGCTCCATCCAATCAAGGAGAAGGTACAAGCACTGCAGGAGGCCCCAGCTCCTACCAATGTGACTGAGTTAAAAGCTTACCTGGGACTGCTAAACTATTATAACAGATTTTTACCAAACTTGGCAACAGTGTTAGCACCTCTTCACAAACTTCTGCGTAGGGAGACACAGTGGCAGTGGGAAGAGGAATAGAGGGTTTCATTTGAACAGTCCAAGAAACTGATGCTGTCCTCGGATGTGCTGGTTCACTATAATGCAGAGAAAGACATCATTCTCTCTTGTGATGCTTCACCTTACGGGGTGGGGACGGTTCTTTCACACAGCTTGGAAGATGGCACAGAAAGACCATAGGGTTGGTGTCTCGAACTCTGACACCAGCAGAAAAAAATTATTCCCAGTTAGATAAAGAGGGGTTAGCAGTAATGTTTGGGTTACAGAGGTTTCACAAGTA
Organism: Somniosus microcephalus; assembly: GCF_052327205.1. NCBI lineage: Eukaryota > Metazoa > Chordata > Chondrichthyes > Squaliformes > Somniosidae > Somniosus > Somniosus microcephalus. The sequence continues at coordinate 233,309,969 of NC_140993.1, forward strand.
CATATATGGCAGGATATTCACCATATGCACCGATCATAAATCTCTTCTATCTCTTTTTAATGAAATGAAGGCAGTACCACAGATGGTGTCATCCCGGATCCAGAGGTGGGCAGTGACGTTGAGGGCATATGAGTATGTCATCGTTTACAAGGCGGGCAAGTATCATGGGAACGCCGATGCCTTGAGCCGTCTTCCACTGCCAGGTACACCTATCCGTGCAGCTCCAGAGGACAGAGTTTTGATGTTGGAGGACACAGACACGGCAATTGTGACCGCAGAACAAATAAGGACATGGACCGGTAAAGATCCAGTACTGTCTGGAGTCCGAGAATAGTGATGAGGGGTTGGCTACAGCATCCGGATGGGACTGATTTCACACCTTACAGTGTCAGGAAGACAGAGCTGAGTGTGCAGGATGGTTGCGTGTTGTGGGGAGCACGAGTGATTATTCCACAGCCAGCACGACAGGCTATCCTAGGGCAACTACATCAGTGTCATCCTGGAGTTTCGCGTATGAAAGCCTTGGCAAGGAGTTACTTGTGGTGGCCAAAGCTAGATGAGGAGATAGAAAATCTAGTCAAGACATGCAGCACTTGTCAAGTACACAGGAAGGCACCAGCAGCGGCTCCTCTCCACCCCTGGGAGTGGCCGGATAAACCATGGAGAAGATTACATGTAGATTATGCGGGTCCATTCATGGGAAAGATGTTCCTCATAATCATTGATGCACATTCCAAATGGATGGATGTGTATCCTGTAAATTCTACTTCATCGACTGTTACTATAGACTGCCTGCGTAGGAGTTTTAGTAATCAAGGGCTACCGGAGATCATAGTAAGTGACAATACCACGTGTTTTGTGAGTACAGAAACAAAAGAGTTCATGAGTAACAATGGCATAGTGCACGTGACCTCAGCTCCATATCATCCGTCTTCAAATGGACTTGCGGAGAGAGCCGTACAAACATTTAAGGAGATGATGAAAGAAAGTGCGGAAGGGAGTTTGGCAACCAAGGTGTCACGAGTTCTGTTCAGCTACAGAATAACACCTCAATCTACCACAGGACTCTCTCCTGCTGAGCTGTTGTTAGGACGTCGACTACGTTCCACTCTTGACCTGGTTCACCCAGACCTAAAAAGGAAGGTGGAAAACCGACAAATCAAACAAAAGGAGAACCATGACAGAAGGACAAAGAGCCGCAGTTTTGGAGAAGGAGATGCGGTCCTTACCAGGAATTTCAGTTATGGTCCAAAATGGATTCCTGGCGTCATAGACTCAATGACCGGTCCAGTACCATATACGGTCATGGTGGGAACTGGTCAGGTAATACGCAGACATGTAGATCAGATACTAACCAGACAAGGGGAAATCAAACTGGAGGTTCCAGAGGAGATGTCAGAGGACAAGTTGGCCCCCAGTTATCCAAATGCATCGGTGGTACCAACACCACGAACAGAGCCAGTTCCACCTGGACCCCTTCGTCAAGAGGAAACCATCGTAGCAGAGTCAGATACTCTGAGTACTGCTCAGGAGCAGCAGGTGGCTCTACCACAACCAAGCAGGAACTTGACTGTAAGACGTTCACCAAGGCCTCGCAAGCCGCCAGAGAGATTGATAACGACCTGCTAGATTCATTCAGTATGGACTATCATTAAAGGAGTTTCCTTATGGGACTTTTTAAGAATGTTGTTAAGAAATTAATGTAAACTTAAGAGGGGGGGATATAGTAATCTGGGATGTAATGTTTAAGTTATCCACCAGATGGAGCCAAAGATTAAGGTATCACATTCACCAGTGTTTAAGGTAATGGGTCATGTAGTCAATGTCCTGGTACACCAGTTATTATGGTAATGTGGCATTGCGTTATGGGTATGACTCAGAGGTAAATCCTCCATCTTAGCATCAGGCAGTTAGAAATACTGTGTTTTGCTTGCAGCCTGTAAGAGGTGTCTCTCTGCTACACCGTATAATAAACAGTTGGGTTTTCTGCTTAAGATCTCGCTTATCTCAGTTTCGGGCCTTACCACTTGGATATCACAGCTCCCGGTCCGGAAACATCTCAATTTTAAAGCTTTCATCCTTGTTTTCAAATCCCTCCATGGCTTCGCCCATTCCTAACTCTGTAATCTCCTCCAGCCTCACAATCCTCAGAGATATCTGCGCTCCTCCAATTCTGGCCTCTTGTGCATCCCCTATTTGATTTGTTTCACCATTGGCGGCCGTGCCTTCAGCTGCCTAGGCCCTAAGCTCTGGAATTCCCTCCCTAAACCAGTTGGCCTTCTACCTTTCTTTCCTCCTTTAAGACGCTCCTTAAAACCTACCTCTTCGACCAAGCTTTTGGTCATCTGTCCTAATATCTCCTTATGTGGCTCTGTGTCAAATTGTGTTTGATAATCACTTCTGTGAAGCGCCTTGGGGTGGTTTACTACGTTAAAGGAGCTTTGTAAATACAAGTTGTTGTTGTGGTAAAGGAGTTCAAAAAATCAGTTTGGTGATTTAGAAGCTCATGTAATAGCAGGTTTGTACCTGAACACCTGCAATGTTATTGTTCCAAAGAATTGTCACACCTAGAACATTCATTTGTCTTTTCTCTAACTTACAAATGCTGACTGACCTACTGTGCATTTCCAGCATTTTACTTTAATGCAGTATTGGCCCAGAACTTCGGGTCTCTACGGGTGAGTACGCATGGGGTACTCACCCGTGGGCCCGATGGAAGTGCCGGTTTCCTGCATGCACTGCGCATGCGCGGGAAACCGGCACTTCCGTTCTTCTGAACGAAGAGGTTCAGAGGTCGAACGTGTGCGCGGGGGGAGGCTGCGCGTGCGCATGGAACTTTGTTTTTTTTTACAAGTTTTTCCATGAGGGTAAGTCTGCAGAATTTAGAAATATAAAAAGCTGGCGTAAGGCCTGCTTTTTACAAGGTAAGTGGTGAATTAATTAAAATTAAAACATTTTTTCCACAGGTTTATTATTTTTAAATACTTTAAAGAAAGGTAAGTTGATTTTTAGCCCCGTTAGAAAATAAAATTATTTTTTTCAAAAATTTAAATTATTGTTTAAACGTTATTTCATGTAATTTATAGTTTATTTATAAAAAGGTGATTTAAAAAAAAATGTATTTGAAGATTTAGTGCTATTTTGGGGCCGTAGTATTTATAAGTCTTGACAGCACTTCCTGTCAGACTTATGAATGGAGCATTCCCTGCTCCGATTGGCTGCCCATGGCCCACGTGATCCCAGGGGACGCATCGAACTAACTGCGCCCCTGGGATACGCAAGCACTGCGCGCCGGCAGCTGGACCAGGCCCCGGATTGGAATTCCACGGGGCCCACAGCTCAACGGCCGGCGCGCAAGATAAGTGCAGGTCGGGGCTTGCACCCGCGGGAAGCCCCTGACCCGAATTTCTGGGCCTTTTTGATATAGAAAACTCACTAAAGTATATAATAAAGGAAAATACCATAATGGGCACAGTATGAGGTATGATTAAAGAGATAGTACAGGAGGCTAACTTTAAAGTGCGAGGAGAAAGTGGATGGTTAAGATCATTATTACTGAAGAAAATAAATCTTCAAGTGAATGATGATGTCAAATTTCTACTGGATGATATGTTTTTTGATGAGGCCAAACTATCCTGTTCTCTCGATTTTGAGTTCTACCACTATTAAGCACAATTCTCTGCCAAGTGTTTTGAATGTTGAGGCTGAGTTTCAAAAGGTTTGAGATTCCACAAGACAATTATCAAGTTCTGTATTTTCCCCGGGTGCCTCTGGGGTATATTTACAGTCAAGGAGTTGTGGAAGCTTCCATGAGATTAAGAAATATTCTGCAGAGCTCTGGGATTGTCTCTTTGTATCTCTGTTCCATCTCTTCATGACTTGCATTGTTCTCTGAACATCAATGTCCCCAGAAGGTCGTTAAACGTTACCTGCTATCTATGCATTTTATTTTGAGTTTTCTCCGATTTCTTTTCTAAATTTGTATCTGCTTGCATCTGAAAGAGTGAAATTGTTAAAATGTTTGTTTATAATAGTAAAGATTGGTTAAATTTGGTTGATACTGGCCTGCCTTGTTAATTCACAACTATCACATCCGCAATAGGTTGCAGTCATTGGAAACTGACAATCTGGTAACTGCCTGCTTAAATTCCCACAAAGGTTGTACAGTGCCTCCCTGATCAATTACGCACACCTTATAATGTCGCAGTTTTAAAAACAATGGGGGGGGGGGAAATTGATCTTGGGCAGTAGCACAAAATGGCTGATATTGAATCGGCATTAGAAAAAGAATACGGGGTGGGGTGTAAAACGGGCTGCCGATTCACGATCGCCTCTTTTGCATGACCGCCCAAGATGGATTTCATCCTCCAGCTTTCTGTAAATTGCTACATCCCTTTATTTTTCTCCCTGTATCTGTAAATAGCTCACTCAGTGTTTTGAATATATATATATTTCCATATTTAACTAACTGAAACCAAAAATATTTATGTTCTTGTCCTACCTATCCAATTATGTTGGTTGGTTATTTGACCCACTATTTGGCCATGATGCTTCAGTACATGATGTGTAGAACTGCCAATGAAAGCATATTATCCCCATAATAACCCAGGTACCTTTAACCAATGTCTCATTGCTTTTCTAAACATTTTGAGAATGAGGCATTGCGCATTAGTTTGCTCGGACTATTTTTATGGCATGTCTAGAATTACCAAAGGGCACCAAAGTGGCAAGCAGCCACTGGAGCTGTGACAGGTGCTGACAAATTATTTAAATGAAGTCCGAGGACCAATTTTGGGTGATCCTCAGGCCGGCCTCTTCCGGTGCATGCAAGCCTGCCGGTTCATGCCTGCAAATGGTATCTTCATCCCTTCTCATCAGCAAATTGAGGCCAACCTCCCATCAGAATGACCTCGACCGCTTTAAAACAAAATCTTATTCAAAAAAAATGTTGAGAACTGCTTGGACTTTATATTAGATGATGTCACAGAGCTGCTTATTCCCCAAAATATGAAGAATTACTTAAAACAATCTTAAATTAATAGAGCAAAAATAATGAAAACCTAAAATAGCTCCCATAGCAATTGTAGATGTGGCACATATAGAGAGTCACATTGTAGACATTTGATTTTGAAATATTTCATAAGGGAATTGAGCCTCATTCTTGACTGATGACTGCTTCTGATAGAACAGAAATACATCTCTCATGAACTGGTTTTATGTTTAATGGATTGTAAGCATAACATGCAGTGTCATCTATATCTCTCCACTTTTCTGTCAATTATTTGGTCCTCAATAGCTCCGCCCCCATTGAGAGGGCAGGCAAACAGAATTGCACAGCTCCCCAAAGCTTTGACGCCATTGCTGCATAGTGACCCACTTTATGGCATAGATGTGCCCACCTGAAAACAAATCTGTGTGGACATTACTGGTCTTGGTATTCATCACAGATATCCTGTTGCTAGCTGTAAGAGAAGTGGCACAACCCCTGTGTCAGGGGCTGTATATACCCTTGAGTATAGAAGATTAAGGGGTGATCTAATTGAGCTGTTTAAGGTGATTAAAGGGTTTGCTAGTGTAGATAGAGAGAGACTACTTCCTCTGGTGGGGGAGTCCAGAACAAGGGGAGATAGCCTTAAAATTAGAGCTAGGCCGTTCAGGGGTGATGTCAGGAAGCACTTCTTCACACAAAGGGTATTGCAAATCTGGAACTCTCTCCTCCAAAAAGCTGTTGAGGCTGGGGGTCAATTGAAAATGTCAAAACTGAGATTGATAGATTTTTGTTCGGCAAGGGCATTAAGGGTTACAGAGCCAAGGCGGGTAGATGGAGTTAAGATACTCCTGTTCCTATGTTCCATGAAATTCATGGCAGGCCAAGCAGGCAGGTGTATTGACATATCTCCTTTTCTTTTGCTTTGGGCATTACATTCCCATCTGTGATCATTTTTCCCTGGCGTTCTGCTCACATTTCTTTAAAGACGGCGATCGAACAACAGTTATTCTTTTGAAGCTCAGATTCTTTTCCAGGGGTCATTAAACTGCTCAAAGGTGCCAGTTATAAAGCATCCCGATTGAAACGTTCATAAACTTTGTCTAAAAAGCTTCACTATTAATTTCCACTTCGATTCATCATAAAGAGATAAAGTGAACACGCTACTATGTCACCACCAGGCCACCTTATAACCACTTAGAACCAAGACAGTCTGCAGATATGTCAGTTCTCATGGATGTCACAGGGTATGATTTCCTGATTCAAGCTCCCAGAAGATCGGATCTTATGCCTAAATTACAGTTGTTCTCTCTCATCCTATTTAGCATTGATTAAATACAACTAGGCATAATAAAATGGTTACATCTTTCATTTATTGTTCAATATATTTTCTAGCCTCCCCTTGTGAAGACATTAGTTTATGATGGGGTACATTTTAATGGATGTTAGTACCTCTCTGGTATCTTACCAAAGTGGCCATTATTCATGTGCAAGCCTTACCAGCGAGTACCAGGGGGTTATTTGACTATGGGGGGTGATATTGATCCTCATTAGATGCCATTTCCAGCACAGGTCACTTCATAACAATTAGGAACAGGAACTCTGAATGACGTTAATTTTCCCCAGCCCAGAAGAGCTGTGGTAAAATGTCGTATTGCTCCTGCTGGCCCAGTTGAGATCAGCTAACCCGGCACAGATCAGGAATTGAACTAATCATCTTTGCTAAGGAGGGCTGAGCACAGAGGTCCAAATGATGGCAGCTGTCAGCCAATGGTCCTCAGTACAGTCGATACTGCTCTGTAGATCTCGACAGGGGTGGCAACTGTTCGGACCTGTGAACCTCTGAAAATCTCATGCTTCTCAATTTAGAAAAGGTCAAAAGATGCCAAGTTTTCAAACATAATGGGGCAGTAACAGAGTTGCAATTGTACCAGGACATTAGCACCCCGATCCCGCTTGATCATAAGAACATAAGAATTAGGAGCAGGAGTAGGCCATATGGCCCCTCGAGCCTGCTCTGCCATTCAATAAGATCATTGCTGATCTTTGACCTCAACTCCACTTTCCCGCCTGATCTCCATATCCCTTGATTCCCCTAGAGTCCAAAAATCTAGCGATTTCAGCCTTGAATATACTCAAAGACTCAGCATTCACAACCCTTTGGGGTAGAGAATTCCAAAGATTCACAACCTACTGAGCGAAGGAATTCTTCATCGCGAAGGAATTCTTCATCATCTCAGTCTTAAATGGCTGACCCATTACAAGAATTTAAGAAATAAGAGCAGGACTAGGCCATACAGCCCTTTGAGCCTGCTCCGCCATTCAATACAATCATGGCTAATCATTGGCTTCAACACCACTTTCCCGCCCGATCTCCATACCCCTTAATTCCCCTACAGTCCAACAATCTAGCGATCTCAGCCTTGAATATACTCAAAGACTCAGCATTTACAGCCCTCTGGGACAGAGAATTCCAAAGATTCACAACCCTCTGAGTGAAGAAATTGCTCCTAATCTCAGTCTTAAAAGACCTACCTCTTATCCTGAGACTATGCCGCCTAGTTCCAGACTCTCCAGCCAGGGGAAACAACCTCTCAGCATCTACCCTGTCAATCCCCTTCAGAATCATATATGTTTCAATGAGATTACCTCTCATTCTTCTAAACTCCAGAGAGTATAGGCCCAATCTACTCAATCTGTCCTCATACGACAACCCTCTCATCCAGGGATCAATTTAGTGAATCTTCGTTGCACCACCTCTAAGGCATCTATGTCCTTTCTCAGATAAAGAAACCAAAACTGTGCCCAGTACTCCAGGTGTGGTCTCACCAAAGCCCTGTACAATTGTAGTAAGACTTCCTTACTTTTGTACTCCAACCCCTTTGCAATAAAGGCCAACATGCCATTTGCTTTCCTAATTGATTGCTGTACCTGCATGCTAACTTTCTGTGTTTCCTGTATGAGGACACCTAAATCTCTCTGAACACCAACACTTAACAGTTTCTCACCATTTAAAAAATATTGTTTCTCTTCCTACTAAAGTGAATAACCTCACATTGCCCCACATTATACTCCATCTGCCACCTTATCGCCCACTCACTTAACCTGTCTATATCCCTTTGCAGGCTCGTGTCCTTCTCACATCTTACTTTTCCACCTAGCTTTATATTGTCAGCAAACTTGGATACATTGCACTCAGTCTCTTCAGCTAAGTCATTGATATAGATTGTAAATAGCTGAGGCCCAAGCACTGATTCTTTCGGCAACCCACTAGTTACAGCCTGCCAACTGGAAAATGATCCGTTTATTCCTACTCTCAGTTTTCTGTCCCTGGTTTAACGAAGAGTGCAGGAGAGAATGCCAGGAACAGCACCAGGCATACCGAAAAATGGAGGTGTCAACCTGGTGAGGCTACAACACAGGACTACTTGCATGCCAAACAACGGAAGCAACACGTGATAGATAGAGCTAAGCGATCTCACAACCATCGGATCAAATCAAAGCTCTGCAGTCCTGCCACATCCAGTCGTGAGTGGTGGTGGACAATTAAACAGTTAACAGGAGGAGGAGGCTCCAAAAATATCCCCATCCTCAATGATGGTGGAGCCCAGCACGTGAGTGCAAAAGACAAGGCTGAAGCATTTGCAACTATCTTCAACCAGAAGTGCCGAGTGGATGATCCATCTCGGCCTCCTCCTGAGGTCCCCAGCATCACAGATGCCAGTCTTCAGCCCATTCAATTCACTCCACGTGATGTCAAGAAACGGCTGAAGACACTGGATACTGCAAAGGCTATGGGCCCTGACAACATTCCGGCAATAGTACTGAAGACTTGTGCTCCAGAACTAGCTGCGCCCTTAGCCAAGCTGTTCCAGTACAGCTACAACACTGGCATCTACCCGGCAATGTGGAAAATTGCCCAAGTATGTCCTGTTTACAAAAAGCAGGACAAATCCAACCCGGCCAATTACCGTCCCATCAGTCTACTCTCAATCATCAGCAAAGTGATGGAAGGTGTCGTCGACAGCGCTATCAAGCGGCACTTACTCAGCAATAACCTGCTAACTGACGCCCAGTTTGGGTTCCGCCAGGGCCACTCAGCTCCTGACCTCATTACAGCCTTGGTCCAAACATGGACAAAAGAGCTGAACTCAAGAGGTGAGGTGAGAGTGACTGCCCTTGACATCAAGGCAGCATTTGATCAAGTGTGGCATCAAGGAGCCCTAGCAAAACTGAAGTCAATGGGAATCAAGGGGAAAACTCTCCATTGGTTGGAATCATACCTAGCACAAAGGAAGTTGGCTGTGGTTGTTGGAGGTCATTCATCTCAATCACATGACATCACTGCAGGAGTTCCTCAGGGCAGTGTCCTAGGCCCAACCATCTTCAGCTGTTTCATCAATGACCTTCCCTCCATCATAAGGTCAGAAGTGGGGATGTTCGCTGATGATTGCACACTGTTCAGCACCATTCGAGACTCGTCAGATACTGACGCAGTCCGTGTCCATATGCAGCAAGACCTGGACAACATTCAGACTTGGGCTGACGTGGCAAGTAACATTTGCACCACTCAAGTGCCAGCCACGACCATCTCCAACAAGCGAGACTCTAACCATCTCCCCTTGACATTCAATGGCATTACCATCGCTGGATCCCCCACTATCAACATCCTGGGGGTTACCATTGATCAGAAACTGAACTGGACCAGCCATATAAATACTGTGGCTACAAGAGCAGGCCAGAGGCTGGGAATTCTGCAGCGAGTGTCTCACCTCCTGACTCCCCAAAGCCTTTCTACCATCTACAAGGCACAAGTCAGGAGTGTGATGGAATACTCTCCACTTGCCTGGATGAGTGCAGCTCCAACAACACTCATGAAGCTCGACACCATTCAGGATAAAGCAGCCCGCTTGATTGGCACTCCATCCATCACCTTCAACATTCACTCCCTCCACCACCGGCGCACTGTGGCTGCAGTGTGTACCATCTACAAGATGCACTGCAGCAACTCGCCAAAGCTCCTTCAACAGCACCTTCCAAACCCGCGACCTCTACCACTTAGAAGGACAAGGGCAGCAGATGCATGGGAACATCACCACCTACAAGTTCCCCTCCAAGCCACACACCATCCTGACTTGGACCTGTATCGCCGTTCCTTCACTGTCGCTGGGCCAAAATCCTGGAACTCCCTTCCTAACAGCATTGTGGGTGTACCTACACCATATGGACTGCAGCGGTTCAAGAAGGCGGCTCACCACCATCTTCTCAAGGGCAATTAGAGATGGGCACTAAATGCAGGCCTAGCCAGCGACGCCCACATCCCATCAATGAATTAAAAAAAACTAATCCTCTATCCAAGCAAATACCTTACCCCCCCCAACCACACATCTTGCGCAGATCCTCCTCACCTGCCACCTTCTTAATCAGTTTTTTGTAGACGTCCAAGGCAGCACTGGAAACAGGTGGGAGCCTCATGACTGCATGCAAAGCAGGCCCTATGATGTCATTAGGATAATGATGCAATTTTAACGTCCAAAAATGGAAGTCTCACCCAGCGCCAATCATGCCGAGTAAAACCTAGCAGGATTATTTTCCAAAGGATCATTGAAAGCAATACGTAAAGGAAGAAAGAAAGACAGACTTGCATTTCTATAGCACCTTTTACAACCTCAGGTTGTCCCAACGCGCTTTACAGCTAGTGAAGTACCTCTGAAGTGTAGTCACTGTTGTAATGTAGGAAATGCGGCAGCCAGTTTGCGCACAGCAAGCTCCCATAAACCAGATAATGACCAGATTCAGGGTGAAAAATTGGGTTGCATTGCACCTCCCGTTAGCGCCCAGGCACGGCGCCGCTAACGCCTCCCACGAAATTCAGCAGGAGGTTAGCAGCGGCGGTAGCCGGTAATGCCCCGTAGCACTGCGCCTCCAGTGAAGTTAACGCCCCGAAGGTGGCGCGACCCAATTTTTCCCCCAATCTGTTTTTTAGTGATGTTGATTGAGGGATAAATATTGACCAGGACACCGGGGATAACTCCCCTGGTCACCTGCAAGCACTCAGTTCATAGCTATCTGTTTGCTATTGTAATTTTGGGGTTTTCCACAGGAGATTATGTCTTGGAGATTGCTTTTTTTCTACATTAGTTATGTTTCCACACCCTCAAAAAGCACACCATGTCATTCTTGGAACTTTAATTTGGTTGTATAAAAAGGAAGAACAGGAACAAGAGGAGCAACATCAGCAACAGGCTGACTTACCACAAGGAGCAATAATTGGGTCTGTTAGGAGACAACATGTGAGGGAGTTGCTTGAAGGAGGCTTTACCCAGCCCACAGGGTGCACAGGCCTCAAGAGAGTTTCCCGGTTTTGTCTAAGGAGCAGTGCATGAGGAAGCTGCTCTTCTCTAGACAGTCTTCTGCAGCCTCGTACAAGAATACACTGGCTGGGATTTTGCTCACCTTGGTGGGTTCGGGGCGGGCGATGTTGGTGGCGGGTCACGACCCCGCTGCTGCTCCATTCTGCTGTCCAAAAATTTTTTCCCTTGGAAGGGCTTGTTAAGCCCGGCCAGCGCATTTACCGGTACAACTAGAGGAAGCGGGTCAATTATGTCATTCAATGATGTGTCATCAGCTGGTTTTCTTAAAGAGACCATGTCCAAATTTATTTTGACATTTGTGCTGTCAGTGTTCTACAGCATTGAAGTGTTGCAAACACTGACAACCACTGCACAGAGGTGCAGGGCTTCACCCAGGTTCTCCCATGACTCCCTCCAGAGCATGCAGGGAGGTCCTCTTTCCGTCCAATGGGTGGAAGACACTTCCCCAGATCAACACAGCCTGGTTGCACATTGCACAGGAGGGCACAAGCAGGGATGTCATCAGGAGGACCTGGGTGCAGTGGCACAAACCTTTCAATCATCTCATTAGGTCACGAAACGTTAGTACAAAGCCACACTCACCTTCATCCTGCTGTGCCTCTCATCACAGCCCCATCACTCTGCCTTCCCTACCCTACCCCTGCACATTCTTACTCACACCAACTTACCTTGAACCTCCACCCATCCCTCTCTCTTTATCTACATTATCACATCCCCATCTCACTAGCCACCCCTCACACTCACCCTCATCCTAGTGCCATCATCCCAACTAATAACACACAATTGTAGCCACTTGGGTGTTTTATGCAATGTTTATGTAAAGTTTCTGCTAATATACTGTCAAACACTGAAACCTCTATTTTCATAACTTTGCATTCTTGGACAGATGTCCAAGTGGCTTAGTGAGTTGCAGTGAATGCTGAGATATAACAGTAACCCCCGCAATGGTGGTGAGTGTGAAAGGAATGGATTGGACATTATAGAGATGCTTTATGGTGTTGGTATGGGGTGGTGCCAACCTGGCGCATCATGTGGCAGCCAGGGTGTACAGCATCAAGTGAAGTAAATCTGGCCATGGTGAGGCCATCCTTGGCGTCCCGGGCAGCAATGTGGTCGGGTGCTGATGCCCTGTGTCCTGTGCAGCATCAGGTGATTGCGGAGAAGGTTGGTGTTGTTGTTGGTGCTGCTGGTGTTGGGCCTGATCGTGGTCGGATTCTGAGGACCAAGTTGAAACATCACCAATGTGAACTTCGACCCTAGCGCTGAATTTATCGCTGGGTCTGCCCACTGACCCCCCAGAAAATTTCAGCCACATTGTCTGCTGGGCCATGCTTTGCCTGTGGCAGTGAAAGCCATCACTGCCCTTAACTTCTTTGCCTCAGGCCATTTCCAGGATGGTACAGAGGACATTTCTTGCACCTCTCAGTCTGCAGTTCATAAACACATCAAGTAGGTCACCTATGCCAGGACCAACAACAATATTACTTTCCCAATGTACACCAGCAATCAGAAGGAACGGGCTCTGGGATTTGCTGCATGTACAGGGGGGTCATAGACTTTACAAATGTAGCCATCAGGGCACCAGAAAAACAGCCAGGAGCATTCATTAACAGGAAAGGATTATATTGAATTTACAGCACACAAACAGGCCATTCGGCCCAACGGTCTATGCCGGTGTTTATGTTCCACAAGAGCCTCCTCCCACCTTACTTCATCTAACCCCATCAACATATCCTTCTATTCCTTTCTCCCTTACGTGTTTACCTAGCCTTCCCTTAAATGCATCTATGCTATTCACCTCAACCACACCCTGTGGAAGCAAGTTCCACATTTTCACCACTCCTGAAATCCTGATTGGATTTATTGATGACTATCGAGGCCGGGGACCGGGGCCTGGGGAGGGAAGAGAGGCCGGGGATTGGGGCCTGGGGAGGGAGAGAGGCCGGGGATCTAGGCCTGGGGAGGGGAGAGGCCGGGGATTGGGGCCTGGGGAGGGAGCGAGGCCGGGGATCTAGGCCTGGGGAGGGGAGAGGCCGGGGATCTGGGCTCAGGGGCTTCCTCCTTGCCCTCCTCTCCTTGGCCAGTGTGTTAAATATCCGGTGAGTCCCACAATCTGAGGCCCCTCCTCACTTTCCCAGCATTTGCACATCACCAGCCCCCATGTCACTGCATTTATTCCCACCCTCTCTACAACCCTTCTCACTCCTTAAATAAAAACATTGATTGGCACCCCATCCACAACCTTAAACATTCACTCCCTCCACCACCGGCATACCATGGTTGCAGTGTGTACCATCTACAAGATGCACTGCAGCAACTCGCCAAGGCTTCTTCGGCAGCGTCTCCCAAAGCCACGACCTCTTCCACCTCGAAGAACAAGGGCAGCAGGTGCATGGGAACACCACCACCTCCAAGTTCCCCTCCAAGTCACACACCATCCTGACTTAGAAGTATAGCGCCGATCCTTCATCATTGCTGGGTCAAAATCCTGGAACTCCCTCCATAATAGCACTGTGGGAGTACCTTCACCACACGGACTACAGCGGTTCAAGGCAGCGGCTCACCACCACCTTCTCAAGAGCAACTAGGGATGGGCAATAAATGCTGGCCTTGCCAGCGATGCCCACATCCCAGGAATGAATTTTTTTTTAATTGCTAAACCCAGACCTGGTGGGCAGGTGTGCAGAGACACTCTGGCTGCGATTTCACCTACCTGGGCGGCTTCAAGGCGGGAGACGACCCCGCTGCTGCGTGGATCCCGTCGATATAGAAGATCTTCCCCTAATGGGCATTATTAGGGCCGCCCTGAGCATATCCCGGCCCAATTAAGAGGTGCAGGTCTGGTGATGTCACCAGATGACGCGATTCTTGTCGGTTTATTTAAAGGGGCCATGGCCCCATTTAGTCTCAGTTGCAATTTCATATTATTCAGTGCTGTCAGTGTTTGCATCTCTGAACTATGAGCTCCCAGTGCCAAAGAGCTGCACCTCACCTCTCAGATGAGTCCCTCCATCATCTTGTGGAGGGTGTGAGAGCATGTAGGGAGGTTTCTTCCTTACAGACAGTAGGAAGAGGCCTCCCCAGCAGACAAAGGCAGCGTGGCTGCAGATAGCGCAGCAGGTAACGGGGCTGTCAGTGGTGGTTCGCACCTGAGTGCAGTGCCGGAAAAGGTTCAATGATCTTCTAAGTTCAGGAAAAGTGAGTATAAACCCACTTACCTTGATGCTGCTGAGCCTGTCATCACATTTCCACCACTCTGCATTGCCAACCTTACTCCTGTACAGCATTACTCACCCCAACATCCCTTGGACATTCATCCATCCCTCCATCTCTATCTACATTATCAGGTCCCCATCTTACTATGCACCCCTCACACTTAGCCTCATCGTAATGCAATGACAGCAACTAACAACACAAAAGGAGGCAACTTGGTATAGGCAACCCATTCCATCAAAGCCTCCCTGTAAAGCTCTATCCCATTCCATTCCTTACACTCATTCCATCACTCTCACTCAACCTTCTCTTCTTTCCTTCCTTGCAGGAAAAGAGAGCCCACAATAAGAGGGAGAGGGAGAGAATGGGAGGAGGCCCTCAACAAGCCATGGCATATCTGACCACTGCAGAGGAGGCAGCACAGGAGATTGCTGGAATGGTGGACCTGCCGGAAGTGGGGGACGGAGAGAGGGGCTCATTAGAAGCTGGTGACAGAATGAATTTCCATACAATTGCATGCCTTTCATCAGTCACTCATATGGGGTGTGATGTCAAGACAAAATGAATGCTCATCATGTGGATAATGGTATGTATCTGCAGTCGACATCCTGTATATCTAACTAATGTCTTTACTCTCCAACAGGTCCATCAAGAGCCCCCCCACTGTCGAGGCGGAACAGCAA
Source organism: Somniosus microcephalus (assembly GCF_052327205.1). Classification (NCBI taxonomy): domain Eukaryota; kingdom Metazoa; phylum Chordata; class Chondrichthyes; order Squaliformes; family Somniosidae; genus Somniosus; species Somniosus microcephalus. The sequence continues at coordinate 233,325,226 of NC_140993.1, forward strand.
CAAGACACAGCAGGGAGGTGAAGAGGCTGCCTCTACCTCTGCTGAAGCCACAGGGGTAGCACCACGTAGAAGCACCCGGAAAAGAAAGATCCCACACAAATAGTCACAAGGGTAGTCACTCGGGTGTCTTTTTCATTATCAATGTCATCTTTATATTGTATGAAGTCTTTGTAATAAATCATTTAATTGTGACACTTTGACGTCATTGCCAAATGTGTGTGCTCAAATGGAAGTAGCAGAGTGAAGGGTCTGGGCTCATTTCACATCCAGCAGTGGTGGTGAGAGTGAAAACAAGGGACTATTCATTGTTTGACTGCTCTATGGTGTTGGTGTGGGATGATACCAAGCTGCGCACGCCTGTGGCAGCCATATGTATGAGCTGCATAAAATGAGTTAAATCTGCCATTGATTAGGGCATCTCTGGTGTGACGGGCAGCAACTGGTCGCAATGGCACTGCCGGCTCATGTAGGTCTTAAGTCATCCTCGTTTTCAACCTCATGGTGCTCCTCCTCGTCCTCTGATGAGGCTGTGCGCTCTGCGCCGTCTTCCTCATCCAGTGCTAATCCTCGCTGCTGCGCTATGTTATGCAGGGCGAAGCAGACCACGACTATTCTGGAGACCCTGGCTGGTGCACACTGAAGGGCTCCTCCAGATCTGCCGAGGCATCTGAATCGCATTTTCAACATGCCTATTGTTTGTTCTATGACACTTCTCGTCGTCATGTGGCTTTGATTATATCGTCCCTCAGGCTCGTTTGTTGGCCTCCTCAAAATTTGTCATGAGCCACGTCTTCAAGGGATAGCCCTTGTCTCCAAGCTGCCAGCCGTAAAGACTGTTTGGCAGTGCGAAGAGCTGAGGGTCGGTGGAATGGCGCAGGATTTAAGAGTCATGGCAGCTGCCCGGGAACTTGGCGCACACATGTATGATAATCTTCCTATGGTTGCAGACCAGCTGCATGTTGCAGTTAACAAATGCTACTGGGTTTTGATGGGGTGCCCTGATGGCCACATGTGTGCAGTCGATGACGCCCTGCACCCGTGGGAAGCTAGCTAGAGCGGCAATGTCGAGGGCCCGCTCATTGACACTGACTTCATCAGTGGCATAATAGATATAATTGGCGGACTTGTTAAAGAGGGCATCAGTCACCTATGCGATGCATTTGTGGGCGGCTGACTGCAAGATGCCGTAAATGTCTGCTGCAGATGCCTGGAAGGAGTCTGAAGTGAAGTTGTTGAGGGAAATAGTGACTTTGACAGCCATTGGTAAGGGGTGTCCACCCCTTCCTCTGGGCTGCAGGTCTTGCTCCATCAATCCGCAAATGCCGGCAACGACCCAGCGTGATAGCCTGAGCCTCCTTTGGCACTGCTGCTCAGTCATGTTGAGGAAGCTCATCCTCTGCCTGTATACCCTGTAATGGGGGTATTGCCTCCGGCACGGTGCAGCCCTGTGCTCTGCCCTGAACAGCATCAGGTGGTTCAGGAGAAGGGTGGCGCTCTTGTTGTAGCTGCTGCTGCTGCGGCTGATCATTATCAGATTGAGGGCCAAGGTGAGAAAGCATAAATCACGGCCATTCTGATGTTAGATATGGCAGCAGCAATCTATCAAGGGTGAGATATGACGTTCCAAGGAGGTGACAGTGAATAGAGAGTTTACTCCAAATGCTTCCGAATTGCATAAAGCTGAAAATTCTCTTCCACATACTGAAGGCTTCAGCTTCTGAGATTGGAAAGTGAGCAGCTGTGAAATGGTAGCTTTTATATGACTTTTGCAGCTGTCACCTATTCAAAACCCGACATACTTACCTGACGTGATCCCCGAGCGATGTGAACATCGTGAAAAAGTTGAAAAAATGATTCGTAGCTGGTAAAATGCTGCTTAAATACCTTTAAAGACTCTCTGAAGTACTTCAATTGCCTGACCCGCCGTAAGTGCCGGGTCTGCAAAGAGCAGGCAGAGCCAGCACTAGAGAAACTCACAAGGAGGCGGGTTCAGAGCGGGATATCGCCCCGCTGTCAATCTTTTTGATTTTGACAGCGGACCCGCCTCCGAACCCACCCTCTGAGCACCAGCAAAATTCAGCCCTCTGTGCGGAACAGACAGCCCAGTGAGGGGACGGGGCCCAGAGACCTTAGCAACATTTTAAGGAAGAATTGGCCAGGTATAGTGAACAGCGAGGACAAAAAACTTGGAAGTATCGTGAACAGTGAGGAGAGTGACAGGCTTCAAGAGGACTTAGACAGGCTGGTGCAATGGGCGGACACGTGGCAGATGAAATTTAATGCAGAAAAGTGTGAAGTGATAAATTATGGTAGAAAGAATGAGGAGAGGAAATATAAACTAAAGGGGACAATCCTAAAGGGGGTGCATGAACAGAGAGACCTGGGAGTATGTGTGCACAAATCGTTGAAGGTGGCAGGGCAGGTTGAGAAAGCAGTTAAAAAAGCATACGGGATCCTGGGCTTCATAAATAGAGGCATAGAGTACAAAAGCAAGGAAGTTATGATGAACCTTTATAAAACACTGGTCCGGCCTCAACTGGAGTAGTGTGTCCAATTGTGGGCACTGCACTTTAGGAAGGATGTGAAGGCTTTAGAGAGGGTGCAGAAAAGATTTACAAGAATGGTTAAAGGGATGAGGGACTTCAGTTACGTGGATAGGCTAGAGAAGCTGGGGCTGTTCTCCTTAGAGGAGATTTGATAGAGGTGTTCAAAATCATGAGGGGCCTAGATAGAGAGAAACTATTCCCGTTGGCAGTAGGGTCAAGAACCAGAGGACACAGATTTAAGGTGATTGGTAGAAGAACCAAAGATGACATGAGGGAAAGCTTTTTTACGCAGCGAGTGGTTAGGATCTGGAATGCACTGCCTGAGAGGGTGATGGAGGCAGATTCAATCATGGCTTTCAAAAGGGGGTTGGATAACTACCTGAAGGAAAAAAATTGCAGGATTACGGGAAAAGGGCAGGGGAGTGGGACTAGCTGAAGTGCTCTTGTAGAGAGCCGTCACGGGTTTGATGGGCTGAATGGCCTTCTTCTGTGCTGTAACCATTCATTCTATCTTGTATTTATGGCCCCTAGTTTTAGACTCTACATCTACCCTATCAAACCCCTTCATAATTTTAAAGACCTCTATAAGCTCCCATTCCATCAATTTGTAGCTAGTCAGTCAGTGATCACCGATATAAAACAATGCAGGTCAGTGCCAGCTTTTCAGGCAGCTGACAATATTCCTTCACTCTGTGCAAGTCAACCCTCCCGCCCACTACTCCACCCATCACAGAAGATTAGAGGATGGCTGCAAATGACAATGGCTACCCCATCCACACATGGCTTATGACATCCCTCTGAAACTCCAGCATGCCTACACAGAGGAAATACAACCAGAGCAATGGGATCACCAGGATGATCATCGAGCATGCAATTGGGTTCATGATGCAAAACTCTAGGGGCTAGAAATTCATCTACTTACTGACACTCTGTAGCTCAATAGCTGGTCCAACGATGGCCACCATATTCCTCTCCCCACTTTGCGCTGCTGGTAAGTGACAGCATCCTGGAAAAAAATGGCGGCGTGGTGATGTCAATCAGTGTGCAACGCCGACTTAACATCACCAACGCCAACTTCGACCCTAGCACTGAATTTATCGCTGGGTCCTAAACACGCCAGGTTAACCTGTCGTGCAAGCGGGCTGACAGTGGCGATGTCTGCAGCTCTTAAAGGGACACACACATTGTGGTGTATGTAACTTGTTCCACCTTAAGAGAACTTAAACCTGTTCCACCTTAAGAGATGTACTACTTTCTCTGGCTGCTGTATACGGTAATACCGGTGGTGACCACACCGGTATATAAGTGCTGTGTAGTAATTTGCTGTGTAGTTCAGCCCTGACCTTCGACTAGTAAAGACCTGTTAGTTATTCTTGTGGTCTGTGTGCAGTGATTCATATTAACCATAACTGGAACACACAGACTTAACAGTGGCGACGAGTACGATCTTACCCTGTGGCAGAGGTACATCCAAGGCAGTTTAACGGGCGTCGAGAAGAGGCATCCGCCCTCATCATCCTGCTGAGAAAAGACTCGGGTCTGAAGAACAAAGGAAGAATCCTGACACGAAGCCTTCCATCAGCGACAGGCAGTGATCATCCCTTCTACCACGGTGGTGGATAAGCCGATCAGCGACGAGCAGCAAGTCGGCCACGTTGGCTGTGGAGTAGGGGAGGGAAAACGGAGGATATAAGGGCGGAGAACTCGACCACGGCCGGGGAAAAGAGCCGGACAGAAGTCGGGGCCAGAGGCGCTGAGACTGGGGCAGCGTAAGGCACGGGAGCCGCGGTGAATGCAAATGCAGCCGGTGTAAAAGACCGGGCTGCAAGCGGGCTGGGAGGCACGAATTGAGAACCGCTGGGGAGGCGCGAACGGCAGCAATACGGCAATCGCCATTACAGCCAGCGGGGGAGAAAGGCAAACGCGGGAAGCCGCCATTTTCGTAGGCGGGGGAAGAAGACAAGCGCGGGAAACCGCCAAATTAAAATAAAAGAAAAAAAAAGAATTTTTTTTTTTGTTTCTCAAGAAGATTGCAAGGATGCCTAAGCGTGGTAACATCAACGATTTCGAAGCCGCTGTTGAAGATTGGGCCACGTATGTAGAACGCATAGAAGTTTATTGTAAAGCAAATAAGATATCAGATGAGGATAAAGCACTAACCTTAAACTTAATGGGTGCGAAGACATACGGGCAATTGAAACACCTTCTATCACCAGAGAAACCGGCGGATAAGACTTTCGCGGATATTGTTACCGTCCTGAAAAATCATTTAAGCCCCACGCCGCTGATGCTAGCGGAATGATTTAAATTTTACAGCAGAAAGCAGCTGAAAGATGAAAGCAATGCTGAATTTTTAATTGAATTGCGTAAGCTAGCAAAGTACTGTCAGTTTGGAACAGGACTAACAGATGCGCTAAGAGATAAATTTGTGTGTGGATTGTTAAAAGAAGAGACACAAAAGCGACTGCTTGAGGAGAATGAGCTGATGCTTGATAAAGCTGTCGCTATGGCAGCATCGCACGAAGCCGCAGCGAGAGGCACGGCGGTAATGCAGCTACGGTCACCGGAACTCAGCACAAATCAAATGGTCTTGGGTACAGTAAAATGTTATCGTTGTGGAAAGACAACGCATGATCAGAACCAGTGCTGGTTCAAAAATAAGGAATGCAGAAAATGTGGCAGGCTTGGTCACATAGCTAAAGTATGCCGGTCAGGAGAGAAGACCAGCAACAAAAAGTCACCGCAGGGAAAGTACAGAAAGGTACACAAGGTGCCAGAGAACAGTTCGAACGAACAGAAGTCAGATTCAGACGCCAGCAGTAATGAACTGGGTAGCTTAAGAGTACACAACGTTGGTAAGGAAGCAGACCTCCAGACAATTTGGGTCACACTTCAGATAGCAGGAGTCCAAGTGAAGATGGAATTGGACACTGGATCGGCATTGACGGTCATGAATAAGAAAGATTACAAAAGGTTATTCCAACATATTCCCCTACGGGATACGGAGATTGTATTGAAAACATACACGGGGCAAAGAGTATACTCCATCGGATAGAGGTAAAGGTGGTCCACAAGGGCAAAGAAAGCCGAGGAATGGACTTATATGTGCTACCTGAAGGAGGTCCACCACTACTGGGACGGGAGTGGATTAGAAAAATGAATATGGACTGGCATTCCTTAAAAGCACTAACGGTAGATGCCAGGGAAACAGATGTCAAACCTAAACGATTGTCCAGAATATTGGACGATGCTAAAGAGGTGTTCCAGCAGGAACTGGGAACACAGAGGAATTACGGCAAACATCAAGATTGAAGAACATGCACAACCAAAATTTTTCAAAGCCAGACCAGTACCCTATGCGATACGACCTGCTGTGGAAGCGGAGCTGGAAGCGCTAGAACGTTCAGGAGTACTGTCTAAGGTAGACTGGAGTGAGTGGGCTACGCCCATTGTTCCCGTGATGAAACGTCCTTCGAGCAACAAGCCGGGAGAACCAGGGAAGGTTCGCATCTGTGGAGATTTCAAGATCACTGTTAATCCGGTGCTTCACACGGTGCAGTATCCGCTTCCGCGGATTGAGGATATCTTCGCTTCATTGTCGGGCGGGAAACACTTCACCAAGATAGACCTGGCGCAGGCGTACTTACAGATGGAAGTTGAGGAAGAGTCACGCCAGTACCTTACGATCAACACGCATAGAGGCTTGTACCGGTATAATAGACTGGTTTTTGGAGTGGCATCGGCTCCAGCAACTTGGCAGAGGGCCATGGAGCAGGTATTACAGGGAATTCCAGGCACACAATGTTACCTGGACGATATTCTGATTACAGGAGAGGGTGACGAGGAACACCTCGCAAATTTGGAACTGGTGCTCATCAGATTGAAAGAATATGGACTTCGAGTTAATCGGCAGAAATGGGAGTTCTTTCAGAAGCGGATCTCGTACTGTGGCCATGTCATTGACCAGGAGGGACTTCATAAGTCTCCTGACAAGATCGAAGCGGTTGTGAAGGCTCCCGCTCCGGTTAATGTATCTCAGTTGAGGTCATTCCTAGGATTGATTAACTATTACCATAAGTTTCTGCCAAATTAATCCACGGTACTGCACCCGCTGAACGCTCTTTTGCAGAAGGGAGTACCATGGGAGTGGAGCGAGGACTGTAAGAAGGCCTTTCGCAAAAGCAAGGAATTGATAACCTCAGAGGAAGTGTTGGCTCACTTCAACCCAACACTGCCTATTCGTTTGGCTTGTGATGCTTTTCCATATGGTATTGGGGCAGTACTCTCACACAAGTTGCCAAATGGCACGGAGAGCCCAGTCGCGTTTGCATCCAGATCATTGACCTCCGCTGAGCGCAACTATGCTCAGATAGATAGGGAGGCTCTCAGCCTTGTGTGGGGAGTAAAGAAGTTTAATCATTACCTGCAGGGCCAAAAGTTTACGCTTCTGACAGACCATCAGCCGTTGGTATCCATTTTTAACCCTAAGAAGGGTGTGTCGGTGATGACAGCACAGAGACTCCAGAGATGGTCCCTTTTCCTAGGGGCACATCAATATCAGATAGAATTCAAAGGTACAAAGCAGCATGGTAATGCTGATGGGCTGTCGCGCCTGTCACTACCTGAAGAAAAGGAGACAACGAAGGTTGACCCTGTTGAGTTATTTCACTCGACCATCATTGAGTGTTTACCAATCACCAATGCAAGTATTGAAAGAGAAACCAGGAACGACCCGACACTGTCCCGAGTCTACGAGGTGACAGTGAAGGGGTGGCCAGCACATGGTGATTCTCTGTTACCGGCATTCTCGGTAAGACGAGACCAGCTGTCCGTCTGTCAAGGAACATTGATGTATGGAACGAGAGTGATTATTCCTCCTAAGTTAAGGGAAAGAATTCTAAAGGAACTGCATGAAGGTCATCTGGGGGGAGTCAAGATGAAAAGCCTTGCTAGGGCTTATGTGTGGTGGCCGGGTATCGACCAACAGATAGAGGAGCTGACGAAAAGCTGCTCAGGGTGCCAAAAAGTGCAAAATGCACCTCCGATTGCACCAGTGCATCCATGGGAATGGCCTTCAGCCCCTTGGCAACGCGTACATATTGACTTTGCTGGTCCATTCATGGACTCCATGTTTCTAATTGCGGTGGACGCACATTCTAAATGGCCAGAAGTGAGCAAGATGACTACCACTACTTCAGAAAAGACAATTGCGGTGTTAAGAACGATATTCGCAAGGAACGGATTGCCAGAACAAATATGTTCCGACAACGGACCACAGTTCATGTCAGAAGAATTCCAAAAATTCTTAAAGAGGAATGGGGTGAAACATTATACCTCTGCCCCATATCATCCGGCTACAAATGGGTTGGCCGAGAGATTTTTACAAACATTCAAAAAGGCAATAAATGCCATGAGCGAAGATCAGATTCCACTACAACATAAGGTGGACAAGTTTTTACTGGCATATCGAAACGCCGCTCATGCAGTGACAAACCAAAGTCCTGCCATGATGTTTTATAACAGGAGGCTGCGGTCCAGGTTGGACTTGTTAAAACCAAATGTGCGGAGGGAAGTTGAAAACAAACAGTTCCAGCATATAAATAACAAGACCACTCGGAGTTTCGAGGTAGGACAACCAGTGTTGGCCAGGGACTATGGAAACGAGAAATGGCAATCCGGAACAATTCGGGCCAGACAAGGACCCCTGATGTACACGGTAGATGTTGGTAAAAATGTAATACGGCGTCATGCTGACCAACTGTTGGAATCGAGAACAAGGGTCGAACCCATGGTTACGACAGAGACAACCGTGGAAGAAGTTAGTAAACCTGAAGCATCTACCTCGGCAGTGAATGTACCTGATGATGATGTCCAAGACATAAGAGACCAACTAGAGGAGTCACCTCAGCAACAAGAATCAGAGACCCCTGAAAGGCGTTATCCAACTCAAATCAGGAGGCCTCCTGAGAGACTGAACCTTTGAACTGTTTCTACATGAAGTTGTATATGTATATATGTTATTACGTTATGTTAAATGGGGATATAACTGTTAAGCTAAAAAGGGAGGATTGTGGTGTATGTAACTTGTTCCACCTTAAGAGAACTTAAACCTGTTCCACCTTAAGAGATGTACTACTTTCTCTGGCTGCTCTATACGGTAATACCGGTGGTGACCACACCGGTATATAAGTGCTCTGTAGTAATTTGCTGTGTAGTTCAGCCCTGACCTTCGACTAGTAAAGACCTGTTAAAGTTATTCTTGTGGTCTGTGTGCAGTGATTCATATTAACCATAACTGGAACACACAGACTTAACACACATCATTCAGGTAAGTTTGAATGTAAGGGTTGGACTGTTTTTTTTAATTTTCTTGAAGTGGTGGCTTGCTGTGAAAAATGTTTTAGTGAGTGCTGCTGGATGCTTGCAAGGGCTCGGATTGTAAGTGAAGGCCTTTGAGAAGACAAAACATGCTGCCAATACTCAGCAGATCATGCAACATCTGTGGAGAGAAAAACAGAGTTCACGTCTCAGGTCGACATGCTGCCTGACCAACTGAGTATTTCCAGCATTTTATGCTGTCATTTCACATTTACAGCATCCGCTTGCAGAGGGAAGAGGAAGACGTAAAAGAGGAGGAAGCCAAAGAGGAGGAATCAGACAGAAAGATGCATCCCAGACAGCCCCTTTGTGGCTGGGATATCCGAGATGGAATCATCTGCCTGCGGTCCCATTGGCTGGGCAGGCTGCCTCTTCTTGTTGACCCACTGGCTGAGCAGGCTGCATTTCTTGGGTGTGTGAAATGAGGAAGGCACAAGGGTGGAGTTGTGCAGATGGAAGGGCGGGAAAGCAAGAGGTGCATGCCAGAAGGAGGATAATGTACAAGGATGCCCGCATCTTGTATCCTTTCTGCCCCGCCGCTGGCCAAGGGCTCAGCCATGCCCCTGCCAAGAATGGCATGCACCGTCCCCTCCAATGGGGTGAGGTGAGGCTAGGAATGGGAGATGTGCCTCGTCATTGGTGCAGATTGTTGGTAGGTGAGTGATTGGGGTTTGTGCATTGAGCAGTGTGTGAAGCTAGTGGTGCAGTTGGTAGGAGATGGCTTTTGAAGATGCAATCATTGACCAGTGATCTGAGGTCATGAAGCGTCATTGGGTACTGGAGCCAGGTGGTGGGGACGACACTGCTGGCAGTGACGGCCTTGGTGATGTGGTCCCACAGCTTTAACAGCTGAATAGTCACATTTGGAACTTCTTTTAAATATTGACTATTTCTTAAAAAGGCAGGAACATCTATTGATTCACTGCATTTTATTTTGTCATGCTTCAGCGTGCATGGCCCCTTTAATTCTCAGACCTCTTCATTGCCCACAATTCCCTGCGAGCTCCACAACTTCGCTCCCAGAGGCTGTGTGAAGCTGCAACAGAAACCTCGTCCCGGATCACACCAGCAACGCCACCAGGACGGCATTGCACGGAAAGTGAGTACTGCGCCACCTATCTCCAGGCCCCCGAGACCAATTTCACTCGGTTAGCGTTGCAGCCATTTCCAGCGGCCGTTAATTGCAGTTGCCGGTTACACTGGCAACTTTGCTGACGAACACAAATTTTTCCCCCATGATGCCTGGACAGGTGTGGGTTCTTGCACACAACCCACAGAGGGTCCCAGGCATTGTGGTAGTGTGCTGCTGTTTCACAGCCTCGCAATACAAAGATGATTGCTCATGGGGGAGGAACAGCAAGAAGACATCCTCTCATCTGACAATAGGGTCCTCAATTTAAATAAAGGAAACTATGATGGTCTGAGGAGCAAGTTGGGTAGGATTGATTGGGGAATGGCGCTCAAAGGGTTGACGGTGGATAGGCAATGGCAAACATTCAAAGACTGAATGGATGAGCTACAGAATTTGTTCATCCCAGTTTGGCATAAAAATAAAACAAAAAAGGTGACTCAACCGTGGCTAACAAGGGAAATTAGGGATAGCATAAGATCCAAGGAGAGGACATATAAATTGGCTAGAAAAAGCAATAATCCTGAGGATTGGGAGCAGTTTAGGAGTCAACAAAGGAGGACAAAGGGATTAATTAAGAAAGGGAAAATAGAATGAGAGTAAGCTTGCAAGGAACATAAAAACTGACTATGAAAGCTTTTATAGATATGTGAAGAGAAAAAGATTGGTGAAGTCAAGCGTAGGTCCCTTGCAGTCAGAATCAGGGGAATTTATAATGGGAAACAAAGAAATGGCAGACCAACTAAATACATATTTTGGTTCTGTCTTCACAAAGGAGGACACAAATAACCTCCCAGAGATGCCGGGGAACATAGGGTCTGATGAAAGGGTGGAACTGAAAGAAATCAGTATTTGTAGGGAAATGGTGTTAGGAAAACTGATGGGACCGAAGGCCGATAAATCCCCAGGGCCTGATAATCTACATCCCAGGGTACTTAAGGAAGTGGCCCTAGAAATAGTAGATGCATTGCTGGTCATCTTTCAGAACTCGATAGATTCTGGAACAATACCCATGGATTGTAGGGTAGCTAATGTTACCCCACTATTCAAAAAAGGTGGTAGAGAAAAAGCGGGGAATTATAGACCGGTAAGCCTGACATCGGTAGTGGGGAAAATGCTAGAGTCTATTATAAAAGATGTAATAGCAGAGCACTTGGAAAGCAGTGACAGGATCGGACAAAGTCAACATTGTTGTGTATGTACCTTTAAGAGAAGAACGGATTCTATACTGCAGTACCGGCAGTGACCACCCCTGTATATAAAGCCATAGCAGGCTTCTGTCTTCAGTCTTAAGTTACCCTCTGTTTCAGCATTTCCTGCCTGTGCAGCTGCCTCAGTCAGCAGGAGGAGAAGGAGCAGACAAACCAGGAGAGTGGAGAGTGTAAAGTGGTGGTCTCCTGACCAGGAAGAGGAGGATATCGTTAGACCACCACCACCTCCACCATCATCACAGCAACTGAGGTGCCTGGAGAGAGAGGACAGAGGAGGAGAAGGAGAAGGGAGGCCAGCAACAACACCAACCAGGGGAGAGGCCTTTCCCATTACTGCCTCCCCAAATTGGCCTCCATTCCAGGAGAGAGGGGAGAGAAACAACCAACAACTACCAACTGTTTGGAAGGAGGGAAGAACAACAGCATCTTTCAGGTGGGTGTTATTTGGTGCACTCTCCCAAAGACTTTGTATTTTAGGTGGGGGGAGAAAAGAAGAAAAAAGGGCCGGATCATCAAGGGGTGTGTGTGTGTGTGGCTCTTGTAAAACACTAGGCCACACACATCACTAATTAAGCACCCCTTCCTATTGCCTGACCTGGGATAGCTGGAGCTGCCTAGGTGATCAGCCCAATTGTACATCGTTAAGACCAGGTGTGGGACTGAGCCTGGGGCGTCTCCAGCTTTCCCAGGTGAAAACATCTTCTCCCCCTGCTAGAAGACCACCTTCAAAGACTTTAATTTTTCATCGGAGAGTGCACCCCTGCTGACACCCACCCACCCACCATCCTGAGTGGCGACCCTGCCTTTGCGGCCTCCCTCCTTCCCACCCACCCCCCCCTCTCTCTTTGTCTTTCTCTGCCTTTCTCTCTGAGGCACCTAATTTCATCTTTAATTATTAATTGCCGATTGAGCAGAGGGGAGAAGGCCCCTCTCCCAATTTCAATCAATAAGGGGGAGAGGTGTGCCTTCAATTTAAACAGCTCCCTCTGCTCAATTGAGGACCAAAAAAATACCTGAGGCCACATAAACACCTTCAGGCCTGTGACTTGGGGTGAGTGTAGCCCTTTTTTGAAAACACCCCAGAATGGCGACTGCATCTTCGCCAGTGACGGGGCCAGCCAAGATGTATGCGGGAGTGGCAGCCACAGCCACAGCTGCTCCCACTGCTTCTGCTGCCCCGTCACCATTCAGACTAATAACAAAAAAGCTTGGGGTGAAGAGCTACACTCACCCCACTATGACCATTGAGGCCTGCGTTAAAGCCATGGCTGGGGTTGTCGGCCCCTCAGCCATCGTCGCGGCCTCAAAAATGTATGGGAAGGCTGTGTTCTTCCTGGGGTCGGAGCGGGCGGTGTCCCTGGCTGTCACCAAGGGGCTCACCGTGGGCGGGACCTTCCTGCCGGTGGACCCCCTCGAGGCCACCATGCAGAGGGTGGTTATTTTGAACATCCCGCCCTATGTTCCTGGTGAGCTCCTCCTTCCCCATCTATGTCAACTTGGGGAGGTGAGGTCGGGGATCACACCCAACCCGCTCGGCTTCCAGGAGGCCAGCCTTCGCCACGTCTTCTCCTTCCGGCGCCAGCTGTTCATCCAGCTGGTGCGGGAGGAGGACACTGACGGGGCATTCGTTGTCCACCACGAGGGGACCGCCTATCGCGTCTTCTGGACGTCGGACGGTGTGCGGTGCCACGCCTGCAAGGAGGTGGGGCACATCCGGAAAAACTGCCCCGCCTCCAAGGCCGCCGGATCATCTCGTGCGTCCGAGGCTGGCGCCGCCAACGCTCCTCCCCCCGGATCTGCCCGCGCGTCGGGAACGTCTGATGCGCGGTCGACGTCGGGGGCCGAAGCCACCAAGGCCTCCGGCGGGGGGGAGGGAGAGTGTCCGGCCGGAAAGAAGGCGCGGCGGAAAAATAAACACCTTAGGGCGGGTCCCCCCGTGGATGGCCAGCCCTTGCCCCTTGAGCACCTTACACCCGCGCTCCTCGCGGAGTTAATCGGGGCAGACGCGAGCGGGAGGGGCCTCGTGCCCGAGCCTGCGGCTGCAACCGCCGTAGCGGAAACGCCATTACCTGCGGCCGGGCTCGGGCCCGAGGAGCCCATCAAACCTGCTCCGCCGGAGGGAGCTGAGGAGGAGGCCTCTGCAGTCATGGAGGTCTCCCTCGCTCCCTCCGTGCTAAAACGAAGGCGCGACCCCCTGGAAGAGGAGGAGGACCGGGAGGAGGAAGGTCGCTCCGAGCAGGGGGAGTCGTCGCCCGCCGCGGGTACTGCGCCCCCCCCCCCCGTTGTCATCATCACCAGCGATCGGCAGGGGTCGCCTGTCCCTCGGGAGGCTGAGGCAGATGTGTCTGTCCGACGTGTGCCTCCCGGGGATGGGGACGAGACCCTGCCCATGGGGGGGGTTGCGGAACAACCCGCGGCGGTAATTGAAATTGACCTTCTATCGGTGCCGTTACCCCTCGCCGGGTCGGGCGGCCTGGCGTCTGGGTCGGGCGAGCTCGAGGATAATGAGCTCGCCCAATGCGACCCGGACATCTCCCAGGGGCTGCTCGTCCTGGTAGAGCTTTTAATTCAAAACCCCCCATCCGCTGGGTCGGAGGTTGGTGGCGGGGAGGAGGATGGCCCCCTGGCTGCGTCTCTGGTGCCGGACGTACTGGAGGAGCTGGGAATTGTTCTCTCCCCGGTTTCTCCGGTCGTTCCGGCGTCTGAGGCGGAGGGGAGCTCTGAACCGCCGCCGTCTTCTGGCCTAGCACCCCTAGAGGAGCCCAGGGAGAAATCCTCTGCCGCCGATCCTGGGGGTGGGATCCGGGCGGAGGCGGGGCTGGCTGGCGCGGCCGAGCCGTTCGCTTCGCACTGCGCGGCGGACGGGTCGGCCGCTGGTGACGACCCCCTGGAGGAGGATGGGGACTCGGTGATGGGCACGGAGGACGATTCGGACTCCAGTGCCGACGAGGCGATGGATGACCTCGTGCCCCTTGCCGAGTCTCCCCTCATTCCCGTAAGGGAACTCCGGGATTTTATGGCCACGTACCTGGGTCGGTGCAATAAGGTCCGGCTGGCCCTCGACAGGTGGTCGGAGCTGGCGCTGCTCATTGTATCCGTCCGCGCCGCTGTTAAGATCATGGGCGCGGACGAGGGTGTGAACCCGCTCGAGCTGCGTCGGCTCACAACGTTTCTCACTGGGCTGCTGAGGAAGTGGCGGCTGACCAGCGGCTGCGCTTCCTCCCCCCGTTAGGTGTAGGTAGAGGTTGCACTATGCTTCTGACATGAAGATAACCATAGCCAGCCTCAACATCAACGGCAGCAGGGAGGCGCGCCGCAGATTCAATAACTTCTCGGTCCTTCGGGACGGGAAGTATGCGGTGTGCTTCCTGCAAGAAACCCACACCGTTCCGGGAGATGAAGCCACATGGCTCCTGGAGTGGCAAGGAGGGGTCAGCATGCGTCACCTCTCCAACAGTTTCAGCGGGGTGGCTATCTTGCTGGCCCCGCATTTTCAGCCGGAGATCTTGGGGGTCAAGGAGCACGTGCCGGGCCGCTTGCTCCAGGTCACTGTTCGCCTGGGGGGCATGCCGCTCCATCTAGTGAACGTGTACGCCCCTCAGACCGGTGCACAGCAAATGCGCTTCTTCGAAGAAGTGTCTGCTCTGTTGGGCTCCGTCGACGTGGGCGAGTGCGTCATCCTCGGGGGGGATTTTAACTGCACCCTCGAGGCGAGGGACCATTCGGGTCCCCCGCGAAGCCTGGCGGCGATGGAGAAGTTGAGGGACCTGGTTGGGTCCTTCGACTTGGTGGACGTCTGGCGAAATCTCCACCCCGACTCCAGCGCCTTCACTAGCGTGAGGTCTGGGGGAGGAAGGTCCAGAATCGACCGCCTTTACATTTCCCGGGCATACGTCTCCTGCGTTCCGGCGGCTTCCATGCGGCCGGTGCCGTGCATGGACCACCACCTGGTGTGGGCGGAGCTCGCTCCGCTGCGCGCGCCGGGGGGGTCCACGTACTGGCATTTTAACAACCTGCTGCTGGAGGACGCATGGTTCCGGGATTCGTTTCGGCTGTTCTGGGCCGACTGGAGAAGGAAGCGGGGGGGCTTCCCCTCCTTGAGGCTATGGTGGGATGTGGGCAAGACTCACATCCATCTCTTCTGTCAGGAGTACGCGAAGGGGTCGACCAAGAGGCGGGAGGCCCGGGTCGGGCGGTTGGAGAAGGAGGTGCTCGACCTGGAGTCCCGTCTCGGTCAGGTCGTCAAGGACCCGGCCCGGCGGAAGGTGTACGAAGAGAAGAAGGGCGCGCTGAAGGACCTGCAGCTCGTCGCGTCCCGAGGCGCGTACGTGAGGTCGCGGATCCAGCTCCTGCGGGACCTGGACCGCGGCTCCCCCTTCTTCTACTCGCTAGAAAAAAGACGGGGGGTCCGTAAGCAGCTCTTGGGGCTGCTGGCCGACGACGAATCTCTGGTCTCGGATCCGGAGGGAATCAGCGCGGAGACCCACGCCTACTACGGGGCTCTGTTCTCTCCGGATCCGTCCAGCGAGGATGCGCGCAGAATTTTGTGGGAGGAGCTGCCGAAGGTCAGCCCGGAGGGCGCTGAAAAATTGGACGCTCCGCTAAGCCTGGCGGAGCTGACCGGCGCCCTCCGCCAGCTCTCTAGGGGAAAGTCCCCGGGGCTGGACGGGCTGACCGTGGAGTTCCACAGGGCGTTCTGGGACGTCTTGGGGGGCGACTACGCGCGGGTCCTGGGGGAAAGTTTGGCGACCGGGGAGATGCCCCTCTCTTGGCGCAGGGCGGTCATTGTCCTGTTGCCTAAGGGCGAGCGATCTCCGCCTCCTTAAGAACTGGCGCCCGGTCTCCCTCCTCAGCACGGTCTATAAAATCTTTGCCAGGGCCATGTCTGCTCGCCTTGGCACCGTGCTGGCCCACATGATCCACCCCGACCAGTCCTACACGGTCCCGGGCCGGACCATCCACGATAATATCCATCTGGTCCGGGACCTGGTCCACCACTCCCAGAGGGCTGGTCTGTCGGTCGCCTTCCTTTCCCTGGATCAGGAGAAGGCGTTCGACAGGGTGGATCACGAGTATCTCTTCGGGACGCATTTCGTCGCCCGGATCCGACTTCTGTACACCGCCGTGGAGTGTCTGATTAAAGTTAACGCGTCCTTGACGGCGCCCCTTCGCTTCGGGAGGGGGGTGCATCAGGGATGCCCCATGTCCGGTCAGTTATACGCCGTTTGCGTGGAGCCATTCCTGCGCCTCTTGCGGAAGAGGTTGACGGGACTGGCTCTGCAAGGGCCGGGCGTGGAGGTGGTCCTCTCGGCTTACGCCGATGACATGCTCCTCACGGTCACGGATCCCACTGACTTGCGGAGGATGCGGGAATGCCAGCAGATTTACTCGGATGCATCCTCCGCCAAGATCAACTGGGAGAAATGTTCCGGACTCCTGGTGGGTCAGTGGCGGGTGGACTCCCTGCCGGAGGAGTTCAGGCCTTTCGGCTGGAGCACCACGCACCTCCTCTATTTGGGAGTCTACCTTAGCCCTGCCGGCGAACTGGCAAGAGCTGGAGGCCAAAGTCACCGCTCGCCTAGGACGCGGGACAGGACTGCTCCGAGTGTTGTCCTACAGGGGTCAAGCGCTGGTCATGAACCAGCTGGTGGCCGCCATGTTGTGGTACCGGTTGGTCACTTTGATCCCTCCCCCTGTGTTTGTCGCCAAGATGCAGAAGAAGCACATCGACTTCTTCTGGGACAAAAGGAAGCACTGGGTCTCTGCCGCGGTTCTGTGTCTCCCGCTTAGGGAGGGCGGTCAGGCGCTGGTGTGCCTTCGCACCCAGGCTGCGACTTTCCGTCTTCAGACGCTGCAGAGATACCTGTACGTCGAGAATCCTCCGAGATGGTGTGCGCTGGCGACGTTTTTCTTCCGCCAGCTGCACGGCCTCAATTACGACACGCAACTCCTGTTTGCGAAAGTGGGCGGCAGGCGTGCCGGCCTGCAGGAGCTGCCTGTCTTTTACCAGGAACTACTATGGGTTTGGAACTACGTCGCTTCCAGGCGGAGCCCTTCCCCCGTCAGGAGCGGCGGCTCTCCTTCGGGAGCCGCTGCTCAGGAATCCGCACCTCCACGAACGCGGTTTCGGGCGGCTGACGGAGGGCAAGGCTGTGCCTGGCAAGGTGACCAGAGTCGGGGACCTGCTCGATGGCGGAGGAGCGGGCTGGATGGCGCCGGAGGAGCTGGCGCGGCGCCTGTCCTGGGCCAACGTCCGGCTCGCGGTCGAAGCCATCGAATCGGTGAAAGCGGCACTGGGCCCCAACTCCACTAGGTGTAGAGGGGCGGCTCAAGCATGTGGGGCGATCCCGTCCGAGCTTACCCCCGTTCGGACGGAATTCCTCATCGGCGCCCGGCCCCGAAACTCCCCTCGGGAACCGACGCCTCACAACTTGAGCCGTCTCGAGGAATTACCCTCCATGCCTTTTCATTCCGCGCAGAGGGGTTTCCTGTACGGGCTGCTCCTGCACACTCTCCACTTTGCCATCTTCGTCTACCGTCCGGACACGCCTTGGCGTGGCGTCTTGCCGACTGGCGGTGGCGGAGGTCCCCAATGGAGGGCTCTCTACACAGGAGTCCACCCTTGTTCCATCGGGGACTTGGCCTGGAGGGTGTTGCACGGAGCGGTCCCGTGCAATAAGGTTTTAAGAAGGTTCACGGACTCCCAGGCCGCCTGCATTTTTTGCGGCCTGGAGGAGTCCGTGTTTCACGTTTATATGGAGTGAGAGGTTGCAGCCCCTCTTTCACTACTTGAAGGGGCTGCTCCTCGATTTTTGGTTGCACTTCAGTCCCACGCTCTTGATCTACGGTCACCCGGTGCGGAGGGGAGCGGACAGGTTGGAGGACCTCCTTGTGGGCCTGCTCCTGGGCCTGGCTAAAAGAGCCATCAACTGGTCCAGGCAGCGGGCGGTCGAGGGGGTCGTCCAGCCGGATTGCCTGCCTCTCTTCTGCGGCCATGTTCACGCCCGGGTGGCCCTGGAGATGGAGCACGCGGTGTCCACCGGCGCGCTTGAGTATTTCCGCGACCGGTGGGCGCCGCGGGGACTGGAGTGCATCATCAACCCGGATAACCCAATTTTAATATGATTTGTTAAGTTTTAGTTGAACTTTTGTTTACAGTCAATTTGTTTTTTTTTGGTACAAACAAAAAGAGTACCCTCTGTTCAGTAAATACCTGTTATTATTGTTCTCCTGCAGTCCGTGTATGATTTATACTCGGACACTACAAACATGGATTTACAAAAGGTAAATCATGCTTGACTAATCTACTGGAATTTTTTGAGGATGTAACTGGTAAAATAGATAAGGGAGAACCAGTGGATGTGGTGTATTTGGACTTTCAGAAAGCTTTCGATAAGGTCCCACATAAGAGATTAGCGTGCAAAATTAAAGCACATGGGATTGGGGGCAAGGTATTGACTTGGATGGAGAACTGGTTGGCAGACAGAAAGCAAAGAGTTGGAATAAATGGGTCGTTTTCCGAGTGGCAGGCAGTGACTAGTGGGGTACCGCAAGGATCGGTCCTAGGACCCCAGCTGTTCACAATATATATTAATGATCTGGACGAGGGAATTGGATGTAATATCTCCAAATTTGCAGACGACACAAAGCTGGGTGGGAGGGTATGCTGTGAGGAGGATGTCGTGAAACTCCAGTACGATTTGGACAGGTTGGGTGATTGGGCAGAAACATGGCAAATGCAGTATAATGTGGATAAATGTGAGGTTATCCACTTTGGTGGCAAAAACAGGAAGGCAGATTATTTGAATGGCAATAGATTGGGAGAAGGGGAAGTGCAGAGAGACCTGGGTGTTATTGTGCACCAGTCGCTGAAGGTAAGCATGCTGGTGCAGCAGGCGGTTAAGAAGTCAAATGGTATGTTGGCCTTCGTAGCAAGAGGGTTCGAGTACAGGAACAAGGATGTCTTGCTACAGTTGTACAGGACATTGGTGAGACCACACCTTGAGTATTGTGTGCAGTTTTGGTCGCCTTACCTGAGGAAGGACGTTCTTGCCATGGAAGGAGTGCAGCGAAGATTCACCAGGCTGATACCTGGTATGGCAGGAATGACGTATGAGGAGAGATTGTGTCAATTGGGCTTATACTCACTGGAGTTTAGAGGATTGAGAGGGGATCTCATCAAAACCTATAAAATTCTGTCAGGCCTGGACAGACTAGATGCAGGAAGGATGTTTCTGATGGCTGGGGAGTCCAGAACCAAGGGTCATAGTCTAACGATAAGGGGTAAGCCATTTAGGACTGAAATGAGGAATTTCTTCACCCAGAGAGTGGTGAACCTGTGAAATTCTCTGCCACAGAGGGCGGTGGAGGCCAGTTCATTAAATATATTCAAGAAAGTGTTGGATATATTTCTTAAGTCTAAAGGGATCAAGGGATATGGGGAGAAGGCAGGGACAGGGTACTGAATTTGGATGATCAGCCATGATCTCATTGAATGGCGGAGCAGGCTCGAAGGGCCGAATGGCCTACTCCTGCCCCTATCTTCTATGTTTCTATGACAAGGAAGACTCAGGGGAAGGTCAGGTAGGAGCAGAAGAGGGAGCCCAGTACAACACCTTGCAGCCAGAGATGCTCGGGATGAGTTGACTGCACAGTACTTTGGTTCACCTGGTCATTCCCCTCATAACATTCCACTTCCCCCTCTGCATTCATAGTCTTTATTACCTCTTTCACCAGTCCTTCAACCCTTCAATAAATAATACTGAAATCATTGAACCAACTATCATATAGATGGCATCCTGACTTTACAAATTCATAACCTGCTATGAAACTACATTGTAGACAAAAGTGCAAAATTAGAAAATGTGAATTATTTTTAAGGCTAGAACAATTATAGGCTTAACATAATTTATCGCCCATGTGTCAACCCACAGGGGTATAAATTCATCTGGTGGTAATGCAAAATGGGCAATAGCAAATCAGCAGCCCATTTTGCACTCTGCCCAATTTTCTTTACTATTAATGTCAATGGAATACAAAATCAGGTGGAGTGTAAAACGGGCAGGCAATTCTCCACCACCTGTTTTGTGGTACCGCCCAAGATTAATTTATATCCCGCAGTGCCTACTACTAATCCTACTACTCCTCCAATGTACTCCCCCAGTGGTTTCAGTATAGCTGGTGGAAGGCTGCCGATGCTCAAGTGCGGACCCTTGAGATGTTCGTGGTCAGAGGTATCGGGAGCTTGGGTGTTAGAGGGCGCGGCTACAGACTGCAGCATCTCGGCTGCTGCTGGTGAAGTCTAGTCCAGCTGGCTTTCTGGCACCACGGCGAGCATTGGTTGAGGGGGTGGTGAGAGAGCAGACGTGCTGTCATCCTGAGAGAGAGGGCAACATGCGCCACTGCCACTCCCATGGGCTGCAGCTCATTAATCCCACTCACCTGCAAGGCAGCAGGCTGCAGGAGTGACGCTTTTAAAATCTCTATCCATGCGGTCCACCAGCCTATCCAAGATGGTGTAGATGTTGGAGCCCAGAGTCAATGGCAGTAGTTTGAGCTTCGAACAAAGCTGTAAACGATGACACAGACTCCTGGAGTGAAGGCCTGGCTTAAGCATCCATGGAGGTGACCACATGTTCCAAGCCATACTGCAGAGTGCTGATTCCCTGCGATAGAACGGACAGAAAGAGAAGCTGGAAGTTGACTCCTCCAAACTTTCAGAGATGGTATGGCAACTCCTTGCCAGACTTTCCAATCCATCCTACAATTGCATGTATGCTGAATGGAGTTTTCAATTGAAAGCTGGGTCCTTGAATTCAGCAGCTGCCTTCCTCAGCAGAACTTGGAGCTTTAGCTTGCCTTCCAGCGAGCTGCCTCCTGGGCTGTCCTTTCTATTATGCCCTGTTCCTGGTCAAGTGCTGACCCTTATAACTCACTCCCTAACCCCTCCCGGATGCCAATCTCTGTGCTGGTGCATGGGAGGGATGGAATGTGTGACGGTGCTTCTTCCTGAGAATTGTCCTCCTCAAATTCCTGTTCCATGAGTTCCAGGTATTGAGAAGGAGTTAGAGAAAGGGAAAAGAGGGCGAGCATTAGCATAGCACTGACAGGATAGAAAGTAGCAGATGAGAGGCTTTACTATGCAGCATTAAGTTGTGAGCTGCTTGAATGTGCAATTGCCTACAGTTAATGGAACGGCACAGTGTCGCCCCCAGCCTCACTGTCTTCGATGCTCTTCACTCTGGATGGCCCCATTATCTTAAGAGCTGCATTCTCCATCTGTATGAGACCCTAGATGCTAGGTGGTCCTCTCCCAGTCTTGCGCCTCTCCCTTGAATTATTAACCATTTCGTCCTGCAGAAAGAGAGGGAGAGAGAGTTGTTGAAAAGGGATGTACATATGCACGGGGCTTTTTCATAGAGTATGCATGCTGATAGGGAGAGGAAGCAAGTTGCAAGCAAGATGGGGAGTTATTTAACAGAAAGATAATGGCTGGACTGCATAACGAGAAAGCAGGCATCAGAGGAGATCATTGCTTGGTGTTTGCTACCAGGTGAGAAGAGACTGCTGTTAGCGCTTGTTGTGAAGTCAGCAAGTAAGAGGTGAGTGTGTGAATGGAATCAGAGGTACAATCTCCTCATGATCAGTGAAGAAGGAAATGGTACAGGAGTGGGAAGTGTTTACAATGCTAGGTGGGTGAGTGCTGTTGCCTGGTGCAACGCATAGAAATGGAGATATGAAGACTTGTACTCACCCTTGCTACTCTAGTCAGATCATTGAAGAGTTTCCTGCATTGAATCCGGGTCCTGGGGGGTGATGCTTTGAGAGTCCATTACCTTTACCACCTCTCTCTAGAGCTGCTGCAAGATTTGTTTTGGAAGCTTCGTTCTATCAGATGGAAAGAGGACATCCCTCCGTGCCCTCACCTCCTCAAGGAGCACCTCCACACATGCGTTTGAGAACCTGAGGGCTTGCTTCCGACTCATCTTCAATGTTTCCAGCGAAGCCACAGATAAATTTCAGTGACGTGAATGCAACCTCCCTCTGAGCTGTGCACTCACACTTTAAATAGTCAACGGGAGACCCGCAGCAAATCCCCACTTTACAAGTGGGCCGGACGGCCCGTCATTGGCAGCCTGCATATCAAATGCTAATGAGGCACGGCAGTTAAAAGCCTCTGGGCCTCACAATGATGGCATCGGCACACCGTCCGCCCGAAAACCACTGCCAGTTAAAATCCCCCTCTATAGTCTTTCAGGTCACAGGAGACTGAACTTCAATACCAATCAATCCATCACCTGATGGGTTTGCTTTACATTGACATTACTCTCCAAGATCTCCATGTTAGTGTTTTCATACTTCTAATCAGCAACGTTGCCACAACTGGGACCTTGCTGTTTACTATATTGTTTTAATAACTAAATTGAATGAAAAATATTTTACTCTGCTACTTAATAGATTAAAAACGAAGAGCAATCAGTTGAGAAGAATTTATTGACTGGACCTGCTGGCGTCACTATGTGCAATGTTGTCTTTCTGGATAGCGCATTATAGCAGGAGACTGCTACAAAGAACGGGTAAATCTAAACTCACGTGATTAATGTGCTGTGATAGATTTTCCATTCTTTTCACTCTACAATGTGAGACCTTTCCACAACTGGGAGAATGCCTGGTACTGGCTCGAAGGTCCTAATTAGACAAACTCAAGTAAACCAATACCACCCAGGTAATGAGAAATACTACAAGCTGATCCAGCAATTGAGCTATTAACTTTTAATGATAAACTCCACTGGAGCTAATGGGGCTAAGTGAACTGTCATAAAGATGCAGCTTTCAATCCATGGATCTGCCTCATTTGCACTCATTGTACACATTTCTCCAGTTCTTGATCAGGTTGCCAGACTGCTGCATTACTTTGTGTGGAAATGAAGAAGCATCTGGTTGGGGGGGAGAGGGAGGACGAGGGGCAATTTTGCAAGATGAATGGAGGTTTCCAGTGGGAAATTGTGCTATATGACTCTCGGGGCCCATTCTGTGAGCTGAACTCCCGATTAGTGAGGCCACGCCAGAAGAGGAGGCTCACAAAATTAACCTTCATATCTGACGGTGGAGAAGTCTCACGCAAGGACAATGGGAGACTGGGGACGGGGTCATGAGAGACTTAAAATAACGTAACGATGGAAGGATGTATTTGTAAAGTAAAGGAAATGCGGTGCTAATCCTCTTGTTTCACAAGAATCCAAGATGGGATTTTTTTTTAATGCAAGTGCAACTAGTAATCATTCCCTCCTTCAGGGATGACCTGGGAGAGGGCATTGATGTCAAAATGCTACGAGTACACTGTAGTTTACAGTACTTCAACTTTCCATTCATTTTAATTGCAAGCAGAGTGACTGCAAATTCCATTACCAGATCTCCAGTCAAAATCAATTATAAATATTGCCTTGCACCATCATCCCTTTTGTCTCTTAATCCCTCCTGCCTTCCATCCTATCACAGACCGTCCCTTTTGTTCTTTCCTCCTGTAGTGTATGTAACCGTTCTACCTTTAAGAGAACTATTGTATGTAACCGTCCACCTTTAAGAGAACTATTTTAGGTGTTGCACTACTTTATCTTGGCTGCTGTATACTGTAATACCGGGAGTGACCACACCGGTATATAAGTGCTGTGTAAGGATTTATTGGGCAGATTCGCCCTGACCTTCGAATAGTAAAGTCCTGTTAAAGTTACTCTTGTAGTCTGTGTATTAATTCACCATATAACCCACAGACTTTACAGTGGCGACGGGTTCGATCTTACCCTGCGGCAGCGACACACCCGAAGCAGTTAACGAGCGTCGAGAAGAGGCACCCGCCCTCGTCGTTCTGCTGAGAGAAGACTCGAGTCTGCAGAGCAAGGAAGGAAGGAAGGATTCAGACACGAAGCCTTCCATCAGCAACAGGCTGTTATTGTCCCTTCTGCCACGGCAGTGAGTGAGCCGATCAGCCAAGAGAAGCAAGTCGGCCACGTTGACTGTGAGTAGGGGGAAAATAAAAAGAAACGGAGGATAAGGGCGGTGAACTCGACCACGGTCGGGGGAAAGGAGCCGGACAAAAGTCGGGCCCAGAGGCGCTGAGACTGGGGCAGCGTAGGGCACGGAAGCCGCGGTACAAGCGGGAACGCAGCCGGTGTGAGAGACCGGGATACAAGCGGGAACGCAGCCGGTGTGAGAGACCGGGCTACAAGCGGGCTGGGAGACGCAACAGCATCGTGAGACAGCTCGACCGCGACCGGTGAAAGGCCGGGCAGCTACCGAGGCCGCGAGGTGCTGCGACCGGGATCGTAAGGCGCGGGAAGAAATAACAATAAGAAACCGCGGAGAACTCAGCCGCAGCCGGGGGAGGAAAGGACCGGACTGCGAGAGGGCTGGGAGGCGCGATTGGAAGCCGCTGAGGGAGAGACAGAGCCCGAGCGAGCGGGAGAGACAGAGCCGAGCGAGGGAGACCGAGGAGATTCAGCCAGCGGCTGGAACTGTTCGCCGTCAACAGGTTGTCCCCAGCGCCGGTTGCCCTGCCGAGAAAAGGGAACAAGGAACGCACTGAAGCCGGCGCGCAGGCTGCGAACTCCGAAAGCCAGCGGTCGTCGCCCGAAGGAAAGCTTACCCCTCCCGCCAGGGGAAGAAACGCGGGAAGCCACCAGTAGGCGGGGAAGAAGACAGAAGCGGGAAACTGCCATTTTGAAAGTGGGCGGGGAAGAAGACAAGCGCGGGAAACCGCCATTTTTGGAAAAAAAAAGTAACGAACAAATTCGTTGTGGTTTCTCAAAAAGATAGTGAAGATGCCTAAGCATGGTAACATCAACAACTTCGATTCCGAGGTGGAAGATTGGGCCACGTACGTAGAACGCATCGAGATATATTGTGAGGCCAATAAAATAGCAGATGATGATAAAGCTCTCACCTTATTAAACGCAATGGGGGCAAAGACATACGGGCTATTGAAGCATCTTCTATCACCAGCTAAACCGGCGAATCAGACTTTCGCTGATATTGTTGCTGTCCTGAAGGATCATTTGAACCCCACACCGCTGATGTTGGCGGAACGATTCAAATTTTATGCGAGAACGCAACGGAAAGAGGAAAGCAACGCGGAATACTTGGTCGAACTGCGTAGACTAGCGAAATACTGCCAGTTTGGGGAAAATCTGACAGAGGCATTGAGAGACAAGTTCGTGTGCGGGTTGTCGAAGGAAGGAACACAAAAGCGACTGCTCGAAGAGAACGATCTTACACTTGACAAGGCTGTCCTTATTGCAGCATCACATGAAGCAGCCGCGAGAGGCACTGCGGAAATGCAGCTGAAGGCAGCGGTACTCAGCGTGGATCAAATGACTTCGGGTACAACAAAATGTTATCGTTGTGGGAAGACAGCACATGACCAGAACCAATGCTGGTTTAAAAACCAGGAATGTAGAAAATGTGGCAAGCTTGGTCACATAGCTAAAGTATGCCGGTCAGGAAAGAAGACCAACAACAGAAAAAAGTCACCGCAGGAAAAGTACAGCAAGGTACACAAGGTGGCTGAGAAGAGTTCAGATGAACAGAATTCGGATTCAGACCCGAACGGCCAGGAACTGGGTAGTCTGAGAATTCACAATGTGAGTAAGGAAGCTGACCTACAAACTATCTGGGTCACACTAAAAGTAGCCGGCGTCCAAGTGAAAATGGAATTGGACACAGGATCAGCCCTATCAGTCATAAATCGAAGGGATTACAACCGGCTATTCTCACATATACCCTTGAGAGATACCAAGATCGTATTGCAGACATACACGGGGCATAAAGTATACCCCATGGGAAAGGTACAAGTCAAGGTGAGAGACAGGGGCAAAGAACACCTAGGAATGGACTTATATGTACTACCTGAGGGAGGTCCACCACTTCTGGGATGGGAGTGGATCAGGGAAATAAACATGGAATGGCACTACCTAAAAGCAATAACGAGTGAGAACTCGGTGAAGACAATCAGCTCAGACTCTGAAACGGATGACGACAAGACCAGCCCAGGTGCGAAAGACAAGTCTAAAATGGACTTGCTGACTAAGGTTGGAAAAACGAAGGAGTGCATAAATACTGATGCTTCAAAGGAGAACAAAGTTTCAGAACAGAATTCCACTGAACAGCAACAACATAGTTTGGCAGAGAATTCTGAGTCTGTCCAGTTTACAGACATGCACAAGTCTGAGGAACACCGGGCTCGAACTCAACTCCATTTCAAATTACAACAGCAATTAGAACAATTGAGTTGCCGTCTCGAGCAAGAGATAAAAGCAATGAAAACGTTCTTTGACACAGAGTGGGAGAATCTGGAAAGACAACAGAAACAGCTGAGGGAGAAAAGGGAGCAGGAGCACACAAACCGTCTGCGCAAGGAGGCCAAACGAATCAAAGCTGATTCGGTTTCTGAAGGTGCGTGCTCTAATCTGGTGGAGCAAGATGTTCAGCAACTGAAGGCGCTTGTTAGCAGATTGCAGGCAGAAAAGGCTGAGTTGGTCGCCATGAATTCCGAGCTCCTACTGAAGTTGGGTGCAGCATCACCGGACGATTCATTTGTGGAAATTCGAATGGTGGAGGCTGCGGATGATGGCGAAGTAGAAACAGCAAAGGAGCCCCAGGGCAAGGTTATAAACAGCCCTGCAGCTACTGGGAAACGGATGAGGTCAGAAGAGTCAACGGTCAGCCAACTCCTTCATATGCTGAGGGACAAGACTCTGAAATGGGAACAATTTGGACATGAGGCTAAATCTTCAAAGGAGAGGGATTTGGAGCTCCCAAAAGTTATTGGAATAGCTGAGGTTGCAACACAGACTGAGATGGCGGCAGCAGAGCAAACCTTGGATGCCAAAAGTACGCTGATTCACGTCAATGTTGAACAACAGAATGCTGAAACAGCTGCTCCAGTAGAGGGATTGAATAATACAATCAATCAATCTCCCAATGAAGTTGAAGTATTGAAATCACGAATGAGGTCATTAGTAAAAGACTTGCAGGAAGCCCAGAAAAAGCTGGATGAAACTGAACGCATGAAGAAGTCTCTTCAGGAAAGATGTCTGGATTTGGAACAAAAGCTGGCTAACGTCCAGCTGGGTATGGAGGAAATAGAAGACCCTCTCGCTGGCCTAGCTCAGGACGACACCGAATATTACCATGACCTGTTGGACGACACCGAATATTACGATGACCTGCTCTGCCCAGCTTGTGATTGAAAACTCCCAAAGTGCAGAAGCCATGAAGAATCACCTAAAGTCTAAGGAACATCGGGAGATGGTGGCGCTACTACGGAAAAAGGAGGACGAGAAGGAGGAACGGTGCATGCAGCTGGCAGCTGACAGTGGAGCCCAGAGAGTCTCCAAGAAGCAGAAAAGGAAAAGACAAAGCAGAAGATGATGACCATCTGAACCATTATCGCCTCTACCAGGTCACGCATGTGGTCTCTCCGTACGGAGCCAAATCAGTTTGGAAGTAGAAAAACTCCCCAAGGTACTCAAGCTTTTAAAAGTCAACAATGCTGGTTCAGAAGTGACGGAAGTTCAAGCTGTTAAGTCCAGTGAAGGACTATTGGATGAGTCACTCCAGCAACGTGAACCGACTACACCGAGACTGAATCTGTGAACTGTTTTCCGCAGAGACTGAATCTGTGAACTGTTTCCCGCAGAGACTGAATCTGTGAACTGTTTCCGCAGAGACTACATCTGTGAACTGTTTTTACATGAAGTTGGATATATGTTATGTTTAATGGGGAATAAGTATGTTGTAAGCTAAAAAGGGAGGATTGTAGTGTATGTAACTGTTCTACCTTTAAGAGAACTATTGTATGTAACCGTCCACCTTTAAGAGAACTATTTTAGGTGTTGCACTACTTTATCTTGGCTGCTGTATACTGTAATACCGGGAGTGACCACACCGGTATATAAGTGCTGTGTAAGGATTTATTGGGCAGATTCGCCCTGACCTTCGAATAGTAAAGTCCTGTTAAAGTTACTCTTGTAGTCTGTGTATTAATTCACCATATAACCCACAGACTTTACACCTCCCGTCCCCCCTCTCCCCGCCCCTGCACTTGCTTAAAAACCTGTTACATCTCCAACTTTTTCCAGTTCTGACGAAGGGCCATCGACCTGAAATGTTAACTTTGTTTCTCTCTCTCTACAGATGCTGCCTGACTTGCTGAGTGTTTCCAGCGCTTTATTTTTAGTGTAAATATTATAGTGTTCTGCTTTGGATCTAAATGATTGGAAAGTTGCACTAACAGTTTATGCATGAGGTCACTGGTACATCTGCAGCCATACCCTTTATATTATTAGTCACTGGGAATGATTTCCAGTGTTGTTGTGGAATATTTTGAAAGAATGGCACTAGTAAAATCAGAGCTAATGCAATAGAAAGGTCAATGGACCAATTCAGAACTACAAACAATTGCCTCAAAGGATTATTGTAGACATAAATGATAGTTATGTGATAACCCTTTCAAAACATCGCTTGACATTTTGAAAGAAAAATCAATCTAAAATGCTCCCAATTATCAGAGCAAAAACTGACTGTACATTTTAATGCAGACAATATTTTCAGTAAATTGATTTTACTGGAACCTAAAACTGGCATTCCTGACATTAAGCTATTTCCAGCTTTTTACATTTCTGCATTGAAAAATTTTAAGAACATTCATATCTAGCACTGTCTGTTCTCTTGAGACCGCCACTGTACAAGGTAGCTATTCGTAGACTTAAATCTTGGTTAAGTTACAATAAGTACAGAATAGAGGAATACTTGTGTCAAAAAAGATGAATTTTCAAGGTCAGGCCACTTCCTCCTGTGCATTAATCAAGCTCAGAAGATGTAGATCGATGAACTCTTCATTACCTTCCACTCACAGAACTCATTACTGGAATTGCAAATTAAGCTCTATTTACATGGTGCATTGGGCAGCACACCCGCAAATGGCAGTAACAAATTCATACTACAGTATATTAATAATGGCCTATTCTGGCTGAAAAAAAATGCTGCAAGCTTTTATACTAAAGTGACAATTAAATTAAAATTGGTCAATTTATTAATTAAGACTTCTTTTCCTATTCAAAAATTCATGAGTGCAATTTAATTTTTGCAAAGGAATTCATTGATAAGTTAACGTGATTAAAATTCAGTAATTCAGCAACTCCAAAGTACTGTAAATGATAAACCAGTCATACTCCACTGGCTAATTTTCAGCTTTTTTTATTACTATTCTCAGCCAAGATAAATAAAGGACGCTGTGTTTTCTGCATCCTCTGATGATAGCTCAACTGCATTTTTGACAGCTCATCAATAACTGCACTATAGGAAGAAGAATTTGCATTTATATAGTGTCCTATCACATCCTCCCAAAGCTGTTCGCATCTAATGGATTACTTTCTGAACCACAGCAGCCGATATGTGCACAGCAAGATCCCAGAAACAGCAAATGAGATGGTGCTGCTGTTGGCCAAGAAAGAACAAAGACTTGCATTTATGTAGCACCTTTCATGACCACCGGACATCTCAAAGCGCTTTACAGTCAATGAAGTACTTTTTGGAGTGTAGTCACTGTTGTAATGTGGGAAACTGGGATAACTCTCTGGGCCTTCGACCAGTAGTACCATGGCATCTATTATGTCCACCCAAAACAGGCAGGAAGGGCCGTGATGTGACGTCTCATCTGAAGGACGGCACCACAAACCCTGCAGTGGTCCCTCCGTATTGCACTGAAGTGTTATCCGAGACTATGTGCTCGAGTCCTGGAGCGTGGCTGGCACCCGCAACTTTGAGACAACCTGACAGAAGGAAAACAACAGACAACCAGATGATGTGGCCACATATGATGGTTGAGGTCAAATTTAAAAAAAATGTAAGTGATACAAGCCATGTCTGTGAAAACCAGAGACTGAGGCCTCAGAGTGAGCTGGGTTAACATGGCAGACGGAGTGCGAAATCCGGTTATCTGACTATACAGTTTGAATTTTAAATATCCGGTTAGTTTACCAGAAGCTAGGCGATCAATCTGTAATTGGATATTTCAGAGTAGTATGGAAAGGGTAAGCTTCTGCTAAAGACAATCATTAGTAATGTGATAATCCTCATGGTCCAGAAATCGATTCATACTGTGTGCTTTCTCCGATTTGTCACAATGCCACAGGTTTTTCTTGAGTGGACGACCCAACTTCCATGAATTTTATTTTCAGGCATCATTCTGAAACTGGGCTCTGAAAATATTTCATAATTTAAAATCAGGGGCATAATGAATCAGATTCAGATGAACCACATAATTCTAGATTTACTAAAACAAATGGGCCATTTCTTTAGACCCCAGCTGATCCATACTTTCATTTGCTTATTCTTAGGTGCCGTTAGTTGTATTTGTATGTGAGCTATGCATAGCGCATGATCACTTCGTCCAAGAGATGCTTCAGCTTGCAAACGGAATTGGCCAAATTAGCATAATTTCTGTTTACTTGTTAATAATCTAATTGGGCCAATTGAAGCTTCCCAATTAGAAAAATAATAGTGAGTTGCAAATCCATGAAAGACTGCTCCTCTAAAAAGCACTATTAAATTTTACATGACGAACCAAAACTTTGTTGGTTCAAACAGTGTGTCTGTGTAGTAAAGGTAGTTGACAGATAAGCAACTGTGACTGCAGACACAGCAAAGAAACTGGTGCTACTGAGGGAGGGGCATTGGGAAGGTATTTATTCCATCCCTGGTAGTCGATTGTGTTTGCAGGATGGTTAGCACCCTTCCCTATCTGTATAACCTCCACCAGCCCTACAACCCCTTCAAATTCCTTGCATTCCTCCCCCGCTCCCCCCACCCTTCGCACCACCATTTTAGCAGCCCTGCCTTCAGCAGCCACACTCTGGAATTCCCTGTGCGCCCATCTTTCTCTCCTCCTTAAAGATCCTCCTTAATACCAAATTATTTAATTAAGCTTTTTGTCACCCCCTCTTCTTTGGTTCAGCATTCAGTTTTTATTACACCTCTGTGAAGTGCCTTGGAAGGTTTCTCTATGTTAAAGGTGCTATATAACTGCAAGTTGTTGTTGCTGCTGTTGTTGTCTGATTACATGGTTTGAATTTTGAATATCCGTGTTGCTTGAAGTTCTAGGCAGCTTCTCAGTACTTTATGAGCAGAACATTTTGTTCTTTGTGAAGTAACCTGGGAGGTTATGAGTAACCTGATCCACCAGGTGGTGCTGTGGCAATTGGTCTCCTGAGTTAAGTCTGGTCTGTACTGGTTGTACTCTTTGTTTTTGTTGCCTCATGGCAGAAGCTTTTATGTGCAAGTGTTGATTAAACCATGTTACGGAGTTAACCTGTGTCCGTCTCCATCTATGGCCACCTCAAGATACCACATATGGTGACGAGAATAAAGGACGGAAAAGTTTTGGTGGATCAGTCATAGTTATGGAGTATTCGGAAGAGGTGCTCGGGTTGGTTAGCAAACTAGTCGGAAAAGCACAAGGCTAGGCCGCGGGAGTCGAAACGGAGTTTGATTTTTTGGCTGAAGTGACCGGACTCCAAGGATGGCAGGAACGATAGGCTCCGTGGCACCTTTTGACAGCAAGTCGCAGTCTTGGGAGGAGTATTGTGAAATACTGAGCCATTTCTTTATGGCAAACGAGGTG
Organism: Somniosus microcephalus; assembly: GCF_052327205.1. Lineage (NCBI taxonomy): Eukaryota > Metazoa > Chordata > Chondrichthyes > Squaliformes > Somniosidae > Somniosus > Somniosus microcephalus. Next base: position 233,357,167 of record NC_140993.1, read on the forward strand.
GACAGTGCTGAAAAGAAAAGGGCCATTTTACTGAGTTGTGTGGGAGCGCAAACCTATACATGGATAAGAAATCTGCTGAGCCCGGAGCGGCCAGGAGAAAAATCTTTTGACGAGTTGGTGAGTCTACTAAAGAATCATTTCAATCCGAAACCTAGTGAAATAGTACAGAGATGGAAATTCAATTCGAGGATTAGGAGACCAGAAGAAAGCGTTACTGAGTATGTGGAGGAGCTTCGGAAGCTCACACAGGACTGTAATTTTGGAAATACGCTCACAGTCATGTTAAGGGACAGGCTAGTATGCGGAGTTGACGATGACAGTATACAGCAAAGGTTGCTGTCAGAAGAAGGATTAACATTTGAGACGGCACTTAAAAAAGCACAAGCCATGGAGACGGCTAACAAGGACATTAAGGACTTAAACAGTATGAGCAAGGAGAAATGGAGTAAACCAGTGGGAGGAGCTGTTTTCAAGATGGAAGCTGGCGCGAAAAGTCCACTAGTCGGGGCTGGGGATTGCTACCGATGTGGCGGGACGAGCCATTATGCAAAGGACTGCAGGTTTGCAAAGGCAAAGTGCCACAATTATGGAAAAATAGGGCACTTAAAGAAAGTCTGTAAAAGGGCAGTGAGTGAGAGAAGCAGTGCTAAAGGGGCAAAGCATGCTAAAGGGGGGAGGGAGAAGTACACAAAGCGGGCAAATTACATACAAGAGGAAGAGTCTAGTGAGTCGGTTTTCACTATATACAGTATAGACACTTCAAGGCCCAACGTACCCCCTCTCACTCAGTATTTGATAGTGAACGGAGGTCAAGTAAAGTTTGAGATTGACACCGGAGGTAGTGTAACCATAATGTCGCAGACTGAGTACGCCAAGCTATGGGGGGAAACAAAAGTACCAGAGCTAGGTACATGCCCCATTAGTCTCAAAACCTACACAGGACAGAAGGTGGACATTTTGGGGGCGGCCGAAGTACAAGTGGAACACAAAGGAGTCACCAAAGAGCTTACGGTGATAGTGGTAGCAGGGTCAGGGCCAAACCTGTTAGGGCGAGGGTGGATCAGTGAGTTGAGTGTGGACTGGCAGGCAATGAATAAAATGGAGGACAGTACAGAGGCACTGCAAGAAGTGCTGATGAAGCATGAGTTAGTGTTCATGGACGAACTGGGCACCTTAAGGGGAGCCACAGCCAAGATTCATGTAGCCAGTAATGCCACGCCTCGTTTCTTTAAACCAAGGTCAGTACCTTTTGCAATGAAAACCAAGGTTGAGGCGGAACTAGTTCGCCTGCTAAAGGACAAAGTAATAGAACCAGTGAAATTTTCAGACTGGGCGGCACCAATAGTCCCGGTGTTGAAGCCCGACGGTAACGTAAGGGTGTGTTGACTGTAAGTTAACCGTGAACAGAGTATCATCACTGGAACAGTACCCCATTCCGAGAATGGAGGACATGTTAACATCGCTCGCTGGGGGAGAAAGATTCAGCAAACTGGACATGAGTCATGCGTATCAGCAGATATTGCTAGATGAAGAATCAAAAAAGTTTGTCACGGTGAACACGCACAAGGGGCTGTTCACGTATGCCAGGTTGCCATTTGGTGTCAGTTCTAGCCCAGCAATATTTCAACGGACTATGGAGGGCATTCCAAAGGTGGCCGTGTACTTAGATGATATTCTGCTAACAGGAAGTGACAATCAGGATCACGTAAAAACACTGGACAAAGTGCTACAGTGGCTGGAAGAGGCGGGGCTACACCTGAAACAGAGTAAGTGTAGTTTCATGGAGAAGGAAGTTACATTCCTGGGACATCGGGTGGATGCCATAGGCCTCCATCCATTACCAGGGAAAGTGCGGGCAGTGCAGGGTGCACCTGCACCCACCTCAGTGACTGAACTGAAAGCCTATCTAGGGCTCCTGAATTATTATAACCATTTCTTCCAAACTTATCGATGCTGCTGGCACCCCTGCACAAACTGCTGAGAAAGGAGGAGTCATGGCGTTGGGGGCCAAAGCAAGCGAAAGCGTTTCAGCAGTCAAAGGAGCTACTTCAGTCCAGCAGGGTGTTAGTGCATTAAGACGAGAAGAAGGAGCTGATAATGTCCTGCGACGCATCATCCTATAGAGTGGGGGCAGTGTTGGCCCACCGTATGCCAGATGGAGCGGAAAGGCCCATCGGGTTTGTTTCACACACGCTCACAGCTGCGGAAAAGAACTATTCACAGCTTGATAAAGAGGGGTTAGCCATTATATTTGGAGTAAAGAAATTCCGTAAGTACATATATGGGAGGAAGTTTGTAATCAGTACTGACCACAAGCCTCTTATTAGCTTACTGAATGAGATGAAAGCGGTGCCTCAAATGGCATCACAGAGAATAATGAGATGGGCAGTAATACTAAGAGCCTATGAATATGTGATCACGTACAGAGCCGGCAACGAAAACAGGAACGCTGATGCTCTCAGCCGCCTGCCCCTCTCAAAATCTCCTCGCAGTACTTCCCCTGAGTAGCACGTCCTGATGCTGGATCAGGAGATCAGTCCCCTGATGACTTCAGCGCAAATCCAGGGCTGGACAGCCAAGGACCCCGTTCTGTCAAGGGTCCGTGAGTATGTGTTGAAAGGCTGGCCAGATCACCGTGAGGGACCGGAGTTCGCGCCATACAGAGACAGCACGAGCTCAGTGTCCAAGATGGATGTGTGCCATGGGGAGCACGCATCATAGTCCCAGAGCGGGGACGCTCTACTTTGATGGAATAGTTGCATCAATCGCACCCAGGAATGACTAGAATGAAAGGACTGGCTAGGAGCTACCTGTGGTGGCCTAACTTGGATGCTGAAATTGAGTAAAAGGTAGTCATGCACTATATGTCAGGAACAGAGGAAAGCACCTGCCGGGGCACCACTCCATCCCTGGGAGTGGCCCAGCAAACCCTGGAGGAGAATTCACATAGACTATGCGGGACCTTTTATGGGCAAAATGTTTTTGGTGCTGGTAGACGCTCACTCAAAGTGGATCGACGTTTATCCAGTGAGCTCTGCAAAGACTGATGCCACACTGGATTGTCTCAGGAACAGCTTCAGCACGCATGGTATTCCAGAAATGATTGTATCCGACAATGCACAGTGTTTTGTTAGTGAAGAGAGCAAAGAATTCATGGTAAGGAATGGAATCACACATGTCACCTCGGCTCCATATCACCCAGCCTCAAATGGGTTAGCCGAGCGAGCCGTGCAGACTTTTAAGGAGCTCATGAGGAAGAGCTCAGGTGACACCCTGAAGACCAAGCTCAATAGAGCCTTGTTTAGTTATCGTATAACACCCCAAGCTACCACGGGGCTATCTCCGGCTGAGTTGATGATGGGGAGAAAGTTGCGGTGCACGTTAGACCTGATACACCCAGATCTCAAAAGCAAGGTTGAGACAAAACAAACAAACCAAAAAGCGTACCATGACAAACATACTAAAGCTCGCCATTTCGCCATAGGGGACTATGTGTACACCCGGAACTTCGGCTGTGGACCTAAATGGATACCAGAACTAATCCAGGACATTACAGGACCTGTGTCGTACTCCGTGTTACTAGGGGATGGTCGAGGGGTTTGTCGGCATGTGGATCAGCTTTTCAGCCGGCAGCAGGGGGAACTGCCTCAGATGGAACAAAGGGCAGGAGAGGAGGCTGTTCCAGGACCCAGCACAGCTTATAAGGTGCCAGTGGACACTGGTACTGCCAGGCCACAGCGGGACAGAGTAAAACCAACATCAGAGACTACTCCAATCTCAAGTGCGAGTGAATCTGAGAATCCATCACAAGTGGAATTAAGACGTTCACAAAGGATTCGCAAGCAACCAGAAAGACTTATACAAACCTGTTAAATTAGTCAGGGGTTAACCATGGTTAGAGCATACTGGTTAATTAAAACGTAGTACCTAGTAAGGGTTATTGTTTAAGAATTGCATACGGCAATCTTAAGAGGGGAGGAGTGTAGTAACCTGGGAGGTTATGAGTAACCTGATCCACCAGGTGGTGCTGTGGCAATTGGTCTCCTGAGTTAAGTCTGGTCTGTACTGGTTGTACTCTTTGTTTTTGCTGCCTCATGGCAGAAGTTTTTATGTGCAAGTGTTGATTAAACCATGTTATGGAGTTAACCTGTGTCCGTCTCCATCTATGGCCACCTCAAGATACCACACTTTGCTTTTTTAAAGATTATATTTTCGATGCCGCCAAAGCACCCCCACCCCCCGCAAAACATAGAAACATTAATTTATCCCTGGTGATTAGAAACTGATTGTCTAATAGAAGCAGCTCATCTTGGCTCCAGCTTTAATGGATTTTGGCCAATTCACATGAGGCCAAACTGAACCCTGGAACTGAGACATGTTCACGTATTTCTATTCACTTGCACTTGATGTAAGATTACCTAATGAACAAAGCAAAATTATATGCTGCATCAAATTTTTATGAAGTCTTTCTATGATGGTTAATGAAATGGGCCTCATTTCTTCACACCCATTTAAGCACGCCTACATACTCTGTCTTGTTTACCTGCTTAGAACATTAACTTCATTTCTTTTTCAAATGTTTAGTTGATCGCCACCTCCTTGTGGATTATTGCATCGATTTTTGCACAACTTTTCAATCGGACGCTTCTTCTCAAGACTTCCTCCACAATGTAGAATTATGAGCCATTAATCAAGCACTTCAGCTATGCTGGAGTAAATCAAAAGAATATACTCTAACATGGAGCTGTGGCATTGTAAAATATTTAAAAATCATTTCTCCCATGTTTTAAAAAATCACTAACAAGTCACATGTGGCATTGCTCGTGATATTGGATGATATACCTTCCATGAACCCTGCGTTCCTCCAACTCTGGCCTCTTGTGCAACCCCCACTTCCTTCGCCCCTTCAGCCGTATAGGCCCATAGATCTGGAATTCCCTGGCTAAACTTCTCTGCCTCCCAATCTCTCTTTTCTCCTTTAAGACCCTACCCCTTTAACCAAGATTTTGATCATCCATCCTAATTATTCCTTCCTTGGCTCGGTGTCTGTTTTTGTCTGTTTACATTCCTGTGAAGCGCCTTGGGATGTTTTCCTACATTAAAGGTGCTATATAAATGCATGTTGCTGTTGTTGTATACTGTGACTAGAGTGTTATAGCACAGAATGCACAATATATTATTTTGCTGCTAAAGTGGATCAATGTTTGAGCTGCCCTATCCCTCTAAGAGCATAACATTTAATTGCTGTAAATAAACACAGCCCAAAATCAGAGTTCCATTTCTGGTGACTGAGGGAAGTTTGTGGATTTTCTATCCAGTACCTTGAAACTAATACAAATTGAATTTTGAAACTCATCAATGTCTCATGAATGGGGGTAAAAATTCCTCTGTGCTTTGATATTTAGTATGCCTGCATCAAATTCCTGTGCACTCTACCCTAACACAATAGTTGACCTGTTTAAAATATCTGGGTTAAAGGCTTCGCTAAAATAACTCTCACAGTAACTTGCCAAATATAGCACTCAGAGGAATTTTTATTTCCGAATTTCCGAGTGATGTTTTCACCAATTCACAAAGGAACCACAACACCAAAAAAGAGTTTGACTGATGGTTGGATTGGACATGAACAAGAAATAGCCTGTATACCACATTACAGGAGAGTTGTGGCTGGAGTTTAAATAGAATATAGAATGTAAACCCCTAAACTTTCAGGGCATCATGAGGACGGAATGGAAGATTTCCATCTGGGGAGCCAGAAATTTGAGACACAACCCGATTAACACCAGTAACGTCTGCTTGCCTCTTTACATGAAGGGAGCATGTCTAAGGGAATTCTCAGGCTCCGGCAGGAAATTCCACCCTTATAAGGCCTCAGTGGAACATGTCGGCTGAGAGCTGGCATTCGCCCCACTGAGGGCCTTGAGAAGGCCTCAACCTTTATACGCGGGGGGTTTGATTACCGTCCCCAAGAGTGTTGTTCACTCCATTGGGAGAAGATCGTACCAGTGGGCCCTTGCTGTGCCTCCACTCTGCTGTCGGAGTGGCATGGCACCACTAAAGCACCCTTGCGGGCCTGATGATCACGCGGCCATCAAGCAAATGGTCCTGTGCCAGGATTCCAGAAGGGATCTCTGGCTTTGGGCTAGGAAAATGGGGGCTCAGCTCTGCTACATTTCTGCTGCCAGAGTCGGCCTCAACGATTAGGGCATTCTGGAGGGGGAGGGTGAACAGCCAGTTGTCGTGGTGAATATAGGTACCAACGATGTAGGTAAAAAATGGGATGAGGTCCTAAAAGCTGAATAGAGGGAGTTAGGAGGTAAATTAAAAAACAGGACCTCAAAGGTAGTAATCTCAGGATTGCTACCAGTGCCATGTGCTAGTCAGAGTAGAAATAGAAGGATATTTCAGATGAATACGTGGCTAGAGGAATGGTGCCGGGGGGGGGGGATTCAAATTCCTGCGACATTGGAACTGGTTCTGGGGGAGGTGGGACCAGTTCAAACCGGACGGTTTGCACCTGGGCAGGGCCAGGACCGATGTCCTAGGGGGAGGGTTTAAACTAAAATGGCAGGAGGTTGGGAACCTGAGCGGGGAAACAGAGGAAAGGGAAACAAGGATAAAAGCAAAACACAGGAAGGAGAAAAACAAAAGTGACAGGCAGAGAAATCAAGGGTTTAAATCAAACATGGCCACAGTAAATAATAATTCTAAAAGATCTAAGAGCGTTAAAAAAACAAGCCTGAAGGCTTTGTGTCTTAATGCGAGGAGCATTTGTAATAAGGTGGATGAATTAGCTGCGCAAATAGAGGTAAACGAATATGATATGATTCGGATTACGGAATCATGGCTCCAGGGTGGCCAAGGCTGGGAACTCAACATCCAGGGGTATTCAGTATTCAGGAAAGATAGGCAGAAAGGAAAAGGAGGTGGGGTAGCATTGCTGGTTAAAGAGGGGATTCATACAATTGAAAGGAAGGATATTAGCTCTGATGATGTGGAATCTGTATGGGTAGAACTGAGAAATACCAAGGGGCAGAAAACGTTAGTGGGAGTGGTATATAGACCTCCAAACAGTAATGCGGAGGTCGGGGATGGCATTAAACAGGAAATTAGAGACGCGTGCAATAAGGGCACAGCAGTTATCATGGGTGACTTTAATCTACATATAGATTGGGCTAACCAAATTAGTAACAATACTGTGGAGGAGGAATTCCTGGAGTGTATACGGGATGGTTTCCTGGACCAATATGTCGAGGAACCAACTAGAGATCAGGCCATCTTAGACTGGGTATTATGTAATGAGAAAGGATTAATTAGCAATCTTGTTGTGCGAGGCCCCTTGGGGAGGAGTGATCATAATATGATAGAATTCTTCATTAAGATGGAGAGTGAAGTAGTTCACTCAGAGACTAGGGTCCTGAATTTAAATAAAGGAGACTATGATGGTATGAGGTGTGAGTTGGGTAGGATTGATTGGGGAATGTCACTCAAAGGGTTGACAGTGGATGGGCAATGGCAAACATTCAAAGATCACATGGATGAACTACAGAATTTGTTCATCCCAGTTTGGCATAAAAATAAAACAAAAAAGGTGACTCAACCATGGCTAACAAGGGATAGCATAAGATCTAAGGAGAGGACATATAAAGTGGCCAGAAAAAGCAGTAAACCGGAGGATTGGGAGCAGTTTAGGATCCAACAAAGGAGGACAAAGGGGTTAATTAAGAGGGGGAAAATAGAGTATGAGAGTAAGCTTTCAGGGAACATAAAAACTGACTGTAAAAGCTTTTATAGATATGTGAAGAGAAAAAGATTGGTGAAGTCATGCGTAGGTCCCTTGCAGTCAGAATCAGGGGGATTTATAATGGGGAACAAAGAAATGGCTGACCAATTAAATACATACTTTGGTTCGGTCTTCACAAAGGAGGACACAAATAACCTCCCAAAGATGTCGGGGAACATAGGGTCTAATGAAAGGGAGGAACTGATAGAAATCAGTATTTGTAGGGAAATGGTGTTAGGGAAATTGATGGGATTGAGGGCCGATAAATCCCCAGGGCCTGATAATCTACATCCAAGGGTACTTAAGGAAGTGGCCCTAGAAATAGTAGAGGCATTGCTGGTCATCTTCCAAAATTCGATAGACTCTGGAACAGTACCCATGGCGGGTAGCTAATGTTACCCCACTGTTCAAAAAGGGTGGTAGAGAGAAAACGGGGAATTACAGACCGCTAAGCCTGACATCGGTAGTGGGGGAAATGCTAGAGTCCATTATAAAGGATGTAATAGCAGAGCACTTGGAAAAAAGTGACAGGATAGGACAAAGTTAACATGACTTTACAAAAGGTAAATCATGCTTGACTAATCTACTGGAATTTTTTGAGGATGTAACTGGTAAAATAGATAAGGGAGAACCAGTGGATGTGGTGTATTTGGATTTTCAGAAGGCTTTCGATAAGGTCCCGCCTAAGAGATTAGCGTGTAAAATTAAGGCACATGGGAATGGGAGCAAGGTATTGACTTGGATAGAGAACTGGTTGGCAGACAGAAAGCAAAGAGTTGGAATAAACGGCTCTTTTTCCGAGTGGCAGGCAGTGACTAATGGGGTACCGCAGGGATCGGTCCTTGGGCCCCAGCTATTCACAAAATATATTAATGATCTGGACAAGGGAACTAGATGTAATATCTCCAAGTTTGAGATGACACAAAGCTGGGTGGGCGTGTGTGCTGTGAGGAGGATGCAGAGAAACTCCAGTATGATTTGGACAGGTTGGGTGATTGGGCAGAAGCATGGCAGATGCAATATAACGTGGATAAATGCGAGGTTATCCACTTTGGTGTCAAAAACAGGAAGGCAGATTATCTAAATGGCAATAGATTGGGAGAAGGGGAAGTGCAACGAGACCTGGGCGTCCTTGTGCACCAGTCGCTGAAAGTAAGCATGCAGGTGCAGCAGGCGATTACGAAGGCAAATGGTATGTTGGCCTTCGTAGTGAGAGGGTTTGAGTAAAGGAACAAGGATGTCTTGCGACAGTTGTACAGGGCCTTGGTGAGGCCACATCGACTATTGTGCGCAGCTTTGGTCGCCTTATCTGAGGAAGGATGTTCTTGCCATGGAAGGAGTGCAGCGAAGATTCACCAGGCTGATACCTGGGATGGCAGGAATGACGTATGAGGAGAAATTGGGTCGATTGGGCTTGTACTCGCTGGAGTTTAGAAGAATGAGAGGGGATCTCATCGAAACTTATAAAATTCTAACAGGACTAGACATACTAGATGCTGGAAGGATGTTCCCGATGGTCAGGGAGTCCAGAACCAGGGGTCACAGTCTAAGGATAAGGGGTAAGCCATTTAGGACAGAGATGAGGAGGAATTTCTTCACCCAGAGTGGTGAACCTGTGGAATTCTCTGCCAAAGAAGGCAGTAGAGGCCAATTCATTAAATATATTCAAGAAGGAGTTGGATATATTTCTTAAGGCTAAAGGGATCAAGGGATATGGAGAGAAGGCAGGAACAGGGTACTGAATTTGGATGATCAGCCATGATCGCATTGAATGGCGGAGCAGGCTCGAGGGGCCGAATGGCCTACTCCTGCTCCTATCTTCTATGTTTCTATGATTATCAGTCCCAACAACCTAACTGAAATTTCACAGTTGCAGCTTACTTTCCATAGTTTCATGTCCTAACTTAGGCGTCAGCCCAATAATTTATTTATTAAGGATGCACGGCCCTATTTGAAGATGAGGAGGGGAGTTTGCCCAACATCTGGCCAAAATATTTATTCCTTAACTAATATCACTAAAACAGATTATCTGGTCATGTTTCATTGCTGTTTGTGGGACCCTGTTATGTGCAAATTGGCTGCTGACTACACTTCAAAAAGTACTTCATTGGCTGTAAAGTGCTTTGGGACGCCCTGAGGCCATGAAAGACGCTATATAAATGCAAGCCCTTTCCTTTCACTAGCCACTAAAAACACTATGGCATAATACACAGGAGGCATGGTACTTGTTCTTTTTTCCCAAAATAGAGCATGTACAGCACAATGTCATAGCTTTCTGCTTCACTTGCTGCATTCCATGTGCATAGGATGGCAGATCCGATTTCTTACCAGATTGTGTGCTCTCCTGTACTTTCTTGCAGCCATTATCGTTCTAAAGCTGAATCTTGTATACAAATTGTACTTTGTCTGATCTGATAAACTATCAATATGTGTTATTCTTTTGCTCTAAGGGAGTGCAAATTTGAAATGATCACAGAGACCATTACAAACCATTAGGATTGTACAGCATGATTTAAAAAAATTGTACAGTGACACAGAGAAAGAGTGTTACTGGTGCCAGCAGACTGAGGAGTCTGTCACTACCCTGTTCATTGTAGCATCAAATTACTGTGCCACTATAAACGCAGGGTTAATACATGGCACAAGGTGATGCTATTACTTTTTGGTAGTTGCATAAATAAGATAAAATCAAGTCTACACCATTGCACTGCCTCAACTCACTCATTCATAATCTGTGTATATCAATATCTTGCTAGTTTCTAGAGAAAAACAAGCCTGGCCCAATTGGGGGGATGCCCTGCTTGACTTTTATTCAGCCCAACTTGGTGTGAGGTAAGCTGTTGGACAGCATTTTGGTGGCCGTGGAATCAAGTGTGGTGGCCGATTGTTAGTTAAAAATAACTATTACCGTTACATGTTAAAAATGACTTTAGTCAGCCTCTAATGAAAGCTGTCATTAAGTTATTTAAGAATTGTCACACATTTTAATTTTGCTTCCTTCTAATGTGCTAATTACTAATAGTCCCTTTAATGATTTTGCCCAATTGCTGAGATGTCACCGATACGAGATTTTGAATTGCTGAAAGTGATTTGCTAATGACTGGGGAAAGAGCAGAGATTTTACAGTATTTCTATATTCTGGAGACTGTACTGGTAGTAAAACCTATTGATCTAATCCGTTCCCTGTATTTTTGCTCCATGTTTCTTGCATATACAGAAGTAAAAAAATGAAGAGAGACACTAAATTGTTTCATGCTTTTTCAGTATGTGTTAAACCTGTGTGCTTAAAAGTATTTGTTTTTAATCAAATGTTATATTATTTATAACATCACATGAGCCTCTACCATGGTTTCCTGGGGCTGAGAGTCTCTTGGACTGGTTTGAAGTTGGCACTACTCCTCCACCCTGCTTGTTCCTATGAAGCTACTCCAAGATGGCGGGTGGTGGTCCTGTTGTTGATGTGGAAAGAATAACTGAACAGAGACGAAAACTCGAGTTACATCCATGTTGTGTTTGAAAGCCAATATTGTCAAAGGGTCTGTGCTTTACAAAGAGGTGCTACAAAGTAATTTCATGCTCCAATCATTGATATTCTGTGCTTGTTTACAAATTTCAAAGTCTTTTAATCCTGCACTTCCTATTATTTTATGCCCTCTTTGCCTTGTAGCCCTGTGGCCAACAGCAGCCCCAACAAGGCAGCAAAGCAAATGAGGCAGTGCTGCTGCCTCTGGATGCACAGAGATCCACCTAAATAACGGGCCAGAAATTCGCGGCCAGAAGCGTGAGTACGGTCGGGGTACTCACGCATCTGGCCGTTGGAAATGCCGGCGTTCAGCAGGAACAGCGCATGCGGGGAACGCCGGCATTTCCAGACCCGCGGTCTATTCACAGCGCGTGCGACTGCACAGGCAGCGCTTGCGCAGTGAACTTTGTGGATTTCAATGATGGATTCAGTGAGGGTAAGTCCTTAGAAGTTACACTTGAAAAAAGCAAGTGTAAAGTTGTTCATTGGCTGCGGAGGAAGATATATTTTATCGTGGAGCTTCTGAAATGCAATATTTTTGTTTGGGAAAGGGAGGGAAGTTATTTTAAGAAATTTTAAGTAAGTTTTAAATTTTAATTTTTTTATTTTTTATAAAGGGTTTTCAGAACAGTAGGTAGAAGGAGCAATTGTGGCTGTGTGAATAGAATGTGAGAATGAGTTATGTATGTATGTCCACATATATTCCTTTACGTATATGTATGTATGTTTTATATTCCTTTACTAATGTGTATGAATGTATGTTTTTAATTATGATTTTCCAATAAGTTACTTTCTCTGAAAGTCATAATTAAATAATACATTCATACACATAAGTAAAAGAATATATACATAACACGCAAAGGAATATATACAGACATACATACTTTCAGAAGCTCCACGATAATAAATATCTTCCTCCGCAGCCTCTGGAGCAACTGTACCCATGCTTTTTTCATGTGTAAGTTGTAATGACTTGACCTCACTGAAAGCATTAATGAAAGCGGCGAATTATACTGCGCACGCGCTGCCTGTGCAGTCGCACGCGTTCTGCCTCTGAACCCCTTCGTTCAGAGGACAGGAAATGCCGGTTTTCCCCACATGCACTGTGCATGCTGAAAACCGGCATTTCATCCGGCCAGATGCGTAAGTACCCCGACCGTACTCGCGCATTTGGAAGGGAATTACTGGGCCAACATTTTACATGTCAATAAAATGAAAAATTTTACAATTGCACGACTTGCCCCCTCGCATCTGCGACTGAGGGTCCAAGGAGGTGCATTGCGCAAGAGGTCATCATCGTACGTATCCTCACACTGTTCCCTTTGGGGAACTGTATGAAGTGGTGGAAGGATTTATGGCTGTGATTAACGCTCATTCCGTGACCGTAACCATCTTTGAACCAGCCATTAGGGTGGTTAGTCCTATGGCGGGAGGGTTTTACGGGCTCCCACAACCCATCTGAGGGGGGGGGGGCCACCAACACCCACGGACGCAAGTATCCCGCTGGATGTCCACCCAGAATTTAAAGTTGGAGCTCCGACTCCACTTGCCGGGACTGTCTGGAGTGGGGTTCAAAACCCTACTCCTTCTGGCCCAGCGGCAAAAGGCCCACTCCGCCAAAAAGGCGACACCCATACGTTTCCTGCGCCTTTTCCCTCCCCGTGACTGGAGCCCTATGCTGCCATTTCACGTTGCTAATCGGATTGGGCCTTTGTCATAGCGGTAGGATCCCCGCCGCTGGGCCAGATCAGGGTAGGGTTTCGAACCCCGCTCCAGACAGTCCCGGCAAGTGGAGTCGGAGCTCCGGCTCTAAATTCTGGGTTGACATCCAGTGGGATATTTGCGTCCGTGGGTGTGGGTGGCCCCCCCTCCTTGTATAGCTTGTGGGAGCCCGTAAAACCCTCCCGCCATAGGACTAACCGCCCTAATGGCTGGTTCAAAGATGGTTACGGTCACGGAATGAGCGTTAATCATGGCCATAAATCCTTCCACCACTTCATACAGTTCCCCAAAGGGAACAGTGTGAAGACACGTATGACGACGACATTGCTAAATAAATAAATGGAATTAAAAAAATTCTTTTAGGGCTTTTAAAAGTCTTTAAATTGCTTTAATTCTCTTTAAAACTACTTCAGATTACTCAAAATAATGTAAACATTTTAAAAAGTTTATAAAAGTTACCAAAATCTTCAAAAAACTTCCAAAAACCTATTTAAACTGCTGCTTTGCATGTAAAAATACTTAGCAGCTTGACAGAAACATTGGGGGCGTGTCCAGCGAAACTGAGACCTCAAGGGGCGTGTCTCACTTACACTGCACGCTCCTGGCTTCGCGCTGGCTGCACTCCTGGGCGGCGTGACGTCATACGCTGCCCGGGATTCTTCTTTTTCAAACACCAAGTCCAGGCGTCCCTGGAGCTGATCGGCAGTAGCGCGGGGTAAGTGCATATACGGGGCTTGCACGCGCGGCAAGCCCCGTTCACCAATTTCTGGCCCAACATGTGCTTTTGCTGTGGCCTCTGGAGGCAGCAGTGCCCCTAACAGCCAATATAAAATTCCCTTGAAGCAGAGGCCATGCTTTTTTTCTTGAAGATGAGGATGCTGTGTGTTCAACCTCCTGTAGCATCTAGTAACACGACATCCGGATTGATGGTCTGTACAGACCTTCCCAGCCTCTGAGAAAGGCCTGACACCTGGACATTAAATTGTGATCTTCAATCTTGCACATGCATAGTCCTTTGTCTATTCCTTCAGTGCTGTGGAATTCATCGCGCTATATAAACAATGACGGGTTCCACAGTACCACAAGCCTAGGGTATTGAAGAACCATTTCTCATTCAAATGTTCTGTAATATAAAGAAGGTATTTGTGGTCTCCTCTGATAACACTGGATGTTACTTCAGTGGATCTTCTTTTAAGCTTGCAATAGCTTGTAAGACAAGTAAGAAAAGTGAAAGTCAAGAATAACAGTGCCTCCAACTCTGCACCATTTCCAGTATGTTATGGGATTCCTGGGCTGGGTACGGTAGTGCAGTGCTTATGTTACTCCAGTAGTAATCCGGAATCTAAGACTAATAATCCAGAGAACTGAGTTCAAGTCCCACCATGTCAGTTTGAGAATTTGAGGTTAAGAAATAAGGAAGGCTAAAAGGGAGTAAGAGGAAAAAGAAATTCATGAACATTAAAGATTTTTACAGGTACACCACCAGTAAAAAGAGAATCATTAAAAGCAAGAGGAGAACATTGGCAATTTGTAGATGATCAAAAAATGGCAGAGGTATTTAACAACTACTTTGCATCGTCTTTACCAAAAAGGATATTGGAGATGTGGTGAATCCTGAAGTGGCTAAGAGCAAAATGAGCGATATTATGATGGACAGAAAGAATATTTCAGATAAGTTAATTAAGCTGAAGGAAGGAGAAACACTAGGACCTGATGGGATACACCCTAGGATCCTAAGGGAGGTAAGAGAGGAAATTGTCCAAGCCCGTGAAATTATATTTCAGGGATCTATTCAATCTGGATGTGTGCGGAGGACTGAAGAGTGGTCAGTGCAGTACTAAAAAAGGAGGCAGAGCTAATCTGGGTAATTACAGGCCGGTTAATTTAAGCCATAATCCTATTGAATGGCGGAGCAGGCCCGAGGGGCCGTATGGCCTACTCCTGCTCCTACTTATGTTCTTATGTTCTTATGAAAATGTTACAGTCTTTACTTAAGAATGAAATTAACCTGTCTCTAAGTAAAGAGAAAAAAAAGTAGACAGCATGGATTTCAAAAGGAATGTTTGTGCTTGACAAACTTCATAGAATTCTCTGAGGAGGTAAAAGCTATGGTGGATGAGGGAAATGCAGTGAATGTGGGCCGTGATTTTGCTGGCCTCGGCAGGTCCATGGTGGGCGACATCGGTGGCGGGTCCCGATCCCCCTGCTGGCTCCGTCCCAGAATGATTTTCCCCTGATTAGTCTTGTTAAGTCCGCCCAGCGAGTTTCCCGGCCAATTAGAGCAAGCTGGTCTGGTGACGTCATTCATGACGCATCATCAGCCAGTTTCCTTAAAGGGACCATGGTCAACTTTCTTTTGACATTTGTGCGGTCAGTGCTCTACAGCACTGAGGTGCTGCAAACACTGACGAGCACTGCAGAGGTCCAGGGCTGCACCCAGGCTCTCCCGTGACTCCCTCCATATGCTTATGAAGGGAGTCACAGCATGCAGGGAGGTTCTCTTCCCTTCCCATGGGTGGAAGAGACATCCCCAGGAGATCAACACAGCCTGGTTGCACATTGCACAGGAGGGCACAAGCAGGGATGTGGTCAGGAGGACCTGGGTGCAGTGCCGCAAACGTTTCAATGATCTCAGTAGATCAGGAAACGTTAGTACAAAGCCACACTCAACCTCATCCTGCTGTGCCTCTCATCACATCTCCATCTCTGCCTTCCTTACCCTACTCCGGCACATCCTTACTCACACCAACTTACCGAGCTGTCAAATGCAGAAGCTGAGCTGAAATTCATTCTTAAGTGGCTCTAAACAAGCCAGTAATTACCTGAATTGGGTCTCCCGCTGTTTGTCGGGTCTGCTCAGCGCTGACAGACCCGACATCGGGGAAAGGCGCATGGCGGTGGGTTTTCAGCGGGGTCCCAACCTGCTGGGGAAAAAACAACACTTTCCCAACCGACCCACCACCGATCGCACCCGCTGACCCCCAGGAAAATTGAGCCCATGGTCTTTAGGAAAGCCTTTGGCAAGGTACCAGACAGGAGATTACTAAAGAAGTTTTAGGGGTATGGAGTTAAAGGGATGATAGCAAACTGGATTAAAAAATGTTTCGGAGAAAGAAAACAGAGAGTAGCAGCTCAGGGAAGTTTTTCCAGAGTGGTTGAAAGTGGGTAGCGGTGTCCCACCAGGATCAGTTCTGGGGCCACTTCTGTTCATCATTTATTTGGATATAGGCCTGGAAGGAGTGAGATCAAAATCTGCAGATGATGCCAAAATGGGTAATTCTTAGCATAGCTAATACTTTAGAAGACCAATGCAGATTATGGAGTGATATGATTGAAGTGTTTAAAAATGAAAGGATAGGACAGGGTAGATAGAAGCAGACTATTTGCAGTAGTTAAGGGGTCTAGAATGAAGGATCTTAGATACACTTATTAAATGTAAAAGATGTAGAATAGAGAGCAAGAGAAACTTCTTTACATGGAGATTTGTGAGGCTGTGGAATTCGCTTCCAGGGTTAGCGGTTGAGGCAGAAACATTGACAATTAGTTTGGCTAGGCGGATGAAAGAACGAGGGTAAAATGAGATTGGAACACAGTAGTAATTGTGATTAGGACTATTGCTTGCGAGTAGGGGAAGCACCGACATGGGCTGGCTGGCCGAATGGGCTGTTCCCATCTTGTAACTCCTGCACATTTCTAGGGGGTATGTAGTGGGTCAATGAGAAATTAACATAGTTGTTTAGAAATTTGAATCGTTACATTTTAGTGAATAGGTTGTTTTTATAAAAAGAGATTCAGTAATTTTGACATAGTCCTTTTTGATTGAATTTCATTGACTAAAAATCCACCAATCGGCATACTTCCTCTGAAATTTAAGCCAATCAGCGTGCAATGGTGTTAAGTGTTCTTTGAATGGTTGCTCTTTAGTTGATATAAAATTTGAGCCAATCAGCATGCTCCATGAAACCGGCGCAATCAGTATGCATTGTTTCCTGTGGACAGACACATCGGGGTAGATTTTCCCGAGCCTGTTGGGAAGAAGGCGGGACTTCCCCTTTCGGGTTTTTGACCCGCCTACATCGACGTCCGGCCAATCCACGCGATTTCCCCTTGATTGACCTTGTTGAGCCCGCCCAGCGGGCTCAGCAGGCCAATTAAGGGCCACCCAGCAACAGGTGACATCACAGACTGCAATTTCATCTATCAAGAGTTCTTGACAGATGAAATATCAGTGTTTCACAGCTGTTTGAAGCTGTGAAACACTGACACTCTGAGTTCTAACATGAGTCCTTCTGCACAGACTCAGTTAGAACTCTCAGCAGCACTCAAAGTTGAAGGTTGTCACTTTTCACAGATCGCAGCCATTCAGCTTTAAATGCCGGCTGAGTGATGGGCTCCCGACGCCTACAGGAAGAAAGGCTGTTAAGGTAAGTACAGGTAAGTAAAAGTTATTTACACACTTTAGACACACCAAACACACTTACCTTTACACTCGTGCACCCATCACTCACCTGAGCGCCGACATCGCGGCTCCTTCAACCTGACGGCCCACCTGCTCTAACCTGGCGTGGTTTGGAGCCGTCGGGAAACCCACATGAAACCCCTCAAAATAGGGATTAGGCTAAAAACTGCCTGTTAACTACCTGTTAACAGGCAGTTAATTGGCACTAATCCCTTCCCGCCTGGTTTCGGCGGGTTCCAGTGCGGGGCGGGTACCCGCCGCCCCTGAAACTTGCGTGGGGCGGGGTTTTGGGCGGGGTGGTGTCGGGACCCCCAAATTCGGGATTTCCCCCCCCCCCCCCCCCCCCGCCAACATGCCTGAAACCCCACCTGACGGCTCCAGGAAAATGTAGCCCATTGTTTCCTCATGCCCGATGGATACGTGGCAGATGCTGGCCCAGAGTTTGCAGGGAAAATAACAGTGTGTTCATGGTGCATGGCATTAATAGCGCATAAAAAACCCAGCAATTTGTGGCGAGGAAGAGATATGCAGTGAATTGCAAATCATCAAAAATTGCTGGAAGATTTGCCTTGCAAAAACAGGAGCTCGGCGTCAATCTCTTCACGAGTGTCAAGAAATTGATGGATTTTGCAACGTAAATACGAATTAAACTCACTGCAGAAAGTTAGGGCTACTATTTCATGGAGTAAGGACCCTGTTAATGGGGTGATTTATGGTCCTGACATGAAACTTAACCTTGGAGGCCCAGAAAGGGAACAACTGAGACCACGGAGTCTCACTCCTGCAGGTAGTAAATTGTTCCTGGAGATTTTTAATTTTAACTGTTAAGTTTTGAAAAAAAAATGCTTACTTTCCTTTCTGTCTCTCTTTTCTCTCTGTCTTAATCCAGCCTTTCTTTCCCTCTCTTTATTTGTCTTTCTGCATCTAATTCACTCTCATTCCTTCTCTGTCGTTCGCTCTGTTTCTTTCTGTAGTGTCCGTGTGTTGATAAAGACACTGAAGACAGGAGTTGGTTCATAGGTATTTACTAAGCAAAGTCTGGCGGGGGGGGGTTCTAACGGATATACACAATATACAGGCTTATATAGCCCGAGTGGCAATTACCGGCATTACAGCACACCTGGGGCTCTTAAGGCACATACACCACACTTTCTCTATCCTAAAATTTCATTGGTTAAGTAGACCATTGGGTGTGACATTCATGAGGCTCCAGATTCCCCGTTGACCTCGCTGCGCCATTATCATCTCGCACTTCCAACTGTGGAAAAAAATTCATCTCTCTGCGCTCGCCACGAGATGCCCCACTTCAGAAAATTCTGCGCCACTAAATCTTTAGGGATAAATATTCTGCTGCACCGCTCCTAATGTTAATGGGCGCAAATTTACAAGCTGGGTTTGCGCAACTCTGCTATGCGCATTGTGTAAGTTGATAGGTGCTGCTGGTAATGTTATAGATTTGGAGGTTTCGGAACCCTCTCTTTGTATGAAGCTTCAGCATCACTGAAACCTTATAAAACAGACTACTTAGTCCACTGTCAAACTATTACAAAACCAGTGTTCCTCAAACTTGTCATAACATCCGTGTCTGTCAAATTTACTTCATGGAAATTATCTTTGGCATGAAGGGTCTATCACTATTTAGTCACCATTATAAATCATGATGTGAGTGCCAGCTAATTAGGTTACAGTTGTTGGCAGGGGCAAATGTACTTCTTATTCAGAAACTAAGCTGGCATTCACAATGCATATCCACCAGCTGTCAGCTCGAACTGCAATTTAAACTGGGCCTCACAATTCCAATCTATTGCACTTTTTTTTTTAAAGAGACATTGCAGATAGTAAGGAAGTGGTAAATAACACTGACATTACAGCAATTGTCTATTGTCAAAGACAAGACAGGATTCTAAATTATCCAGGATTCTAAATGCCGAGGGGAGAGTTGCGAGAGTTGAGATGACATCATAAATCAAGGAGAATAGCCTGGTTTATGACCATGAGGAGGCCTCAGATTGAATCACAGCCATCAACACCCTCCTCAGCATCTGTTATTTCATATAAAATCTGGCTTATAAAAAGAAAAGAATATAATCATTATATATGAAGCTCTGAAGAGCTGTGCAGTGCTGCAGAATTCATCAGCTGTTTTATGACATTTAAACTGGATGCCGATTGACGTCAAATGTGTATAATTACCACTTGTGTTATTGTAACTGGAAAACAATGTACTGTAGATGCATAATTCTTTAAAGGACATAATCATTCTGCAACTTGCAGCAGGCCTTGACATGGGTAGCTAGCGATTCTGCTCAAAATAGGAGAGAGGGGGGAGCCTGATAGAAATATTTACATGGCATGTAAGGTTTAGGAAGGGAGTTCCAGAGCTGAGGGCCTAGGCAGCTGAAGGCACGGCCCCCAATGGTTGAGCGATTATAGTCAGGGATGCTCAACAGGGAAGAATTAGAGGAGCGCAGATATCTCGGGGGGTTGTGGGGCTGAAGGAGATTACAGAGATAGGGAGGGGCGAAGCCATGGAGGGATTTGAAAACAAGGATAAGAATTTTAAAATCGAGGCGTTGCTTAACCAGGAGCCAATGTAGGTCAGCAAGCACAGGGGTGATGGGCGAACGGGACTTGGTGCGTGTTAGGACACGGGCAGCCGAGTTTTGGATTACCTCAAGTTTACGTAGGGGCGAATGTGGGAGGCCAGCCAGGAGTGCGTTGGAATAGTCAAGTCTAGAGGTAACAAAGGCATGGATGAGGGTCACAAAGTAACACTGGGAAGTATGTAATTAGCTCACAGGTTTCCTGCAGCATGACATCATGGATTAGCTTCGAGCGACCATGTGTTCTATTGATTGATACCACACAAGGTAGGAATCCAAAACAACTTGCAAATCAAATCAATGAAAAAGAAAATGATGATAAACTATGAGCCAAATGGGGAGAAATGAAGGGTAATTTTGACTTTGAGCGATGGTATAAAACAGCCAATAGCCTATTTCACATCTCTCCTGATTTTCATTTCTATTGACTTCAATATAGGGTAGACGTAGCGAAGAGGTTTCTTCTTGCGGGGGTGACCTAAACTAGGGGCCACAAATATAAAATAGTCACCAATAAATCCAATACGAGATAGTCACTAATATATCCAATTCAGGAGAAACTTCTTTACCCAGAGAGTGGTTAGAATGTGCAACTCACTACCACAGAGAGCAGTTGAGGTGTAGTTGAGCAGCCTGCTTGATTGGCACCCCATCCACCACCTTAAACATTCACTCCTTCCACCACCGGGGTAACGTGGCTACAGTGTGTACCATCTACAAGATGCACACTGCAGCAACTCGCCAAGGCTTCTTCGGCAGCACCTCCCAAACCCGCGACCTCTTCCACCTAGAAGGACAATGGCAGCAGCTGCATGGGAACACCACCACCTCCAAGTTCCCCTCCAAGTCACACACCATCCTGACTTGGAAATATATCACCGTTCCTCCATCGTCGCTGGGTCAAAATCCTGGAACTCTCTCCCTAACAGCACTGTGGGAGTACCTTCACCACAGGGACTGCAGTGGTTCAAGGTGGCAGCTCACCACCACCTTCTCAAAGGCAATTAGGGATGGGTAATAAATAGAATCATAGAATGGTTACAGCACAGAAGGAGGCCATTCAGCCCATCAAGCCCGCGCCAGCTGGCCTTGCCAGCGACGCCCACATCCCATGAACGAATAAAAAAAAAGCATAGATGCATTTAAGGGGAAGCTAGATAAATACGTGAGGGAGAAAGGAATAGAAGGATATACTGATAGGGTGAGATGAAGAGGGGTAGGAGGAGGCTCATGTGGAGCATAAACCAGTTGGACCGAATAGCCTGTTTCTGTGCTGTACATGCCATGTATAATTCTATATAAGATATCTAACGGGCAGCTGAATCGATATCTCCCGTTTTTCACTATTGTCCAAAGTCATAATTACCCCCATTAAGTGAAGTGATTAGATCTGGCTGATAAAACAATCATATATTCCAATGCTTAGGACCTCCACATGTCCATCTGATAATGTAAGGCTAAAGGTTTTTAGTACTGGAAATATTCACCTAGTGGTCACAAACTGTTGCTATGAGACTTCACTGCAAAGCTTCATGATCACGGCTAAAGAAGAAAAGCTAATAACCATGACCTCTACCTGCACAAAATAGTTACCTGTAATTCCTCAATATAATATAAAAGATTTGAACCAACGATAAAAACGACATACTTGAGCACAGCTTTATAGATGCTGGCGGCTTTCCAATACCTCACCCCAGATTGAACCACAACAGTGTAAGCAAAGCCAATATTCAGCCTAATGTGTGAAACATCAATTAGGCATAAATGGTTTCTAGAATGCGAACTATAGCCCTGCATTCCCCTTTCTCAAAAAGCTTAGTAAAAAGAAAACCTATGGAAAGGATGAAAAAAGTCCCTCAGATCAGTCAAACCTGCAAATTCAGGCAATGGTGAACCCTTATACGCCATTTACCCACCTTCTAACCACACTAAAACAGAGAAAAAAATCTGTAATCAATTCAGTAAGAACTCTGAAATTCCTCTCTAACTCCCTCGCAAGTGAGGCTCCAAGTGACTATGCCCTCTTCCCTCAGGGGCTTGTCAAGTTTCCCTGTGGCAGCTCCTTACCCTCCACATGGTTTCAGCAGTTTGTTTCAGAGGGCGGTGACGCTCTGCAAAAGGAAATACTTGTTCGTATCTAACCTAACTGTTTGGCTGTAGATTTTATATGCATACCTTCTGGTCCAACCATTCCTACCCATCTCAAGTAACCTAACTAGCCAGACCGAGTCATTCCATCAACCTCAACTGTACTGCCGCAAAGCCTATATTTCTCCAACGTAAATGGACTACAATTGGTCTAGGCCCATTTTTGAACCCGATGTAAGCGGTGCGTACCCAGCGCGACCCCAAAGCCGGAGGCCTCGGGCCTCAATTAGCCGATCTGCCGTCCAGAGGCAGCTTTCCCATTTGACGAGAACAAATTGTGTCGACTGTCTCGTCAGCAGCAGGCATCAGCTAGGTCGTGGGAGGTGGGGGAGAACTGGGGGAAGGGGGAGGAGATGGCAGCCCGATAGCGGCACTTAGAAGTGCTGTGGCGCTTGGAGGAGCACTCCTGCTCCCCACAGCTGCACATAAAGGTAACTTAAAAAAAATTGGAAGTCAATGGAAAGGATAATGGGGCTAAGCATATAATGGGCGACAGGTCCACTACCGTCTGTTTTGCATGCCCGCCAGAGCTGAATTTCACCCCCAAAGTCTTTTTGTCAAACAGCATCCTTTATTATATTTATAATTGATGGGTGTACTTGCATGTCCCAAGTCCAGATTCCAGAATTTGTAGATGATTAATTTTTCCTGTCATAGAGCTGCAGGTTGATCTGCAACTTTGCATTATGAGGAGCGCAACTGAAGTGTCAGTGGCACTGATTAACATCTTGCATTAGAACAACAGCACAACTCGCCATGTATAATCAACAAGTGTTATTGCTAAAATCCTGGAGGCCATTGCATTTAAGTCCTGGCATGTCTATAGTTCCACTTTTGCCAATACCATAAATTTGAAAATCGAGCCCAGATAATTGAGATGACAATTCCTTCTTTCTGGTGGTTAGAATGTTGCCCTAAATTAAATGATCTGGATAGTTTCAATATAGTTCCCAGGAGGACAAAGTCCACCGTACATAATCACTAATAATTCAGCACTAATTGGCACTAATTTGGCATCCTCACTCAGAGAGGCCATAAGGACGTATAAATCAAAACATGGTTCCGTGCCAATCGTAATGTGCCATGAGTATGAATGTTTAAACTTCAGAGAGACTTCCACATACAAAGTGGCTCCCATTTAGAACAGCATTTGTGACACTGAAAAAGACAGGCTGTGTAGAATTAAAATTTCAGCATTCGTAGGCCTATTACATCTCCTCGGGTGGACAGTCCGAGGCCCAGGCTTTCCCTCCCGACGGCAATCCCAGCAGAACCGTAACAGGATGGGCCTTTGCGCCTGTTCATGGGCCCTGAAGCTGACCGAGGTGGGTTTTCCTGGGTCAGCTATTTGAAATATAGTTGGGCAGGCTCCCAGGGGAGTTTCTGGCTGCGCCCAGCAACCCATCTTAGTGTGGGTGGGAGGTGCAGGTGGCGAAGGAGCATGGCTGCTGCCTCCGGGGCTGGCTGAAGAAGCCAAACAATTTATTTTTAAAAATTCCGGTGCTGGCCGAGTCCAACTGATTGCCCCATGATTAATTAATTATACGTGGCTTGCGAGTCATTTGCTACTTAAACCCCGCCCACCCCCTTATCGCATTATCAATGCTGAACACTAGAACACAGCAGCATGCACAGCACCTAGCGCTGCTAAGGGATACACCTGTGAAGTGGCTCCCTGCCCAACTCTCCTCCTTTGCCTGCCCCAATACCACCCAAATGGGCAGTAAAGGGGAGGGTATTCTAGAAGAAATGTCCTTTTCAGTTGTTTTTACTTTCTGCTTTTCCCATATTTTCCCCAGCCCATGAACCATGGCCAGCAGCAGCTAACTTGTTCCTAGGCCTGTGGCAATGCTGTTCCGAGGCTGCTGCTGAAAGGTGTACAAGAGAGAAGGATATCAAGGCACGGCTGAGCGCACTGGATACAGCAAAGGCTATCGGCCCCGAAAACAACCCGGCTGTTGTGAAGACTTGTGTTCCCGAACTAGCTGCGCCACTAGCTAAGCTGTTCCAGTACAGCTACAACACTGGCATCTACCCGACAATGTGGAAAATTGCCTAGGTATGTCTTGTCCACAAAAAGCAGGACAAATCCAATCCGACCAATTACCGCCCCATCAGTCTATGCTCAATCATTAGTAAAGTGATGGAAGGTGTCATCAACAGTGCTATCAAGCGGCACTTACTCACCGTTGCTCAGTTTGGGTTCCGCCAGGACCACTCGGCTCCAGACCTCATTACAGCCTTGGTCCAAACATGGACAAAGGAGCTGAATTCCAGAGGTGAGGTGAGAGTGACTGCCCTTGACATCAAGGTGGCATCAAGGAGCCCTAGTAAAATTTAAGTCAATGGGCATCGGGGGAAAACTCTCCACTGGCTAGTGGCATTCCTAGCCCAAAGGAAGATGGTTGTGGTTGTTGAAGGTCAATCGTTTCAGCTCCAGGTGTTCCTCAGGGCAGTGTCCTAGGCCCAACCATCTTCAGCTGCTTCATCAATGACCTTCCCTGATTCAGAAGGTCAGAAGTGGGAATGTTTGCTGATGATTGCACAGTGTTCAGTTCCATTCGCAACTCCTCAGATAACGAAGCAGTCTGTGCCCACATGCAGCAAGACCTGGACGACATTTATGCTTGGACTGATAAGTGGCAAGTAATATTTGCGCTACGCAAGTGCCAGGCAATGACCATCTCCAACAAGAGAAAGTTTCATTATCTCCCCTTGACTCAATGGCATTTCCATCGCAGAATCCCCCACCATCAACATCCAGGGGGGTCACCATTGATCACAAACTTAACTGGACCAGTCACATAAATACTGCGACTACAAGGGCAGGTCAGAGGCTGGGTATTCTGTGGTGAGTGAATCACCTCCTGACTCCCCAAAGCTTTACCACCATCGCTAAGGAACAAGAAAACGGGGAATTATAGACCAGTTAGCCTGACATCGGTAGTGGGGAAGATGCTACAATCCATTATAAAAGATGTAATAGCAGAGCACTTGAAAAACAGTGACAGGATCGGGGAAAGTCAACATGGATTTACAAAAGGTAAATCGTGCTTGACTAATCTACTGGAATTTTTTGTGGATGTAACTAGTAAAATAGATAAGGGAGAACCAGTGGATGTGGTGTATTTGGACTTTCAGAAGGCTTTCGATAAGGTCCCACATAAGAGATTAGCGTGTAAAGGTAAGGCACATGGGATTCGGGACAAGGTATTGACTTGGATAGAGAACTGGTTGGCAGATAGAAAGCAAAGAGTTGGTATAAACGGGTCTTTTTCCGAGAGGCAGGCAGTGACTAGTGGGGTACCGCAGGGATTGGTCCTTGGACCCCAGCTATTCACAATATATATTAATGATCTAGACAAGGGAACTAGATGTAATATCTCCAAATTTGCAGATGACACAAAGCTGGGTGGGCGTGTGTGCTGTGAGGAGGATGCAGAGAAACTCCAGTATGATTTGGACAGGTTCGGTGATTATACTGCATCTGCCATGCATCTGCCCAATGTGGATAAATGCGAGGTTAGCCACTTTGGTGGCAAAAGCAGGAAGACAGATTATTATCTGAACAGCAATAGATTGGGAAAAGGGGAAGTGCAACGAGACCTGGGTGACCTTGTGCACCAGTCGCTGAAGGTAAGCAGCAGGCGGTTAAGAAGGCAAATGGTATGTTGGCCTTCATAGCGAGAGGATTCGAGTACAGGAGCAAAGATGGCTTGCTGCAGTTGTACAGGGCCTTGGTGAGAACACACCTTGAGTATTGTGTGCAGTTTTGGTCGCCTTATCTGAGGAAGGATGTTCTTGCCATGGAGGGAGTGCAGCGAAAATTTACCAGACTAATACCTGGGATGGCAGGAATGACGTATGGAGAGAGATTGGGTCGATTAGGCTTATATTCGCTAGAGTTTAGAAGAATGAGAGGAGATCTCATTGAAACTTATAAAATTCTAACAGGACTAGATACAGGAAGGATGTTCTTGATGGCAGGGGAGTCCAGAACCAGGGGTCACAGTCTAAGGATATTGGGTAAGCCATTTAGGACTGAGATAAGGAGGAATTTCTTCACCCAGCGTGTGGTGAACCTGTGGAATTCTCTACCACAGAAGGCAGTTGAGACCAATTCATTAAATATATTCAAGAAGGAGTTAGATATATTTCGTAAGGCTAAAGGGATCAAGGGATATGGGGAGAAAGCAGGGACAGGGTACTGAATTTGAATGATCAGCCATGATCGCATTAAATGGCGCAGCAGGCTCGAGGGGCCGAATGGCCTACTGTTGCTCCTATCTTCTATGTAAGTCAGGAGTGTGATGGAATACTCTCCACTTGCCTGGATGAGTGCAGCTCCAACAACACTCAAGAAGCTCGACACCATCCAGGACAAAGCAGTCCACTTGACTAGCACCCTATCCACCACATTAAACATTCACTCCCTCTACCAGCGCACACTGTGGCTGCAGTGTGTACCATCTACTAGATGCACTGCAGCAACTCGCCAAGGCTCCTTCGATAACACCTCCCAAACCTGCGACCCCTACCACCTAGACGGACAAGGGCAGCAGGCCCATGGGAACACCACCACCTCCAAGTCACACACCATCCTGACTTGGAAATATATTGCCGTTCCTTCATCATCGCTGGGTCAAAATCCTGGAACTCACTCCCTAACAGCAGTGTGGGAGTACCTTCACCACATGGTCTGCAGCAGTTCAAGGCACCACCTTCTCAATGGCAATTAGGGATGGGCAATAAATGCTGGCCTTGCCAGCGACGCCCACATCCCATGAATGAATAAAGAAAAATCCTCCCGCCAACTTCCACTTTGTGCGAGAGATCCTGGCCTTTGCTTCATATTTCATCATGGTGGTGCACCCAAAATCAATAGCTCAGAGATGTGCGATATCACTGGCATGAAGCCACATTCACCCACTTTATGATGTCAAGTGTTACTGTTCAAGTGCACTCTCTTGTCGTATCATAAATGTTTGCAGTAGGGAAAGGTGTTCTTAAAGGTGCCTAGCTCTGCTGTAGTTAAAGTCGAAGCTCATTGTTGGAGCAATATAGGGGTCCTCAAATGCATCTAATCTTTCCCACACCTGATTTGGAATTGCTTTAGACTGGCACTGATGGAAACGTTCTCTAATGATTGCAAGTGCGCAAAAAACAGATTCCAGTTTGAAAAATGCTTTACATTTGTTAGGCCCCCTTAAGCCCTTAATTGCCTCTTTAGTTTGCTTCTCATTTTTGTCAAGTTCTCCAAAGCAGATTTTTTTTTAACCAAAGTTCATTACTTTCCTGTGAAGTTATAAATCTTAAACAAATGCCAGGAAGTATCAGAAATTGAGAAAAAAAACTGAAATCTGGTGGAATGCGGTGATGCCAGTGTCAGAGATGGCAACATTTTTAACATAACCACCATCTCACGCAAAGTTTGACTGTATTTCCTGTAAGCAGGACCTTGTACTCCACGATCAGAAGCTGTATGTAGAATTTACAGCACAGAAACAGGCCATTCGACCCAACTGGTCTATGCCAGCGTTTATGCTCCACATGAGCCTCCTCCCACCTTTCTTCATCTCACACCATCAACATATCCTTCTATTCCTTTCTCCCTCATGTGTTTATCTTGTTTCCCCTTTAGGTGTATCTATGCTATTCGCCTCAACTACTCTCTGTGGTAGCAAGTTCCACATTCTAACCACTCTCTGGGTGAAGAAGTTTTCTATAACTTGTCCTCGCAGTGGTGCGTATCTGAGGGATAAACAATTTACCTCACTTGCATTAATTTGGCCACTAAATTGAACGCAATTTTGCGCTAAGCTACCACACTCTCTTCAAAAGGACAAACATTAGCCCACGCCCCAGAGATTTACAGAGCAAAGCCAGTTATAATATTTATTAACAATTAAATAGCAATGTGAAGCACAAAATTCAGCAAAGACTAAAAAGTCATTTTATATTTATAATTAAATAATACATTAAATACGGTTCATCTGCACACACAGACGTCACACTGCTCCCAGGAATGCTGGTGGACGGTGGGTGTATGGTCATTGAGTGAGAACAGGATCAAATTTGGCCGCATCACTCCTCTTCCAGATCGTACAGCCTACTGACATTCACTGTCTTTCTGTGTCCATGAAGCGTGGCCACTGGGCAAGGTGCTGGACAATAGCTGGTACCTGTGGAATCATAGCCCAGAACAGGTCCATCCCTTCAGGCCAGGAAGGGAGGTACATGGGAGGAGGAGTAGGGTAGCATAGTGGTTATGTTACTGGACTAATAATCCAGAGGCCTGGACTAATAATCATGGAAGATAAGAGTTCAAATCCCACCATGGCAGCTGGGGAATTTAGAATCATAGAATGGTTACAGCACAGAAGGAGGCCATTTGGCCTGTCGGGCCCGTGCCAGCTCTCTGCAAGAGCACCTCAGCTCTTTAAATAAATCTGGAATAAAAAGTAATGGTGACCATGAAACTACCGGATTGTCGTAAAAACCCATCTGGTTCACTAATGTCCTTTAGGGAAAGAAATCTGCCGTCCTTACCCGGTCTGGCCTAAATGTGACTCCAGACCCACAGCAATGTGGTTGACTCTGAACTGTCCTCTGAGATGGCCCAACAAGCCACTCAGTTGTATAAGGCGGTGCACCACCACCTTCTCAAGGGCAATTATGGATGGGCAATAAATGCTGGCCTTGCTGACAATGTGCACATCCCGTGAATAAATGTTAAAAGATGGTCTACACCAGCTGATTAATATTTTGGCTCAAATAATTATGTTCAAACAGATAAATTAGGGTAAATTTTACCTGCATATTAAATATAAAAGTAAGAAAGGGACTTAAAAAAATCCCCATATACGTACAGAAAGTTTGTATTTAGTCTGTAAGTGCAAGTATTAAACATTGCCACACTAAATTACTAACAATTGAAGCAATTATTAAGGAGCAAGATAGCCACAAAAAACTAATTGAACACTAAGCAGGAGTGCATTTCACATATGCCAGGACATCTTAAAAAATGACAGTTCTAGGAACAGGCACATCTTGCAACACAACCTTCCCAAGTTAGAATCATTTTGAGATCATAATCAGCTCTCCAGTAATGAAGGAAAAGGACCTGAATGAAGAAGTGATCAAAAAACACGTTCTATTATATATATACTAGCTGGGGGGAGCCCGGCTTTGCCAGGGCTGTTTTGGGCTGGGCGGTTTAAATCGAGAGCAAGGCTTTGGGGCCTCTCTGTGTCCCTCTGTGAATCTGCTGCCGGGCAACATTTTAAATCGAGTCCCAGGCTTTTGGGCCCTGTCTGTGTCCCTCTCTCAATGTGCTGCCGGGCAACATTTCTACCTTTTAATACCTTGAAAGATGAAAGTGAAAGTACTTATAAAATGTTTTTGGTAAATTTTGTGTTATTTTTAAAAGAGATACTAACTTTTTCAAAGCTGGATGATCAAAGTAGTTTGAGCTGGAAGCTGAAGTAATGGCAGTGAAACAATGGCTGCCAGATCCCCGAGATGAAAACGATTAGTCCCGCCCACACACACACACACCAATTGGCCAACCATTAGGGGACCGTACTGTAGGATTGGTCAATCGTGACGGCACAGGATTGGTGGAACCTTGACGTCAGTCAATCAATGCTAAGTAGCAGATAATAAGTTTAATTTTGAAGGTTTTTTGCATAAGGCGCGAACAATTTTCGTCCGACCGAAAAGCAAATATGCTTACGAGCGTCCCGGAAGCGTAAGCTTTCTTCAGAGGTAACGCGCACGTAGGTACGCCGTATAACTTTCGAGCGCATAGCCGGACAGATGCACACCCGAGGACCGACAGAAGGACAGACAGACAGATTCCTTTATATATATATATACACTAGCTGGAGTGCCCGGCGGTGCCGAGGCTTTTTCGAGGGCATGTTGTTGTTGGAAGAGAGAGAGAGAGAGAGGGAGTGACTGGGGGGGAAGAGAGGGAGCGACTGGGGGGGGGAAGAGAGGGCGCGACCGGGGGGAAGAGAGGGCGCGACCGGGGGGAAGAGAGCGCGCGACCGGGGGGAAGAGAGAGCGCGACCGGGGGGGGAAGAGAGAGCGCGACCGGGGGGGGGAAGAGAGAGCGCGACCGGGGGGGGAAGAGAGAGCGCGACCGGGTGGAAGAGAGAGCGCGACCGGGGGGGAAGAGAGAGCGCGACCAGGGGGGAAGAGAGAGCGCGACCGGGGGGAAGAGAGAGCGCGACCGGGGGGAAGAGAGAGCGCGACCGGGGGGAAGAGAGAGCGCGACCGGGGGGAAGAGACAGCGCGACCGGGGGGAAGAGAGAGCGCGACCGGGGGGAAGAGAGAGCGCGACCGGGGGGAAGAGAGAGCGCGACCGGGGGGAAGAGAGAGCGCGACCGGGGGGAAGAGAGAGCGCGACCGGGGGGAAGAGAGAGCGCGACCGGGGGGAAGAGAGAGCGCGACCGGGGGGAAGAGAGAGCGCGACCGGGGGGAAGAGAGAGCGCGACCGGGGGGGAAGAGAGAGCGCGACCGGGGGGGAAGAGAGAGCGCGACCGGGGGGGAAGAGAGAGCGCGACCGGGGGGAAGAGAGAGCGCGACCGGGGGGAAGAGAGAGCGCGACCGGGGGGAAGAGAGAGCGCGACCGGGGGGAAGAGAGAGCGCGACCGGGGGGAAGAGCGCGCGCGACCGGGGGGAAGAGAGAGAGCGACCGGGGGGAAGAGAGAGAGCGACCGGGGGGAAGAGAGAGAGCGACCGGGGGGAAGAGAGAGAGCGACCGGGGGGAAGAGAGAGAGCGACCGGGGGGAAGAGAGAGAGCGACCGGGGGGAAGAGAGAGAGCGACCGGGGGGAAGAGAGAGAGCGACCGGGGGGAAGAGAGAGAGCGACCGGGGGGAAGAGAGAGCGCGACCGGGGGGAAGAGAGAGCGCGACCGGGGGGAAGAGAGAGAGCGACCGGGGGGAAGTGAGAGAGCGACCGGGGGGAAGAGAGAGAGCGACCGGGGGGAAGAGAGAGAGCGACCGGGGGGGAAGAGAGAGCGCGACCGGGGGGAAGTGAGCGCGCGACCGGGGGGGAAGAGAGAGCGCGACCGGGGGGAAGAGAGAGAGCGACCGGGGGGAAGTGAGAGAGCGACCGGGGGGAAGAGAGAGAGCGACCGGGGGGAAGAGAGGGCGGGGAGGGCAGGGAAGGGGGGGAGGGGGTAGAGAAGGGGGGGAGGGGTGGAGAGAAGGGGGGGAGGGGTGGAGAGAAGGGGGGGGAGGGGGGGAGAGAAGGGAGAGAAGGGGGGAGGGGGGGAGAGAAGGGGAGAGAAGGGGGGGAGAGAAGGGGGGGAGAGAAGGGGGGGAGAGAAGGGGGGGAGGGGGGGAGAGGAGGGGGGAGAGAAGGGGGGGAGGGGTGGAGAGAAGGGGGAGAGAAGGGGAAGAGAAGGGGGGAGAGAAGGGGGGGAGGGGGGGAGAGAAGGGGGGGAGAGAAGGGGGGGAGGGGGAGAGAAGGGGGGGAGGGGGGAGAGAAGGGGGGAGGGGTGGAGAGAAGGGGGGGAGGGGGGAGAGAAGGGGGGGAAGAGAAGTGGGGGGAGGGGGGGGAGAGAGACAGAGGGAAGGAGAGAGGGAGGGCGGGTGGCCCGCGGCCGCAAATGGAGCCAAGCCCCGAGAACAGGCGTGAGCCAGCTTGAGGCTGAGAGACGGCCACGCCCGGTTGCCGGGGTAACCCTCCCCCCCCCCCTTCCGAGCCCCCGTCCTCCCGAGCACCGGCCGCGCCGCCCCGCACTCCCAAGAGCCCCGGCCACCCCGCACTCCCGAGAGCCCCGCTCTCCGAGCCCCAGCCGCCCCGCCCCACACTCCCGAGAGCCCCGCTCTCCGAGCCCCGCCCGCCCCGCACCCCCGAGAGCCCCGCTCTCCAAGCCCCAGCCGCCCCGCCCCGCACTCCCGAGGGCCCCACTCGCCGAGCCCCGCCCCGCACGCCCGAGAGCCCCGCTCTCTGAGCCCCGCCCCCCCGGCCGAGCCGGCTTGAAGGCCGCCGATTGCGGCTGTGAGAGACGGCCGGCGGGCCCGGTTGCTGGGGTAACCCTTCCCGCTCACCAAGCCCTGCCCGAGATCCGCACTCCCGAGAGCACCGCCCCCCCCGCCCGAGCCGAGCGGGGAACAGAGAGAGACGCCGCGTCTCAGCTGCTCCTGCTGCGCGCGCACCCTGACCCTCGTGGCTGACGCCATTGCCCCGGGTAACGTGACACCGGGGGTGAGGAGCTTTGCAGAAGCCGTGGGACAATTACCTAGCTCGGGTTTGGCTGGGCAAGAAAGGCCCAGGCTTTGAGGCCTAACAAAAACAGGGAAAGGTAGGAAAAAGAATCTTCAGGTTAGAGAAAATATTTACAAATGAATTAAGTTTTTTTTTAAACAATTTAATAAAAGCAATTTTATTTTGCTGGAAATGTATATTTGAAAAGAAAGACGCAGAAAGCAGGAAAAAGAATGGAAGCAAGGTGGCGGCTACTCACCTCGGTTCAGAACGATAAGGCCCGCCCACACGCACCGATTGGTCGACCGTCAGGTCACCAAAGCGTAGGATTGGTCAATCGTCCCGTCACTCGACTGTAGGAGGGCCCGGCCACACGCGCCAGCAACCCGGCGTACGATTGGTCGACCTCGAGGTCACTCTGTCGCTAATGAGCGGATGAGATGCTAATGAGCGGAATGTTGACGGTTTTTCGATACCGCGGGCGCAATTTTTGTCCGGCCGAAACGTAAATACGCTTACCATCGTTTTGGAACGGTGAGCTTTCTTTCGACGTAACGCACGCGTAGGTACGCTCTGTAACTTTCGAGCGCATAGCCGGACAGACGCACACCCGAGGACAGACAGAAGGACAGACAGAAGGACAGACAGACAGACAGAAAGAACGATCCGTTTATATATATATATATATATATATATATATATAGATAGATAGATATATATACACACACACATTAAACTTGCAAATATTACTCATATGTCGCTATTAAAATAGGCCAGTTGTTAACTTCACTGCTATTTACCCTATCGCAATTGGAAAATGTGTCATTACAAGGATCCTTCACATGGTCAATCTTTGAGCAGTGCTCATCTGTCACAGTGGAACTTAACACTGCCCTTACAATCCTGTCAAATGAAGCCTAATTAGCATTAAACCTGAGCTGCATGGAGCAGGTTGTGTGGTTGTAAACTCTGTGATAGAGCTTGATTTGTATGTAGGCATTCATTTGTCCATTTGCACCCAAATATTTTTAATGATTCCTCACAGGATGGTTTTGCCCAGCAAACTTACAATGGAGTATTAGATGCAAATTTTATGTCTAGCTATATTTACAAGGGTACAAAATTGTTTATCAATTGGAGAGCCGATTACGATCTCAACTCCTGATTACCTCTCCTTGCCCTCGACTATATAGCCTTGTTGTCAGGAGTAAATTTCCCCTAAAAGAGACACAGCAGCCGAGAAACAGGCGTAAAACGGGCGGCCAAGGCTCCAAAATCGCAGCCAGTGAGCAGCGTGCGCACTCTCATATTGGGAAAGGCTCCTGTCTACAGCCCGGCACCTGAAACAAGTGTAGGCCCTCTGCATATGCATATAAAATTCCCTTGTAAAATTTGTTTGCGACTGACGACGACAGTCAGTATTCTCAGGCGCTTGGCAGCCAAAGCAGCGGAATTTAAAACAATCCCTCTGGAAACATAGGTTTATTAACTTACCTTATTGTGGAGCAGGGTGGTGCAGCAGTGTTCCTCCTGGCTCCACATTAAATTGGCGTGCCATTGTCGGCCACCGCTCGCCCTGCTCCCGATTGCTTCCCCCCTCCTTCCTGGACTCTGGTTGCAACCTCGGCTGATCTCGGTACCTCCCGGGACCGGTGAGCTGCCTGTGGAGCCACGACTGACACCTGCAGCTCACCGGTAATGAACAAAGGAGGCTGACGAACCAACTATCCTGTGGTCCTGTCACTGGCCTCATTAGGTGCGAGCAGTACCGGGATCGCACCCTGATCTGGGCATGATCCAATTTCTAAGCCACCAAATCTAAACCTTTCATCTATTCCTAATGCTAGCATTTACACTTTATCCTTTCAAATGTAACTTTTTCCTTTCACCCAGAGTTTGGAAGCAAGAAAACTTTTTTTTTTTATCTCCAGCACGTTCCTAGATATTTCTGCATTACAGTCATGGAGTAACCAGTATACATTTTGGCACTCAACAGTCTTATGGGACCACAGCCTTGCAGACATGTTAGTGATGCTGACTCTTGGGATTCAGTGTTCTAAATGAAAACACAAATCTAACACACTCTTCAGCCTTCCAAATTAACAGTTGCTACCAGCACCTTCAGCAGTAATTTCGTTTTATTAATTTCCTAGTACAGTATAATGTTTGATTAGCAGTTTTCCTCCCAGTAAAAATATTTAAATATAAAAAGGGATCCTAATGAAATTAATTATGCAATGAAAGAAATGAAGGAGAATGAAAAATAGATTTAATAATGAAATAATTGAGAATTTAATACCTGCCCTTTTTGCTGATAGTTCAAATTTAATTTGCCAAGGGAATATTGAATCACTAGCAAGTAGTGCCAATGGGCAAAAGCATTCATTTCAGACACTGGCACCAAATGGATTCGATTTTCTGATTCCCCTAAAGTCAAATGCGCCATTCTCGTGAAGGCAACCAGCAGGTAATCTTATTAGCTGTGCAAGATAGTAAATCAAATGCCCCACTGATTTGAACATTTTGATTACTTCCCCTGCAGTACAGCTTGTTGTACAAGTCAGCTCTGCAGAACTTCCACTAAATTAGAGACTCCTCGTAGCACCAAACTTTCTCTTTCCAACAGAACGACAATAGACACAACAGATCTTCTCAGCTCTGATGCCTCTACCATTTACAAATTGCAGCTGACAATCAGCTTGGCTGTTGAGAGGATGGGCACTGCAGTGCTTTACTTTTTCAGCCTGAGCTGTAATGTCAAGTTAACTGATGTGCAACAGTTTAATAGGGCTATTAACAGTGTCAGCAAGTTTTATATCATTAAGATATTGGTCAAACATCTGCTTACATAAAACTGAATGTGCGCTGGGGTTCAGAAAAGCTAATAACAGACAAGTAATGGTGTGCTGTAGTCACTCTGAGTCACCATGTAAACAAACACAACCGCAGTGTAAGATTTGGATCACAGGTCACACACAGATTACCCAAAGGGTCTTCGGAGTTGTAAGGCTTTTTATTAAAGAACTACAGTTTAAAGCAGAATCAGATATTACTACATGCGATTGAAATAGATACAGTAGACATACAACCCATGACAGATGAGGGCGATCTACGGTCCTGGAACGTAACGAAACAACCGGACAGACGGTGAGGCAGTACGGTGGTCTCGGATTGGGTGGATTCCTGCAGTCTGCTGCAGCGGTCGCTTCCGTTGGGTCATCTCTCGAGCTGTTGGAGGTGTTAGGCCGTCAGCCACCTCAGAGGCTAAACTTGACCAAGGTGTGAGGCTGTAGCCAACTCGGGGAGGCTTTCGCCCCTAACTGCCTGCTTTCCTCTCGATCTGTTTTTATACCTTATTTTGATGGGCTGGTGGATACCAGGTGTCAATCATTTTTATCCATCCTATTGTTCAATTACAAGGAGAGGCTACCTATGACAGCCCACTCCCAGCCTCAATAGGTCATTTTCCTCCTTATCTCTGTTCTAAAGGTCTTGTTGCCCTCTCGTAGACAGCTTGTTTATCCGACAGCTCCTTGCTGCATCCCTCATCAGGCCTAGTTATGCCTACTCGAAGGCCTGTTTTTGTGGTCGTAATTCAGCTTTCTCTACAGCTATTTTTCTGACATGACTGGAATCTTTCTGTGTCACCAACTTCGACAAACTGCTGATCTAGGGAACCCGTAACAGACTATTATTTCTTTCAATCCATGATTTCTTACATCTCCCCACCTTGAGAAGGAAATATCCTTGACTAATCTAGCTAGTTCTTATTGCTCTCAACTTGGGCGTTATTTAGTAGGGATTCTCGAAAATGAAGATTTCCCCTTCCTTACAGCAGTGTTAATCTGACTGCGAGCACTTAGCTACTTCAAGTTTTAAAGATAAACCTTTTCCAACATGCATCATAGAATCTTCCACCTCCATTAGATCGGAGCCAAAAACATTGCATCCTAATCCTTCAGCACTGCACTCGAGTGTCAGCCTAGATTTTTGTGCTCAAGTCCCTGGAGTGGGACTTGAACCCACAACATTCTGACTCAGAGGCGAGAGTGCTACCCACTGAGCCACAGCTGACACAGTGGAATAATTAATGAAAACAAATTAAATTGCATGTACAGCAATGTGCAGAGCATCCAGAACAAAACAGGGGAAATGGAAGCAATAATTTGTAATGTGGAGTCAGATGTAGTAGGGAGAACTGAAACATGGCTTAATAAAGAACAGGGCTGGCAGTTAAATATTGCAGGGTATAGTGTATTTAGAAAGGATAGGGAAGAAGGGGGTGTATCTGTACTAATTAGAGATAACATAATGGCAATAGAAAAAAGGGACATAACTAATAGATAGAAACAGAATCCATATGGATTGAGATAAAAGATAAGGGAGTGATCACACTAATAGGGTTATTCTACAGACCACCTCATAGTGGAAGGGAAGTGGAGGAAGGAATAGGTTAGCAAATCTACAAAATGAGTAAAAGGCATAAAATAATTTATCATGGGAGATTTCAAACTACCCCCCAAATAAACTGGCATGAAGAGATAGGGAAAGGGAAAAGGGAAGAGAGTTTTTAAAGTGTGTTCAGGACTCCTTTCTTACCCAGTACATAAGAAGTCCAACATAAGAGGAATCACTGCTGGATCTAGTAATGGGAAATGAACCAGAGCAGGTAAGATAAATAAGCATAGGGGAACATCTAGGCAATAGCAATCATATCACAATAAAGTTTAATATAAAGATTGAAAAAGAAATAAGTAAGACAAAGACCAAAATAATAGATTGGAGAAAAAGCTCATTTTGAGGGGATGAGAATGGAACCAGGGAAGGTAAACTGGAAAAAAGTTACAGACAAAGAGACAGAACAGCAGTGGGAAATATTTAAAAAAGTGATTAATAGAATTCAAGAGAAATATATTCTGCTAAAAAAAGAGCAAACTATCCAACAATGAAACACCATGGATGAATAAAGATAAATAAAGAGGGTATCATTTTAAAGGGGGTGCAAGAAGAGAGAGACCTGGGGGTGTTCATCCACAAATCGTTGAAGGTGGCAGGGCAGGTTAACAAAGCAGTTAATAAAACAAATGGGATCCTGGGCTTTATAAATAGAGGCATAGAGTACAAAAGTCAGGAAGTTATGTTAAACTTACACAAAACATTAGTTTGGCTGGAGTATTGTGTCCAATTCTGGGCATCACATTTTAGGAAGGACATGAGGCTTTGGAGAGGCTACAGAAGAGATTTACTGGAATGTTTCCAGGGATGAGGGATTACAATTACGTGGATAGATTGGAGAAGCTGGGGTTGTTCTCCTTCGAGCAGAGAAGGCTAAAAGGAGATTTGATAGAGATGTTCAAAATCATGAAGGATTTTGATAGAGTAAATAAAGAGAAACTGTTTCCAATGGCTGATGCGTCAATATCGAGAGGGCACAGATTGAAGGTGATTGGCAAAAGAACCAGAGGCGACATGAGGAAAAACTTTTTTACGCAATGATTAGGATTTGGAATGCACTGACTGATAGGGTGGTGGAAACAGATTCAATAGTAGCTTTCAAAAGGGAATTGCATAAAAACCATGAAGGAAAAAACATTGCAGGGATATGGGGGAAGAGTGGGGGAGTGGGACTAACTGGATTGCTCTTCGAAAGAACCGGTGCAGACTCGATGGGCCGAATGCCCTCCTTCTGTGCTGTACTACTCTTTTATGATTCTATGATACAAGGGTAAAATTGAAACTGAAGAAAAAGGCATACAGTACACATTAAAGGAGAGGATGACAAAAGGGAATAGGAAGAGGTTAGGAAAGCAGTGACAAAAAATTAGGCAAGCAAAGAGGAACTATGAACTTAAAACATCAAGAAATATGAAAAGAAATAGTTACGTATACTACATACACCTAAATAACAAAACAAAAATCAGGATAGGGATAGAGACACTAAGGGATGCACAAGATAAACTCACAGGTAATGACAGTGAAATGGGAGAAATATTGAACAGTTACTTTACCTCAGTATTTACCAGGGAGACTATCAAGGTGAACATGACATTTGAAGAAAAGATATAAAGACATTTAAGATAGAAATGGGGATATATAAATTCATTAGATAAGGCAGTAGTGCAAGAGGACTGACGGACAGCTAATGTGATTCCTATCTTTAAAAAGTGAGATAGAACAAGTCCATGAAATTATAGACCAGTTAGCTTAACGTCAATGGTAGGAAAGATAATCGAATCTTTACTTAAAGAAGTAATAGAAAAGCATCTAGAAACCAAAAATATATTAAAGGAGTAGTCAGCACGGATTTCAAAAGGGAAGATCATGCTTGACAAACCTTATTGAATTCTTTGAAGAAGTAACAGAAAGAGTAGATAAGGGTAATGCAGTAGGTGTAATATAGTTGGATTTCAAAAGGCCTTCGATAAGGTACCACATACTAAATTAAGGTCAGAGCATGTGGAGTCAAGGAACAAGTAGCAGAATGGATAACAAGCTGGCTACAAAATAGAAAGCAGAGTGTAGTGGTTAAAGGTAGTTACTCACACTGGCAGTGGGGGTGGGGGGGAAGTGGTGTTCCACAGGATCAGTGCTGGAACCACTGTTGGTCACAATTTACATAAACAATTTGGACTCCAGAATCGGCAGAACAATTTCAAAATTTGCAGATGACACCTATTGGGGGGGGGGGGGCTATAGTTAATTTTGAGGAAGACTGCCACAAAATACAAGAAGACATTAATACACCTGCAGAATGGGTGTGTAATTAGCAAATTAATTTCAATATAGCTAAGTAGGAAGAATAAGGAAACCACATACTCCTTGGAAAATAAAAGCCTAAATAGGGTAGAGGAGCAAGGGGATCTAGGGGTACAGATACACAAATCACAAAGTAGGGATGCAGGTTAATAAGGCCATTAATAAAAATACATGTAGGAGCTTGTGCATAGGAACACAGCATTCTCTGAAGGTTGTAGGGTTGGAAGAGGATACAGAGATAGGGAGGTGCATGGCCATGGAGGGATATGAACTTGAAGAAGAGAATTTTAAACTCGAGGCATTGGTGGACCGAGAGCCAATGTAGGTCATCAAGCACAGATGTGATGGGTGAACAGGACAGGCAGCAGAGTTTTGGATTAACCGAAGTTTACGGAGAGTGGAAGATGGGAGGGCAGCTAGGAAAGCATTGGAATAGTTGAGTCTGGAAGTAACAATGGATGAGGTTTTCAGCTGCAGAAGGGCTGAGGCAGTGGCAGAGATGGGCAATATTATAGAGATAGACGTATGCAGTCTTGGTGATGGAGAGGATACGGGGCCAGGACTCTCAGCTCAGGGACAAATAGGACACCGAGGTTGCAGTCGGTTTCAGCCTTAGACAGTGGGTAGGGAGGGGTATGGAATTGGTGTCTTTGGGACCCGAGTGTCTGCTCCCCAGCAATGACCACCACAGGTATCTATCCTGGAACTCTCCTGGAGGCCCTTTCCTGGATCCCAATATGATCTGGACCTGTGCTTCATGCTGGATCCATATGTTATCAGAATATCTCTCCAACAAACATGACAATTGCATCAAGCCCTTTTGCTTGGAGCAAGGTTCATATTTCAAAAAATGCCAAGCAACAAAGTGAACAGGTGCTGGATTTGGAAGGATTCAAGACATCGACACAAATTTTGAAATTAGAAGCTGGCACTGACCAGAGGTCAAAGATGGGATGACTGGAACAATACTGACTGACTAGGCCCCAGTGAGTCCACACTGAGGTGTGGGAATTTATCGATTGAGAAAGATGCCACTAATGTCTAAGCAAAAGTAAAACATTGCCAAAAATAACTCCTACAGGGTTATTAGTACACTAATAGTACACTGTAAATTATGATTTTCAGTGAAAATAAATGGTAATGAAACAAATTTTCCAGTGTGGGTAAAATAACAGTTGAGGCTTCTGTCAACAGTGGAAGAGAAAGAATGGGGCATCATACAATAGATACAAGAGTGAGGGAGGTTACCTAACCAAAATGGCAGCATAATAGTACAAATATTTTGTAAGGGAGTGCCCCTACTGTAGTGTATGTACCTTTAAGAGAGAACTACTTTTACAACTCCTGTATACTGTAGTACCGGCAGTGACCACACCTGTATATAAGCCTTGAGCATGCCTCTGTACCCCAGTCTTGAGACTACCCTACTCCAGTAAATACCTGTTGATTGTTAAGTTACAGCATCCGTGTGGTTATTGAAAAAATCATACTCTCAGAATCACGGATCTAACAGTGGCGACGAGTGTCGATTCAAATCTACCTGCAACTCTGCATTTCCCTTCGAGGATTCGCTCCGGGAGGGCGGTGGAAGAAAGTCGAGGCCAGAAACACGGGCGTCGACCACGAGCAACCGCCCAGTCATCCGGCAGAGAGTGAACATCGCAGGGGAGGCTGTGGAGAGCCGGGCTTGGCTCCCCAGCCACGACGATCAGCAATAGACTGACGACAGGTACAGCGCAGACCCTTCCCGGACAGCGGCGGCTGGAGCCGATCGACGGCGGAGAGAAAGCCGAGCAGCGTCGACGGGGTAAGACAGAGGGTGAAGCGCACGGGGCGCAGCCGGGTGTTGAAAACCGAGCGGCGTCGAGGAAAAACAAAACGGAGAGAGGGTAAAGCAACAGTCGGGTTCAGGACCGAGCGGCGGAAACGGGAATGGCGCACAAAAAAAAACCGCGCAGAGCACAGCCAGGGCTCAAGGGCTGAACAGTGTCCGCGGGGAGAAGGGAGAGCGCGGGAGACGCCATTGAGCCGTGGAGAAGAAGGAAGAGCGCGGGAGACGCCATTGAGCCGCGGAGAAGGAGGAAGAGCGCGGGAGACGCCATTTTTAGAAGCCGCAGCGGAGAAGAAGGGCGAGCGCGGGAAGGAAGGAAAGCACGGGAGATGCCATTTTGTGCCAGCGGAGAAGAAGGGAAAGCGCGGGAGACACCATTTTTGACAGTCAAATCACACCCAGGGATGCCGAAGAGTGGCAGTATCTCTACGTTCGACAATGAAGTCAAAGATTGGGCGACATATGTGGGACGTATTGAGGTGTACTGCAGGGTGAATGAAGTGCCAGATGCTAGGAAAGCACTGGTTTTGTTAAATCCCATGGGTGCAAAAACTTATGG
The DNA here is from genome assembly GCF_052327205.1 of Somniosus microcephalus. Lineage (NCBI taxonomy): Eukaryota > Metazoa > Chordata > Chondrichthyes > Squaliformes > Somniosidae > Somniosus > Somniosus microcephalus. The sequence continues at coordinate 233,398,773 of NC_140993.1, forward strand.
GTAACTGCGAAACCTAATAACCCCAGAGAAGCCTGTGAACAAAAATTTCGAAAGCATAGTAGAAATCCTACAGGACCACTTAAACCCCACACCGCTGCTGATAGCAGAACGATTTAAGTTCCATAAAAGGAACCAACACAAAGACGAAAGCAATGCTGAGTACCTAACGGAACTGCGCAAGCTATCGAAACACTGCCAGTTTGGAGCGGGACTAGCAGATACGTTAAGGGACAAGTTTGTGCGTGGGCTGCAAACTGAAGGAACCCAGAAACGGCTTCTATCAGAAAAGGATCTTACGCTGGACAAGGCTTTCAGTATGGCAGTATCACACGAAGCAGCCGCAAGGGGCGCTGCAGAGATACAACGGAGACCGCAAGAATATGGCACCAATGAAATGTCCTATGGAACAGGGAAGTGCTATCGCTGCGGCAGAACAACACATGACCAGAAGGATTTTTGGTTCAAGGACCAAGTGTGCAGACAGTGTGGAAAAGCAGGACACACAGCAAGAGTCTGCAGGTCTGGGAAGAAAACCAACAGTAAGAAATCTCCACAGGAGAAGTACAAAAAGGTACACCAAGTGATGGACAGTAGTTCAGATGAACAGAAAAGTGACACAGACTCCGGAAGCAAGGAGTTGGGTTGTCTGAAACTACATAAGGTATCCAAAATGGGTTACACTCAAGATAGACAGAGTCCAAGTGAAAATGGAATTGGACACAGGATCAGCCCTAACAGTCATAAACCAAAGGGACTACAAGCGGCTATTTTCACATATACCCTTGAAAGCTACAGAGACTGTCTTGAAGACGTACACGGGGCAAAAAGTCTACCCCAAAGGAAAAATAAGGGTGAAAGTGATATACAAAGGCCAGGAAATACCTAAAATGGATATATATGTATTGCCAGATGGAGGACCACCACTGCTAGGACGTGAATGGATCTGGAAGATACAATTAGATTGGCATTCCATACAGGCACTGAAGGTTGAGGCCAAAAAGGATGATGACGTCACACCTGGACGACTGTCAAAAATGCTAACTGACGCAAAAGAAGTGTTCCAGGAGGGACTCGGAACACTAAAAGGCATAACAGCAATGATTAAATTGGAGGAAAAGCAAGCCCAAAGTTTCTTAAGGCCAGACCAGCTGTCGAAGCAGAGCTGGAAGGGTTGGAACGTTCAGGAGTACTGTCCAAAGTAGACTGGAGCGAGTGGGCTACACCCATCGTTCCTGTAATGAAGAGGTCATTGAGTAATACGCCTGGGGAACCAAAGATGGTCCGCATCTGTGGGGATTTTAAGGTGACAGTGAACCCAGTCCTTCACACGGTACAATATCCGCATCCACGAATTGAGGATATTTTCGCCTCGCTATCTGGAGGTAAACGCTTCACCAAAATTGATCTAGCCCAGGCGTACTTGCAAATGGAGGTAGAAGAAGCCTCGAAATAATACCTTACGATTAACACTCATAAAGGTCTTTATCAATACAACCGGCTGGTGTTTGGGGTAGCATCAGCTCCGGCTATTTGGCAAAGGGCGATGGATCAAGTCCTGCAAGGGATTCCAGGGACCCAGTGTTATTTGGACGACATCCTGGTCACGGGCGAAAATGACAGTAATCACCCTCGCCAACTTGGAAAAGGTGCTCACCAGATTAAAGGAATATGGGCTACGAGCTAATCGCCACAAGTGCCAGTTTTTCCAGAAGCAGATCTCGTATTGTGGCCACGTCATCGATGAAGAGGGGTTACATAAGTCCCCTGAAAAGATTGAGGCAGTAGTCAAGGCTCCAGCACCGGAAAATGTGTCACAACTGAGGTCGTTCCTCGGGCTGGTAAACTACTACCATAAGTTCTTAGCAAATTTGTCCACGGTATTACACCCACTGAACACCCTACTGCAAACAGGGGTACCATGGAAGTGGAATGACGAACGTAGACGAGCTTTCCAGAAGTGTAAAAATTGATCACATCAAGAGAGGTGTTGGCCCATTTCAACCCAGCACTACCAATTCGTTTGGCATGTGATGCATCACCCTATGGGATTGGAGCGGTGCTGTCGCACAAATTCCCAGACGGGTTGGAGAGGCCAGTAGCCTTTGAGTCTCGGTCACTAACCTCAGCCGAGCGCAACTACGCCCAGATTGACAGGGAGGCCCTCAGCCTAGTATGGGGAATAAAAAAATTCAACCACTATCTGCATGGGCAGAAGTTCACATTGCTGACTGACCACCAACCACTTGTCTCCATCTTTAATCCTAAGAAGGGCGTTCCAGTGATGACTGCACAACGGTTACAAAGATGGTCTCTGTTTCTAGCGGCGAATCAATATGAAATAGAATATAAAGGCACGAAACAGCATGGAAACGCAGATGGGCTATCGTGCCTGCCACTGCCTACTGTGGAGGAAGCACCAGCAGTGGACCCTATCGAGATATTTTATTCGTCAATAATTGAACGATTGCCAGTAACGAACGCGGATATCGAGAAGGAGACCCGCAATGATCCAACGCTGTCTCAGGTATATGATTTGACGGTGAGGGGATGGCCAACACATGGTGACTCACTGTTGCCAGCATTCTCATCCAGAAGAGAACAGCTGTCAGTATGCCAGGGGACAGTGATGTGTGGATCCAGAGTGGTGATTCCACCCAAGTTAAGGGAGAGAGTGCTAAATGAGCTACATGAAGGTCATCTGGGGGGTCTATATTTCCTAAGGAGGCTGAAGGGATGTAACCTGTTACCCCTGATCCTCTCTAACTTTTACTGCTACACAATAGAGAGCATCCTGACGAACTGTATCACAGTATGGTATGGCAGCTGTAGCTCCTATGACCGGAAAGCCCTGCAGCGGGTAGTCAAAACTGCCCAACGCATTACCGGCACCCGGCTACCGACCATAGAGCACATATACCAGAAACGCTGTTTACGGAGGTCACTGACCATCATCAAAGACCCTACCCACCCCAGCCACAGTCTGTTCACCCCCCTGCCATCTGGGAGACGCTACAGATGCATTCGCACCCAAACGACCAGATTTAGGAACAGCTTCTTTCCCAGGGCTGTCATCCTACTGAACTCCACAAATAAACTCTAAAGCCTGCACATCTGCCAATGTACTTTATTATGTTTATGTTAATGTATTACAAGCCAAATGAATGTTGAATGTTTAAATGTCTTAATCTAAATGTACACTCTCGGGAGCCGCAAGCCTATATTTCGTTGTACTGCACTTGTGCACTATCAATGACAATAAAGTTGATTATGATTGAAAATGAAAAGCCTTGCTAGGGCTTATGTGTGGTGGCCGGGAATCGATCAACAAATCGAAGAACTAACCAAGAGCTGCTCAGGATGCCAGAAGGTCCAAAATGCACCACCACATGCCCCTCTACACCCATGGGAGTGGCCCTCCTCTCCATGGCAACGGGTGCATATTGATTTTGCTGGTCCATTCATGGACTCCATGTTCTTAATAGCAGTGGATGCTCACTCGAAATGGCCTGAGGTGATAAAAATGTCCTCAACCACTACAGAGAAAACGATTGCAGTCCTACGGACCATATTTGCCAGAAACGGCTTGCCAGAGCAGATTTGCTCTGATAATGGACCACAGTTTGTGTCCGAAGAGTTTCAGAAATTTATGAGAAGGAATGGGGTAAGGCATTACACATCCGCCCCGTATCATCCAGCCACAAATGGATTGGCTGAGAGGTTCGTACAAACCTTTAAGAAGGCGATAAAGGCCATGTGCGACGATGAAATTCCACTACAGCATAAGATGGACAATTTCTTATTAGCCTACCGAAACGCGACACATGCAGTTACCAACCAGACCCCGGCCATGATGTTCTTTAACTGAAGGTTGAGATCTCGTCTGGACTTGCTTAGACCAAATGTGCGAAGAAATGTTGAGGATAAACAATTCCAGCACATCAATGAGAAGCCGACAAGGAGCTTCAATGTAGGACAACCAGTCTTGGCCCGTGACTACCGAACAGAGAAATTGCAACCTGGAACTATATGCACACAGCAGGGGCCATTAATGTACACAGTGGATGTCGGGGAGAACATTGTGAGACGCCACGTTGATCAGATCTTAGCGTCACAGGAACGAGTCAACCCCATGTCTTGCGTACCTGGGGATGAACCCGACATACCGGTCGCATCTACCTCCGAACCAGTAGCAGTGGAACCCGATGAACTAACCGATGAAAAGGGGCCAGAATCGCTTCCGCACCAAGAACAAGAACCTCAGGAAAGGCGCTATCCCGAAAGGATCAGGAAGCCGCCCCAAAGACTGAATCTATAACTGGACTATTGTTGTTTAATGTACATGTTAAAGTGTTAATTGTTATTTGAATATTATGGGTACTACTAATCTAAAAAGGGGAGGAATTGTAGTGTATGTACCTTTAAGAGAGAACTACTTTTACAGCTCCTGTATACTGTAGTACCGGCAGTGACCACACCTGTATATAAGCCTTGAGCATGCCTCTGTACCCCAGTCTTGAGACTACCCTACTCCAGTAAATACCTGTTGATTGTTAAGTTACAGCACCCGTGTGGTTATTGAAAAACATCATACTCTCAGAATCACGGATCTAACACCTACGTGATCTTCCTACACCCCAGCACAGCACAAGTAGTTTGGCAGCATGTGGAGATTGAACAAATAAAGGAGAATACTAAATGCCTGCATTGACTTGTGTCTGTCAAAGATTGTATTGATAATTCTGTGTCTATCAAAATTATAATGGGCAGGAAGCAGCTGCCAGTGTGTAAAATTCTGACAGCTCTTGACCACCCAGCGGCACTCAGGTAAGTGTGATGGTCGGGGTTCTGGGGCGGGGCGGCAGTCTCATGGTACAGATGTGGGGGTGGGGGCGGGTAATTCGTGGCTAGAGGCGCCAAAAACTTTCCTTGTGGGACCCAGAATAGCAATCCCACAAATGGTCTCTTCTGCTTCCGATCCTCTTCTCACTTGAATTACTTGGGTGGTGGGGGTGGGGGTGGGGGGGGGGGGACACTCTGCAGAAGCTTCCACCCTCGGATCGAAGTCCAGCACTGCTGATGTCATCAGACCCCCCAAGCTGCATATTTAAAGAAGGGCCCTGCTTGTCTTCACACAAGTGCCTTAGCCGCCTGCTCAGAAGAGCAGGTTAACATTGAAGACGACGGAACCAGGCAGGACATCAGTAGGTAAGTCACCTGGTCAATTTTAACTGTCGACCTGCCCAGATTCCCCCGGTTTCTGCCAGGTGGGTAGGGTTAAAATCGCCTCCAAAAGTTTCCAAAGGTGTATTTGGGAAATACTAGTAATGAACTCAAAAGATAGTTCTACGGAAGGACCATGACTGCATTTTGAAATGTTTCTCTGCAAATACAAGGCATCCAGTGCTGAGATATTACAGGAATTAGAGAGTAAAACTTGAGACATTAGCATTTTCAAGTAATAAAACCATCATTCATTTTGAAGTCCGTAAGCTTCATGAAAAACTTTTACAACAAAGCGTTGTAAAAAAACAGCTTGGTTTCATCACATTATAATTGTTTCTTTATAGACAAATAATTGCCTGTTTCTTACCGAGAGATAAGCAGACTTGCACGTTCTCCTTCAATAATGCAGGAGCCCATGGCAAGACCATTAATTTTATAGTCTTTCCATTAAAGTGGAGACTTTTATACATTATGAAGTAGATCTCTGGTGCAGCTCTACATGAAGATATTGCTGACTGTACTGTACAGGCTTCAGTACAATTTGTACAAGAAGACTGAGATCTATTCATTTATGCACAAGGTTAATTTTAATCAACTTGGCAGCAGCTGAGTAAAATGGGGAAGAATGCAGCCCCAGAAATAAAAGATCTAAGCCTTTCTCCCACCAGTAGATGCGAGAGGCACGGAAGAACCATCTGACCAATGGCCAAAATCCCTGAGACCTCACAGAGGGAGGCATTGTACTAAGTAGGAAAGAACATAAGAACATAAGAAATAGGAGCAGGAGTAGGCCAATCGGCCCCTCGAGCCTGCTCCGCCATTCAATAAGATCATGGCTGATCTGATCCTAACCGCCAATCTACTATCACAGAACCATCTCCTGAATCTAACAGAATTAGACACACGAAATAGGAGCAGGATCAGGCTACACGGCCCCTGGGCCCGCTCCGCTACCCACAGGGCCATGACCGATCCGAACCTAGACTCATGTCCAAATTCCTGCTCGCTCCCCGTGACCCTTAATTCCCTTTACTTCTAGGAAACTGTCTATTTCTGTTTTAAATTTATGTAATGATGTAGCTTCGACAGCTTTTTGGGGCAGCATATTCCATGGACCTACCACCCTCTGAGTGAAGTAGTTCCTCCTCATCTCAGTTTTGAAAGAGCAGCCCCTTATTCTAAGACTATGCCCCCTAGTTCTAGTTTCACCCATCACCGGGAACATCCTCCCCGCATCCACCCGATCCAACCCCTTCACAATCTTATATGTTTCAATAAGATCGCCTCTCATTCTTCTGAACTCCAATGAGTAGAGTCCCACTCATTGGCAGCAAGTGGAAAGATCCTACAGACTGCAGGAACATAGAGGGCTGTGGATGCTCAGTCGTTGAATATATTCAAGGCAGAGATCAACAGATTTTTGGCTATTAAGGGAATCAAGGGATATGGGGATAGTGCAGGAAAGTGGAGATGAGGTAGAAGATCAGCCATGATCTTATTGAATGGCGGAGCAGGCTCGAGGGGCTGAATAAGAACATAAGAAATAGGAGCAGGAATAGGCCACTTGGCCCCTCGAGCCTGCTCCGCCATTCAATAAGATCATGGCTGATCTTGGGCTCAAAGCCACTTCCCTGCCCACTCCCCATAACCCTTCACTCCCTTATCTTGCAAACATTTGTCTATCTCCATCTTAAATGTATTTAATGACCCAGCCTCCATAGCTCTCTGGGGCAGAGAATTCCACAGATTTACTACCCTCAGAGAAGAAATTCCTTCTCATCTCAGTTCTAAAAGGGCTACCCTTTATTCTGAAACTATGCCCCCGAGTTTTAGATTTCCCCACGAGGGGAAACATCCTCTCTGCATCTACCTTGTCGAGGCCCCACAGTATCTTATATGTTTCAATAAGATCACTGTGTGGCGACACGCCACCACTGGACATAATCTGCTCACGGCGGCACGGACAGTTTAAGCAGACGCCCCCAGTCGGGGGCCCTTTCCTCCAGCAACTTGTTTCCCGCAGGGACAGGTTGCCGGGAGCACTTCCTGTCTGGGGAGTATTTAAGTGGATGCGCGGGTTTTCCAGTCTCTCTTTGCCATTTGGTAGAATAAAAGCAGTTGTGTTTCACTAGCTCTGGTCTCGACTCCCACGTTTGCCGCGGTATCTCAACAACCTCTCCTTCTTCTAAATTCCAATGAGTATGGCCTACTCCTGCTCCTATTTCTTAACATAGGAACAGGAGTCAGTCATTCATCCCCTCGAGCCTGTTCCACCATTTAATTAAATCATGGCTGAATTGTACCTCAACCTACCTGTCTTTGATCCATATCCCTTACCTAATAAAAATCTGTCACTCACAGTCTTGAAAATTTCAATTGACCCAAAGTGAAAGTGATTACAGATATTTTGCCACAACTCGAGGGGTTGAATGATATACTCCTGTTCCTCTGTTCCTACATTCTGCAGGATCCTTCCACTCGAAGCGCTTCCCACCACAGCAGAAGGGAACCTTGCAGACCAGGATGGTGAAGCTTGCCACAAAGGGCAAGTGAGAGACGAATGGTCGGACAGTACACTGTCATTATTAAATGTCAATGCACGTCTGCTTTCTGCATCAAAATGCTATTCTGAAGATCTGGTTGAACTGCAGTAATCTACTTGTACATGTCCTGTCACAGAAAACAAATCTCGCCCATCAGCTGCCTGTCATTCTCTCAATCCCCTGCACGGCACCCAAGCAAGTGAGTAACGCTGTTTATTTCAATGACTGCTTCATTGACTGACTGACAAGTACATAAAAAAAACACTGCAATTAGCATTCATTCATTAATATCTGTGATGCCAATATGAATGAATATCACTGCAGCAGTGTAATCCTTGACTGCAGTCTCACTTATACAACAACTGATAATAACCCTTATGAAGCTTGACACACAGCAGTGACACGGACATTGCTACTAATATAAATGTCCTTTAATTAGAACAGTTTCTTTCTGACATCTTGAAGTTGAACACTGCTGAAGTGATTCAAAAGAACTATGGCAGCATTCAAAGAATTAATGATAATTGCGGACAATTTTCTACATGGAAGAACTGAGAAAGAACCCAAGCCGCATAGGATATGATTGTACTGTACGTGCGGAAGATATCAACTATGTTTATGACAGCAGCCATGCCTTAATACAGGTTAGAGTCAACGAAATATCCTTTCTTTTATTTTATCTTCTTTCCCTCCTCTACTGCAAGTACTTACATGCTGAATATAGTTGGCACAGGCACTGTCAAAAACCTTACTGGAGTGCTCACGTGTGAGCGCAAACGATAAATAGTGGTCGGCTATTCAACTGTGGGGGCCATCTTGGCCAAACACACTTTCCAGTAAGAGGCATCCATATAATCCGCGCTTTCCAATGGAATACGTGATGGGAATCTTTTGTCGTTTTCTCCTCCTTGATTTGAACAGGATCGCTGAGGCTAATTTTAGTGCTCCCACCACTGTCTTGCTGAAGTTCAGCTAACTCCGCATAAACCAGTGATCAAACACAGACTTTCCTGGTCTGTATGGCGGAGTTCCACACCCGGCAGTTTACTTACCAGTTGAAGCAGTTTGGCTATCAAGTATCAGCTCAAACACTCCCATGGCCAAATTCAGGGTAAAGCTCAGTTTACCATGCTCCAAAAAACATGCCTTAACCCCAAGCCTCACTCTTCAATGCCCGCTAACCAGCGTGATTACTCTATTTCACACAGAAGCCTGAGTGAAATGATCAAATGAGTGCTAGCTTGTGGATAGTTTTATGCTGTTGGTCTGCATGCTCTCTCAGGTGGACGTAAAAGGTCCCATGGTACTATTTTGAAGAAGAGCAGGGGAGTTATCCCCGGTGTTCTGGCCAATATTTATCCCTCAATCAACATCACAAAAACAGATTATCTGGTCATTATCACATTGCTGTCTGTGGGAGCTTGCTGTGTGCAAATTGGCTGCCGCGTTTCCCACATTACAACAGTGACTACACTTCATAAGTATTTCATTGGCTGGAAAGCACGTTGGGACGTCCGGTGGTTGTGAAAGGCGCTATAGAAATGCAAGTTTTTATTTCTTTTATCTGCTGCGACCTAGTTTTGAGATTGCTCAAACCCATTCTAATCATCAGAGAGACCATGGGCTGAATTTTCATTGAGGAGCCGTGTAGAGGCGGGACTACAACTTTCGGGGTTGTAGTCCCGCCTCCATCGAGTTCTAGCCAACCCACACAATTTTGACTTGATTGACCTTGAGCGCGGGCTCAGCAGGTCAATTAAGGGCCACTCAGCAACAGGTGACGTCACAGATTGATATTTCATCTGTCAAGACCTTTTGACAGATGAAATATCAGCTGTTTGAAGCTGTCAAACACTGACAATCTGTACTCCAAGTTAATTCCTTCCTGTCATGATGATTTAGAGATCTCCCCAGAACAGAAAGCTGAATGCTGGAACTTTTGACAGATCGCGGCCATTCTGCTTTCTCTGCCGGTGAGATGAGGAACTCCCGAGACCCGAGGGAAGGAAGGCTGTAAAGGTATGTAAATGTAAGTAAAACTTCTTTAAACACTTTAAACACACTTACCTCTGCACTCATGCACCCATCACTCACCTGAACACCGGACATCTCGACCCCTCCAAGCCCTTCATCCCAACGGCCCGCCTCGCTAGCTTGGCGTGGTTTGGAGCAGTCGGGAATCCCACATTTCAACAATAAAAATAGGGATTAAGCTAAAAACTGCCTGTTAACTACCTGTTAACAGGCAGTTAATTGGCACTAATCCCCTTCCCGCCTCGGGGAGGCGGGTCCCAGTGTGGGTCGGGTACCCGTCTCCTTTGAAGCTGGCATGGAGGCGGGATGGGTTCTTGCTCCCCGATTTCGGGATTTTAACCCCCCACATACCTCCAATCCCGCCTCCACGGCCCAATGAAAATCCTGCCCACAGTCTCAAAAAACTAGGTGATCCTGCTCCACCACTTAGTTACACATCTGACCCCTTCAGAATTTGGGCAACTGGGGAACCCACTTGGGAGGGAGTGGACTGAGGGGGGGGGGGGGGGGATATTCCAGAAATTGCGGTATTTCCACGTTTCTGTGGAGATGTACCCCAGCAGATCCTGCAGAAGAAATAAAAACTAGCATAAGTTTGGCCTTATTTCATACAAACCACTTTCCTAAAAATGTTGATTGCTTTGCCTTGAATAATCTTGTGGGCCCCACTTCTGTGCTCTTTAATGTTCTGTACACTGCTTCTTGCAATATGTACAATATGTTGTGGGCACCAGAGGCAGCACTGCTTCTAACCGTGATGCCAGTTTACAAGACGGTGGATGCAACAACCATTCCCCCAACCTCCAGAGCTTCTCAAGAGGGGCAGAGACTCTCCAAAGCCAGGACCTGCCCCAAAACCTGTCTCCCCTTCCCCCCCCCCACCCTGTGACTGCACCCAAATCCACCTAAAACTTCATGGATTCAGGCTCATGATCTTCAATTATGAGAGAGTAGATTTTCATCGAATCAGTCTAGCCTGCATTTGAGATGAGGTCCCAGAGGTGAAAGGACAGTACAGTAAACCACTAAATCACCCAGTTATTGTTCATTAGCTGTTATTTACTCCCCTTCTAAAGGCAGAGACTCATTCTTGGTTAAGTTTCACAGCTGTCAGACACTCTGGTACCTCATCTAAGTAACCATATGCAAGTTTGGAAAGTGAGCACTGGCAGGCTATTTGAATATGGGGGGGGTGGTGGTGGGGGGAGAAACACCATAACTGAGCCCAAAGTTGTCTTCACCTATTAACCATACACATACCCCAGAACCTATCATGGGACAACTATCAGGTTCCGGATTCCTTGCTGAGCGTTCCCCTCCCTAGTCCAGAGACGCTGTGGGAAACGCTTGACATCCACCCAGCTAAGATCAGCTTAATCAGCATGAACTGCCGATCAAATTCTGTATCACGCGGTATCATACCATGCACCTCTGATCCATTAGGGGCAAATTCCAAGGCCGCTCAATGCACAATTGCATTATTTTCCCAAAACATGATCTTTGCATTGTTGTTTTTTTCTTGGAAATTTTTAACAAAGTGTTCTAAGCTCTTCAGAAGAAACCGACCACTTGCTGGAGCGCCAGGCACTCTCTGGTATTTTGGCCAAGCGCCCATGTGTGAGCTTTGACAGCGTCTTAGGAGGCTATGGAAAGCATCATGGCCAAGCCTGATCCTGTCACAGGAACAGGATTAGGCCATTCAGCCCCTCAAACCTGTTCTATCATTCAATTAGTTAATGACTGATCTGTATCTTAACTCCGTCTGCTCATCTTGGTTCCGTAACCCTTAATACCCTTGCCGAACAAAAATATATCAATCTCAGTTTTTAAAGTTTCAATTAATAGCCTCAGCAGCTTTTTGGGGGTGGGGGGGTGGGGGGGAGAGTTTTCCAGATTTCCTCTACCCTTTGCATGAAGAGGTGCTTCCTGACAGCACCCCTAAATGGCCGAACTCTAATTTTAAGGTTATGCCCCCTCGTTCTGGACTTCCCCCACCAGAGGAAATAGTTTCTCTCTATCTATCCTATCAGCTCCTTTAATCACCTTAAACACCTCAATCAGGTCACCCCTTAATCTTCTATACTCAAGGGAATACAAGCCTAGTCTATGCAACCTGTCCTCATAATTTAACTCTTTTAGCCCCAGTATTGTTCTGGTGAATCTGGGCTGCACCCCCTCCAAGGCCAATATATTCTTCCCGAGATGCAGTGCCCAGAACTGACTACAATACTCTAAATGCAGTTTAACCAGAGCTTTATATAACTAACATAATTTCCACCTCTTTGTATTCCAGCCCCCTTGCGATGACAGCTAACATTCCATTAGTCTTTTTAATTATTTTTTGTACCTGTCCACTAGCTTTTAGTGATTTATATACTTGGACCCCTAAATCGTTCTGCTCCTCCATAGTTCCTAGCTTCTAGCCATTTAAAGAATACTCTGATCTATCTTTCTGAGGCCTAAAGTAGATGACCTCACACTTCCCCACAATGAACTCCATCTACCACAGTTTTGCCCACTCATTTTATCAATGTCGCTTTGCAACTTTCTGCTCCCATCTACAGTACTTACTGTGCTATGTAACTTAGTGTCTTCAGCAAACTTGGATATACTGCTTTCTATTCCTCCATCTAAGTCATTGATAAATATTGTGAAAAGCTGCGGTCCCAGTACAGATCCCTGGGGGACATCACTAATCACAACCTGCCAACTGGAATATATACCCATAATTCTACTCTCTGTTTCCAAGCTCCTAACCAATTCCCTATCCATGTCAAGAGATAACCTTCAATTCCATGCACTCTCATTTTTGTTCCCAGTCTCTTATGTGGAACCTTATAAAATGCCTTCTGGAAGTCCATGTAAATAGCATCCATAGACACTCCCTTATCTACCTCGTTAATGGGGATAGGGATGGAAAGTGGAGTTGATGTAGAAGATCAGCCATGATCTTATTGAATGGTGGATCAGGCTTGCGGGGCAGTATGGCCTACTCCTGCTCCTATTTCTTATTTTCTTATGTTCTTAATTTTCTCCTCAAAAAATTCAATTAGGTTTGTTAGACATGACTTAACCATTACAAATTCATGCTGGCTCTCTGATTAGCTCATATTTGTCCAAGTGCTCTGTTACACTGTCCCTCATAACAGATTCTAGTAGCATCCCTACAACAGATGTTAGACTAATAGGCCTATAATTTCCTAGTTTATGTTTCTTATCCTTCTCAAATAATGCAGTGACATTGGCAATTTTCCAATCTAGGAGGAGAACAATTCCAGAATCAAGAGTGTTTTGGAAGATCATGACAAGAGCATCTATAAATTCCTTACCTACTACTTTCAATGCCCTGGAGTGGAATTTATCAGGTCCTGAAGATTTGTCTATCTTTAGTCTCATTATTTTCTCCATTACCATTTTAAAATTTATATTAAATATCGTTAGTTCCTCCCCTTGATTTATTTTTAGTTCTCCTTGTATCTCTGGTACTTTATCCTCATCCTCTACTGTGAAGACCGATACAAAAGTAAGTATTTAGCAAGTCTGCCATTTCCTGATTTTTCAATTACAAAATCACCTCTATCTGTCTTTAAGGGGCCCACATTACTTTTAGCCACCCTCTTTCTCTTAATATACTTGTAAAAACCTTTAGTGTTGTCCTTGATCTCCTACACAAGTATTCTCTCGTATTCCATTTTTGCAGCCCTTACTACTTTCTTTTTATCCCTCTGTCATTCTTTATATCTGCCCCAGACATCTCCTCTTGGGATCTCTACTGTTCTTTGCATTCAGAGTCAGAGTCATAACGGCACAGAAGGAGGCCATACGGCCCATCGAGTCCGTGCTGACTCTCTTTAGAGCAATCCAGTCAGTCCCATTCCCCCGCTCTATCCCTGTAGCCCTGCAAGTTTATTTCCCTCAAGTGCCTATCCAGTCTCCCTTGGAAACATTGTGTCTCTCTGCTTTCACCACTTCCGTCAGCAGCGAATTTCAGGTCATCACCACTCGCTGCGTAAAAAAGTTTTTCCTCACATCCCCCCTGTATCTCTTGCCCAAAACCTTAAATCTGTGTCCCCCTAGACCTTGTACCATCAACTAGTGGGAACAGCCTTTCCCCGTCTAGCTTATCCAAACCCGTCATAGTCTTGTACACCTCTATCAAATCATCCTTCAACATCCTTTGCTCCAATGAAAACAAATCCAGCTTCTCCAACCTGTCCTTGTAGCTAAGATCCCCCATCCCCGGAACCATCCTGGTAAATCTCCTCTGCACCCTCTCAAGGGCCTTCACATCCTTCCTGAAGTGTGGTGACCAGAACTGGATGCAATACTCTAGTTGTGGCCTAACCAGCACTTTATAAAGGTTCAGCATAACTTCTCTACAGCATAAGATCCCATATGCTTTGTTAACCACTCTCTCTGTACTGGCCGCGCTAGACGTGCTCCTATCTAGTTATCCAGCAAGTTAAACATTCTATTCAAAATAATTCTTTGTGAAGCTGTTTGCTGTTTGAAGCCTTTACTTGAACAAATTTGTGAAAAGATATTGCGTTTGGCCTGACATATGAAGTCAGATTACACTGGATTGTAATGGAACCTCTCATAACAAATTCTCCATTACTCAAGTCAGGTTCTTCCTGGCAAACTGCTTCCTGGGGTCAACAGGAAGAAAGGTAAGAAGGTCAAATGACCTCTCACAGGAAGAAAGGAACAGATGACCTTTCCAGCTTACAAACTGTTAACACAATAACCGCCACCAGAGGGTGCTATTGCATGTAAAAATGTCCAGAATGTCACATAATGTCCATCGGTCCAGAACACTCTCAATATGTCCTGCCACCTTCAGGAACCTATGCACATTAACTCCCAGGTCCCTCTGTCCCAGCACACACTTTAAAAATGTGGTATCATCATCACTGTTTGCCATAAATTCAGAATATATATATATATATCCCCAGCACTGACCCTTGGGGAACACCACTGTCTACCATCCTGGTGTCTGAAAAACAGCCATTTAGCACAACTCGCTGTTTTCTGTCCTTAAGCCAATTCCTTATCCAAGCTGCCACTGACCCACCTATTCCATGAGCCTCAATTTTTTTAAACAGCCTTCTATGTGGTACTTTGTCAAACGCCTTCCAAAAATCCATGTAGACAACATCCATTGCATTCCCTTCATCAATCCTCTCTGTTACTTCATCAAAAAATTCAATTAGATTCATCAAACACGATCAACCATTTACAAATCCGTGTTGGCTTTCCTTTACTAGCTTAAATCTCTCCAAGTGCCCATTAATTTTTTCCTTGATTATTGTTTCTAAAACTTTACCCACCACTGATGTTAAACTGACTGGCCTGTAGTTACTAGGATTGTTCATACACCATTTCTTGAACAATGGTGTCACATTTACCACTTTCCAATCCTCAGGCACCTCCCCCTCATCTAGGGAAGATTGGAAAATTATGGCAAACCCTTCCGCTATCTCTTCCCCCAATTCCCTTAGCAACCTGGGATGCAAGCCATCTGGACCAGGTGACTTGTCCACTCTATACCCAGCCTTTCTAGTATATGCTGTCTATCAATTTTCACCCCTTCCACCGCTATTTTGTCAGCATCCATCTCCTTAGTAAACACCGATACAAAGTATTCATTGAGTATTCTAGCCTTGGCCTGCGCCTCTAAGCATATATCACCTTTTTTGTCTCTAATATGCTCCACCCCGCCTCTTACTACCCGCTTACTGTTTACATGTCGGTAGAAGATTTTTGGGTTCCCATTCAACTCTCATATTCTCTCTTTGCCAATCTTATTTTCATCTTCATATCCCCTCTCAGCTTATTGTATTTGGTTTGGTTCTCCCTTGAAGAATTCACCTGACATTCATCATAGACCCTCCTTTTTTGTTTCATCGTCTTCTCTATCTCACTCGCCACCCAAGGAGCCCTTGCTTTGGTTCCCTTACCCTTCCCTCTTGTTGGAGTGTACCTAGCCTGTACTTGGAACATCAACTCCTTAAAGATCATCCATTGTTCCATTACAGTTTTTCCTGTCAGTCTTTGGTTCCATTTTACCCTGGCTAGATCCTTTCACAGCCCACTGAAGGTAGCCCTATTCCAGTTTAGAAGTTCCACTCTAGATTGTTCCTTGTTCCTCTCCATTGCTAATCTAAATCTTATGATACGATGATCACTCGTACTCAAGTGTTCTGCCACAGACACTTGGTCGACCTGGTCCACCTCATTCCCCAGCACCAGGTCCAGCAATGCCTCCTTCCTAGTTGGGCCAAAAACATATTGGTTAAGGAAATTCTCCTGAACACATTTCAGAAATTCCTCCCCCTCCTTTCCCTTTACCCTAGCATTATCCCAATCGATGTTTGGGTAATTAAGTCCCCCAATATCCCCACTCTATAGCTGTTTCATATCTCTGCGATTTCCCTGCAGATTTTCTCCTCTACCTCCCTCTCACTATTTGGAGACATGTAGAATACCCCCAATACCGTGATCATACCCTTTTTGCTCCTCAACTCTAACCAAATGGATTCTGTCCTTGTCCCCTCAGGAGCATCCTCCCTTTCCAACACTACAATGCCTTCCTTAATCAGCACTGCCACCCCACCTCCCTTTTTCCTTCACTATCTTTTCTGAACACCTTGTACCCTTGAATATTAAGTGCCCAGTCCTCACCATTTTTAAGCCACATTTCCGTTATTGCCACATGGCTAATTGTGCTTGTAACTCACCAACCTTATTCACCACACTTTGTGCATTTACGTACATGCATTCTAAACCCATTTTTGAATTTTTCGTAGTCTTTCTTAGTCTGCTCCTATCTAATATGGTACTACCATCACCTCTAGTACTACTTCCTTCTCTAGTACTATCCAAAACACTCACTCTTTTATGCACCTTATTCCTCTTTTCTACTCCCATATGCTGGTGCCCATCCCCCTGCCAAGCTAGTTTAAACCCTCCCCAACAGCACTAACCAACCTCCCCGCGAGAATATTGGTCCCGGCTCTGTTGAGGTGCAACATGTCCGGCTTGTACAAGTCCCACCTTCCCCAGAAACGGTCCCAATGCCTCAAGAATCTAAAGTCCTCCCTCCTGCACCATCTTTCCAGCCACACATTCATCTGTTCTATCCTCCTATTCCTGTGCTCACTAGTACATGGCACCGGGAGTAATCCGGAGATTACTTCCTTTGAGGTCCTGCTTTTTATTCGTTGTCCTAGCTCCCTAAACTCTGCCTGCAGGACCTCATCCCTCTTTCTGCCTATATCGTTGGTACGGATATGGACAACGACCTCTGGCTGTTCAGCCTCCCCACTCAGTGTCCTGCAGCCACTCAGTGACATCCTTGTCCCTGGCACCAGGGAAGCAACATACCATCCTGGAGTCACATCTACGGCCGCAGAAACGCCTGTCTGCTCCCCTATCGAATCCCCTTCCACTCTTTCCTCCCCACCTGTGCAGCTGAGCCACCCGTGGTGCCATGGACTTGGCTCTGGCTACACCCCCCAGAGGAACCATTGCCCTCACCAGTATTCAGAACAGAATACTGGTTGGAGAATGCGATGCACTCCAGGGACTCCTGCACTACCTGCCTGGTCCTCCTCTTCTGTCTGGCGGTCACCCATTCCCTCTCTGCCTGCACACTCTTAAGCTGTAGGGTGGCCACCTCTAGAAACGTGTTATCCACATAACTCTCAGCCTCACGGATGCACCGCAGTGACTCCAGCCGCCGCTCAAGCTCAGAAACCCGGAGCTCAAGTCACCGTAGCTGGTGACACTTCCCGCACATGTGGTCGTCCAGGCTATGCGAAGCATCCAGGAGTTCCCACATGGCACAGGATGTGCACTCCACAGGACTGAGCTGCCCTGCCATGCCTCTATTTAATAGAATAAGAACTAACTTAGCAGAAATAAACTTAAAACTTAACAAAAAACACTCACCAGCTACTCACCAATCAGCTCCTTCCCTTTTGCCAGCATCACTTTTTCTACTCTGACGTCACTCTTTCGGATTCTGCCTCTGTTGAGTTGCTGCCTCTCTCGCTATGCTCCCGCTCTGGTCTCGCCCAGCTCTGCTGCCTCCTCCCAAATAAGTCGAGACTTTATTTATTTATTTAATTAGTTAAAGTCTTAATCCACGATTATTTGTAGTTTATATTAATTAGTTTAACTAGTTAAGCTATAAATTTAATACAGTATGTTATAGTTTCCAGCTCCTAGTTTAAACCACTGTCCTAGGTTAGAGAGAAAAAAAAACCTTAATACTCACCAACCAATCACCTACCTGCTGTCCTGTGATGTCACACCTTGTTTTTTTGGACTCCTGGATTTTTTTCCCTCTCTGCTCCGGTTCCCAGCTAGGCCTGCTCATCCTCGGCTGCTCGCAGTGAGCCCTTTCTTTTAGTTTTATACCATCTCTCACTTCGCTGGTTGACCAAGGTTATTTAATTACACAAGTAGAGCTCTTGTTCTTGAGGGGTATTTGCAGGTCTTGTAATCTACCAAATACTTCTTTGAACACCTCCCAATGTTCGTCTGTAGTTTTATCTGTCAATAGACCTGCCCAAACTACTGTGGTCAATTTTCACCTCCAAAATCCATCTTGCCTAAATTTAAAACTTTAGTTTGTGACTCATCCTTCTCCCTCTCAAACCTAATATTGAATTCAACCATGTTATGATCACTGTTAGCTAAGTGTTCCCTTACCGCTAAATTGTTGACTAATTCTGGCTCCCTACTAAATCTAATATGGCCTGTTCTCGTGTTGGTTCATGAACATATTGTTCCAGAAAACAGTCCTTTCTACAGCCCTATTTATCCTTTCAGCTAGGACCTTGGTCCCAGCCCGGTTCAGGCGCAGCCTGTCCCAGCTGTACAGCTCCTTCCTATCCCAGTACTGGTGCCAGTGTTTCATGAAATGGAACCCCTCTTTCCCACATCAATCCTTCAGCCACGTGTTTACTTTCCTTACCCAATGTCCAACAAATGGATTGGCGGCAGTGATAAGAACTGGAAACCTTGGCTCTTTTTCCCTCCCTAATCCAGGGATGCTAAGGTCAATTGTAATGTTCCTACTGCCACTTTAGCTGAAATCAGCACACACCAGGAACCAAATCCGGGAGCTTTCTGTTCTGTATAGATAAACTGAACCATTTGGGGACTCCTCATCCTAGTTTTTGAAAATGATTACAATGCAGTTTGAGATTCATCCCTTTAATGGATAATTAAGCCTTTTTAGATAAGTACATCCTGTTAAATGTACATGAAGGACAAGTGTTTTGAAACATTTTATAGTACGCAAGTCACACTCGAAGAGGGTGGCATTGTAGGCAGACAATGTGCACTGAGGCTCCAAGGTCACTTTCTGTACTGCAGGCTATTTCACAGCTACGTGAAGACTGCTTGCTTACAGCTCCTGTCATTTCTCACGTGGAATCACTGACACACTGCAAGTGCCACGTCTACAGGGACCTGCCTCCACTTCCAGCTTTCTGCATGTCAGTTAGCAAACACACATTTTCCATCAAAGAAAGCCTTCGGAGCAATTAGTGTCAGCAATTGAGAAATAGTCCATCGTGCCAAGCAGGCTGCTGGAGTTTAATGAGCTGCTGAAAGAGCTCCTGTAAAGGAAAAGTATTTCCACTGACAAATACTTAATTGTGTTTAGCAACTGCTGTACCCATTACAAAAGAACAATTAGTCTCCCTCGAGTGGAGTGGCTAATGAGATGCATGGGGTAAAGATGCAGAGTTGCTATTGGAAGCCTTGTTGGACACCCATTAAACCATCTATCTGCATCTGGCTCTTCTTTCTCTCCAAGTTCCAAAGAGGACCATGTTGTGCCTATTGCAAGCAATAGACAGCATCTTTTTCAATCTCACACATGACCCAGTTTTTTCATTGCTTTCTAGAGCCACACGATACACTGCCAGTCCTGGTAGAACATAGCAGCCTGCAATAACAAGAAGGTTTAAAAGACGTCTTAAAATGTATTTAAGAAATGCGGAACCTCTTCGAAGTCGAAGCAATTTTGTTTCAGCTCCTGGCGCTCTGGAATCTGTTCCAACAATACTGCGCGGCAGATTTCAGAGTACTCCCAGCAACAGAACAACAGGAAGCAGGCACATGTCAAGTTGTTTAAAAGATGCCATTCCAATGTGATTGACTCGTAACTGCCTATGAAGTGACCTAGCAAGCCACTCAGTTGTATCAATAACAACAACAACAACTTGTATTTATATAGCACCTTTAATGCAGTAAAACGTCCCAAGGTGCTTCACAGGAACGTTCCCAAACAAAATTTGACACCAAGCCACATAAGGTGATATTGGACAGGTGGCCAATAGCTTGGTCAAGAGGTGGATTTTAAGTAGCGTTTTAAAGGAGGAGAGAGGCAGATAGAGAGGCGATAAGGTTTAGGAAGGGAATTCCAGAGCTTGGGGCCTAGGCAGCTGAAGGTACAGGCGCCAATGGTAGAGCGATTAAAATAGGGGAAACGCAAGAGGTCAGAATTGGAGGAGCAGAGAGATCTGGGAGGGTTGTAGGGCTGGAGGAGGTTACAGAGATAGGGAAGGGTGAGGCCATGGTGAGATTTGAAAACAACAATGAGAATTTTAGAATTGAGGCGTTGCTGGACCTGGCGCCAATGTAGGTCAGCGAGCAGAGGGGCGATGGGTTCAATGCACCGGTTCAAGAAGATGGCTCACCAGCACCTTCTCAAAGGCAACAGGGGATGGGCAATAAATGCTGGCCTGATCAACAACGCCCACATCCCGAGAATGAATTGCAATTTTCTGGTCATAGATCTCCCTGATGTTGGAGAAGGTCCATAAAGCCACAGCCTCAGCTTGCCTAGGGCAGCAGTTTGCAACAGGTGGCACTTTCCCTCCACTGGCACGGAGGGAGGAAAGAAACACCTCCTGCGGTGGAGCCCTGAAGCACAAGCATGACCTCATTTATATTACAGTGCTGTCACTTGAACCAGGGCTGCCTCCGGCCAGCAGTAATTTACATACAGCGTTAATTAATTGTTTCTGGAACTGACATGACAGATCAGGCACATTGTTCAGCAAAGTGATGCGAGTGAAACATTTGGACTAAAGAACAAAGACTACAGAATTTAGCAGGCTGTGAAATACAAGCCACGTTGACCTTTCTTTTAAAGCTAATGTTATTCCATTTTCCATTAATGCATACAGTCCTATAATTCCAGTATAGTTCATACCTTCAGAAGAACCTGACCAACAATAAGAGTTTAGGATCAGTTCAGTGCTCCCAAGCACCCAGTGTTGAGCCAGGTTCGAAAGGAGCACAGGGCACAGAATTAGGGCGAGAGCTGTATTGTATCTCTGACCCGCACTCCCTTCAAGTACAGCTCAGTGCTAAAAGTGCAGGAGTGCTAAATTTACCTATTTGTTCACTTACAAAAGTACAGTCACTACTCTGAAATAAAATGAGAACAACACTTTCACAGGGAATAATTAATGAAATCGATGTTGGAAACAAGACGCCAGATATTTAACCAGAATCCATGACCTGGAAATGCCACGGGGCTTGTCCCAGCCTCCAGCTGTAAACCCCAGAGTATAATGCAAGTGGTTCAAAGGGCCATTCACATTGTTTCATTGGGGATTTCGCCAGACTGCTGCCAAAGTTCTGTCAGGAGACCAGGAGAACCCCCCATGGAAATTCAGGGCCCACCTGATTTTATTTTGATAGATTTCATCATGGATCAAGAAATCGCAACCTGAGACTCCCCTCCGACGAGACAGTATTTTTTATTTTATACAAAACCAAGGCCCACAACAGAGGAACCATCAAAATTGAA
Source organism: Somniosus microcephalus (assembly GCF_052327205.1). NCBI lineage: Eukaryota > Metazoa > Chordata > Chondrichthyes > Squaliformes > Somniosidae > Somniosus > Somniosus microcephalus. Next base: position 233,420,412 of record NC_140993.1, read on the forward strand.
AACATTTTTAGAAATGAGGCAAAAATCAGGTAACAATGATCAGATGACGCTAATTTGGGTTTTAAAACCTTGACGAATGGAGAAGGAAGGAAAGAATAAAAGGTGAATTAAATCCATGAATTTGAGGTCCTGGGAAAAAGTAAGAGTATTGCGCATCCCTGATTTTAATCGCTCCATCACTGGCGGCCATAACTTCAGCTGCCTGGGCCCTAAGCTCTGGAATTCCCTCCTTAAGCCTCTCCGCCTCTCTTCCTCTCTCTCCTCCTTAAAGACATTCCTTAAAACCTACCTCTTTGACCAAGCTATTGGTCACTTGTCCTAATATCTCTATGTGGTTTGGTGTCAATTGATAACATTCCTGTGAAGCACCTTGGGACGTTTTACTGCATTAAAGGTGCTACGTGAATGTAAGTTGTTGCTGTTGCTGCTGTATGAGACTGCACAATGAGTCTTGATGGAGGGAGGATGGGGTATTAGTAGCTTAGAGGGAACAGAGGAGGAAACAATGCTCATCATGGTAGCAATTAAATAAAGACAAGAAAACTTTCAAAAGAGAGGGGTTGGGGGTAGAGGTTAAAAGGGGCATTTTTATTGGACAATGTATTTATTCTTGTATCTGTGCAGTTGTGTGAGAGGTGCTTGAAAAACCTCCCTGGAGAGATTTATAGAAAGGGAACATGTCAGAGGAGAATTCAATTTTAATCAACAGCATGTTTTATCTTCTGCTTCTCTAACCCTGCCAAACATTGAAGCAGGTTTCCAGCTGGTTGTTATAATAGATGGTCACACAATCAACAAATACTCAGTTCATGAGCTGCTGCTGCCTGCACCAAGACATAGCCATTGGCGTAGATAGGGGTGGGACAAGCGTATTGTTGGCCAAGGTGAGCCTGGTCCAACGAAGTGTGACTCAAATCAGCTGCAGAAGTGGGGCCCAGCTGGGGGGTCTAGCTTGAAATTGAGGGCCTTGGACCCCAACAAATTTTTTCTTTCAAAATTAATTTTGTTTGGTATCTCCCTTACAAATGGAGGGTAGCTATGGTGGCTGGGCTATTTCTGCTGGATTTCCCAGCATCGAGACTACAGTGGTCATCCTACATGCGCCCCGAGCGGTGCTGGGTGGCAGGCAAATGAGGGAAGCTTAACCTGATCTCCAAAGGTCCACCAGGATCACCGGCACAGGATCCCACCAGGTGCACTTTGGCAATTATGGATTTTTCAGGGCCAATATTAACGTTAAAAAAATGAAATATTAATCAATTCTGCATAAAATAGATATTCTTATTCTCACCCATACAGTTGCCGATGGAGAACATTTTCTCAGAGAAGCCTACTCCTGCGTCACAGGGATGAGGCTCAATTTGAAGTATTTGGCTGGAGGTTGAATTATTAGATCAAGTCAGAGACCTGGTATTCTGTGGCGAGTGGCTCACCTCCTATCTCTTCAAAGCCTTTCCACCACCTACAAGGCACAAGTCAGGAGTGTGATGGAATACTCTCCACTTGTCTAGATGAATGCAGTTGCATCAACAAATCAAGAAGCTCGACACCACCCAGGACAAAATAGTCCACTGATCGGCAGCCCATCCACCACCTTAAACATCCACTCCCTCTACCAACAGTGCACCGCGGCTGCAGTGTGTACCATCTACAGGATGCACTGCAGCAACTCGCCAAGCTCCATCAACAGCACCTCCCAAACCTGCACTCTCCACCACCGAGAAGGACAAGGGGAGCAAGTGCATGGGAACAGAATCACCTCCAAGTTCCCCTCTAAGTCACACACCATCCTGACTTGAACATATACTGCCATTCCTTAATCGTTGCCAGGTCAAAATCCTGGAAATTCCTACCTAACAGCCTCATGGGAGAACCTTCACCACATGGGCAGCGGTTGAAGGCGGTGGCTCACCACCTCCTTCTCAAGGACAACTATGAATGGGCAATAATGCTGGCCTTGACAGCGATGCCCACACTCCAAGAATGAATAATTTAAAAAATACACCGTCGTTCCTTCATCATCACTATCAAAATCCTGCAGCTCCCGATCTAACACCATTGTGGGAGCAACTGCGCCACACAGACTGCAGCGGTTCATGAAGAATGGCCACCACCAGCTTCTCAAAGCGACTGGGGATGGGTGATAAATGCCTTACCCCTGACGCCCGAGAGTTAATATAAAAAATGCTGAATGACTTGAGGCTCAGTTTACTTAACAACTAGATTTTCTGACCTTAAAGGCACACAGCTCCAACGGATCAGCAGAATAATACATTGTGCATTATATAGTTTGGTACACTCCTGTCCTTCTGAACCAGCCTGTCATTTTACTCACCATGAACCGTTCCAAAGGAAATTCACTAGTATATATCCAATCGTTGTCTAATGCATGAGTATTTCACCTCAATGTGTCACATCATTACATTTCACAGCATCACACTTGAAAACCATCACATTTGCACCCAATTAGCACCAACAAATCTTAACTAAAGATGTATAGAACATACCCATCAATAAATAGCAAGTGGTAAGGAAAATTATCAAAAATTAAAGTTATACAAACAATAATCAATTTAAAAAGTGGAAACCAATGAAATTGCTCCAATTTCTTTTTTGAAGATTATTCCATCTGCCATCATGCTTTGTCAGTCATCTCAGGAGAGAAACAAAAAAAAAGATTTCCAACATAAGAAAATCATTTTAAAAAATGACAATAATATTAAGCTTGCGCATACACTTGACTTTTGTAAGTTTGACCATTTTCGTGGCATTTGCTAAGTCAGATGGCTTGGATTTAAGTTTTCCTGGATACACCAGCTGCCTAAATGAAGATGCTCCGCTAAAAAGCGGGCTGCCAGAATCACCAGTGTCATGGTGCCAAAAGTGGCAGAACGTGTTATTAGCAATATAAACCTCATTCTGATAGGCCACACCCCCCAGAATGCAGCTTAAGGCATCTTCTCTGTCTTCTCAGTTTGGACAGATAGGGCGGGGCTTTCAAACTTGAATTCTGCGAATGGCCAATCTTGCTGTCAATCATAACTAATATTCTGTGTCCTTTCCTTATTTTTCCTTCCAAAATGCATCATTTCGCATTTCTCCACATTAAATGTTATCCATCATTATACTGACCCAATCTATTAATCTACCTATGTGTTCCTAAAGTCACTTACAGTCCTCCTCGCAGTTAAACCTCCCCACCTATACGCATTTCTGTGTTGTACATACATAGAAATACATGGAATGCATAGAGGTTGCAACAGGGAAAGAGGCCATTCAGCCCAACCATTCTGTGTTGGTGTTTACCCTCCGCGCGAGCAAACAGTCCTAATCACATTTACCCGTAATGTTATCTCCTCTTCCTTCATCCACCTATCCAATCTAATCTTGAATTTTGATATATTTTCTGCCTTAATCACTAACTAATAGCAAATTCCTTGGCCTAAAAGCTTCATGCAAAAAAGTTTCTCTTGCCTTCTGTTCTAAATCTCTTACATTTAATCATGTACCTATGGTCTCTTGTTCTAGACCCCTCAATGATTGGAAACAGTCTACTTCTATCTACTGTGTCCTATCCCACTTCTATCATATTGCCCCGTAACCTTGCTTTAATGAAAAAGAGTCAATTTTTCACGTCTTTCTTTGTAGTTGTATTTCCTCATACCATGGAGCATCCTAGTGAATCTGCACTGAGCCCTCTTTAAAGCCTCAAAATCCTTCCTGTAGGGCGGAGTCCAACACTGCACACAGTACTCTAACTGAAGTCTTTATTAAGGTTTTATTTCGGCTCATCATTATCTCTTGGTCTTGTGAAAGTTGTGATATAGTGCACCCTATACACAAGTCCAGAACATTTATTTATTTTGAGAAGAGCAATGGACCTAACATAGACCCTGGGGGACACTACTGTTTACATTCCTTCAGACTGGAAACCATCCATTAGCCATTACTTGCCGTCCCCTATCCATGCTGCCACATTCCCTTTGATATCATACACTTTCGTTTTATCAACAAGTTTCCAATGTGGCACTTTTTGAAAATGCATTTATGCAATTTCCACTGTATTTCCTTCATCCAAAAATTAGTTTTTCTTTCATAACTTGCATATTGTTAAGTTAGTGAGCAGTTTTATTCAATTTTTCTGTTTTGCACCTTATATGGATGGGTGTCGTGGAAATCACTGACATCCAGGATAATGCACCAAAGGATTAATGATTGTGGCATAGGTTTAATCAACTGGTTATCTGCAGCTGATCATTAGAAAATAAAATAGTGGATACCAAATGTAATTAATATGTCTCTTTCTGTCACTGGTCACTTATACAATATGCGTAGACCAGGAATTTTGAAATACGGAGAGAACTGACTGATTAATCAACAGGGTAAAGCTTGTGGCTTAAGAACATGCAGGTCCTTTCTCAATTCAGAAACTGTTCTGCCAGCAAAGCAATATGGAGAACTGAATGAATCCAGATATGAAGCTGTGTCACGATTTAATGTTGTCAGCTAATCTTGACGGTTTAGATGCAAAGCTCTAGTTGTGCAACAATCAGCTGTTAAATGACAGATCACTTTTTGTTTTTTTTTGGGTGGATGTGTTGAATTTCTCCCCTCATTGAAGCGAGGTATGGCGGTACTATAAAATGAAACACTTGCCTACTCGTGGCACCAAGTACCAGCGTCAAGCACGCTCAGCTCCTATTCCTATTATTCAGATACAGAGTAAAGTTCCATCTGGACCAGAACAACAATGTGCCTACACTTCAACTTCAGAAAATAGCTCTTTCCACCGCCCCCCCCCCGCTCCCACCTTACAGGCTCTGGGGTCCAGAAAGGTGACTGCACTGTCCAGTGGCAGGCAAACATAGCACCTGTTGCTCAACCATCCACAGGGAATTCCCAGGTTATAGGTACTGTTACACAAGTCAGGGAGAGCCTCAGGCAGTAGGCAGGTACTGGCCCTTCTACTCCCTCACCCTAGGCATGTTAAAGGAGGTAATTCTCCTGCTCCAATGCAACATGTGCATGCTACTGCCCAATCTTTGAACATGCAGATGGAACTGCATGCCATTATTGGCCTTATTAACACGCTGCTTGCTGACTTCCCAACCAAAAGGGTGTTGAATCAGGGGAGGTCCAATTTTTTAAATTCATTTATGGGATGTGGGCGTCGCTGGCAAGGCCAGCATTTATTGCCCATCCCTAATTGTCCTCAAGAAGGTGGTGGTGAGCCGCCGGTGGTGGAGGAAGTGAATATTTAAGGTGGTGGGTGGGGTGTCGATCAAGCAGGCTGCTTTGTCCTGGATGGTGTCGAGCTTCTTGAGTGTTGTTGGAGCTGCACTCATCCAGGCAAGTGGAGAGTATTCCATCACACTCCTGACTTGTGCCTTGTAGATGGTGGAAAGGCTATGGGGAGTCAGGTGGCGAGCCACTCACCACACAATACCCAGCCTCTGACCTGCACTTGTAGCCACAGTATTTATGTGGCTGGTCCAGTTAAGTTTCTGGTCAATGGTGACCCCCCCCCAGGATGTTGATGGTGGGGGAATTCGGCGATGGTAATCCCGTTGAATGTCATGGGGAGGTGCTCCTCCCGGCCCACAAAGGACCCTTACAAAACAAATGTTGAACTTTCCTCACTGGGTCTCTTCTGGCCCTGGCTCCTGTTCCCGGCAGGTTTAACCTAATGGGGAAGCCACCACTGCTCCCCTGCTCAGGCTTCTGGTGAAAATAGCAGTCGAGCCCCAATGATGTTATTGGAGCCCAATCTGCATTATGAAAAAGGATGCCGCTGCCTTCAGGAGGCGTATTTGTCGGCCAGATCAGGGCGGGACGGCCCACACTCCATTTCAACTGCCTGATTTCCAGCCGGCGGGGATTATAATTCCGCCATATGGGTCCATTCCCTGTGGAGAGCACACAAAGGTATAATGAACTTGGCATTTTGATATATCAAGTTTCTGACTAAACAGCTCATTTTTAAACATTTATTTGGCTTCTCATGTCCTTTTTTATACTTCATGACGGTCCTTCATTCCGATTTCAAGGATGGAAGTTTGTAGTATGCTGCTTCTTCCCCCCAGGATGGAGGACATCAATCTCTAATATTCTCCCACAGGTGTTGCCCCTCTTGCTGTCCTTGTTCTCTGTGTCTTGCTTTCAAGCAGAGTCTAACTAACAATGTGCCATATCCAAATACGCTTTGACCTTGCTGCAAAATCACTTCTAATGCCAGCACTCTCTTAGGGGTCGATTTTCAGTGTGCCGTGGAGTCGGGATTGGAGGCGCGCGGGGGGTTAAATTCGGGGGTCCCGACACCATCCCGCCCAAAACCCGCCTCCGTGTAAGTTTCAAAGGAGACGGGTGCCCGCCCCGCACTGGGACCCGCCGACCCAAGGCGGGAAGGGATTAGTGTCAATTAACTGCCTGTTAACCGGTAGTTAACAGGCAGTTTTTAGCCTAATCCCCATTTTGAAGATTGTCGTGTGAGATTCCCGACGGCTCCAAACCACGCCAAGTTAGAGGAGTCGGGCCGACTGGTTGAAGGACTTGGAGGGGTCAAGATGTCGGTGTTCAGGTGAGTGATGGGTGCATGAGTGCAAAGGTAAGTGTGTTTGGTGTGTCTAAAGTGTGTAAAGAAGTTTAAATTACCTGTACTTATTTTTACAGCCTTCCTTCCTCTAGGCTTCAGGAGTCCATCATCTAACCGGCACAGAAAGCAGAATGGCTGCGATCTGTCAAAAGTGACAGCCTGCAGCTTTCAGTGCCGGTGAGATTTCTAACTGAGTCTGCGTAGAAGGACTCAGGTTAGAAGTAAGACTGTCAGTGTTTGACAGCTTCAAGCAGCTGTGAAACACTGATATTTCATCTGTCAAGACGTGTTGACAGATGAAAGTTCAGTCTGTGACATCACCTGTTGCCGGGTGGCCTTTAATTGGCCTGCTGAGCCCGCTGGGCGGGCTCAACAAGGTCAATCAAGCTAAAATCACGTGGATTGGCCGCATCTCGATGGAGGCGGGACTACAACCCCGAAAGTTGTAGTCCCACCTCCTTCCCGACTTCTGAATGAAAATCCTGCCCTTAGTGTCCATAAAAACACTGCAGAAATGAGAAATTATTCAAATAGTTTCACAAAACATATGGTACAACTAGCGGTGTTGATAAAACTCATTTATATTGTTCAATGATGCATTCACCGTGCCTCAGTATGCTATAACTGCATAAGAAATTCTGTCTATCGTATAAAAAGAAAACCCAATACAAATGTATTAAGAAAACCTAATATGAATAAATGTATTGACATCAGTCTGCTAGTCACACTAAAACATGCAGCATTACTCAAGGTGACTGGCTCCACCCCTAATAATTGGCCAAATACTGATTTTACTCCACTTGTGAAATCTGCCCAACACTTCATTAAACTCGTGCCAGAAAATATAATCAGGCATTAAAAATGTGAAGTTGCACTTTTAGGCAAAGTCAACAATTTTCTAATTGGTGCCGAGAAGATTTCGGGGGTGAGATTGCTCTTGGGCGATAGCACAAAACAGGCGATAGCGAAATCAGTTGGAAGAAAGGAAAATCGGGCGGAGTGTAAAACTAGCGGCTGATTTTGCACAACCACCCAAGGCCAATTCCACCCCCCCACATATTGCATGAAGGGTATTCTTATGACCTGGGATCGCTGGGACAAAAAGGAGATCCAGTAGGTGACTCATGCCCTAAAAGACATAAAAATAAGATTTCAAACAAGAGGCTTCCGAACCAAGCAGCAATCTGCCGAAAGGAAAATGTAGCCATGCATGAAAAAAGAATAATTTTGGTTCCTTACCAAGCAGGTCTTCAGTTAATCTAGAGCCAAAGATTTTATAAAATCGATAGCACAAAGTGCAAAAAGTGTTTTATACAAGGGCGTCTTTGAGCAAAACACTAACAACACACTTCTGTATCCTGCCCCATTAATTCTGCCACGTGCTGGAGACGTAAAGCACTGAATCACAACATTACATGCAGTGACATTTATTTTATGTAATAAACCACAAAAAAGGTGGCTCAGAACCTGGACTAACAGAAGAAAACCACAGGAAAGTGAAGGAAGAAAATGATTAAAATGTTTCAGCATAAAGTAAGCCATTAAAATTAATTGCTCAGGAAAATGAGTACATATTGCGATCCCGTTTAATACTTTGAAATGGAACTTCAAAGAATGTAAATGAAGATATTCCAATAATGTCACAGTTCTGTCAGCAAGCCATTAGCAGATATGATGAATCACTTACAGCAGCAAGAACCAATGGAAATCTGTCAACTCTGTTTAATTGAACCGGCATTTCAAATTAAAATGCTGGTGTTGGAAAATTGAAAATCAAAGAATAGGAAAAATTAAGCTCGAAGGAGCTTGCTTATTATGTAGATTAGATTCCAAAACTAAACGGTATTCAAAGTTAGAATGAATTTGCGTTTGAATAGTACCTGGGAAAAAATGTAATCTAAAACTGTGATCAAGTATTCTGAAGTGAGATTATTGACCAGTTTAACATCATTACATGCAGTGTCTGCTAATGGTAAGCAGGGCAGCAACCCATAACACATTGTTACTGTCGCTGTAATTTGTATGCAAATTCTTACAGCATGTTAAAAGATGGTTTCGTTCTAATCTGTTCCTTTCATTCTTTTGATCTGGCATGTGCTGCCCATTTTGAGATGACAACAGGCAACATGCTGTCAAGGATTGTAATATAGGGAAAGCATTTTGTATGTGTAATCATATACACTGATAAAGTACGGGGTTAGAGACCAACATTGGAGTCAGAACAAACTCATTAATATATGTGTCACTATATTTGACAAATCAAATTGAAGGGGTAACATTAAGAATGGAGGGGGGAATACAATCTTTCGATAATACATTAAAATGGCCAGACTAGTGATACCAGTTACTATTTTGCAATATATTTGTTTATAGAATTAATAACACAAGAAAGTACAGCATAAAATCAGGCCATTTGGCCTACAAAGCCTTATACAAATTGCCCAAGAGGGATGAATAGGCACAAGTAAATACTCGAAGAAAATTTGTTCCTGACTCATCCAACATCCTCTAAAAGACAATTCAGCAAATTTCTAGGATATGAATCTAATTTGATAGTTATTTGTATTCAATCCTGACAAGCTGCATTCCAAAACTTCCAAAATCCAGCCACAAATAGATCCAACCAAAGTGATCTAGGACTTTAACACTTAACATTGTTATTGTTCATAATAAATTAATTATCTGTATTTTTTTTGATGTAATGAATACTGAAATTTAAGGCAGCAGAAATCTTGGGCTTCAGGTAACACAGATGGAGTTCATTACAACTTATAGGCCGGCAATTTTGATACTGCTGGAAAACGGGCGAGGGCACCATGATGAGAGATATACCCGCGCCTTTTCAAAAAGCACAGCAACACGTCAACTTCGTGCTGCCTGCTAGTTATCATGATTGTACTGCACAGCCTAGCGCTGAATGCCCTGCTGACAGGCTGTGCGCTCAGCAGGGAGCCGAAGTTTGCGTTGCTGGAGCAAGGCTGGCTTTACTTAAAGCTAGCCTGATCCTCTTAAAGGCTGGCTGCAGCCCTTAAAGCTGAGCTGCCTTCTGCAGATAAAAAAATTTAAATTGCTTCAACACCAGGCAGTCTGTACCTATTAAAGGTGAGCTGCCTTCTGCAGTCCTTAAAGCTGTGCTGCCTTCCGCAGATAAAAAAAAATAAAATTGTTTCAACACTAGGCAGTCTTCACCTATTAAAGATGAGCTGCCTTCTGCTAATCTAAAATGCTAAAAGTGCTTCAGCTGTAGCACAAATGGCTCAACAGGCCAGGGAAAGGGTACCCAGGGTCTCGGACACAGCACTCAAGGCCTTTGTGCAGGGTGTCAACATTGGAAGAGGTGTCCACTACCTACAGGGGGCCAGGAGGCACGCCACAAAGAAGGCTGTGGGACCAGATCGCCAGCAGTGTCGCCTCCCCCACCCAAGACCTGGCTCCAGTGCCCAAAGAAGCTTCATGACCTCAGACCAGTGGTTAAGGTAAGTGAATGCATCTTCAAAAGCTGTCTCCTACCAACTGCACCACTACCCTCACACACTGCGCAATGCACGACCACTCGCCCCCCACCAATCAATCACCTACCAACAATCTCTACCAAACACGAGGCACACCTCACATTCCTAGCTTCACCTCACCCACTTGGAGGAGACGGTGCTGGCCACTCTTGGCAGGGGCATGGCTGAGCCCTTGGTCAGCAGCGGGGCTGAAAGAATACAAGATGCCGGTATCCTCATGCGTTATCCTCATTCTCACGTCCCACTTCCCCCTCATCCCACAAGCTGCACATGCTGTAAGAATGCACCTCTTGCTTTATCCCCCTCCCCTCACCACAAGCCTACTCTTGTACCTTCCTCATTTCTGACACCCAAGAAATCCAGCCTGCCCAGCCAGTGGTTGACCAAAGAGAGGGAGAGGAGAGTGAAGAAGAGACACTGTCAATTGATTTCACACTCCCAGCCACCAGCTCATCGAGAGCGTCCTGCAAGGCCATCTGAAGTGTCCCCCACTGAAAGTCAGCAACCTTCCACCAGCCATGCTGCAGCCACTGGGTAACACAACGTGACATCACTAGGATAGGCAAAGGCACACACAAGACAGTCACTAAGGGTATGCACAGGGTGATTAGTTGATTTTTTGGTGTAATATTGGATGCATATATGGATAAAGTTGAATTGGAAAGTTTGCTTTGTGGTGGCTTTTATTTCAGCATCGAGGCCAAGAGGACGATGTGATGGTCCGTAACAGAGGGAAGGTAAGATGTGGGACAAATGTTGAAAAGGGAATTGGGGTTGTGGTCACTGGTACCACAGGTGGATGATTCAATCCCAGGTATCCCGTCAGAAAGGGGCTATCTGGGTTGCCTCCTTCCTTCTGCTTTTTCCTCTTCTGCTTCCTCCTCTTGCCTCTGCAAGCAGCTTGTGCCCTTTGCTGCCTCTGCTCCATCTCCATGTGATGTTGCAGCCCAAGGGGGACTGCAACTAGAGCCCCCAGAACTGGGAGTAAGTGGTGTTCTCAGAGGAACTTCCTTTAACATCCAAAGCCTTGCAAACATCCAGCAACATTCCCTGTACACTTTATCAACTTTTTAAATATACTGCACCAAGCCACTACACCAATAAAATGTAAAGAAACCAGTCCAAAAGCTGAAATCTTAACTTACCTGAAAGATATGTGTGTCCCTTTAAGAAGCACTAGCAGCATTTCTGTTGTACTGCTACATGCACGTTCTTCCATGTGTGGTTTGGAGAAGGTGTTATTAAGAGCGGCAACATCCAAAATCCCAGATCGTGCATCAATTCAGGCGTTGCACGCTGAGTGACATCACAATCTGGATCATTTAAATGTGTGAAGCGAGCGCAGGCAACGACAGCACTGCCGACCTGCCCAAAATGGCGGCCAACCCGCTCCACGCCGAAAGTGGGCAGAAGCAAAGCACCCGCCATTTTTTCTTCCAAACTGGCCTTAATGGCCGGCACTAACTGCTTCAATTTCCCGGCCACAATTTGGATCTTCAGTGTGTAAGGCCGCAAATTTAATTCTGGAGGTGGGATGGGGGTGGGCCAGCTGGTTTCCGGGTTCCAGTCCTGCCCCCAACTGCCTCCGCTCTGCAGACGTGATTTTCCCTTGATTGGCCTTGATAAACCCACCCTGCAGGCTTACCGGCCAATTAACAGGAAGCGGGTCTGATGACGTCATTTGATGACACCTCATCTGCCGGTTTCCTTAAAGGGACCATGCACAATTTTATTTTGACAGTTGATCTGTCAGTGTTCTACGGCATTGAGGTTCTGTAAACACAGACAGTCACTGCACAAAGGTGAACACTTGCACCCAGGCTCTCCAAAGAGCACAGGAAGAGGCAGAAAATTGCGGAGCAGAGAACAGGATGGAGATGGTGGAAAACACACCAAGTACAGTGGAAAAGAAGACAGCAGCGGGCAGCAAGGGTCGAGTGCAGACTCGAGCCTTAATACAGTTCAGCTCTCCCTAAAGAATCTGGTGTCCATGGGGGGAGAGGAGGCAGGAGCGCGGTGCGTGGTAAATGTAAGTACTCCAAAGAAAGACGGGGAGTCGGACATCTCGGTGAGCAGGAGGGGGCAAGACAAGGAGAGGGTGCAAGAGGCAGGAGCGTTAAAGGGCCAGCAGGACAGGATCGGCGAGACAAAGATGCCAGAAGGGAACAATATAGGTGCGCCATTGTCCCATAGAGAGAAGGATCAGGGAGCAAGGGTCAGAGGTGGAGATGAGGTCGAAGGGAACGGCGCTGTTGGAGAAACCACGATAGCAGGAAGACTCTCTATGGGAGATGATGTATCTGACGGGGAGCAGGATTATGTATCTGACGGGGAGCAGGCACAGAGGGTTGCAGAAGAGCTTGAGAGTGAGGAATTAGAGGGTGACAGAGACATGGAAGTCGGGGGTGGGGTGGCATTATGTGGAAAGGGAAAGGTTAGTGAGGGGCAGAAGGAGGGAGAAAGGGCAGCTCCTTGGCCCAAACTTAATGCAAGGAAGAGGCTGAAACAGCAGGGAAGGTTCAAACAGGAGGTGAAAAAGAGTCGGAGGCTGAAGGAAAAAGCAACAGCTGGCCGAAAAGTTGGGAAGGAGCATGAGAGGAGGGAAGGGCCAGAGATTAAATGATGGGGAGATTATCAGGCATACTGCCCTTCTTTGGAGCCATGATTACATTGGTCTCGATTAATGTGAACGGACTGAGGGGTGAGAAGAAATTGCAGCAGTTGTTGCAGGGTTTTAAAGGCATGAACTTGTGTCTGCAAGAAACCTTTTGGGATGAGGATATCCTAGAAAGAGTTCAGAAGGTTTGGAAGGGAGAGGTGTTTGCAAGTTGTGCAAACAATAACCGTAGAGGGGTGGCTGTTTTGGTGAGTCCGTCCATAAAAGAGAACGTAGCCTTGGTGGACAAGGACACTGAGGGGAGATTTTTACGGCTAAGGGTAAAAATGGAGGAATTTAATTGCGATCTCTTTAATATCTATGCACCGAACGACCATTGCAAGCGTCACGAGTTTTTCGGGGGTTATTCACTAAAGCGGCAGAGGTGGAAAATCCTTGTATAGTGGGGGATTTTCATGTATTTTTATCTCGGATGGACATTTCAGCCCAGATGACCTTTAAGGATGATAACTCCAGAGGGATGATTGTAAAAATGATGGCAAATTTAAATTTGAGAGACTTATGGAGGGACCGGAACCCCATAAAAAGGGAGTTCTCCAGATCAGGTTGGGTGGGTGATGTTTTAAAACAGAGCCGAATAGATTTTGTGTTAATGCGGGAAGGGTTAAGTTCTGAGGTGATGGAGATTTATTATAAAAAAGTATTTTTTAGTATCACTCGGCTTTCGTTCTTAGAATTAGGAACAGCAGAGTTAAGATCGGTTCAGGGGTGTGGATTTTAAACAATCAATACCTGAAAGAAATTGCTTATAAAGAAGGGATTATAAATATAATAAAGAATGCTCGGAAGGAACCTTTGTTCTTGAAAGAAAGAAGAGTTTGGTGGGACAATTTGAAATATGAGGTAAAAGTTTTTTCGGTACGTTATGGGAAAAAGAGAGCGGCAGTTAACCGGTGTCGAGAAGAGAATATAAACAAAAGGTTTACGAATGTCTGTAAAGCAGTTGACGGAGGGGATAAGGGAGCGAAGACTAAGTTCCGGGTGCTAAAGGAAGAGTGGGAATTATTGCAAGCTGAAAAATGCAAGGGGCCATTCTCCGTGCAAAGGCTAGAGATGCACTGGAGGGCGAAAGATGCACTAGATATTTTCTAGAGCAAGAGAAGCTGCGATAGATTATCGTTAATTGAAGAGTTGAAGGTTGGTGAGAAGATCATTCATGACAGTGGGGAGATTTTAGAGGCGGCTAGCAGCTTTTATCAAGAGTTATATACAAAAGAAGATATTTCCAATTTGGCGATGGAGAAGGTTACTGCTTTTATTGAAGAGAGTTTAAAAGGAGGATGAGAGAAGCATGTGTGACAAAGAAGTAGGATTAGCGGAAATAAAAGTAGCAATAAGTGGAATGAAGGGGGGGAAAAGCCCAGGGTCCGATGGACTAAGTGCAGAATTTTATAAAGAATTTTGCGAGATTTTAAGTTCATTGCTCTTAGAAGGTTTTAAGGAAATTAAAATTAAGGGAAGCCTGGCCCCATCTATGAGGAGAGGTATCATAAGCTTAGCTTATATAAAAATAATAAAAGGGGATAGACGGGATCTGAAGAGTTGGAGGCCCATCACATTATTAAATGCGGATTATAAGATCTTGGCGAGGGTTATGGCAAATCGTTTGAAGGAGGTGTTGCCGCAGATAGGTTTGCCCTCTCAGTCCTATGGAGTCATAGGCCAGGACATCGCAGACTCTGTGGTCTCTGTTGTGTATGTACCTTTAAGAGAAGAACTGATTCTATACTGCAGAACCGGCAGTGACCACCCCTGTATATAAAGCCATAGCAGGCTTCTGTATTTCAGTCTTAAGTTACCCTGTGCAGCAGCAAGCAGAGGGAGCAGCCAGACTAGGAGAGTGGACTAAAGTGGTGGTCCCCTGACCAGGAAGAGGAGGATATCATTAGACCACCACCACCTCCACCTCCACCTCCACCATCATCACAGCAAATGAGGTGCCTGGAGAGAGAGGACAGAGGAGGAGAAGGAGAAGGGAGGCCAGCAACATCAACCAGGGGAGAGGCCTTTCCTATCACTGCCTCCCCAAATCGGCCTCCATTCCAGGAGGGGAGAGAAACAACCAACAACCACCAACTGTTTGGAAGGAGGGAAGAACAACATCATCTTTCAGGTGGGTGTTATTTGGTGCACTCTCCCAAAGACTTTGTATTTTAGGTGGGGGGAGAAAAGAAGAAACAAGGCCGGATCATCAAGGGGTGTCTGTGTCTGGCTCTTGTTAAAAACTAGGCCACGCACACCACTAATAAGCACCCCTTCCATTGCCTGGCCTGGGACAGCTGGAGCTGCCTAGGTGAAATCTTTAATTCCATTAATTGCATCGTTAAGACCTGGTGCAGGACTGAGCCTGGGCTTCTCCAGCTTTCCCAGGTGAAGACATCTTCTCCCCCTGCCAGAAGACCACCACCATCAAAGACTTTTAAATCCCATCGGAGAGTGCACCCCTGCCAACACTGCCCTTGCGGCCTCCCTCCTTCCCACCCCCCTCTCTCTCTCTCTGTCTCTCTCTGCCTATTTCTCTGAGGCACCTCAATTTCATCTCTTTTTATTAATTGCCTATTGAGCAGAGGGGAGAAGGCCCCTCTCCCAATTTCAATCAATAAGGGGAGAGGTGTGTCTTCATTTTAAACAGCTCCCTCTGCTCAATAGAGGACCAAAAAATACCTGAGGCCATTAACACCTTCAGGCCTGTGACTTGGGGTGAGTGTAGCCCTTATAAAAACACCCCATAATGGCAACTGCATCTTCGCCAGTGGCGGGGCCAGCCAGGGCTTATGCGGGAGTGGCAGCCACAGCTGCTCCCGCTGCTTCTGCTGCCCCATCACCTTTCAAAATTATGACAAAAAAGTTTGGGGTGAAGAGCTACACTCACCCCGCTATGACCATTGAGGCCTGCATTAAAGCCATGGCTGGGGTTGTCGGCGCCTCAGCCATCGTCGCGGCCTCAAAAATGTACGGGAAGGCTGTGTTCTTCCTGGGGTCGGAGCGGGCGGTGTCCCTGGCCGTCACCAAGGGGCTCACCGTGGGCGGGACCTTCCTGCCGGTGGATCCTCTCGAGGCCACCGCGCAGAGGATCGTCATCTCGAACGTCCCGCCCTATGTTCCTGGTGAGCTCCTCCTCCCCCATTTATGCCAACTTGGGGAGGTGAGGTCGGGGATTATGCCCATCCCGCTCGGCTTCCGGGAAGCCAGCCTTCGCCACGTCTTCTCCTTCCGGCGCCAGCTGTTTATCCAGCTGGCGCGGGAGGAGGACACCGACGGGGTGTTCGTCGTCCGCCACGAGGGGACCGCCTATCGCGCCTTCTGAACGTCGGACGGTGCCACGCCTGCAAGGAGGTGGGACACATCCGGAAAAACTGCCCCCCGCCACCCCCCCCAACCCCCACCCCCACCGCTGTCATTACCACCGGCGATCGGCAGGGGTTGCCTGTCCCTCGGGAGGCTGAGGCAGATGGGTCTGTCCGGCACGTGCCTCCCGGGGATGGGGACGAGACCCTGCCCGTGGGGGTAGGCGCGGGACAACCCGCGGCAGTGATTGACATTTTATCGGTGCCGTTACTCCTCGCCGGGTCGGGCGGCCTGGGGTCTGGGGTCTGGGTCGGGCGAGCTCGAGGAAAATGAGCTCGCCCAATGCAACCCGGACATCTCCCAGGGGCTGCTCGTCCCAGTGGACGTTTTAATTGAAAACACCCCATCCACTGGGTCGGAGGCTGGTGGCGGGGAGGAGGATGGCCCCCTGGCTGCGTCTCTGGTGCCGGACGTACTGGAGGAGCTGGGGATTGTTCTCTCCCCGGTTTCTCCTGTCGTTCTGGCGTCTGAGGCGGGGGGAGACTCTGAACCGCCGCCGTCTTCTGGCCCGGCGCCCCAGAGGAGCCCAGGGAGGAATCCTCTGCCGCCGATTCTGGGGGTGGGATCTGGGTGGAGGCGGGGCCGGCTGGTGCGGCCGAGCCGTTCACTGCGCACTGCGCGACGGACAGGTCAGCCGCTGGTGACGACCCCCTGGAGGAGGATGGGGACTCGGTGATGGGCATGGAGAACGATTTGGACTCCACCGTCCACGAGGTGCTGGATGACCTCGTGCCACTCGCCGAGTCTCTCCTCATTCCCATAAGGGAACTCCGGGACTTTATGGCCACATGCCAGGGTCGGCAAAATAAGATCCGGCTGGCCCTCGACAGGTGGTCGGAGCTGGCGCTGCTCATTGTGTCCGTCCGCGCCGCCGTTAAAATCATGGGCGCGGACCCGCTCGAGCTGCGTCGGCTCAGAACGTTTCTCACTGGGCTGCTGAGGAAGTGGCGGCTGACCAGCGGCTGCGCTCCCTCCCCCCATTAGGTGTAGGTAGAGGTTGCACAATGCTTCTGACATGAAGATAACCATAGCCAGCCTCAACATCAACGGCAGCAGGGAGGCGCGCCGCAGATTCAACAACTTCTCGGTCCTTCGGGACGGGAAGTATGCGGTGTGTTTCCTGCAAGAAACCCACACCGTTCCGGGAGACAAAGCCACATGGCTCCTGGAGTGGCAAGGAGGGGTCAGCATGAGTCACCTCTCCAACTATTCTAGCGGGGTGGCTATCTTGCTGGCCCCGCATTTTCAGCCGGAGATCTTGGGGGTCAAGGAGCACGTGCCGGGCCGTTTGCTCCAGGTCACTGTTTGCCTGGGGGGGCATGCCGCTCCATCTAGTGAACGTGTACGCCCCTCAGACCGGTGCGCAGCAAGTGCGCTTCTTCGAAGAAGTGTCCACTCTTTTGTGCTCCGTCGACGCGGGCGAGTGCGTCATCCTCGGGGGGGATTTTAACTGCACCCTCGAGGCGAGTGACCGTTTGGGTCCCCCGCGAAGCCCGGCGGCGATGGAGAAGTTGAGGGACCTGGTCGGGTCCTTCGACTTGGTGGACGTCTGGCGAAATCTCCACCCCGACTCCAGCGCCTTCACTAGTGAGAGCTCTGGGGGAGGAAGGTCCAGAATTGACTGCCTCTACATTTCCCGGGCGTACGTCTTCTGCGTTCCAGCGGCTTCCATGCGGCCGGTGCCATGCACGGACCACCAACTGGTGTGGGGGAGCTCACTCCGCTGCGCGCGCGGAGGGGGTCCGCGTACTGGCATTTTAACAACCTGCTGCTGGAGGACGCGCGGTTCCGGGATTCGTTTCGTCGGTTCTGGGCCGACTGGAGTATGAAGCGGGGTGGCTTCCCCTCCTTGAGGTTATGGTGGGACATGGGCAAGGCTCACATCCATCTCTTCTGTCAGGAGCACGCGAAGGGGTCGACCAAGAGGCGGGAGGCCCGGGTCGGGCGGTTGGAGAAGGAGGTGCTCGACCTGGAGTCCCGTCTCGGTCAGGTCGTCGAGGACCCAGCCCTGCGGAAGGTGTACGAAGAGAAGAAGGGCGCGCTGAAGAACCTGCAGCTCGTCGGGTCCCGAGGCGCGTACGTGAGGTCGCGGTACCAGCTCCTGCGGGAACTGGACCGCGGCTCCCCCTTCTTCTACTCGCTGGAAAAAAGACGGGGGGTCCGTAAGCAGCTCTTGGGGCTGCTGGCCGACGACGGATCACTGGTCTCGGATCCGGAGGGAATCAGCGCGGAGACCTGCGCCTATTACGGGGCTCTGTTCTCTCCGGATCTGTCCAGTGAGGATGCGCGCAGAGTTTTGTGGGAGGACCTGCTGAAGGTCAG
This sequence comes from Somniosus microcephalus, assembly GCF_052327205.1. Lineage (NCBI taxonomy): Eukaryota > Metazoa > Chordata > Chondrichthyes > Squaliformes > Somniosidae > Somniosus > Somniosus microcephalus. Next base: position 233,438,863 of record NC_140993.1, read on the forward strand.
CCCGGAGGGCGCCGAAAAATTGGACGCTCCGCTAAGTCTGGCGGAGCTGACCGGCGCCCTCCACCAGCGCTCTAGGGGAAAGTCCCCTGGGCTGGACGGGCTGACCGTGGAGTTCCACAGGGCGTTCTGGGACGTCTTGGGGGGCGACTACGCGCGGGTCCTGGGGGAAAGTTTGGCGACCGGGGAGATGCCCCTCTCTTGGCGCAGGGCGGTCATTGTCCTGCTGCCTAAGGGCGAGCGATCTCCGCCTCCTTAAGAACTGGGGCCCGGTCTCCCTCCTCAGCACGGACTATAAAATCTTTGCCAGGGCCATGTCTGCTCGCCTTGGCACCGTGCTGGCCCACATGATCCACCCCGACCAGTCCTACACGGCCCCGGACAATAACATCCATCTGGTCCGGGACCTGGTCCACCACTCCCAGAGGGCTGGTCTGTCAGTCGCCTTCCTTTCCCTGGATCAGGAGAAGGCGTTCGACAGGGTGGATCACGAGTATCTCTTCAGGACTCTGCGCGCATTCGGGTTCGGGACGCATTTCGTCGGCCGGAGCCGACTTCTGTACGCTGCGCGGAGTGTCTGATTAAAGTTAACGGGTCCTTGACGGCGCCCCTTCGCTTCGGGAGGCGGGTGCATCAGGGATGCCCCATGTCCGGTCAGTTATACGCCGTTTGCGTGGAGCCATTCCTGCGCCTCTTGCAGAAGAGGTTGATGGGACTGGCTCTGCAAGGGCCGGGCGTGGAGGTGGTCCTCTCGGCTTACGCCGATGACGTGCTCCTCACGGTCACGGATCCCGCTGACTTGCGGAGGATGCGGGAATGCCAGCAGATTTACTCGGACGCATCCTCTGCCAAGATCAACTGGGGAAAAGTTCCGGACTCCTGGTGGGTCAGTGGCGGGTGGACTCCCTGCCGGAGGAGTTCAGGCATTTCGCCTGGAGCACCACGCACCTCTTCCATTTGGGAGTCTACCTTAGCCCTGCCGAGGACGCCTGGCCGGCGAACTGGCAAGAGCTGGAGGCCAAAGTCACCGCTCGCCTAGGACGCTGGACAGGACTGCTCCGAGTGTTGTCCTACAAGGGTCGAGCGCTGGTCATAAACCAGCTGGTGGCCGCCATGTTGTGGTACTGGTTGGTCACTTTGATCCCTCCCCCTGCGTTTGTCGCCAAGATGCAGAAGAAGCTCATCGACTTCTTCTGGGACAAAAGGAAGCACTGGGTCTCTGCCGCAGTTCTGTGTCTCCCGCTTAGGGAGGGCGGTCAGGCGCTGGTGTGCCTTCGCACTCAGGCTGCGACTTTCCGTCTTCAGACGCTGCAGAGATACCTGTACGTCGAGAATCCTCCGAGATGGTGTGTGCTGGCGACGTTTTTCTTCCGCCAGCTGCATGGCCTCAATTACGACACGCAGCTCCTGTTCGCGAAAGTGGGCAGCAGGCGTGCCGGACTGCAGGAGCTGCCTGTCTACCAGGAACTGCTATGGGTTTGTAACTACGTCGCTTCCAGGCGGAGCTCTCCCCCGTCAGGAGCGGCGGCTCTCCTTCGGGAGCTGCTGCTCAGGAATCCGCACCTCCACGAACGCGGGTTCAGGCGGCTGGCGGAGGACAGGGCTGTGCCTTGCAAGGTGACCTGAGTCGGGGACCTGCTCGATGGTGGAGGAGCGGGCTGGATGGTGCCAGAGGAGCTGGCATGGCGCCTGTCCTGGGCCAACGACCGACTTGCGGTCGAAGCCATCGAATCGGTGAAAGCGGCACTGGGCCCCAACTCCACTAGGTGTATCGAGGCGGCTGAAGCACATGGGGCGATCCTGTCCGAGCTTACCCCCGTTCGGACGGAGTTCCTCATCGGCGCCCAGCCCCGAAACTCCCCTCGGGAACCGGCGCCTCACAACTTGAGCCATCTCGAGGAAATATCCTCCGTGCCTTTTCATTCCGCGCGGAGGGGTTTCCTGTACGGGCTGCTCCTGCACACTCTCCACTTTGCCATCTTCGTCTACCGTCCGGACACGCCTTGGCGTGGCGTCGTGCCGACTGGCGGTGGTCCCGAATGGAGGGCTCTCTACGCGGGAGTCCTCCCTTGTTCCATCGGGGACTTGGCATGGAGGGTGTTGCATGGAGCGATCCCGTGCAATAAGGTTTTAAGTAGGTTCACGGACTCCCAGGCCGCCTGCATATTTTCCGGCCTGGAGGAGTCCGTGTTTCACGTTTATATGGAGTGCGAGAGGTTGCAGATCCTCTTTCACTACTTGAAGGGGCTGCTCCTCGATGTTTGGTTGCACTTCAGTCCCACACTCTTGATCTACGGTCACCCGGTGCGGAGGGGAGCGGACAGTTTGGAGGACCTCCTTGTGGGCCTGCTCCTGGGCCTGGCTAAAAGACCCATCAATTGGTCCAGGCAGCGGGCAGTCGAGGGGGTCGTCCAGCCGGATTGCCTGCCTCTCTTCCATGACCATGTTCGTGCCCGGGTGGCCCTGGAGATGGAGCATGCGGTGTCCACCGGCGCGCTTGAGTATTTCCGCGACCGGTGGGCGCCGCGGGGACTGGAGTGCATTATCAACCCGGAAAACCAAATTTTAATTTGATTTGTTAAGTTTTAGTTGAACTTTTGTTTATTTACAGTCCAATTGTTTTTTTTTTGGGTCCAAACAAAGAGTACCCTCTGTTCAGTAAATACCTGTTATTATTGTTCTCCTGCAGTCCGTGTATTATTTATACTCGGACACTACATTGGCGACGAACAGGTTCGAACTCACCTGCAGTACTGCATCACCTGACGGGGATCTTTCCCTGAGAAGAAGCTTTTGGAGGTCGAAGTCAGAACAACGGGCGTCGACCGCGGGCAACCGCCCAAGGATTGATTGGAGTTCGGAGAGTTGCAGGAGAGGCTGTGGAGAGCTGGGCTTAGCTCCCCAGTCAAGGTGTTCCAGCAAATCGTGCTGGTAGCAGGTAGTGCGCTGATCCTTCCGGACTGCGGCGGGCTCGAGCGGCTCTGCAAAGGGGCCGTGCAGCGTCGTCGGGAGGAAAAGAGAGATAGAGAGGGTGGAGCGCACAGGGCGCGGTCGGTGCTCAAGAACTGGGCAGCGTAGCGAAAATAAAACAAGGGGAAGGAACAGTGAGATGCGCCGAAGCCGCGGGTCGCCGCCATTACCCTGCAGAACGCTAGCAGCAGCGTGGCAGCATGGGGAAGAAAGAAAAGCGCGGGAGGCGCCATTTTATTCCATTGGGGAAGAAGGAAAAGTGCGGGAGGTGCCATTTTAATCCATTGGTGAAGAAGAAAAAGCGCGGGAGGTGCCATTTTAAATCACCCAAGAGGCCAAAAAGTGGCAGTATCACTGCTTTCGACAACGAGGTAGAAGACTGGACCACGTATGTGGAAAGAATTGAAGTGTACTGCAAGGCAAATGAGGTGGCCGATGGAAAGAAGGCGCCGGTATTATTAAATTTGATGGGCGTGAGAACGTACGGCCTATTGCGGAATTTAATTAGCCCAGCTAAACCAATGGAGAAAAGTTTTGAAGAGATTGTCAATATCTTACAGGAACACCTAAACCCTACACCGCTGCTGATAGCAGAAAGATTCAAGTTCCATAAAAGAAACCAGCACAAAGATGAGAGCAATGCTGACTATCTTACGGAACTACGCAAGTTATCAAAGCACTGCCAGTTCGGAGCAGGACTGGCAGATACCTTAAGGGATAAGTTTGTCTGCGGGCTCCCGAGTGAAGGAACCCAGAAACGACTACTTTCGGAAAAGGACCTTACGCTAGAAAAGGCTTTCAGCGTGGCAGTATCCTACGAAGCAGCAGCACGGGGAGCTGTGGAAATACAACAGAAACCAGAAGAATACAGCGCTAACGAAATGGCGTATGGAGCAGAAAAGTGCTATCGCTGCGGCTGAACAACCCATGATCAGAAGGACTGCTGGGTTAAGGACAAAGTATGCAGGCAATGTGGGAAAATGGGACACATAGCAAGAGTCTGCAGGTCGGGAAAGAAAACCAACACTACAAGAACTACTAAGGTAAGGTACAAGAAAGTAAAGAAATTGACAGACAGTAGTTCGGAAGATCAGGAGAGTGATAAGGACTCCGGGAGCAGGAGACCAAGTTGTCTAAAGTTACACAACGTGATCGCAAAGGAGGATCACCGAACCATTTGGGTCACCCTCATGATAGCAGGGTCCCAAGTAAAGATGGAATTGGACACAGGATCAGCCCTAACTGTCATGAATCGACGAGACTATGAGCGGCTATTCCCACACATACCCTTGAAGGACATGTCCATCGCATTGAAGACATACACGGGGCAAAAAGTCTACCCCAGAGGTAAAATAAGAGTGCCAGTTGAATAAAACGGCAAGGAAAGACAGAAACTGTATTTATATATACTACCAGATGGAGGACCACCATTATTGGGACGTGAATGGATCCGAAAAATACAATTGGATTGGCATTCCATTCAGGCACTAACTGTGACTGATAAAAAGGATGATGATGTCACACCTGGACGACTGTCAAAAATTCTAACTGACGCAAAAGAGGTATTCCAACAAGGACTTGGGACTCTAAAAGGAGTAACGGCAACGATAAAAATCAAAGATAACGCAAACCCAAAATTTTTTAAGGCCAGACCGGTACCTTACGCGATCCGCCCAGCCGTTGAAGCAGAGCTGGAGAATCTGGAGCGTTCGGGTGTGCTGTCCAAGGTGGACTGGAGCGAGTGGGCCACACCCATCGTTCCTGTAATGAAGAAATCATTGAGCAGCACGCCTGGGGAACCAAAGAAGGTTCGCATCTGTGGGGACTTCAAGGTAACTGTGAACCCAGTCCTGCACACAGTACAATATCCACTTCCACGGATAAGATATTTTCGCCTCACTATCTGGAGGGAAACGCTTTACAAAGATTGATCTGGCCCAAGCGTATCTACAAATGGAGGTGGAAGAAGCATCTAGGAAATACCTCACGATAAACACTCACAAAGGCCTTTACCAGTACAATCGACTGGTATTCGGGGTAGCATCAGCCCCGGCTATTTGGCAGAGGGCGATGGCACAAGTCCTGCAAGGGATCCCGGAGACCCAGTGTTATTTGGACGACATCCTGGTTACGGGCGAAAATGACAGTGAACACCTTGCCAACCTGGAGCAGGTGCTCACGAGATTACAGGAATATGGGCTATGAGCCAACCGCCCCAAATGCGAGTTCTTCAGGAGACAAATCTCGTATTGTGGCCACATGATTGATGAGGAAGGGTTGCATAAGTCGTCGGACAAGATTGAGGCTGTAGTCAAGGCTCCAGCACCGGAAAATGTGTCACAACTGAGGTCGTTCCTCGGGTTGGTGAACTACTACCATAAGTTCTTGCTGAATTTATCTACAATTCTGCACCCACTGAACGCCCTGCTGCAAACTGGAGTAGCATGGAAATGGAGTGATGAGTGTAAGCGTGCCTTTCAGAAATGTAAATGCCTAATCACTTCAAAAGAAGTATTGGCCCACTACAATCCAACACTACCGATTCCGTTAGCATGTGATGCGTCTCCCTACGGCATCGGAGCGGTGCTGTCACACAAATTCCTTGACGGTTCAGAGAGGCCAATAGCCTTTGCGTCGCGCTCGTTAACCTCAGCCGAGCGTAACTATGCCCAGATTGACAGGGAGGCCCTCAGCCTGTTGTGGGGGGTGAAGAAGTTCAATCACTATCTGCACGGGCAGAAATTCACCCGACTGACTGATCATCAGCCCCTGGTCTCCATTTTTAACCCAAAGAAGGGCGTTCCGGTGATCACGGCGCAACGGCTGCAAAGATGGTCACTTTTTCTAGGGGCACATCAGTACGACATAGAGTACAAGGGTACGAAACAGCATGGAAACGCTGATGGGCTGTCGCGCCTACCGTTGCCTACGGTGGAGGAAGCACCTGCAGTGGACCCTTTTGAGATATTCCATGCTACCATAGTCGAATGTCTACCTGTTACAAACTCAAGTATAGAGAAGGAAACCCGAAATGACCCGACACACTCTCGGGTGTATGATTTGACGGTGAAGGGATGGCCAGCACATGGCGACTCACTGTTGCCAGCATTCTCGCCAAGGAGAGAACAGCTGTCAGTGTGCCGGGGGACCTTGATGTGTGGATCCCGAGTGGTAATTCCACCCAAGTTGAGAGATAGAGTGCTCAATGAGCTTCATGAGGGTCATCTGGGAGGGGTCAAAATGAAGAGCCTAGCCAGGGCGTTTGTGAGGTGGCCGGGAATCGATAAAGAAATCGAGGATATGACCAAGAGATGCACAAGATGCCAGAAGGTCCAAAACGCTCCACCACAGGCCCCGCTACATCCATGGGAGTGGCCCTCATCTCCATGGCAACGGGTACACATTGATTTTGCTGGTCCATTTATGGACTCAATGTTCCTAATCGCTGTGGACACCCATTCAAAATGGCCAGAGGTCATCAAAATGTCCTCCCCCACCACGGAGAAAACTATTGCAGTCCTACGGACCATCTTCGCCAGGAATGGCTTGCCAGAACAGATTTGCTCCGACAATGGGCCACAGTTTGTGTCAGAGGATTTCCGGAGGTTTCTGAGGAATAATGGGGTGAAGCATTACACATCTGCCCCATATCATCCAGCCACAAATGGATTGGCTGAGAAGTTTGTTCAGACCTTTAAAAAGGCAATTAAGACAATGCATAATGACGACATACCACTACAACACAAGGTGGATAGTTTCTTGTTTGCTTACCGGAATGCGACACATGCAGTCACCAACCAAGCTCCAGGCATAATGTTCTTCAACCGAAGGCTAAGATGTCGCCTGGATTTGCTCAAACCAAACATAAGACGAGATGTTGAGGATAAGCAATTCCAGCACATAAATGAGAAGCCAACCAGGAGCTTCAAGATAGGGCAACCAGTCTTGGCCCGCGACTACCGAGCAGAAAAATGGCAGCCAGGAACGATATGCACACAGCAGGGACCACTAATGTACACAGTGGACGTTGGAGAGAGCATCGTGAGATGCCATGCTGACCAGATTCTAGAGTCACAGGAACAAGCCAAACCCATACCACGAGCAGGTGCACCTGGTAATCAACCCGAAGTACAGACTGCGTCTACCTCAGAAGCAGTGGTATTGGAAGCTGACGAACCAACCAATGACAATGAGCCAGAATCAACTCCGCCGCAAGAACAGGATACTCGAGAAAGGCGCTATCCAGTCAGGATCAGGAAGCCTCCTCAAAGACTGAACTTATAAATGATTATTTCAGCTGATGTATATAGTACAGAGAAAATTGTAATTGTAATTAGTTATTATTTAGTTGTTAAATGAATGTTATGTACTGTTTATCTAAAAGGGGAGGAATTGTTGTGTATGTACCTTTAAGAAGAACTGATTCTATACTGCAGTACCGGCAGTGACCACCCCTGTATATAAAGCCATAGCAGGCTTCTGTATTTCAGTCTTAAGGTACCCTCTGTTCCAGCATTTCCTGCCTGTGCAGCTGCCTCAGTCAGCAGGAGGAGAAGGAGCAGACAAACCAGGAGAGTGGAGAGTGTAAAGTGGTGATCTCCTGACCAGGAAGAGGAGGATATCGTTAGATCACCTCCACCTCCACCATCACCATCATCACAGCAACTGAGGTGCCTGGAGAGAGAGGACAGAGGAGGAGAAGGAGAAGGAAGGCCAGCAACAACACCAACCAGGGGAGAGCCTTTCCTATTACTGCCTCCCCAAATTGGCCTCCATTCCAGGAGAGAGGGGAGAGAAACAACCAACAACTACCAACTGTTTGGAAGGAGGGAAGAACAACAGCATCTTTCAGGTGGGTGTTATTTGGTGCACTCTCCCAAAGACTTTGTATTTTAGGTGGGGGGAGAAAAGAGGAAAAAAGGGCCGGATCATCAAGGGGTGTGTGTGTGTGTGGCTCTTGTATGATCTGGGATAGCTGGAGCTGCCTAGGTGATCAGCCCAATTGTACATCGTTAAGACCTGGTGTGGGACTGAGCCTGGGGCGTCTCCAGCTTTCGCAGGTGAAAACATCTTCTCCCCCTGCTAGAAGACCACCTTCAAAGATTTAAATTTTTCATCGGAGAGTGCACCCCTGCCGACACCCGCCCACCCACCATCCTGAGTGGCGACCCTGTCTTTGCGGCCTCCCTCCTTCCCACCCCCCCTCTCTCTCTCTCTCTCTCTCTCTCTCTCTCTCTCTCTTTGTCTTTCTCTGCCTTTCTCTGAGGCACCTCATCTCCTCTTTAATTATTAATTGCCTATCGAGCAGAGGGGAGAAGGCCCTCTCCCAATTTCAATCAATAAGGGGGAGAGGTGTGCCTTCAATTTAAACAGCTCCCTCTGCTCAATTGAGGACCAAAAAAATACCTGAGGCCACATTAACACCTTCAGGCCTGTGACTTGGGGTGAGTGTAGCCCTTTTTTAGAAAACACCCCAGAATGGCGACTGCATCTTCGCCAGTGACGGGGCCAGCCAAGACGTATGCGGGAGTGGCAGCCACAGCCACAGCTGCTCCCACTGCTTCTGCTGCCCCGTCACCATTCAGACTAATAACAAAAAAGCTTGGGGTGAAGAGCTACACTCACCCCACTATGACCATTGAGGCCTGCGTTAAAGCCATAGCTGGGGTTGTCGGCCCCTCAGCCATCGTCACGGCCTGAAAAATGTATGGGAAGGCTGTGTTCTTCCTGGGGTCGGAGCGGGCGGTGTCCCTGGCTGTCACCAAGGGGCTCACCGTGGGCGGGACCTTCCTGCTGGTGGACCCCCTCGAGGCCACCGCGCAGAGGGTGGTTATTTTGAACATCCCGCCCTATGTTCCTGGTGAACTCCTCCTTCCCCATCTACGTCAACTTGGGGAGGTCAGGTCGGGGATCACACCCATCCCGCTCGGCTTCCGGGAGGCCAGCCTTCGCCACGTCTTCTCCTTCCGGCGCAAGCTGTTCATCCAGCTGGCGCGGGAGGAGGACACTGACGGGGCATTCGTCGTCCACCACGAGGGGACCGCCTATCGCGTCTTCTGGATGTTGGACGGCGTGCGGTGCCACGCCTGCAAGGAGGTGGGGCATATCCGGAAAAACTGCCCTGCCTCCAAGGCCGCTGGATCATCTCGTGCGGCCGAGGCTGGCGCCGCCGACGCTCCTCCCCCCGGATCTGCCCGCGCGTCGGGAACGTCTGATGCGCGGTCGACGTCGGGAGCCGATGCCACCAAGGCCTCCGGCGGGGGGGAGGGAGCGTGTCCGGCCGGAAAGGCGGCGCGGCGGAAAAATAAACACCTTAGGGCGGGTTCCCCCGTGGATGGCCAGCCATTGCCCCTTGAGCCCCTTACACCCGCGCTCCTCGCGGAGTTAATCGAGGCAGACACGAGCGGGAGGGGCCTTGTGCCCGAGCCTGTGGCCGCAACCACCGTAGCGGAAACGCCATTACCTGCGGCCGGGCTCGGGCCCGAGGAGCCCAACAAACCTGCTCCACCGGAGGGAGCTGAGGAGGAGGCCTCTGCAGTCATGGAGGTCTCCCTCGCTCCCTCCGTGCTAAAAAGGCGCGACCCCCTGGAAGGAGGAGGCGGACCGGGAGGAGGAAGGTCCCTCCGAGCAGGGGGAGTCGTCGCCCGCAGCGGGTACTGCGCCCCCCCCCCCCCCCCGCTGTCGTCAGCACCAGCGATCGACAGGGGTCGCCTGTCCCTCGGGAGGCTGAGGCAGATGTGTCTGTCCGACGCGTGCCTCCCGGGGATGGGGACGAGACCCTGCCCGTGGGGGGGGGGGGGGGGGGTCGCGGAACAACTCGCGGCGGTAATTGAAATTGACCTTCTATCGGTGCCGTTACCCCTCGCCGGGTCGGGCGGCCTGGGGTCTGGGTCGGGCGAGCTCGAGGATAATAAGCTCGCCCAATGCGACCCGGACATCTCCCAGTGGCTGCTCGTCCTGGTAGAGCTTTTAATTCAAAACCCCCCATCCGCTGGGTCGGAGGTTGGTGGCGGGGAGGAGGATGGCCCCCTGGCTGCGTCTCTGGTGCCGGACGTACTGGGGGAGCTGGGAATTGTTCTCTCCCCGGTTTCTCCGGTCGTTCCGGCGTCTGAGGCGGAGGGGAGCTCTGAACTGCCGCCATCTTCTGGCCCAGCACCCCTAGAGGAGCCCAGGGAGAAATCCTCTGCCGCCGATCCTGGGGGTGGGATCCGGGCAGGACTGGCTGGCGCGGCCGAGCCGTTCGCTTCGCACTGCGCGGCGGACGGGTCGGCCGCTGGTGACGACCCCCTGGAGGAGGATGGGGACTCGGTGATGGGCACGGAGGACGATTCGGACTCCAGCGCCGACGAGGCGATGGATGACCTCGTGCCCCTTGCCGAGTCTCCCCTCATTCCCATAAGGGAACTCCGGGATTTTATGGCCACGTGCCTGGGTCGGCGCAATAAGGTCCGGCTGGCCCTCGACAGGTGGTCGGAGCTGGCGCTGCTAATCGTATCCGTCCGCGCCGCCGTTAAGGTCATGGGCGCGGACGAGGGTGTGAACCCGCTCGAGCTGCGTCGGCTCACAACGTTTCTCACTGGGCTGCTGAGGAAGTGGCGGCTGACCAGTGGCTGCGCTTCCTCCCCCCGTTAGGTGTAGGTTGAGGTTGCACTATGCTTCTGACATGAAGATAACCATAGCCAGCCTCAACATCAACGGCAGCAGGGAGGCGCGCCGCAGATTCAATAACTTCTCGGTCCTTCGGGATGGGAAGTATGCGGTGTGTTTCCTGCAAGAAACCCACACCGTTCCGGGAGATGAAGCCACGTGGCTCCTGGAGTGGCAAGGAGGGGTCAGCATGAGTCACCTCTCCAACAATTCCAGCGGGGTGGCTATCTTGCTGGCCCCACATTTTCAGCCGGAGATCTTGGGGGTCAAGGAGCACGTGCCGGGCCGCTTGCTCCAGGTCACTGTTCGCCTGGGGGGCGTGCCGCTCCATCTAGTGAACGTGTACGCCCCTCAGACCGGTGCGCAGCAAGTGCGCTTCTTCGAAGAAGTGTCCGCTCTGTTGGGCTCCGTCGACGTGGGCGAGTGCGTCATCCTCGGGGGGGATTTTAACTGCACCCTCGAGGTGAGGGACCGTTCGGGTCCCCCGCGAAGCCCGGCGGCGATGGAGAAGTTGAGGGACCTGGTTGGGTCCTTCGACTTGGTGGACGTCTGGCGAAATCTCCACCCCGACTCCAGCGCCTTCACGAGCGTGAGGTCTGGGGGAGGAAGGTCCAGAATCGACCGCCTTTACATTTCCCGGGCGTACGTCTCCTGCGTTCCGGCGGCTTCCATGCGGCCGGTGCCGTGCACGGACCACCACCTGGTGTGGGCGGAGCTCGCTCCGCTGCGCGCGCGGGGGGTGGGGGGGGGGTCCGCGTACTGGCATTTTAACAACCTGCTGCTAGAGGACGCGCAGTTCCGGGATTCGTTTAGTCTGTTCTGGGCCGACTGGAGAAGGAAGCGGGGGGGCCTCCCCTCCTTGAGGCTATGGTGGGATGTGGGCAAGGCTCACATCCGTCTCTTTTGTCAGGAGTACGCAAAGGGGTCGACCAAGAGGCGGGAGGCCCGGGTCGGGCGGTTGGAGAAGGAGGTGCTCGACCTGGAGTCCCGTCTCGGTCAGGTCGTCGAGGATCCGGCCCTGCGGAAGGTGTACGAAGAGAAGAAGGGCGCGCTGAAGGACCTGCAGCTCGTCGGGTCCCGAGGCGCGTACGTGAGGTCGCGGATCCAGCTCCTGCGGGACCTGGACCACGGCTCCCCCTTCTTCTACTCGCTGGAAAAAAGACGGGGGGTCCGTAAGCAGCTCTTGGGGCTGCTGGCCGATGACGGATCTCTGGTCTCGGATCCGGAGGGAATCAGCGCGGAGACCCGTGCCTACTACGGGGCTCTGTTCTCTCCGGATCCGTCCAGTGAGGATGCGCGCAGAATTTTGTGGGAGGTCCTGCCGAAGGTCAGCCCGGAGGGCGCCGAAAAATTGGACGCTCCGCTAAGCCTGGCAGAGCTGACCGGCGCCCTCCGCCAGCTCTCTAGGGGAAAGTCCCCAGGGCTGGACGGGCTGACCGTGGAGTTCCACAGGGCGTTCTGGGACGTCTTGGGGGGCGACTACGTGCGGGTCCTGGGGGAAAGTTTGGCGACCGGGGAGATGCCCCTCTCTTGGCGCAGGGCGGTCATTGTCCTGCTGCCTAAGGGCGAGCGATCTCCGCCTCCTTAAGAACTGGGGCCCGGTCTCCCTCCTCAGCACGGACTATCAAATCTTTGCCAGGGCCATGTCTGCTCGCCTTGGCACCGTACTGGCCCACATGATCCACCCCGGCCAGTCCTACACGGTCCCGGTCCGGACCATCCACTATAACATCCATCTGGTCCGGGACCTGGTCCACCACTCCCAGAGGGCTGGTCTGTCGGTCGCCTTCCTTTCCCTGGATCAGGAGAAGGCGTTCGACAGGGTGGATCACGAGTATCTCTTCGGGGCTCTGCGCGCATTCGGGTTCGGGACGCATTTCGTCGCCCGGATCCGACTTCTGTTCGCCGCCACGGAGTGTCTGACTAAAGTTAACGGATCCTTGACGGCGCCCCTTAGCTTCGGGAGGGGGGTGCGTCAGGGATGCCCCATGTCCGGTCAGTTATACGCCGTTTGCGTGGAGCCATTCCTGCGCCTCTTGCGGAAGAGGTTGACGGGACTGGCTCTGCAAGGGCCGGGCGTGGAGGTGGTCCTCTCGGCTTACGCCAATGACGTGCTCCTCACGGTCACGGATCCCGCTGACTTGCGGAGGATGCGGGAATGCCAGCAGATTTACTCGGACGCATCCTCCGCCAAGATCAACTGGGAGAAATGTTCCGGACTCCTGGTGGGTCAGTGGCGGGTGGACTCCCTGCCGGAGGAGTTCAGGCCTTTCGCCTGGAGCACCACGCACCTCCTCTATTTGGGAGTCTACCTTAGCCCTGCCGAGGACGCCTGGCTGGCGAACTGGCGGCCAAAGTCACCGCTCGCCTAGGACGCTGGACAGGACTGCTCCGAGTGTTGTCCTACAGGGGTCGAGCGCTGGTCATAAACCAGCTGGTGGCCGCCATGTTGTGGTACTGGTTGGTCACTTTGATCCCTCCCCCTGCGTTTGTCGCCAAGATGCAGAAGCAGCTCATCGACTTCTTCTGGGACAAAAGGAAGCACTGGGTCTCTGCCGCGGTTCTGTGTCTCCCGCTTAGGGAGGGCGGTCAGGCGCTGATGTGCCTTCGCACCCAGGCTGCGACTTTCCGTCTTCAGACGCTGCAGAGATACCTGTACGTCGAGAATCCTCTGAGATGGTGTGCGCTGGCGACGTTTTTCTTCCGCCAGCTGCACGGCCTCAATTACAACACGCAGCTCCTGTTCGCGAAAGTGGGCGGCAGGCGTGCCGGCCTGCAGGAGCTGCCTGTCTTCTACCAGGAACTACTATGGGTTTGGAACTACGTCGCTTCCAGGCGGAGCTCTCCCCCGTCAGGAGCGGCGGCTCTCCTTCGGGAGCCGCTGCTCAGGAATCCGCACCTCCACGAACGCGGTTTCGGGCGGCTGACGGAGGGCAGGGCTGTGCCTGGTTAGGTGACCAGAGTCGGGGACCTGCTCGATGGCGGAGGAGCGGGCTGGATGGCGCCGGAGGAGCTGGCGCGGTGCCTGTCCTGGGCCAACGTCCAGCTCGCGGTCGAAGCCATCAAAATCGGTGAAAGCGGCACTGGGCCCCGACTCCACTAGGTGTATCGAGGCGGCTCAAGCATGTGGGGCGATCCCGTCCGAGCTTACCCCCGTTAGGACGGAATTCCTCATCGGCGCCCGGCCCCGAAACTCCCCTCGGGAACCGGCGCCTCACAACTTGAGCCGTCTCGAGGAAATACCCTCCGTGCCTTTTCATTCCGCGGGGAGGGGTTTCCTGTACTGGCTGCTGCTGCACACTCTCCACTTTGCCATCTTTGTCTACCGTCTGGACACGCCTTGGCGTGGCGTCTTGCCGACTGGCGGTGGTCCCCAATGGAGGGCTCTCTACGTGGGAGTCCTCCCTTGTTCCATCGGGGACTTGGCCTGGAGGGTGTTGCACGGAGCGGTCCCGTGCAATAAGGTTTTAAGTAGGTTCACGGACTCCCAGGCCGCCTGCATTTTTTGTGGCCTGGAGGAGTCCGTGTTTCACGTTTATATGGAATGTGAGAGGTTGCAGCCCCTCTTTCACTACTTGAAGGGGCTGCTCCTCGATTTTTGGTTGCACTTCAGTCCCACGCTCTTGATCTACGGTCACCCGGTACGGAGGGGAGCGGACAGGTTGGAGGACCTCCTTGTGGGCCTGCTCCTGGGTCTGGCTAAAAGAGCCATCAATTGGTCCAGGCAGCGGGCGGTCGAGCGGGTCGTCCAGCCGGATTGCCTGCCACTCTTCCGCGGCCATGTTCGCGCCCGGGTGGCCCTGGAAATGGAGCACGCGGTGTCCGCCGGTGCACTTGAGTATTTCTGCGACCGGTGGGCGCCGCGGGGACTGGAATGCATCATCAACCCGGATAACCGAATTTTAATATGATTTGTTAAGTTTTAGTTGAACTTTTGTTTACAGTCAATTTGGTTTTTTTTTGGTACGAACAAAGAGTACCCTCTGTTCAGTAAATACCTGTTTTATTGTTCTCCTGCAGTCCATGTATTATTTATACTCGGACACTACAGTCTCCATCCGAGATTCGATAGAGCTCATGGAAGAGAGTGGGAGGGAGGCTTATGTATTAAAGATAGATCAAGAGAAAGCCTTTGATAGGGTCTCTCATGAGTTTTTAATTGAAGGTTTTGGAAGCATTTGGTTTCAAGGAAAATTTCATTCAGTGGATATGGATTTTTTATTCAAACATATTTAGCTGTGTTAAATGTAATGGTTTTTATCCAAGTATTTTCCGATGAAGAGATCAGTGAGACAGGGTTGTCCCCTGTCCCCATTGTTGTACACATTGGTAGCAGAACCATTAGGTTTCATGATGCAAAAGAAACAAGGTGTAGTTGGGATTGTGGTCCCCAGTTCTGGGCTGGTGTCGATGATACACCAATATGCAGATGACACAACCTTAATATTGAGAAATGGGGAGTCCGTGAGGAAAGCTATGGATGTAGTGGAGGGTGCATGAAAGACAGGGATGAAGTGGATCGATTAAATTGGGAACTGAAGGTTATGAAAATTAAAAAGATTTTGGGAAGATGGGAAAGGTGGTGGTTGAAAGTGCAAGGAAGAGCAACAGTGGTGTCTGCTCTCCTGCTATCTAAGCTATGGTACTTATTGACGGTGGAGGATATTCCCGAGTGGGCGGAAAAGTCCATCCGAGAGGCTTGTGTGAGGTTTTTATGGGAAGGGAAACCAGCCTTGGTGGCTTACAATACCATCATTGGATGGAGAAATCAGGGAGGACTCAATTTCCCAGATAGTGATTTGAAGAAAAAATCCTTTAGAGTTAAATGGGTGAAGAGATTTCTTCAGAAGTCAAATACAAGTTTTTGGAAGAGTTGTTTTGAGCATTTTTTAAAACAAAGTGGGATAGGAGGGCAGGAGATATTGTATATGGAATACAATAATATGTTTTTGAAATCGATTAAACTTCTCCCTAGGTTTTATAAGGGGGTTGTAGAGACTTGGGCCCAATTTTTAAAAAGTGTGCAGTTTATGCCCAAGGGGGCGGAGGATTTTTTAGAACAGCCCTTATTTTTGAACAGGTGGGTCAACATCGAAGGAGGGGTTTTATTTAATCAAGCTTTTATAAAAGTTGGGATTATATGTGTGAAAGATGTATTATACGAGGTAATTCCAGGTTGGTTGCCGGAAGCAATATTAAGGGACATGGTGTGGGAGGAAGATCAGGAGGTAGAGGAAAAAGCAATAGGGATCATGTACAGAGAAGATTGTGAGGGCAATGACACAGGATTGGATGGAAGAAATAAATGTGGAAATCTCCAAAGGAATTAAAATGCATCCTGCTTTTCCAAGCTTTCTGCTGGAGAAAAGGGGAGGGTTGGTCCAATTTGACAACTGTAATACTCGCGATTTCTATGAGGTATTTAGAGATTGGAGATTCAAGACACCTGCTGGTCAGGAGTTTTGGCAGAGTATATACCCACAGCTGGACTTCAACAGGATTTGGAAGGGAGTGTGGGCGAATTTTAAATGTCCAGAATGGATTGAACTGGATTTCAAATTGGCTCATAACTGGATTTTTACCATGACGGTCTTGTGCAAGATTGGACGAGTGGAGGCGGCAACTTGCCCAGTGTGTGGGACACGGGATGAGACTCTGTCCCATTTACTGGTGTTATGTCCGCAGTTAAATGACTAAGTACTATGTTCGACAGTTGTGTGAAGCTTTTTTGCTGGGTGGGGACCGAAGAGCGAGAATGGGAATCCCGTGGGACTCAATTTTGAGATGGGGATTGCAGTAGAGTCTGCCCGAGTCTAGCGGAGCGGCAATTAATTTAATGTTCAGTTTGGCTAGATTTGTGATTGTGCAAAGAAGGAATGCTCTTTTTTTTTAAGGGGAGGAGAATTAATCTAAAAGAGTATTTTAAATATAAGCTAAAAGATCATTATAAGGCTCTGTGGATATTTTATTCAGAAAGGAATTTAAAGATAGTATTTTACAACCAATTTTTAAAGTACAATCGATTAATATATGTTACAGGAGACAAATTAAACTTCAGGTTTTGATGTTAAAATGTGGTGGCGGAATGGCTGTGCAGAGCAGCGGAATTGATTTGTATCATACAATGAAATGATCATGATGTTGTAAATGTTCTTAATGTTCAATAAAGTATATTAATAAAAAAAAAGTTGGTAGCACTCTCACCTCTGAGTCAGGAGGTTGTGGATTCAAGTCCCACTCCAGAGACTTGAGCACATAAATCTAGGCTGACACTCCAGTGCAGTGCTGAGGGAGTTCTGCACTGTCGGAGGTGCCGCCTTTTGGATGAGATGTTAAACCAAGGCCCCGTCTGCTCTCTCAGGTGGCCGTAAAAGATCCCATTCGAAGAAGAGCAGGGGAGTTCTCCGGTGTCCTGGCCAATGTTTATCCCTCAACCAAAATAACAAAAACAGATTATCTGGTTATTATCACGTTGCTGTTTGTGGGGGCTTGCTGTGTGTAAATTGGCTGCCATGTTTCCCACATTACAACAGTGACTCCACTTCAAAAGTACTTCATTGGCTGCAAAGTGCTTTGAGATGTCTGGTGATCATGAAAGGCGCTATATAAATGCAAAACTTTCTTACTTCTCTGATAGCACAGCCTTGATGAGGAAAGGGCTGTAGGGGGAAATTATAAAGCTCGTACATTTAACTGTGTCTGCATAACTGGAATATTTGGGTAAAAGGGAAGATTTTGCTGAAGCACCATGTATTAGTGCCAGTCTCTCGATAAGAATCAATGTCAAATAAGGACTCGGAAACCTAGTCATCAATTACACGGCTTGAGCTTTCGACAGGTGTTGTTGATGTTTCACCGTCCAATGAGTATCACATGGACTCCGTTTCTGACTCAGATTGTGTTGCAGATCTAAGGGTACTGCAAACCAAATTGCATTCTTGTAAAAACTGCAACACCCTACAACTTTGATCCAGAGAATACTGTAGGAACAGATCATTTTCATTGGTCTAAACTGTTGCAAGAATGAGCTGATCGAACAAATGACGTGGCTTTATTATAGGACCTGAGCACCACCACCCCTTGCGGTTGTTCCGTAATGGGGCACATGTGCAATTAAAAAAAGAAGCAACTAAGATTTTGTAATAAAAACAGGCGTGGGCAGCCTAAACAATATGCGACTTGGCCAGAAAGCAGGCTGCGGCACAGCTAACAAGCACTTCAATGATGTTAAGGTCTCATGCAAAGACAGGATAACTGTCCCCCAAGTAATGCGACCAGTACAAACATTGCAAACCTTGAAAGATGAGCAAGAACAGGAAAGTACATGTTAGAACAGGGAACCAAATTAACAGTGAGAGACTTTTCTAAATACTCAGATATCGTAGCAACAAAAGCAGTCAGATTTTTGAAGAAATCGGTCTCTAATAAATCCAAATCGGGAATTTGGGAGAAACTTCTTTACCCAGAGACTGGTTAGAATGTGAAACTCACTACCACATGGAGTTGTTAGGATTTGGGGTGTTTCCTGGATTTGGGGCAGTCCCTGGATTTCAAGAGATAATGACTTGCATTTATATACCCATTTAACATAGAAAAACAGCCCAAAGGGTCAGAGGTGCAAGACATCCAATGAAGCACCGAGCCGAAGAAGGAAGGATTAGATGGGGTGATCGAAAGCTTGGTCAAAGAGGAGGGTTTTAAAGTTGCTTTTTTAATTCCACCCATGCTCCATGTGGCACAACAGCAAGACGTGGTGGTGCTCAGGGAGAAATAGAGGGAGGTGGAGGGGCTTTGGGAGAGAATTCTAGAGATGGCTAAAAGTATGGCTGTCAAACGGGAGGAGGTGGGGGTTGCACAAGAGGCCAGAGTCAGAGGGACGGAGAGTTTGGATTGGGGACAGGGGGATGGGGGGATTGTAGGGCTGAAGGAGATCACAGAGGTAGGGAGGGGTAAGGCCATGGAGGGATTTAAACACAAGGATCAGGATTTTAAGGTCACTGAGGACAGGGGTTATGAGTGAGCAGGTCTTGGTGTGGCACATGATATGGGCAACCGAGTTTTGAATGTTGAAATTTATAGAAGTTGGAGGATGGGAGGTCAGCCAGAAGAGCACAGTAGTAATCGACTCTGAAGGTGACAAAAGCATATATAAAGGTTTCAGCAGTAGCTGAACTGAGGTAAGGATGGAGGTGGAAGATGTTATAGAGGTAAGTAGGCAG
Source organism: Somniosus microcephalus (assembly GCF_052327205.1). NCBI lineage: Eukaryota > Metazoa > Chordata > Chondrichthyes > Squaliformes > Somniosidae > Somniosus > Somniosus microcephalus. Next base: position 233,457,696 of record NC_140993.1, read on the forward strand.
TCTTTGTGATGGAGACCGTGACGGTCCGTGAGTCAAGATGGCGGCCATGATGGTCCGGTGCCGAGATCACTCTCCCTGTTTCGGGCGGCCAGCTCTCGCTGCTCGCTCCCGCAACCAGAGCGAGGTGCTCGGCGAGTCGGGCAGAGGCAGCGCAGTGAGCAGCAGCAGCAGCCAAGCCGACCCGCTGGAGCACATCGGCCGGCAGCTCCTCGGCGGGAAGGAATTCCGACTGGGAGGAGGGGAGCCGAGCATGGCGGCCAGAGGCCGACCCGTGGAGAGAGAGAGAGAGAGAGAAGTAGGCCCCGGGCCGTGGAGCCGGCGACGGTGAAGAGGAGGCTGAATTGGAGCATTCACATCCCGACGATGTGTTCGGCGAGTCGGGCAGAGGAGCGCAGCGCAACGAGCAGCAGCAGCAGACTCACGACACGCTGCAGCACGTCAGCCGGCAGCTCCATTTCGGGTAACTCGCAGTCCGGATGGGAGGAGGGGAGCCGGGCATGGTGGCCAGAGCGGGAGAAGCAGGCCACCACACGTGGAGCCGGCAACAGTGAGGAGGAGGCCACGGTGAAGAGGAGGACGGAGCGGCTGAGGGACATCGTGCTCCCACTGCCACGGGAAGCCACTGTATTGACTCTGAACGCGGCGCTGTATGTATGGCTGACACGTCCCTACGGGGAACAAGCATTCCATTGTACTCGTTACATATGGCAAATAAATCTAATCTGAATCTGAATCTGGAGTGGATATGGGATCAGAACTTCAGCCTGGGGTCAAATAGGATGCCGAGGTTGTGAACAGTTTGTTTCAGCCTGAGACAGCAGCCAGAGAGGAGGATGGAGTCAATGGGAAGAGTACAAAGTTTTGGCAGGGGCCGAGGATGATAACTTTGGTCTTCCCAAGATTTAACTGGAGGAAATTGCGATTCCAGAGACGGACAAGCAGCCTGACAGCACAGAAGCAGTGGAGGGCTCAAGCTAGATGGTGGAGAAGTAGAGCTGGGGGTCATCAGTGTACATGTGGAAGTGGACACCGTGATTGTGGATAATGTCACTAGGAGGCAGCATGCAGATAAGGAAGAAGAAGGGGTCAAGAATATATCTTAGGGGGATTCTCAGGGGTGGGAAGAAAACATCAGGGGCGAAGGTTATTGAGCAGGTTTGGATCGGTCAAACAAATTGTATAAATCTGTTAAATAAATGGCAAAAAGCAGAAGTTCCAGAAAATGTTGATAGCATCAAGCAAGAAGTTTTGACTTAAGTGGATGCTGCAGGCGCTGCTGGAGGTATTCCAAGTCAGCTGATTTTCAACTGGGATCGGATCGGCCTAAAGTCTGTTCCAATTTCTCACTGGCTGACAGCTCCAGAAGGAGAGAGTTAGATTGACCTCGTGGAGCTGGGGACAACTGGAAAATCACCACCCTGTAAACACTGCATTGCAATTCAGCTTTGCAGGAAATACAGATGCTTGCCAACCTGATTGCTGTATTGCACATGTACAGAATCATTGGGGCAACCAGATAATGATGACTGACAGTCGTCCAGCTCCCAGTAATTTTGTTTCTTCGTTGTCTGTTCTCAGTAGTGAATCTGATAGATGTGATTACTACGGTTTTAATCCCAGCTAGCGCTACCAGAGAGATTTTCAGCTACTGGCCCTCACAATCGGTTCAAAAGCTGTACTGAAGTCAGAATTCAAGCACCAGTGCACAAGTGAGGTGCAGCACCATCAGATGACTAGTCAACTGCTTTCCAAACTGGAAATGGATCTGTTTTTTTGTCCGTGCAAATGGGTGGTCACCATCCATGACTGCATGAGAGCTGATCACAATCGTGCTGTGAACGAATTTGAAATGACAGGCATTAAATCTCAGGTTGCAAACACTACAATCCTAGTATTTTACATTACTGGAACAGTGCTTTTAATGTAATTTGGGACTGAGCAATGCCACTTGAGCAAGTGTTTGGTACTTGTATAATGTTGTAACACTTCTGATCACTGTCGGTAATTTTCATTTGCTTTTGTCATTGTGATTGAGGCAGAACTATATCAGGAAGAAAAAAGGAAAGCTTCTGTAATACATCATTATTGATACGACTTTTGACAAACAAACAGAATAATACAAGATCGGGAACGGTAGCACAGTGGTTATGTTACTGGACTAGTAATCCAGAGGCCTGAACTAATAATCCAAAGACATGAGTTGTGGAATTTAAATGCAGTTAAATAAACAAATTTTGAATTTAAAAAAAAGCTAGTATCAGTAATGGTGACCATTAAACTACCGGATTGTCGTAAAAACCCATCTGGTTCACTAATGTACTTTAGGGAAGGAAATCTGCTGTCCTTACCCGGTCTGGCCTATATTTGACTCCAGACCCACAGCAATATGGTTGATTCTTAACTGCTCTCTGAAATGGCCCAGCAAGTTGTACTTGTACCAAACCGTTACAAAGAACTGCGGTTCAAGAAGGCGGCTTCCCAACGATGCCCACGTCCCAGGAACAAATTTTTAAAAATTAAAAACTGTCAGCATTTTGCTGAAGGACAATGGATTTCAGCTCCTGACATTATCAGGCATGGAGGTTGAAACATAGAAACATAGATAGGAGCAGGAGATAGGAGCAGGAGTAGGCCATTCGGCCCCTCGAGCCTGCTCCGCCATTCAATGAGATCATGGCTGATCATCCAAATTCAGTACCCTGTCCCTGCCTTCTCTCCATATCCCTTGATCCCTTTAGCCTTAAGAAATATATCTAACTCCTTCTTGAATATATTTAATGAATTGGCCTCTACTGCCTTCTGTGGTAGAGAATTCCACAGGTTCACCACTCTCTGGGTGAAGAAATTCCTCCTCATCTCTGTCCTAAATGGCTTACCCCTTATCCTTAGACTGTGACCCCTGTGTCTCCAGAGAATTTCTTGCTCATCACCCATAATAAACGAGGGCTGCAAGGGAACTGCCGAGTGAAAAGGTTTTTCATTCTTTTACTTGGATGGCCCTTTCCTTCCAACATGTTCATACAGCTTGCCGCAGTGCTGTCGTTGCCTGCCTTAACTTAATTGCATCATAAATTCCAGCGTTCATTGTTTGAGGCCTTGGCAGGTGCAGAACCCTGACGATGTGCAATAAATTGTTCATTAGTATACCATGCAAGTACTTTGTATAATATCTTTAATCCTGTTTGTGGCAGATCCATAAAGTTATGCAAGAGATGGAGGTTTTCCCTGAAACCTTCAGTTCCGTGCTTTACACGGCCTATTTCCAGCAGAGGTGGTCGGCCAAGAGGGGCTCCGTGGGGGAGATCACTTCATTAGCATTGCATCGGAGCCTCAGTTAAAAGTCTTGGGAAAGAACACCAAAGATCATTATTGTTCTGGAACAGTCTTAAGCATTTTGTAAGTCAAGTAGTTACTTGCTGTCCTACTTCTACGTAATTATCTCATTTGTAAAAAAAAAAAGACTGAACAATACAATCTGTTGTATTTTGCAGTTTTTGTAGTGGGCAGGAGGAAATGGTGAGCATCGCACATAGTCTGTGGCACAAAATGTTCTGGTGAAAAGGCCATTGTTAGTCCTGTGGCATACTATCCACTCACGTCACCCGTAATGTTACAAGTTTCCTAGGAGGCCAGGGTTTGTTTATGGACCCTCTCTTTTTGATATGTATCAAAAGGTGTGAATTAACAGTGCGTGGATAAAGCCTGAACTGTAGCGGTCATGTTGCTAGTTTGTAGCCCCACAAACACCGTTAATCCTGGATTCTGAAGTGCTTTCTGTAAGTTTGACAATGTATTAATAAACATTGGTTAGCTTATATTTTCACAGCTTTGGGTTATTTTTGCAGAAAAAATGGTGAAAAATGGTGAAAAACAGTGAAGCTGAAAACCCGTGGAGAAAGTACTCATTTTACAGTACTTGCTAAAACGCTGAATATCTTCCAGAACAGGGGAGGCAAAGGGAAACCAGTAAACAATTCACATAATCAAGATTTCAAGAAGGAAGGGCGTATAATTTGTCCATGGTTAACAGCAAATAAAGGCACGTGGACGAAGGTAACACTCTATGTCCCACTACAAGTAGGATAGGTTGTAGTATTTGGACTGTTCTTGTCGTTTGTACTTAGATTCATCGGGCTGGATTTTCTCAATGGGGAGCTTTTGGAGGCGGTACTCCCACTTGTCGGGTTTCATTCCCGCCTCCATCAACTTCTGGCCAACCCACACTATTTTCCCTTGATTGGCCTTGTTAAGCTTGCCCAGCAGGCTTAGCAGGCCAATTAAGGGAACGCTGGTTACAGAGAACGTCAACGTATGACGTTTCATCTGTCAAAAATTGTGACGCTGTCAAACAGTGACATTCTCTGTAGTATGATGAGTTCTTGAATACAAGAACTTTTGAATACAAGAACTCATCAAACCTCTTTCTTTTGCAGAAATTAGATGGTTGTTGCATTGGAGAATGCAATGGCCATCTGTCATCTCTACCGCGGAGGTGCGAGATTCTCCGCATACACACCGACTGAAGCCTGCAGGAAGAAACAAAGGTAAGTACACTTTTTCTACCATTTTGCACTTCCCTCAGATACTCACCTCTCCACACTTGCACCCATCACTGACCTTCACAGCACACTTTTGGACCCCTCTGACCCCCGCAGACCCACTACTCGCCTCGGTGACCCTGGCGGGTTTCGGAGACTTCGGGAAGCCCGCACTTATGTGGGCAAAGAGGGGATAATCCTATTTTCTGCCTGTTAACTATCTGTTAACAGGCAGTTAAGTGGCTGTAATCCCTTCCCGCCTCCAAGGAGACGGGACCCGGCGCGGGACGGCTACCCGCCTCCTGGCAAGATGGCATGGAGGCGGGTTGGGCACCCACTCCCAAATTCTGCCATTTTCCCGGCAGTCCCGTGTCCAAACCCGCCTCCCCAGGGCTGGCAAGATCACGCCCAGAGAGTCATAACGGCACAGAAGGAGGCCATTCGGCCCATCGAGTCCGTGCCAGCTCTCTATCGAGCAGTCCAGTCAGTCCCATTCCCCCGCTCTAGCCCCTTAGCCCTGCAAGTTTATTTCCCTCAAGTGCCTATCCAGTCTCCCCTTGAAAACATCGAGTGTCTCCGCTTCCATCACTTCCGTCGGCAGCGAATTCCAGGTCAGCACCACTCGCTGCGTAAAAAAGTTTTTCCTCACATCCCCCCCTGTATCTCTTGCCTAAAACCTTAAATCTGTGTCCCCTAGTCCTTGTACCTTCAACTAGTGGGAACAGCCTTTCCCCGTCTAGCCTATTCAAACCCGTCATAATCTTGTACACCTCTATCAAATCACCCCTCAACCTCCTTTGCTCTAATGAAAACAAATCCAGCTTCTCCAACCTGTCCTTGTAGCTAAGATCCCTCATCCCCAGAACCATTCTGGTAAGTCTCCTCTGCAGCCTCTCAAGGGCCTTCACATCCTTCCTAAAGTGTGATGACCAGAACTGGACGCAATACTCCAGTTGTGGACTAACCAGCACTTTATAAAAAGTTCAGCATAACTTCTCTACTTCTGTACTCAATACCTCTATTTATGAAGCCCAAGCTCCCATATGCTTTGTTAACCACTCTCTCAATATGTCCTGCCACCTTCAGGGACCTATGCACATTAACTCCCAGGTCCCTCTGTCCCTGCACACTCTTTAAAACTGTGCCATTAAGTGTATATTGCCTCCCCCGTTCCTTCTGCCGAAATGCATCACCTCACACTTCTCTATTAAATTCCATCTGCCACTTGTCTGCCCATTCTACTAGCCTTTCTATGTCCTGTTGCAGTCGATTGGTGTCATCATCACTGTTTGCCACACCCCCAAGTTTGGTGTCATCAGCAAATTTAGAAATTCTACTCAGTATTCTAATATCCAGGTCATTTATATATATCAAAAAAAGCAGTGGCCCCAGCACTGACCCTTGGAACACCACTGTCTACCATCCTCCAGTCTGAACAACTCACTGTTATCTGCCCTTAAGCCAATTCCTTATCCAGGCTGCCACTGACCCACCTATTCTATGAGCCTCAATTTTGTTAACCAGCCTTCCATGTGGTACTTTGTCAAATGCCTTCCGGAAATTCTTGTAGATAACACTTCTCAAGAGATGCAATCCTACTCGAAACAGTAGGTGACGAGAATAACAAGAGTTTGTAAGTAAATTAAAGGAGGAAATTTACATGTAAATGCCAAGTTTCCACTCTAGATGCCTTCCACCTATTCATTACTGTTTTCTGAAACCTTTTCTAAAGAGCGTCATCCCTAAAAAGTTAAATAAATCTTTCCCCAACAATGGCAATATTTGTGTTGCAATTACATCATTCAAGCCGGAAAGTGCTAATGCGTCACAACATTACTTGTACATAACAAATGATCTGTCGTTCTGCTGGGCCCTTCCCCATCCTAAAACAGTAATGACCTGTTTTCCCTCATGCCTTTCGACATATACATATTTGATTTTCTTAATCAACTCCCTGCTCTATGTAAAGAAGTTTCTGTGGGACTCAGTAGCTTGGACAAGACAATACCATTTGGTGCCTGATCTAGAGCAGGTTCCATGAAGTGAACAAATATGTCAAGCAGGGGAGCTTTGAACAATGATGGCCCAGGTAGTGGCCCATCAATCAAAGCACCTAGGGGAATCTGTACAGAGAAACTGTGTTATGCAGAGTAACGAGGGGAAATATCAAGCCCCTGTGGGGATTAAAGGTTTAAAATGAGTCAGTGTCACACTCTGACCTATTCTTAATGAATAAGTTCAGCATGATTAGTTGCTGCATTAATGAATGTAGTTAATAGAGTACAAAACTGGAACTGTGCGTACAGACTCCTCAGTTAAGGGGGGGCAGGTTTGTTAGCCAGTGCGATAGTGACAGTGTGTCTCAGTCTAATCGCTAACATTCTGTTTAAGGTGTGAACCTTGTGCATGGAGCGTTGGCGACTAATGTGGGAGTGAAAAAAAGGAGCCAATACATTTGTTTCATTCTAGCTATTCGACCAAAACATGTGAAGAGCTGCCTAAAATGGAGGAATCCATTTTTATTTCAATTTGTGGTTTCATGTGTGCTGCCTGCCCTCTACGTGGGCAGAGCTACACAGTGAGTATTAGCAGGCCATTCAATCATGGGTCATCAAAGCAGTGTCTGATCTGGTCCTCATCCATTGTGCACTTTCCAGCCTGGATAACGGGGTAGTGATCAGAAGCAGGACTCGTGGACAATTTCCTCTCCCTAGCCTAGTGGTCAGTTGTCGGAGTCCCCTAGCTGAGATCAGCAAACTCAGCACCACACATAACCATTCAGCAATGGGGGCCCTGATGCACTATCAATTGCTACAAAAGACTGGAGATTGAGAAAGTAATAAACAGGCTTTTATTACCAAAGAACAGAGCATGCCTCTTGTGGTTGCCTGGTATCCAAAAGGGCCGGAGGCTTCTGAGCAGCGACCTTTATACCCAGCCATGAGGGTGGAGCCAGGGGCGGAGTCAGCTGAGGCATGCACAGACAAGTACAACAATATGCAAGAGTGAACAACAGTACTAACAGTGAACAACAATACTAACAACAGTGGTTTACCACATTCACCCCTTGTTTAGAATTGAGTCCGGCGGGGTGAAGTGCACTAAAAATTCGTGTACTGAAGTCTATCAGGAGGCCTTGTAAGCCGTCCTGAGCGTCGCAGCAGCGGCGGTGATGGTGCAGCATCCAACGGTGAACCCGGTGTCTCGTTCAGAGGAGGTGTAGCAGGTGGCGGACCCTGGGGCTGCTGCATGCCGTCTACAGGGGTCAGAGCATGGGTAATGGGAGGTAGCGATGGTGGTCTCTCAGAGGCACCCGAAGGTGCGAGGTCTCGTGCGGGGACTGTGTCCTGGGGGTAGGCAGGAGTAGCGGTGGGTGGCGAAGAGGGTGTTTCAGGAGCACCTGCAGGTGCGAGGTCTCGAATGGAGACTGTGTCCTCCCGCCCGTCCGGGTACACCACGTAAGCATACTGCGGGTTGGCGTGGAGGAGGCTCACCCTCTCGACCAGGGGGTCCGCCTTATGGGTCCTCACGTGCTTCCGCAGTAGGACGGGACCTGGAGAAGTCAGCCATGTTGGTAGCGAAATCCCCGACGTGGACTTCCTGGGGAAGGAGAACATTCTCTCGTGAGGAGTGGCATTGGTGGGTGTACAGAGCAGCGACCGAATGGAATGGAGCGCCGCAGGGAGGACCTCCTGCCAGCGGGAGGTCGGAAGGCCCTTAGATTTTAAGTTTAAAAGGACTGCCTTCCAGACTGTCGCATTCTCCCTTTCCACCTGGCCGTTACCCCGGGGGTTGTAGCTGGTGGTCCTGCTTGTAGCAATGCCTCTCGCGAGCAGGTACTGCCGAAGTTCGTCGCTCATAAAAGATGAGCCCCTGTCGCTATGGATATAGCTAGGGAAACCGAACAAGGCGAAGAGGTCATTCAGACATTTAATGACCGTGGTACTGGTCATGTCCGAGCAAGGGATGGCAAACGGGAAACGGGAGTACTCATCAATTATATTGAGGAAGTACACATTGCGGTCAGAGGAGGGGAGGGGCCCTTTAAAATCGATGCTCAGCCGCTCGAAGGGGCGCGTGGCTTTGATCAGGCTCGCTCTGTCTGGCCTATAAAAATGCGGCTTGCACTCGGCACAGATCTGGCAGTTCCTGGTCATGGTCCTGACCTCCTCGATGGAGTAGGGCAGGTTACGGGATTTGATAAAATGGAAGAACCTGGTGACCCCCGGGTGGCAGAGGTCATTGTGGAGGGTCTGTAGCCTATCAACCTGCGCGTTGGCGCACGTACCACGTGATAGGGCATCTGGGGGCTCATTGAGTTTCCCGGGCCGGTACAAGATATCGTAATTGTAGGTGGAGAGTTCGATTCTCCACCTTAAGATCTTGTCATTCTTGATTTTGCCCCGCTGCTTATTATGAAACATAAAAGCCACTGAACGCTGGTCAGTGAGCAGGGTAAATCGTTTTCCGGCCAGGTAATGCCGCCAATGTCGCACGGCTTCCACAATGGCCTGGGCCTCCTTTTCGACAGAGGAGTGTCGAATCTCGGGGCCCTGGAGGGTCCTTGAGAAAAAGGCCACGGGTCTCCCCGCCTGGTTAAGGGTTGCAGCTAGGGCAAAGTCGGATGCGTCGCTCTCCACTTGAAAAGGAAGGGACTCATCCACAGCGTGCATTGTGGCCTTCGCAATGTCTCCTTTTATGAGAGTGAAGGCTGCACAGGCCTCTGCTGTCAGGGGGAAGGAGGCGGACTTGATGAGGGGTCGGGCTTTATCCGCATAGTTGGGCACCCACTGAGCATAGTAAGAGAAAAACCCCAGGCATCTCTTCAGTGCTTTCTGGCAGTGGGGGAGGGGGAGCTCCATAAGGGGGCGCATTCTATCGGGGTCTGGGCCGATGACTCCGTTCTCCACTACGCAGCCAAGAATAGCAAGGCGCGTAGTACGAAACATACATTTGTCTTTGTTGTATGTGAGATTCAGCCGCTGGGCCGTCCGGAGGAATTTCTCTAGATTAACGTCATGGTCCTGCTGGTCGTGGCCGCAGATGGTGACGTTGTCTAGATATGGGAAAGTGGCCTGGAGCGCGTTCTGGTCAACCATCCGGTCCATCTCCCGTTGGAAGACAGAAACTCCGTTGGTGACGCCGAAGGGAACTCTGAGAAAGTGATAGAGCCGACCGTCAGCTTCAAAAGCTGTGTACTGGCGGTCCTCAGCCCTGATGGGGAGCTGGTGGTATGCCGACTTCAGATCAATCGTCGAGAACACCCGGTATTGTGCTATCTGATTGACCATGTCAGATATGCGGGGGAGTGGGTATGCATCTAGTTGGGTGTAGCGATTGATCGTCTGGCTGTAGTCAATAACTAGGCGCTGTTTTTCGCCAGTCTTCACTACCACCACTTGTGCTCGCCATGGGCTGGTGCTACTTTCAATAATCCCTTCCTTCAGGAGTCTTGCTACCTCGGATTTAATGAAGCTCCTATCCCCAACACTGTAACGCCTGCTTTTGGTAGCGATGGGCTTACAGTCGCGGGTGAGGTTAGCGAACAAGGAGGGGGGGGGGACTTTAAGGGTGGAGAGGCTGCAAATGGTGCACGGCGGGCGATTTAAAAGCTGCTGGCTGCAGACTGTGAGTGGGGGGAGGGGTCCGTCATACGCTAATGTGACACTCTTAAGGTGGCACTGAAAATCCAACCCCAGTAGAACGGCAGCGCAGAGATGGGGCAGGACCAGAAGTTTAAAATTTTTGTATTCTGTGCCCCTTACTGAAAGGGTCACTACACAGTAGCCACCGACGTCCGCTGACTGGGCTTTGGAAGCCAAAGAGATCCGATGGCGCGTCGGCAGGACCGGGAGAGAGTAACTGCGCACCGTGTCGGGGTGGATAAAGCTCTCCGTGCTCCCGCTGTCAAAAAGGCAGGTAGTGGCGCGGCCGTTTACCGTAATATCCATCATGGACCTGGACAGTTGATGAGGGAGAGATTGGTCCAGCGTCACGGAGGCCAGCGTATGGTCGAGCGAGTCGATGTGGTCGTCAGATGAGGCGGTGGTTGAGTCCGGGTCCCCCGTGGTTGAAGTCGGAGGCGTCCAAGATGGCGGACAAAATGGCGGCGCCCACGGTCCCGATCCCCACGCGGCTGGGGGAGCCCAAGATGGCGGACAAGATGGCTGCGCCCACGGTTCGCACGCAGCGCTGCTGGCGTTAGCGGTCTTCCCTTTGCAGGCGCTAACGTAGTGACCTTTCTTCCCGCAGCCGGAGCAGGTAGCATTCTTCGCGGGGCAGCGTGCTCTAGGGTGTTTAGCTTGGCCACAAAAATAGCATTTTTGTGCCTTGGACATCGCTGCAGCAGTCGGAGGTGGCGGTCCCATGGCCCTTTCAGTAGGTCGATAGCCGCCGCGTAGGTCGTCGCATCTTGGATTAAAGTATAGACTTGGTGGCTCACCTTCGAGGCCAGGATTTTCAGTTTATTTTCATCAAGAGTCACGGTCGAGGCTTCCAGATACGCCTCAAAGCAACGCAGCCATTGTGCGAATTTAGTCGACGAACCCGCTTCTTGGGGGTCTAGGTCCAGGCATGTTGGTCTGAGGGCTCGCAGCAGCGCCTGCTGCTCAGCGTTTTGCGCCATCGGTTGATCAGCATCCGCAGCCAACATTTAACTTTGGTAATAAAATTGATGCACTATCAATTGCTACAAAAGACTGGAGATTGAGAAAGTAATAAACAGGCTTTTATTACCAAAGAACAGAGCATGCCTCTTGTGGTTGCCTGGTATCCAAAAGGGCCGGAGGCTTCTGAGCAGCGACCTTTATACCCAGCCATGAGGGTGGAGCCAGGGGCGGAGTCAGCTGAGGCATGCACAGACAAGTACAACAATATGCAAGAGTGAACAACAGTACTAACAGTGAACAACAATACTAACAACAGTGGTTTACCACAGGCCCCAAAACCGATCATTATTTTCTGTGGCTACTGGTGAACATTATAAAGCACAGTGAGTCTCAAGTCAAGACATTTATTGAATAGTAAATTCTTTGAAGAATTGAAAGCAATGCTGTGTTATTTAATTGTTTCTTTTTGGACTGAATCAAGCCTCCCTGAAAGTTTGAAAAGGCAGCAGACGGATCATCTGTTGTAGTCAAAGCTGGTCCTCAGTGGTGGAGTTTTAGTGCCGGATGCTCACAGCTGGGTCTGTCTAAAAATCTCCACAAGAAAAGGACGACGCATCTTCAAAAGCACAATGCCGAGATCTTTCAAATGACTCATTTTCTTTCATGGCGTCTTTTCAACAAGGTGACCAGTATTGTTAACTCAAAGTAAATTGCTTAAAGCAGTCAAAGGTACAGAGTCACTATAAGTTCAGCTCCTAGGCCCAGGGACCATTTTCTTCAACATTAAGCACGATAGCTTAAGAGCCTATTTATTGGTTCATACATGCACATATCCTTATGGTATTTGATCCAATATATATAGTGCTTTTTGAACTTTAAACTCACTCACCTTCCTGAAAGAATGTTCTTTTTCCCTCACAAAACAAGGGTAAATTGGGGCTTTGTTTTCTCTCCCCGATGGTTTTCTGTTTAATCCCCGGCCCTCGATTAGTTGTACAGTTCTTTATTTGTTACCATTTTATTGTTACGTTGTGGTACAGTTCAGCATTTGAGGAGTGATTCTGCAATCTGGTGCTCTCAGTGGCAGGAAGGGAACTGGATCCCGGGAAACCATAGACCGCGTGCGAGAAATGCTCTGTGAGCACTGGGAGATCGAAATCCTCCCTTTGATCTTATTCTTAAAACCCAAAATTCATATCACTTAAATAACGCTGCTAAATATCATCGACATTTTTCACCATTGTTGGTATCCTATGCTATGGCCCTTGGCTCTTTACCTGTGTCCCTTCAACAGAAACATTGGCAATAATAATTCTCTTATTTATTAGTCTCCTCATTTCTAAAGAAACAGTTCAAAAATACAACAGCACACAGAAAGAGAAATGACTCACTCTTTGCAACCTTTAGCACCACATACCATGTTAGTGATCATACTCGGGAAAGTTTACTTACAATTGTGCATGAATAATGACTAACACCATCTGTTCGATTCCGTTCTTTGGCCCTCTCTGTGCAGTTGTTTCCCTTATGCTTTTGGCCTGGACTAGGGAGTCTCCAGGAATTAAAGATTAATCTCCAGGTCACTGCTACACACAAAGGGTGGTGTAAGTTTGGAACACTCTTCCGCAAACGGCAATTGATGCTAGATCAATTGTTAATTTTAAATCAGAGATTGATAGATTTTGTTAACCAAAAGTTTTAAGGGATATGGGCCAGAGGCGGGTATATGGAGTTAGATCGCAGATCAGCCACGATCTCATTGAATGGCGGAACAGGCTCGAGGGGCTGAATGGCCTACTCCTGTTCCTATGTTCCTATTCTGCGAGCAACCCGAGAGGAAAAACCATAGGTGGCATTTAAAAAAACGGTATGCATTTTTTTTAGTAGTTATAAAAATATTGGAGAAGGATAAAAATAAAAGCTGTTTAACTGGGCGGGGTGCATGGCCAAGCGATGAAATCTTTAGGAATACTTCCAACCAGAGAAAGTACTACAAATATATTGGCCTAAATAGTCAAGTGCGACACCAGAGCCGCCGGTGCCACCGCGGGTTAACGGCCGCTGGCAATGGTGATGCCGGTAGGAGTGAAAAATTCGCGCTGGGCTGGGGACTAATGATTATTTACCCAGCGCTGAATTGACTAATGCCCTCCTGGTGGTGTTCGTCCCGGCATCAGGCCCAATGTGGCGTCCAGAAGCAGCATTGCAACTTCGAACAGCCTCTGACAGCGAGGCTGTGATTTTGCAAAGCATTGTGGGATCTTAAGGGCAATGCATTGTCATCTTCTTAAAAGAGCAATGCCTTCTGAAATGATAAAAATAGAAATGATGTAAAAATAGGCAGTTTTCAACCCTTAGAGCTCAACTGCCTTCTGAAAAAAATTTAACATTTGGAAAAAAAAAATCCCAAATGGGAGTCTTCAGCTCTTAAAGCTGAATTCCCCTCTGCACCTAAAAAAAATGGGAAAAAAGTGCTTCAGCACCAACACAAATGGCTCAGCAAGCCAGGGAAGGGGCACCCAGGGTCTCGCACGCAGCACTCCAGCTTTGTGCAGGGGGTCAACACTGCAAGAGAGGTCCTCTACCCACAGGGGCCAGGAGGCCCTCCTGAAAGAACGATGTGGGACCACATCACCGAGGCCGTCACTGCCAGCAGTGTCGCCCCCACCACCTGGCTCCAGTGCCCAAAGAATCTTGATGACCTCAAACCACTGGTCAAGGTCAGTGAATACATCTTCAAAAGCCGTCTCCTACCAACTGCCTCACTAGCCTCACACACTGCTCAATGCATGACTCCCCACAACACCCCAATCACTCACCTACCAACAATCTGTACCAAACACGAGGCACATCTCCCATTCCTAGCTTCACCTCACCCCCTTGGTGGAGACGGTGCAGGCCATTCTTGACAGGGGCATGGCTGAGCCCTTGGCGAGCGGCAAGGCTTAAAGGATACAAGGTGCTGGTATCCTCATACGTTATCCTCCTTCTCACATGAACCTCTTACTTTCCCACCCTCCCCTCACCACAACTCCACCCTTGTGCCTTCCTTATTTCACACACCCAAGAAATGCAGCCTGCCCAGCCAGTGGTTGACCAAGAAGAGGGAGAAGGGAGTGAAGAAGACGAAGCAGAAGAAACACCATCAATTGATTTAACACTCCCAGCCACCAGCTCCTCAAGGTCGACCAGCAAGGCCATAGCAGTCTCCCACCCTGAAAGTCAGCAGCCTTCCAGCAGCCATGCTGCAGCCACTGGGGTAGCCCCGCATGACATCAGTAGGATAGGCAAAGGCACACACAACACAGTCACTAAGGGAATGCATAAGGGTGATGAGTTGATTTCTTGATGTATAAAGTTGGATTGGAAAGTTTGCTTTGTGGTGACTTTTATTTCAGCATCGTGGCCAAGCGGACGCTGTGATGGTCAGAAACAGAGGGAAGGTAAGGTGTGGGACAAATGTTGAAAAGGGAATTGGGGTTGTTGTCACTGGGACCGCAGGCAGATGATTCCATAACAATGCTTTTTTCCCAGCTTTTTATTTTGACAGGTCGCCCACTGGTTCCCCACTGTGTCTAGACCTCGTCAGTGAAGTGGAGGCGGGAGGTCAATGACCATTGAATCAGCTGATGAGTTAACAGGCTTCAAATATCAAGTCAAAGCTCCCAGCTGATTGAGATATGTTCCCTTAACCACTGGCTTCCCTAAACTGCATTTCCACTACAGATTCAGGATGCTGCAATTCTTTACACAAGTCTCCATCCAGTCTGACCTCATTACGTCTCCCACCAATGACAGATCGCTTCTGTCATCTCAACTTTACCTGCCATCTATTCCATCAGCACAGTGCCCTTGAAACTCTCTCACCTTGGTCCTCAGAAAAGGTTTGCGCCACTGCACCCAGGTCCCTGACCACATCCCTGCTTGTATCCTCCTCTGCAATGTGCAACCAGACTGCGTTGATCTCCTGGGGAGGTCTCTTCCGCCCATTGGAAGGGAAGAGGACATCCCTGTTTGCAGTGACTCCCTCCATAAATACATGGAGGGAGTCATGGGAGAGCCTGGGTGCAGCCATGCACCTTTGTGCAGTGCTTGTCAGTGTTTGCAGCACCTCAATGCTGTAGAACACTGACAGCACAAATGTCAAAATAAATTTGCGCATGGTCCCTTTAAGGAAACCGGCCGATGACACATCATCAAATGACGTCATCGACCCACTTCCTTCAATTGGCCGGGAAACGCACTGGGCAGGCTTAACAAGGCCAATCGGGGAAAAATCATTTGAGAGGGGGCTGGAGCCAGCAGTGAGGCCGGGACCCGCCACGGACCCGCCGAAGTTGGTAAAATCCAGCCCCCTGTTTCTGAGCATTACAGTGTAAACTGCACCAATATCAGATAATCAAAGTCTAGATATGCCTTTCCTGACCATGAACCCAGTATCTGTGCCAGTGATAAAGGCATATCATTGCTAAAAGCAAGCCCCTGAGATATTAATGGTCAGAATTTACATAGGATTGATTGGACTAAATCTTTCAGAAACTCTCGTCTGACTTTAGTGTTAAAACGTGCAGCATTCACTCAAAGCTCCTTGGTATTTAATAAAAACATGACATTTATTTCATCTAATGCACCAAATACCAAATGTATTGAATGAGCCATCTCACTTGACAAACCAAAGATACAAGTGGGTAGCATTGCAGTACAGATTGGTGATGTTTTGGTTTTCAACAAGTAAATACTAGCTTATAAAAAAAACTTGTATTTCTATAGCGCCTTTCACAACCTCAGGACATCGCAAAGCACTTTACAGCCAATGAAGTACTTTTCAAGTGTAGTCACTGTTGTGATGTAGGAAACGCAGCAGCCAATTCATGCACAGCAAGCTCCCACACAACAGCAATGTGATAATGACCAGATCATCTGTTTTCAGTGATGTTGATTGAGGGATAAACATTGGCCAGGGCACCAGGGATAACTTTTACAACCACCTGAGAGAGCAGACGAGGCCTCGGTTTAACATCTCATCTAAAAGGCAGCACGCACCTCTGACAGTGCAGCACTCCCTCAGTACTGCACTGGAGTGTCAGCCTAGATTTATTTGTGCTCAAGTCTCTGGAGTGGGACTTGAACCCACAACCTTCTGACTCAGAGGCAAGGGTACTACCAACTGAGCCACAGCTGTTACTTATGTTTAAGGCTGCGAATTTCCTGGGAGCTGCTCCTGCTGCCCTGCCGTAACTTTGCCCGTTTCCGCCGCGCTTCCAACAAATTAAACAGTGCCGAGGCAGGAGCAGCTCTGAGGAAATTCCCATTATCTTTATGTGCAGTGTGCTCCTGTAGAAGGTGGTAACCCTACAATATCAGGTGATGTGAATATCAATATTGGGCTTTCGGCAGATATAGTTTATTGGAGGGTGGGAGGATTGGGACAGATGTTGGTAATGCAGGGGGGTGGGGGGCATGGACTAGTCAGCTGAAGCACTCTTCAGTGAGCTGCTGCTGAAGAGCTCTGGCTGCAGGTAGGTGATGGAACCCTCCTGCTTCATTGACATCCTCCAACGTCATCAGTGCCATCTTCCTCACCTTGCGGAAGGTCCTCGTCCAATGGTGGTTCCAGGTATTGTCCCCGTTGCATCTTTTGTCTTTCTTTACATCATGGAAGTACAGGGCAGAGTTTCAGAGCTATGATTTCCCCATATTATCGTCGTTGATCTTGGCTCAGCCATCAAACCTCCCAGCTGCTGTCTGTTACAATTTATATTGTGTGTTTTTACCTCACAACTAAAGAAACACCACTGCAGCAACACCTAGCAGGAATCTTTCTTTAGATTATTTCAATGATTTCATCTTGGAGTTGTGATAGGCTGGAAAATATTTACCTAAAACATGAAGATTACTTTCTCTTCACACAATGATATATGCAGTGACAGCTATTTTATTGCTTTCTCTCCCTAATAGCCTTTTCTCACTTGTACCTTATAGGTATGATTTCACAATCCAGTGATCCCAGCAGGGAGCACATCTCAGGACGATGTGGGTGCATAGCCCATGATTTTCTTCCAATTAGAATTAACGCTAGGAGTGTGGAATTGAGGGAATCACTTTAATTCTTTTAATATTCTCCACTGAAGCAGTAGAAGTGTGCCACTATCTTTTTATTCCTTAATAGGTTTGTTGCTTTATTTCCAGTATGTTCACCAGCAAATAACTATCGGCTGTTCCCCGAACCTGCAGATCTATGCCTTGAAGAACAAGGGGACGGCCAGCACATTTCTCCTGACCAAACACCCCCCGCCAGTTTGCGGGCAGCTGCATGGAAGTTAATGCACAAGGTTGTGATGGTGTCATCCATGAATTTTCTGTCATGTCCCCCCATTTAATACTCTTCTATTCACTCGCCCACATGAACTGGTGTTCGGGACTGCTAGGTGCCAACCTGCAATGGGACTCAGGTTAAAGAAACCATTGATGACCTTACTGTTTGCTTTTGTTCATTTTTCCCTGATGCCTTTATGGCAATTGCTTTGGTGTTGCCTTTTTTTACTCCTGTACCACAATGGGTCTCCCACTGGTAATTCCCCATTACCGCTATTTGTTTGGAGAAGGGCAGGACCAACAGAGGGATGCCAGCGGGTCAGGCTACACCAGAGGCACTTTGCACCCACCCACTGATACTCCCACACCAGAATACATAATCACTGGCACACGTACCTCCACTTAACAGGAGCAGTGCCAGCGGTGGTTTCCATTCACCAGGGAAGCTGCAACAGTTGCTGCGAGCAGACCTGCAGCCAAACGATACTGCCAGTGGCTCTTAAAGGTGACTACTACTTTCAAATATACGTATCAGGGTCAGTTCAACTTACTACTGGGAATATTGCGAATATCTGCAAATCAGCTATATGTAGATGTGTGAAGCAAATTACAGGTGCATTGTTTGCTTGATCATCAAGCGTTTATCTCCTTCCGTGTGGCTGCCTGACAACAGCACAAGAGGGTTCTGCAACTTAACAGAGTGACAGGATTCCTGATGCTGCAGAGGGTTATAGATTGCATCCACATTGCCAATGTGCCCCATCACACAATGTCACGACCTCCATGAAACAAAGGATTTAACTCTCTCACTGTTCAGACGGTCTACAGCCACTAGTACTGCAATAGGTAAGTAAATGTTCCTTTGCCCGGTGGCTGTCATAACACTTTCATGTTAAGGCAGTCCACCATCCTACCAATATTTGATCCTGAAAGCAAGTTTCAGTGTGGGGTTCAAGACCATCCTCTGCAACTATGGGCACGTTAACACCTCTGTACAATTATAGGACAACCGCAGAGCATGGATATAATGAGGAGCATGCCTCCATAAGAGTTACCATTGAATATGTTAAAGGCCCACTTCAGGTGCCTGGATCAATCTGGGGCTGTCCCATAACAGCCTGGTGAAAGTTTCCAGGATTGTTGCTATTTGCTGCATGCTGCACATATTGCTCTGAAATGGAGGCCACAGGGGAGGGAGGTCCCCAGGCACAGCAAGGGGACCAGCAGGAGGAGCTGGAACAGCCTGAAGAGGCATTGGAGGAGAACCCTCACCCAGCTGCAGGAGAAATCCATGCAGCCCTGATACAGACAATTGTCTTGTAACTTGCAAAGGTGCCTAAGAGTCATGCTTACCATCTACCCCTTAACTTCAGACCGCTCTCCCATGCATGCTGCAAGCTGTCCTGTAAGATGTTTGGTTCCTCAGCCACCATGAGCTGCTCCTGCTGACTTGTGCTCTGGGCTCATCCAGCGCACTCTCTTTAAAAAAAAAAAACCCCCAGGATATTTGTATCTAAACTGGTGCGTGTGTGCTGTGAAGTACTACTTAGATGGAGGCCCTGGTTTGTTGTCATCTAACACATCCAGAAAGAGTAAGACAGGTAACAACAGTGCCTTGATGAGCAGCCATCACATCATGCTTTCAAAAGAAGGAGTGGCATGGTACACGGCTTCAGCTTATGTTTTGTTAGCTGTTACTGAATCAGAGAATAGGAAGCGCAGCAGAAGTGGGTGCCAACCATGAACTTGTAGCCACCTCCCTTCCTACTCCCCTATCTCCAGCACTCTTTATGGACTCCCTCCCAAAGACTGTTCCCCAGATGTGAGAAAGGGGGTTCTCCTCCTGCCAGTGATCTCAATTGTTATGGCCAGTCTTTCTCAAAAAAAGAAGTGAAGGTGAGAAGCTCCAGAATCTCCAATGGCAGCCAGAAAGACCTTATCTCTGAGTCCCGATCCTATACAGCGCATTTTCTTGTCCCTTCCACTGGTAGTAGGCCCTGCCAGGGTACAGGCCTGTGCTGGAAGTTCCCCCAGCCCATGTAAATGACCCTGGGCAGGAAATCCCAGTGAGTCTAAGTGCATTGCTCCTGTCCAGCGCCGAGGTGGGGGACGGGAAATTGACCCATTTATTTTCCCTCCATCACTGGGCGGTCATAAAGATTAACAAACCATTAGAATGTTTTCAGTCCCCGCCACAAACTCCGTTCCCTAGCCATTGACTCCATCCCTCTCCCTAACATCTGCCTGAGACTGAACCACACTGTTTGCAACCTTGGTGTCATATTTGACCCTAAACTGAGCTTCCGACCACATATCCACAGCATAACTAAGACTGCCTATTTCCACTTCGGTAACACCGCCCGTCTCCACCTTTGCCTCAACTCATCTGCTGCTGAAACCCTTATCCATGCCTTTGTCACCTCTAGACTTGACTATTCCAACGCACTCCTGGCTGGCCTCCCACATTCTACCCTACGTAAACTTGAGGTGATCCGAAACTCAGCTGCCCGTGTCCTAACTCGTACCAAGTCCCATTCACCCATCACCCCTGTGCTCGTTGACCTACATTGGCTCCTGGTTAAGCAATGCCTCGATTTCAAAATTCTCATTCTTGTTATCAAATCCCTCCATGGCCTCGCCCCTCCCTAGCTCTATAATCTCCTTCAGCCCCACAACCCCGAGATATCTGCGCTCCTCTAATTCTGCCCTCTTGAGGATCCCTGATTATAATTGCTCAAACACTGGTGGCCGTGCCTTCTGTTGCCTAGGCCCTAAGCTCTGCAATTCCCTGCTTAAACCTCTCCGTCGCGCTACCTCTCTTTCCTCCTTTAAGACGCTCCTTAAAACCGACTCTTTGACCAAGCTTTTGGTCACCTGCCCTAATTTATGCTTATGTGGCTCGGTGTCAAATTTTTTGTCTTTTAAATACTCCTGTGAAGCGCCTTGGGACGTTTTACTACGTTAAAGGTGTTATATAATTACAAGTTGTTGTTGAATTAAGAGCTGCCACTCCTTCTGAAGTCTTCCAGCACTATTTCTGTTGACATATTTCTCCTTGATGAAACATTCTTGCAGACCTAATCTAACCAATGCCTCTCTGTCTTGCTGCATTAATTTTTTAGCTTGTATGGTATATTACTAGGCCTCTAGGACAGCCTGTCAAAGCCTATGTGTTGTGTATGTACCTTTAAGGGCATAACTGGTCTCAGACTGCAGTACCGGCAGTGACCACCCCTGTATAAAAGGCCCTAGCAGGCTTCTGTAGTTTCAGTTTCCAGGTTGTCTCCATTCAGTAAAGACTTGTTATAATCAACTCCTGCAGTCCGTGTCTTAATTATACACGGAGAGAATACTGGCGACGAGTAAGAAACAAACTTACCTGCAACTCGGCAGCACCTCAGACGACGTTATTGAAGGTCGAAGCCAGAAGAAAGAAAAAAAAAATAATAATCCAAAGGAACTCGAGAAACGGGCGTCGACCGTGGGCAACCGCCCTCCAAATCATCAAATTGAAAAGTTGCAGGAGAGACTGTCGAGAGCCAGGCTTGGTTCTCCAGTCTGTGGTTTCCCAGCTAATTGGGCTGGTGGCAGGGAGTGCACTGATCCTTCCTGGGCTGCGGCGGGCGAGAGCTCGATCGGGTGGCTCTGCAACGGGGCCGGGCAGTGAGTCGGGAAGCAGAGAGAGAGAGAGAGGGTGGAGCACACAGGGCGCGGCCGGTGCTTTGAAGCCGGGCAGCGTTCGGACCTAAGAAGAGGGAGGGAAGTGTCCCAGAGGGTCCGCTCCACAACGGGAACGGTTCTTCAATTAACGGAGCAAATATTGAAGCGCGATAGAAAAATAAAAATACCGCGGAGAGCGGCGTTGGCAGCAGCGATCGGGGAGGCACGAAGACCATAGGGCGTCGCCATTACAGGATAGTAAAAT
This sequence comes from Somniosus microcephalus, assembly GCF_052327205.1. Lineage (NCBI taxonomy): Eukaryota > Metazoa > Chordata > Chondrichthyes > Squaliformes > Somniosidae > Somniosus > Somniosus microcephalus. The sequence continues at coordinate 233,479,082 of NC_140993.1, forward strand.
AAATATAATCGCCAGCAACAGCATTGGCAGCAGCGGCGGGAAAGCGTGGGAGGCACCATCTTAACTCGGCGGGGAAGAAGGAAAAGCGCGGGAGGCGCCATTTTGATCCATCGGGGACGAAGGAAAAGCACGGGAGGCGCCATCTTAGATTTTCAAGATGCCAAAGACTGGCGATATCACTGCCTTCGATAATGCAATAGAAGACTGGACCACGTATGTGGAAAGAGTCAAGGTATATTGCGAGGCAAACGAAATAGCCGATGAGAAAAAAGCATCGGTATTGCTAAATTTAATGGGCGCAAGAAAGTACGGCCTATTGCGGGACCTGATTACTCCAGCCAAACCGAAGGCGAAGAGTTTTAACGAAATTCTTGCTATCCTACAGGAACACCTAAATCCTACACCGCTGCTGATAGCAGAAAGATTTAAATTCCACAGGAGAAATCAGCATAAAAATGAGAGCAATGCTGATTACCTTACAGAACTACGCAAGCTATCAAAGCACTGCCAGTTCAGAGCAGGACTAGCAGATACCTTACGGGACAAATTTGTCTGTGGACTCCTGAGTGAAGGAACCCAGAAGAGGTTACTCTCAGAGAAAGAGCTGATGCTAGATAAGGTTTTCAGCGTGGCAGTATCGTACGAAGCAGCAGCAAGGGGAGCTGCGGAAATACAACAAAAGCCACAGGAATACATCACCCACGAAATGACACGGGGATTTGCAAAATGTTATCGCTGCGGCAGAACAAACCATGACCAGAAGGACTGCTGGTCCAAGGACAAAATATGCAGGCAATGCGGAAAGATGGGACACATTGCACGAGTTTGCAGGTCTGGGAAGAAGACCAACGACAACAAAAAGGCTACTAAGGAGCCGTACAGGAAAGTACAAAAGATGACGGACAGTAGTTCCGAAGACCAGATGAGCGATAGTGAATCCGGGAACAAGAGACTAAGCTGTCTCAAACTTCACAACGTAATCGCTAAAGAGAAATACCGAACCATTTGGGTCACCCTCACGATAGCAGGGTCCCAAGTCAAAATGGAATTGGATACAGGATCAGCTCTAACCGTCATGAATCGATGAGACTACGAGCGGCTATTCACACATACCCTTGAGAGAGACATCCATTGTCTTGAGGACGTATACGGGGCAAAAAGTATACCCCAGAGGGAAAATAAGGGTGCCTGTCGAATACAACGGCAAGAAAATACAGAAATTGTATCTCTACATTCTGCAAGATGGTGGACCACCGTTATTGGGACGTGAATGGATCAGAAAGATAAGTTTAGACTGGCACTCCATTCAGGCACTGACGGTGGCTGGTAAAAAGGATGACGACGTCACTCCTGGACGATTGTCAACAATCTTAGCTGACGCCAAAGAGGTATTTCAACAAGAACTGGGCACTCTTAAAGGCGTAACCGCCTCGATAAAAAGAGGAGAATGCAATTCCCAAGTTTTTCAAAGCAAGACCGGTACCATATGCAATTCGCCCAGCCGTCGAGGCAGAGCTGGAGAATCTGGAGAATGCAGGCGTGTTATCTAAGGTAGACTGGAGCGACTGGGCGACACCCATCGTTCCTGTCATGAAGAAAACGTTAAACAATAAGTCTGAGGAGCCAAGGAAGGTTTGCATCTGTGGGGACTTCAAGGTGGCTGTGAACCCAGTCCTTCACACAGTACAATATCCTCTCCCGAGGATAGAAGATATTTTCGCCTCACTATCTGGAGGGAAGCGTTTTACAAAAATTGACCTAGCACAAGCATATTTGCAGATGGAGGTTGAAGAATCCTCTAGGAAGTATCTCACGATAAACACTCTCAAAGGTCTTTACCAGTATAATCGACTGGTATTCGGAGTAGCATCAGCTCCGGCGATATGGCAAAGAGCGATGGAACAAGTCCTGCAAGGGATTCCGAGGACTCAGTGTTACTTGGACGACATCCTAGTGACAGGTGAAGATGACAGTGAACACCTTGCCAACCTAGAGCAGGTGCTCACTAGACTGAGAACATGGGTTACGAGCCAATCGCCCCAAGTGCGAGTTTTTTAAGAAACGGATATCGTATTGTGGCCACGTGATTGATGAAGAGGGGTTGCATAAGTCCCCTGACAAAATTGAAGCGGTAGTTAAGGCTCCAGCGCCTGAAAATGTGTCGCAACTGAGGTCATTCCTCGGATTGGTGAATTACTACCATATGTTTTTGCCAAATTTGTCCACAATTCTGCATCCACTGAACGCCCTACTACGAACGGGAGTAGCATGGAAATGGAGCGATGAATGTAAGCGGGCCTTTCAGAAGAGTAAGGACCTAATCACTTCAAGAGAAGTATTGGCTCACTACAACCCATCACTACCGATAAGACTGGCGTGTGATACGTCTCCCTACGGCATTGGGGCGGTATTGTCACATAAATTCCTTGATGGTTCAGAGAGGCCGATAGCTTTTGCGTCACGCTCGTTAACTTCAGCCGAGCGTAACTATGCCCAGATTGACAGAGGCCCTCAGCCTGGTGTTGCGGGGGGGGGGGCGGGGGGGGGGGGAAGAAGTTCAATCACTACCTGCACGGTCAGAAATTTACTCTACTAACTGATCATCAACCTCTCGTCTCCATTTTCAACCCTCAGAAGGGCGTACCGATAATGACGGCACAACGGCTACAGAGGTGGTCCCTTTTCCTAGGGGCACACCAATATGACATCGAGTACAAAGGAACTAAACAGCATGGGAATGCTGATGGATTGTCGCGCCTACCGTTGCCGACAGTGGAAGAAGAACTGGCAGTGGATCCAGTGGAGTTATTCCACTCGACTATAGTCGAATGTCTCCCTGTGACGAATGCAAACATAGAAAAGGAAACACGAAATGACCCGACACTCTCCTGGGTCTATGATTTAACGGTGAAGGGATGGCCAGCACATGGCGAACCACTGCTGCCAGCATTCTCGCCGAGAAGAGAACAGCTGTCAGTGTGCAGAGGAACCTTGATGTGTGGATCCAGAGTAGTAATTCCACCCAAATTGAAGGATAGAGTGCTCAATGAGCTTCATGAGGGTCATCTGGGAGGGGTAAAAATGAAGAACTTAGCCAGAGCGTTTGTGTGGTGGCCGGGAATCGATAGAGAAATCGAAGAGATGACCAAGAGCTGTACAGGATGCCAGAAGGTCCAAAACGCCCCACCACAACCCCCTCTACATCCATGGGCGTGGCCCTCATCTCCATGGCAAAGGGTGCACATTGATTTTGCTGGTCCCTTTATGGACTCGATGTTTTTAATTGCGGTGGATGCACAAAGTGGCCAGAGGTAATAAAAATGTCCTCAACCACCACAGAAAAAACTCTCTCAGTCTTACGAACCATATTCGCCAGGAATGGGCTGCCTGAACAGATTTGCTCTGACAATGGACCACAGTTTGTGTCTGAAGAGTTCCGGAGGTTCTTAAAGAACAATGGTGTTGAGCATTACCCATCCGCCCCATATCATCCAGCCACTAATGGATTGGCTGAGAGGTTTGTTCAAACATTCAAGAAGGCTATCAAGGCAATGTGTAATGAAGATATACCCCTACAACACAAGGTGGAGAACTTTGTTTGCCTACCGGAATGCGACACATGCGGTTACCAACCAAACTCCAGCCATGATGTTCTTCAATCGAAGACTACGATGCCGCTTGGATTTGGTTAAGCCAAACGTCAGAAGAGATGTGGAGAACAGGCAGTTTCAGAATATGAATGAAAGGCCGACCAGGAGTTTTAAGATAGGTCAACCAGTTTTGGCCCGGGACTACCGCACAGAGAAATGGCAGCCAGGAACGATCTGCACACGGCAAGGACCTCTAATGTATACCGTGGACGTTGGAGAGAGCATTGTAAGACGCCATGCTGACCAGATTCTAGAGTCACTGGAAAACGTCAACTCCACACCATGATCTGATACACCTGGCGATGAAACCGAAGTACCAATTGCATCTACCGCAGAATCGGTGATATTGGAAGCAGACGAACCAAACAACGACATTGATCCCGACTCAACCTTGCCAGAAGAACCTGATATCCCAAAGAGGCGTTATCCAGACAGAATCAGGAAGCCTCCTCAAAGACTGAACATATAATTGCTTAACTTCAACCAATGTATCTAACAACCGTAATTGTAATTGTAATTAGTTATTATTTAGTTGTTAAATGAATGTTATGTACTGTTTATCTAAAAGGGGAGGAATTGTTGTGTATGTACCTTTAAGGGAATAACTGGTCTCAGACTGCAGTACCGGCAGTGACCACCCCTGTATAAAAGGCCCTAGCAGGCTTCTGTAGTTTCAGTTTCCAGGTTGTCTCCATTCAGTAAAGACTTGTTATAATCAACTCCTGCAGTCAGTGTCTTAATTATACACAGACATAATACTATGTACTCCACGTGTTGCTGACAATCCGGTCAAGCTTATGTAACATTCCACGTCACAGACAGTCAGTTCAAGGTCATGCCTGCTAACTTTTGCTACTGAGCCTCTTTAGTGTCGAGGTGCTGGGAGGGGCAACAACATTTTTGCATGTCTAGTGAAATTCAACCAACAGGGCAAAAAAGGCTTACTGAACAACAGCCCAGCTGCCTCGTCGAGTATTAAAGCAGCTCTCTCTTCTTAATCTCTGCACAGACCGGAGCAGTGGATAAGAATTAGCAGACAGACAGTGATTCAGCACCAAGCCACATGACGTCTAAAATTGGTTAAAGGATTTTTCATACTTTGAAATATTCAAAACTTAAATTTCTTCAGAATCACTCGAATTGTTTATTTGCATATTTAAAAAGTTACCTCATGTTGCTCGTTGTACCTGGTACAGCTAGATACAATGGGGCAGTAATTCCTCCCCAAACACGTGAGTACGGAAGGGGTACTCACACGTCTGGCCGGAGGAAATGCCGGTTTTCAGCATGCACAGCGCATGTGCTGAAAACCGGCATTTCCTCTCCTCTAACCCAAGAGGTGAAGAGGCTAGCGCGTGCGCTGTAGGGGGCAGTGCATGCGTCTTGGATTTCCTCTGTTTTGGGGGATTTGCGCATGTGTAAAGGCCTCCGGTCTTTACGCTTGTAAAAAGCACATGTAAGTTTTTATTTTTTTTTATATACAGGTAAACTGGCCTAGAAATTCAGTCACGTTTGCGCCCACTTATTGGCTATAAAGTGGTTTGCGCCTGAAGTTTTTTATCGCCCGAAATTCAGATGGACCCTAACATCGGCGTTAGCCGGTAGCGCCGCGCCGGCACCGATGACGTCATCGGTGTGCGCAGCGCCCCGGTTGCAATGCTATTCCGGCCTGATGGCCAAATTCAGTTGCGGCTGCCTCGCCCGTGGCAGCCGCAAACAGCATTTGTGAAACGGGGTCTTGCAGCTCCGAAAGGCCGGCGCATAAAGGTGGAGCGGCGGCCGGCCGCTTTCCCGGCGGCCGCCTGCCCGCACCTCCCTCCCCGGACTCCTGCACCACCCCGCCGCGGCATTGATGTCTGAGTCCCGCGAGCCCGGCACTTCTCCGTGGTGCCGGGCTCATTTGCCGGGGGAATCCACCGGTGATCTGACGGCTGCAGGCAGCTCCTCCTTAAGAGAAGGAGGAGGCCTGCAGTACCCCAGCCTGCCGCACCGCATCGGGTGCCGCAGCGGGAGCTGGACGCCTGAAAGTGACATTCATCGCCCCTAGCGAGGCGGCCAAACCCTGCAATAGCGCCCGCCGCCGTCTTGGCCCGTCGCAACTGAATTTTAGGCGGGCACTACGGGAATCCTGGCGGGCGCAAAATTTCGGGCGCAAAAGACCTGGCGGGGCCATACCGAATTTCTAGGCCGTGGTGTTTTAGTGCAATTTAGAATTTTTTTCCCCACAGGTTTATTATTTTAAAGAATCTACAATAAGGTCAGTTTAGTTTTAGACCCTTTTTATTAAAAAGTTTTTTTTTTTCAAAAAAAATTGTTTAAATTATTTTATTTTTTTTAAACTTATTTATACTTAATTTAATGATTGGGATGTTTTTTTAAATTTTATTTAAAGTTTAAGTAGTGTTTTGGGGTGCAGTACTTCTCATGAGTTTGACAGTTATGAATGAAGTTTCCCCTCCCCTGATTGGCTGAACAGTGCTCACCTGATCCCAGCCGGCACATCGCACTAACTACGCCGCTGGGTCAGGTTAGCACAGCGCGCCAACATCAGAACCGGGCCACTGACAGGAAATCCACTGCGGGCCAGGTTTCAGATGTCGGCGCGCAGGGTGAGTGCACATCGGGGGCTTGCACGCGCGGCAAGCCCCCAACACCAAGTTCTGGGCCATTATAGATCATGTTACGCTAGTTCCCTTTTAGCTGCAGTGAAATAAAACTTAACACTGCAATTCAAAATTATGTGGTTTGATTGCTGGGACATACTTTGAAAGGCTTTGGAGAGGGTACATCAGAGATTTACTAGAATGGTTCCAGTGATGAGGGATTACAGTTATGTGGATAGACTGGAGAAGCTGGGGTTGTTCTCCTTCCAGCAGAGAAGGTCAAGAGGAGATTTGACAGAGGTATTCAAAATCACGAAGGGTTCAAATAAAGAGAAACTGCTTCCAATGGCTGAAAGTCGAAAGCCCTTTAAGATTTAAGGTGATTGGCAAAAGAACCAGAGGCAACATGAGGAAAAACCTTTTATATGCAACGCTTGGTTAGGATTTGGAGTGCACTGCCTGATAGGGTGGTGGATACAGAGTCAATAGTAGCCTTCAAAAGGGAATTGGATAAATACTTGACAGAGAAAAAATTGCAGAGATATGGGGAAAGAGCGGGGGAGTGGGACAAACTGGACTGCTTTTTGTAAGAGCTGGCACAGACTTGATGGGCCGAATGGTCTCCTTCTGTGCTGTACTATTCTATGATTTTATGCTGTCAAATTTTATGGTGTAAAATTTTTTGTCTAATAATACTCCTGTGCAGTGGCTTGGGATGTTTTACTCCATTAAAGGTGCTATATAAATACAAGTTGTTGTCGTCTGCCATAATGCTCAATCTCGCCTAGAACTAAATAAAACTCAAAACATTCTTTGTATGTTCTATACAATAATATGAGTTAGTGGATGTTTCAAAGAATGCAGCTGACTGTTAATGCTGTCACCTGAAGCACTGATGTTTTTTGGGGCACTGGGCCCAGACAATCGAGTGCAGAGCACTATGGCTTCAGCCACACATCATAGTGGAGGCTTAGCACACACAATGTGGGCGGGGAGCATCTAACACAATGGAGGCCTCTGCACCAATAGTGTGCAACTTTCATTCAGGTACTAAAAATTTATTTAAAGTAGGGAGTCCTCCCATGATGCAGCTTGTGCACCTAAAAAACAAAATGGTCACTTTTACCTCGGCCTCCCTGACAGAAATGGGGCGTTAGTGCTGTCAAAATAGCTGTGGTCAACTTACCACCCCGTTCCCACTTGTCTGCAATATTTACTGGGGCCTTCCACTGGGTGGCCCAGGCATTAATGATCCTTCTAATGTTTTATTTTGGGTGCGCAGCCAAGGGGCTGCGGGGTCCACACAGTTTCGTGCGCGCGAAACCTAACATTGGAAAAGCCAGTCCAAGGCTGCGAGGGACCGGCAGAGAGCTGCACAGCTTAGATGGAACGTTGCCAGGCACCCACCTGAGTTAGGTGGGAGACTCATTCATTTGTCATTCATGGGATGTCGGCATCGCTGGCACAGTCAGCATTTATTGCCCATCCCAAATTGCCATTGAGAAGGTGGTGGTGAGCTGCCTTCTTGAACCGTTGCAGTCCGTGTGGTGAAGGTACTCCCACAGTGCTGTTAGGGAGGGAGTTCCAGGATTTTGACCTAGCGACGTTGAAGGAGCGGCAATATATTTCCAAGTGAGGACGGCGTGTGACTTGGAGGGGAACTTGGATGTGATGGTGTTCCCATGCACCTGCTGCCCTTATCCTTCTAGGTGGAAGAGGTTGCGGGTTTGGGAGGTGCCGCCGAAGAAGCCTTTGTGAGTTGCTGCAGTGCATTTTGTAGATGGTACGCACTGCTGCCGCAGTACACCAGTGGTGGATGGGATGCCAAGCAAGCAGGCTGCTTTGTCATTGATGGTGTCGAGCTTCCTGAGTGTTGTTAGAGCTGCACTTATCCAGGCAAGTGGAGAGTATTCCATCACACTCCTGACTTGTGCCTTGTAGATGGTGGAAATGCTTTGGGGAGTCAGGAGGTGAGACCAGCCTCTGACCAGTTCTTGTAGCCACAACATGTGTGTGGCTGGTCCAGTTAAGTTTCTTGTCAATAGTAACCCCCAGGATATTGATGGTGGGGAATTCGGTGATGGTAATGCCGTTGAATTTTAAGGGGCGGTGATTATACTCTCTTTTGTTGGAGATGGTCATTGCCTGGTGCTTGTGTGGCGCAAATGTTCTCTAAGAAAATCTGAGAGTCATGAAATCCTGATACAATTTTGGGGGACAACTGGTTGGACCATGCACTGTTCACATGTACCAAGTGGAGAAAAGGAAGAGGCCTCAAAGAAGTAAGTGAAAAATGTGTTTTATGGGGCCAGAAGGAGCGCTCATCATGGTTCCACAAGAATAATGTGGACCCCTGCCACCCTGGACTTCCCCACCCTCCCCTTGTGATTTAGTTCCCCCTCTTCCCAGGACCTACCACACAATATTGCGCCAGCCTGGAGCCAGGGAGCTGCAAGCCTGTTTGGTGTGTGCCAGTTGCTGATGGGATGGTAAGGATGCCTGGCCATCGAAATGGACCAAGACTGCTGCCGGCAGCATCAGGCAAGCTGGTCTGTGTGCTCTGCCAACTGGCCACCCAAGAGTTAAAATATACCCTTAAGAGCCATTAACAATGGGCAACGAAGTCAGGGCCCGTCAAAAAGCTGTTCAGTTGTCCTGGATGGTCCTCTCCTTGCCAGAGTGCTACATTGACTTAGGAGCACTCTTTGTTCTAATCTCTAAATTCTTCAATGGGGATTTTGTGGCTACTTATATCAGGTCCACTTATTGTTGAAGATTTAATCATCAAGAAATTGTTTATTTAGCAGTTGAACTCAACTGCCGTCAGTCATGTGAAGCGCATGTCCCTGTACTATCCCTTGTTGTGTGCCATGTGGTGAATGCCTGACCTGACAATGGAGTTTTACCAACCGAACTACGATTATACAGTAGACATTGCAATGAATCATAGAATGGCTACAGCACAGAAGGCGGCCATTTGGCCCGTCGAGCCTGTGCCGGATCTCTGAAACAGCACTTCAGCTCGTCACACTCCCCCGCCCTTTCCCCGTAGCCCTGCAATTTTTTTTTCCAGGTACTTATCCAATTCCCTTTTGAAAGCCACAATTGAATCTGCCTTCACCACCCTTTCAGGCAGTGCATTCCAGATCCTAACCATGCGCTCCGTAAAAAAGTTTTTCCTCATGTCGCCTTTGGTTCTTCTTAAATCTGTGTCCTCTGGTTCTCGACCCTTCCGCCAATGGGAACAGTTTCTCTCTATCTATTCTATTTAGACCCCTCATGATTTTGAACACCTCTATCAAATCACCTCTCAACCTTCTCTGCTCTAAGGAGAACAACCCCAGCTTCTCCAGTCTATCCACGTAACTGAAGTCCCTCATCCCTGGAACCATTCTCGTAAACCTTTTCTGCACCCTCTCTAAGGCCTTAACATCCTGTCGATGAACTGCCGATATAAAATAAGTAGCTGCTTTGTGGACTGTGTGTTGCCATCCCACCTAAATTCCGAAACCTTATGATCCAGAAACTGGATGCCGGTCATCCTGCTACAGTAACAATGAACGGATTAGCTAGAATGTGGTGGCCTTCCCTAGATTTGCAACATAGAAGATGCTGACATACGTGTCAAGCCTGTCAGATCAACATATCTGTAAACTCTGTGGAAACTACTACTTGGCAATGGCCAACAAAACCATGGCAGCGTCTTCATGGTGATTTTACCGAACTGACGATGCAGAAACCTGGAGCAGGGGAAGCCTGAGGCCTGAACTTTCCTTGTCAGGTTTGGAGGAACAGGATTAAGAATCTTACTTGTTTGGGCACCTTATGGACTCTGATCTTCTTCCCGCTGAGAATGCCTGCTCCTCCTAGTCCCACAAAATAATGCTTACACTTCCCTGTAATCTCCCCCACTTCTGCCCGCCAGGTTGTACAAAGTGAAGCCATGGGTCGTTGAAATAGCTTCGGGGTCCAATGTATGTCATAGGACCCCGCCCAAGTAAACAGCGGTGTTAAAATGGCCATGGGTCAGTAAAAGAGCAGTTGGATTTTAACTCCTGTTCGCTCGACTTCTGCCAGGCCCAGGGAATAAAAATTCCCCCTCGTGTGTCTGAACTAAAACCTAAAGCTGCTCAAGCACACCTACATGTTGCATGTGTGACAGACACCGCTGGCCATTTGGAGACAGATCAGTATCATACTGGACAGATGAAACACCACAACAGCTGCGCAGCCAGTGGACGCCCAACAGAAAATAGTTCCAAACAGAAAAGCACTTGATGAGTCTTTCAATCAAATAAACAGAGGCTGATGAATATCTGAGCATGAATCCAAGGCAGTAAACTTCTGGAAGTTGGAGGTCAGGTGAAATCACAAACCATCAAGCAGCGCATCACTTGAATTCCAAAATGACTGCAACATTGAAACCACATCCAAGTATGTTGTTTTAAAAAAAATAACCCTTGCTGTGAAGTTCAAGGGATTTATTTCAGTCTTGGGTTCTATTTTCATGGTGGATTGCAGCGCCACCACCGGCAGATGGGTGTAATTACACCATGCAAAGTTTACATAGGCAGTTTCCATTATAAAGGTGAACATAGGAATTTATAACAGAAATATAAAAATAAAGGCAAAATGTGTTGCTTATTAAAATGGGTACTGAATTACACCTGTGCACCCTGGTCCAATTATCCCCCTCCCTCTAACCCTGCTTCACCTGAAGACTATACTTGGTCACTAGAAGGGTACAAATGGGAGCCGGATGATTCCCTCCAGGTGGAAGATATCTCGAGTAATAGAAAGTGGATGGGTTGATGGGGATGGTAGTACCAACCACCGTGGTCTCCTGGAGCTTGCTTGATCGACTGTGGAAGTCAGAGAGGAATTTCTTAGTTGTTTTTCTGAACTTATCCTAAGATTATTTTCTGTTTTTGTATGTTTCACTCCCAGAGATCGACTAGTAATTTATTATTAGTACGCGCAGTAACTGTCATTTTTTTCTGTTAGAAATTTTAATGTGTACATTTATAATGCAAACAGGCTATGTAAAGTTGTCACACTGTAATTTAATCCTCCCGCCAGTGGTAGCACTGGAGAGCCACAGTTTTATATCTCACTGGTCCTTTGTCTGTGCTGCGCCAAAACACCTGAACTCCAATCAATTCTACTTCTCTGCTACCAAAGTTCCTGCAATGTTTACTATTTAACTCTAAATACTATTAAATCAAAGTATATCAAAATTGTACGGTTCTCAAAATTCCCACATTCCCCAAAAGTTATGGATAAAGGGGCCCTTGTTGAAAAGGGTACCCAAAATGGCTTCTGCAACCTTGTGACCAAAAGCACAGGATTTTAAAAGCAAGGCCCTGCAGAAAAGGGCAGGCACTTTTCAAAGCCTGAAACAATACCTAAAATGCATGAATCTGTGAAGAGACTTTGTGGAGCCAGACAGCTAAAGCAAACACAGAATATGCATTCATTCACCTTGAAACAGATCAGGTTAGAATGGGCCTAAATCGAGGCCATTAGGTTTCTGCATATTTAATCAGTAACAGCTCACAATAGCCATCAAGCCAGGATGAGGACAATTAAGTTTCATAAATGACAAACAGCCAGGACATCGAAACCATTAAACACGGAGACAACCACTCTAGAAGTCATTAAAGTAAATGGATGTAATCATTTTAAACAAGCCCGCCAAAAGTTAGACAAAGGACTGACCTGATTTGGTGCGCAGATAAGGAATGAAGAATCGGGTATAATTGTAGGCCCATCGGTAGTGATCGCTCTCTCTTGCTCTTGCCTCTTATCATTTGGCCTTTGGCCTGCTGCCTCTCGTTCTCGTGCCCTGGCCTCGTGGTGGGCTCTCTTCTCACTCCCCGCGCCGCTCAACACCAAGGACGCCCATTACTACACCGGAGGTCCCAACGCGGGAGGAGAATGAGACCCGAATTCAAAAACACATAGGACACACAGGCCACAAACGGGCAGACGAGACAAGACAAGACGAAGAATATGGTAAACCGATAAAGGCAGAGAAGGGCAGCGAAAAGACGCATTGGGGGCCAAACGCCTAGTTATAAGCTGGCGTTTGACGAATAAACTGGCGTTTGAAGCATGGGTAGTAAAATCAGTTTAATATAAACCGCCAACCGTTTTAAAAACTCGTCAGCGACTAAATCGCCTGAGGAAGAAGACGACGAAGACGCGACTCGATGACGACATTAGCTGAGGAAAAGGAGGGTGATTTGCATAAACAACTCCACCGCCACTCCCTGTGACCACGTGGTGATGAGACACCCCAAAGGACAGCAAGAACGAACCCCAAAGTCACAACCGCTAAAAGTCAACAGGTTTCGAATTGGTGAGCATAAATCCCTGGCCACTCATAGCTTAATCTAGTTAGGTATAGGGGTGGGATAAGGATAAGAGGGGATTTTAATGTATTTGGTTCCCTCGATGTGCCGTGTGTTCCCCATTCCCATAGAAGTGTATTATTTTTATATGCCTGTAATCAGCTTAGTAATTCTCAGTATTGTGTTTTATTCTGTCTTTAATAAAAAATTACGGTTTTCTTGCACCGAACCACTTGTCGACTCGTTTTTCTGTATCGCCGCCTGTACCTAAGTCAGGTGTCTAGAACCCAGGGGTGTGGGAGCGATTCGAACTGCTCAGACAGTCAGAGGCGAAGCTGACTGGGCACATGCCACCCCCTACAAAATACGGGCAGAACTTAAAATGGGGATTGAATTATGTCTATGATTCTGATCAAATTATTCCCTGCCCTCTAATCCTGCTTCACCTGACCTGATGACAGCACTTGATCTCGACTTCCCAGGGTAGACTTTTAAATTGCCGCCCGGTCGTAAATCTGGCGTTATAGATCGGCCACTGGTTATAGAAACTTCCCAATTTCCATTTGGAATGCCACAGGACCTCAACTAGTGTTAAGCGTTTCTTCCACTGCTTTTTAGCACACTCGTTGATATTTGCAGTATTTCAGTTAAGTCATAAATCTGTTTAAAGTAAAGGGCTTTGCCAAAATAGCACTCAAGGATTTGACACAGCACAAAAACAGCAGAGAAATTTCAGCCCATATAAGCAATTGAAAATGTAATCTTGAGGCATTACTACACCAAATTAAGCCAATAACACTGGTATAAAAGACAATTCTACACATTTCTAGAGGCCTTGCAACAGCTAAATAAAACAGAGATAAATTTAAAATTGGTACAAGGTTTACAAGAAAGCTCCTTGATGTGACATACTGTCAGAATGATGTTGACTTGCCTCAATGCACAGAGCGCCCTTATTCATTAATCCAGAAATCTTCTAATCTGGATTTGTATAACTGTGCATGGATTGGAATTGTATAATCAGAGAGCAGAATATAAAATCATTAATCTGTTTATATTGTGGCATAAGCCCTCTAATGCATATGACAAGAATAGGGAATAGGATGGGAGAAGGATTTTTAATCCAAAAGAAAGTCAAGTAATTTTCCATGTTTACACATCAATGAAACCAGTCTGAAATTATCCTGACATTTCTCTTGCAAAAATTTGTACTGTGGTATCCTCATTGCCACTCTGAATTTGAGCAACTTAAAAGAAAGGTACATCTGGCAAATAATGAGAACTGACCCATGGAGCATAGAGTTTGAAATATGCAGCCCTTGCACAAAGATGAACAGTTCAAGAAAAATTATCATAATCTACCAATTGCCTATCTGTATTACAACACAGACAGCTTCTGTGTTATTCAATTGACTCTACTCAAATCAGCAATTAAAATAAGTGAGGATTAAAGAGTGATCTCATGTGCTAGACTCATGCATAAAATCAGGTGTGTAAGCTGCTCTTTTGCGTGTGCTCTTGTAAGAACATAAGAAATAGGAGCAGGAGTAGGCCATACGGCCCCTCCAGCCTGCTCTGCCATTCATGAAGATCATGGTTGAACTTCTACATCAACTCCACTTTTCCTCCCTATCCCTCGATTCCCCTGGAGTCCAAAAATCTATCATAGAAACATAGAAGATAGGAAGAGTAGGCCATTCGGCCCTTCGAGCCTGCTCCGCCATTCAATGTGATCATGGCTGATCATCCAAATTCAGTACCCTGTCCCTGCCTTTTCCCCATATCCCTTGATCCCTTTAGCCTCAAGAAATATATCCAACTCTTTCTTGAATATATTTAATGAACTAGCCTCCACCGTCCTCTGTGGCAGAGAATTCCACAGGTTCACCACTCTCTGGGTGAAGACATTCCTCCTCATTTCAGTCCTAAATGGCTTACCCCTTTATCCTTAGACTATGACCCCTGGTTCTGGACTCCCCGGCCATCAGAAACATCCTTCCTGCATCTAGTCTGTCCAGACCTGACAGAATTTTATAGGTTTCGATGAGATCCCCTCTCAATCTTCTAGACTCCAGTGAGTATAAGCCCAATCGACACAATCTCTCCTCATACGCCATTCCTGCCATCCCAGGTATCAGCCTGGTGAATCTTCGCTGCACTCCCTCCATGGCAAGAACGTCCTTCCTCAGGTAAGGTGACCAAAACTGTACACAATACTCAAGGTGCGGTCTCACCAAGGCCCTGTACAACTGTAGCAAGACATCCTTGTTCCTGTACTCGAACCCTCTTGCTACGAAGGCCAACATACCATTTGCCTTCTTAACCGCCTGCTGCACCTGCATGCTTACCTTCAGCGACTGGTGCACGAGGACACCCAGGTCTCTTTGCACTTCCCCTTCTCCCAATCTATTGCCATTCAAATAATAATCTGCCTTCCTGTTTTTGCCACCAAAGTGGATAACCTCACATTTATCCACATTATAGTGCATTTGCCATGTCTCTGCCCAATCACCCAACCTGTCCAAATCGTACTGGAGTTTCCAGACATCCTCCTCGCAGCTTACTCTCCCGCCCAGCTTTGTGTTGTCTGCAAATTTGGAGATATTACATCCAATTCCCTCGTCCAGATCATTAATATATATTGTGAACAGCTGGGGTCCTAGGACCGATCCTTGCGGTACCCCGCTAGTCACTGCCTGCCACTCGGAAAACAACCCGTTTATTCCAACTCTTTGCCTTCTGTCCGCCAACCAGTTCTCTATCCAAGTCAATACCCTGCCCCCAATCCCATGTGCCTTAATTTTGCACGCTAATCTCTTGTGTGGGACCTTATCGAAAGCCTTCTGAAAGTCCAAATACATCACATCCACTGGTTCTCCCTTATCTATTTTACCAGTTACAACCTCAAAAAATTCCAGTAGATTAGTCAAGCATGATTTACCTTTTGTAAATCCATGTTGACTTTGTCCGATCCTGTCACTGCTTTCCAAGTGCTCTGCTATTACATCTTTTATAATAGACTCTAGCATTTTCCCCACTACCAATGTCAGGTTTACCGGTCTATAATTCCCTGCTTTTTCTCTACCACCTTTTTTGAATAGTGGGGTAACATTAGCTACCCTCCAATCCATGGGTACCATTCCAGAGTCTATCGAGTTCTGGAAGATGACCAGTAATGCATCTACTATCTCTAGGGCCACTTCCTTAAGTACCCTGGGATGCAGACCATCAGGCCCTGGGGATTTATCGGCCTTCAGTCCCATCAATTTTCCTAACACCATTTTCCTACAAATACTGATTTCTTTCAGTTCCTCTCTTTCATCAGACCCTATGTTCCCCGGCACCTCTGGGAGGTTATTTGTGTCCTCCTTTGTGAAAACAGAACCAAAGTATGTATTTAGTTGGTCTGCCATTTCCTTGTTTCCCATTGTAAATTCCCCTGATTCTGACTGTAAGGGACCTACGCTTGACTTCACTAATCTTTTTCTCTTCACATCTCTATAAAAGCTTTTACAGTCAGTTTTTATGTTCCCTGTTAGCTTACTCTCATATTCTATTTTCCCTTTCTTAATTAATCCCTTTGTCCTCCTTTGTTGACTCCTAAACTGCTCCCAATCCTCAGGATTATTGCTTTTTCTAGCCAATTTATATGTCCTCTCCTCGGATCTTATGCTATCCCTAATTTCCCTTGTTAGCCACGGTTGAGTCACCTTTTTTGTTTTATTTTTATGCCAAACTGGGATGAACAAATTCTGTAGCTCATCCATTCAGTCTTTGAATGTTTGCCATTGCCTATCCACCGTCAACCCTTTGAACACCATTCTCCACTCAATCCTACCCAATCTCACTTGAATATACTCAACGTCTGAGCCTCCACAGCCCTCTGGGGGAGAGAATTCCAAAGATTCACCACCCTCTGAATGAAGAAATTTCTCCTCATCTCAGTCCTAAATGGCCGACCACTTATTCTGAGACTGTGACCCCTGGTTCTCGACTCTCCAGAGTTATTGAAATACACATGATTTTTTATATTTCTTTTAAGAATGAAAAACATCCATTTGGTCAATCAGGCCTCTTCCTTCTACAGACCATGTCCACTTTGCCTCAATGCACATTCTACTCCACTTGATGGTCTGAGGGAAAATTCTACCAAATTTCTCCCTGACCCCCAAAGGCTCTTGAGCAGCCTGAATCTCTATCTATACTTACACTGTTAGTATTCAAACCCAGTTGGTCACAGATGGCATCGCCATGGTTCCAGCAGTCACCACATACCATGGACTGCTTGATCATTACAGCTGTACCATACTTATCCCTATAGTGTTCAATCCCATTTCTAACTCTCTTCTTAAAAAAGGTACTAATTGGTGCACTGGAGTAAACTTTTCTCTTCAGTGCTGGGATGTAAAAGCTTGGCTGGATGGAAACCCTCATCAGAAAATGAGCACAAGCTGCTCACCATACCCTGTCCATTAAAATGAACTGATGGAAAATCATGAGCACATTGTATGCAACTTTGTGACGGGGGCTTCTGCTCCACTAAGCAGTTACAGCTTGGCACTGAAGAGGAAAATCTATCACATTAGCAGCGATTTTTGCGACCCTACTGCCCCTTCTGTGCTTTAAAACGGGGAGGTAGCGGGACAAAAATAGAAAGGGAAACAGAAGCACTGACTGGCCGCCCATTCCGATTATCGGGCGGACCTCGATCCAGGCAACCGGGGCTCCTGCGGGGACTTCATGAATATACGGGGTCAAATGATGTCGCCATGACCCCAAATGCCAGGTTTTCCTCTGCCCGCTTACAACAATTCCTGCTCTCACCCACCAAATATGGGTGGTAGAAGAAGCGAGGCGGCCCTTTTGAATGTTCATTTAGGGGATCTCATCTGCAGTCAGTGAAAGCTGGAATGGTTTAGTACACTTTTGTTTTGCATTCATTTGTAGGTTTTGAGTGTTAAACGCTCCCACTTAGCAGCTGTAGGCCTGAAAAAAATTTGCTTGTTCCTCTCAACTGGTGATTCCTTTCACTTCAGATTATTCCACTCCTCTCTCTATGTTGTTGCTGCAGACCCCACCCTCCAGGTCGGCGAGTTGTCTATAGGGAGCGCATTTCACACTGGTGTCTCTCTCAATTCATTCAAGTTAGAAGCAACCATGAATATGGTGCAGGCCTCACACTGCCTCCTTCAGGCCCCGCCCATCACCCCCTTGATATGTCTTCCACTCCAAAATCGTCCCCATTGACCGCTTTTCCTGGGAACCTAGTCCACAGACCCATTAAACTGTAGGGAAAAACAATTTAATAAAGTGTAGCTTATTAATTTTACACTAAATAGTTCTACTTCTGTATTCACAGTTTAAGTTAAACGACCTGGTTACATTTATATTATCCATGCCTCAAACATTGTGGGTAATCAAAGTGAGAGGTCAGTGCTGGGGAATTGCACATCCATTCCTCGTTGTCTATCTGATCAGGAACTCCCAGGACTGCTATGGGCTACATGCAGAGTAAAACCTTTCTTGTACTCAGAAAACCGAACCCGACGTAAATGTTTCCATTTCAAAACACTTTTTTAAACACTCAGAATAAGCTGCCTAAGATGTAGGCCATATTGGCCCAAGTCCATATTGAAAAAGGTGCGTGCACATTAGCACAAGTAATACTGCCTCAGTATGAGCAGCACCAGAAGTCAGGCAGACAGGGGCGTTTCTGATATGTTGTTAAGACTTGGTGTAAAAGAGATCTAGTGCAGCTTTTGGGAAAGATCACTGGAGGGGAAGGGCACAAGAGCAGCTGCATCAGAGCACTCTGCAACCGTTCCAGGGAACAGAGCAGCTTCTTAGATATGGCTCTCCTTACATTGGGGGTAATTCTAACCAAACCTTCCCCGTAGGAAGCCGTTGGGGTCAAATCAGCCTCCTGTTTTACACCGCGCCCAATTTTGCTTTCCAATGGACAGGGGCATTTCTGATATACGCAGTAAAATTCATGCAGTAAATTTCATTTAACTCATTCACTTGGTAGCAGCCAATACTATTACAATACACATGAATCTTTGCAAGTAAATACACAAGAAAGATACAGATGAGGGAGACCATTTTAGCTCATTCATCTAACTATTCTTGAAAGAATCTAAGCTTTTCCTCTCCACTGACCAACCCAGAAGACCCTTCCAAGTGTTGCTCACTCTTTACATGAATAAAATCTTCTGAAATCTGTCCTAAATTGTCCTTTCATCAGTGGCCCCTTGTTCGAGTGGGTGACTATGGTTAGGTGAAACCCACCAACAGCCAACTGTCTTCGAAGAGCTTGGTAATTTTGAATTGGACCGAACAGCAGCTCACCCCTGTAATGCCCTTCACTGGGACCTAGAAGTTACCAGTGCCATAGCCACTGAGAGCTATTTCTTTTCCTGCCACAGAGAGTATCCCTGCACTCATTGTTCCAGAGGTGGAACACACGGTCACACATCTCCCTTGAACAGCCAGAGTCTTTTCGTGTATGGTCCTTTGTTTGGGGCAGGTATCTGCTTCTTAGCCGATGTACCTGGCCCAAAGGCGGTCTTCACACCCTCTCTGCTCTGTCTCCTGTGGGAGGCAGCACAGCACAGATTGCAAATCTAAAAACTCCTCAGCATGCTTACTTACTTCTGAATTTCCGATTGGGTCCGGGACAGGATTCAAGTGGGAAAATGAGGTGGAACCAGGCTCCACTGGAAATCCACCCCTTTGGAGCATCTGGGCAAATCATGTGCCTGCATCCCCTCTGCCCCATGCCAAAAAAGACTTGCATTTATGTAGCGCCTTTCATGACCTCAAGATGCCCAGAGCGCTTCACAACCAATGAAGTAATTTTTGAAGTGTAGTCACCGTTGTAATGTAGGAAACATTAGCCAATTTGCACAGCAAGATCCCACAAACAGCAATGTGATAAATTCCAGATAATTTGTTTTAGTGATGTTGATTGAGTGCTCGATATTGGCCAGGACACCAGGAATAACTCCCCTGTGCTTCTTTGAAATAGTACCATGGGATCTTTAGCATGCACCTGAGGGAACAGACGGGGCCTCAGTTTAACATCTCATCCAAAAGACAGCACCTCCGTCAGTGCAGCACTCCCTCAGTATTGCACTGGAGTGTCACTGTCAGTCTAGATTTTTGTGCTCAAGTCTCTGAAGTGGGACTGTGAACCCACAACCTTCTGACTCAGGCAAGAGTGCTACCAACTGAGCCACAGCTGACACAAAGGAGTGTGTCTGAGGGAGCTCCTATGCTACACTGAGAAGTCTGCTCTGTGTGCCCTAGGTAGATCTCAACAGAACTCCCACCAGCTGAGATCTGGCATGAATCCCGCTGAAGCCCCAGAACTCTTGTAGCCAAAGGTAATCCATCCCGGAGGAACTGATTACCTTAACTTTAGTGGCCCAGCTATTCCTTAGGAGAAATCTTTATATTTTTGGCCTCACTAGCTTCAGCCCTTCCCGATCCACTAATCCACCACCAGAGAGGCAGGGAGCTGCTGTATGTGCAGGTGTCGCTGTTTGTATCCTTCCAGGCACAAGCTGCTCATCCCAACCATTCAAATAACTCTGTCCATGTAATAGGGTCTTGGCTTCCAGACATCACTTCCACCAGTGGAGCAGCCTGATTTCAGGCCCACTGGTCTCCAACTCAAGTCAGAAACAGTGAATAATTGATTGCACTTAATGGAGAACTCCACCATCTGACACTATGAGCCAATAAGTCCTTAATTGCCAGTAAAATAATGGCTGAACACACGTGCTAATAAAATCAATTTTTCACTGGGCAGGATAATCATCATAGCATCAGAACTGCTACTAGCACTTTTCTACTGGATTTCTGTCCTTTTAATGTCAAAATTCATGGGCACAAACAATGAAAAATACACCCAAATGTGAGGAGAGAAATAGATAACCGGCTCTTCTACACGTTCAGCTGATCAGTGCATTCCTTGTTAAAGAAAGAAATAACTGGCATATATTCTAATGGAACCTCAATTATCTTCCTATTTATGATGTCCATGGGGGCACTTCCATTACGGCAGATAATCAAGGTTCCACTATTTCAAAAAAAGATACAAAAACACATCAATTCAAGCATCAGCAAAGTGTGTCTTGAGCCCAATAAATGCAAAGTTTTGATAATTACAGGAGATCAAAACCAAAATATGATACAATCATGTGTCCCACAATATCATTTCGATCTTAATTCACACAAAGTCAAAGGTACCAGAATTGAAACAGTTGCTGAAGACTGCAATATAGCTTGAATTAAACAGCATCATTTTTACTACTGACTATTAGATTTTATGAATTTATGGTCCCAGATCAAAGCTGGGACTGCACTGTGCCAGGTACAGTAGGTAGTGGTTATGTAGGCAGAGAGTTGGACTAATAATCCAGGGAATACGAGTTCAATTCCTACTATGGAAGCTTGAGAATTTGTATGAATATATTTTTTAAAGCTGGTATCAGTAAAAGTGACCATGAAGCTGACGGATTGTCATAAAAACGTAATTGGTTCATGAATGTCCTTTTGGGATGGAAACCGGCCGTCATTACCCGATCTGTCCTATATGTGATTCCAGTCCCACACCAATGTGGTTGACTCTTAATTGTTTTCTGAAGGGACCTAGCAAGCCACTCAGTTGCATCAAACCACTTCAAGAAGGCGGCCCACCGTCATCTTCTCAGGGCAAGTAGGGATGGTCAATAAATACTGGCCTTGTCAGCAACGCCCACATCTCGAGAATGAATTTTAAAAAATCATCGGGAATTTGAGTGTGGAGGTCAGCAGGCCCTGCAGGACTTTCAATCCATTAAAATTACTCGATGGAAAGTCCTGCTGGATCTGCTGACTAACATTTGCATATTGAATTATCATTGGCCCGCAGGCATCTGTAAGGAATACCTATTATATTCACATGTGATCACATGCTGAGTTGTCATTGGCCTGCAGGCATCTGTAAGGACTACTATTGTTTTGAAGACCCAGGCTAGGGGTCCTAATGCCATGCTTTTCCCCACGGGACTGCTATGAGTAAGATCACAGACCTAATGCTTAATTAAAGAGTTAAACTGTAATACTCCGTTGTCCTGCAATTTATTCGTTTTATACAAAGTGTGTAAAACAAGACATGGTGTCAGAATAGGGATTGTAAATGGACATCGTTGGAGCTCTCTTGCCTTGAATGGATTGGGGATCTTTGAACTTACCTGGAGAATGGCGCAAGTTCAAGCAACATGTGGGGTTGATGTTCTCAGGTCCGCTGAAAAGCAAAGGGGAGGAAGAAAGTTGCAGCTACCTACTCCTGTGGATCGGAGAAAAAGGGAGAGACATTTTTAACACATGGTCTCTCACCGCGGATGAAGCAAAGGTACTGAAAAGTTATTTTGACCGTTTTGAATCATATGTGATGCCCAAGACAAATACGATATTCACTAGGTACAAGTTTCAGGAGAAAGTACAAGGAGCTAGTGAGTCGTTTGAACAGTTTGTGACTGAGTTAAAGCTGCTGGTAAAAGACTGTGAATATGCAGATAAAGATGAGATGGTCAGAGACCGCATCATGTTTGGAATACATTCAGCTAAAGTGAGAGAGAAACTTTTGAATGTTGGGTCCGGGCTAACGCTGGACAAAGCTATAGACATAGCTAGATCGCACGAGATAGTCAAGCACAGTTGAAAACTATAACCGACACCACGAGCAGCTTGCGTGAACAGACAGTGCACACAGTTAATAGACACACACCAAAGAACACTGCCCAGAGAGCGTGTTTCAGAACAGAAAGAAGAGAGAGTTCTAAAAATGAGCGACACAGACATAAAATGCTTCAAAAACTGGATATTGTGGAAACAAGGTGCATGGGGAAAAGGAGCACTGCCCTGACAAAGGAAAGCAATGTGCTAAATGTGGTAAAAGGAACCACTTTGCCAAGAAGTTTGCAGGACTGTTTTTGGAGTAGCAGTACACACAGTGAGTGACAGCCAAATGCCAGATAGAGAGCCAAATGCAGAGGAACTGTTTATTGATTCTGTGTCACAGAAGAAACAGATTTCAGAGACTGAGCAAGCTTTTGCAGATATTGAGATAGGAAAACAGGGCACAGGGCTTAAGTTTAAACTAGACACTGGATCTCAGGTCAATGTAATTCCTCCGAGTGAGTATCACAGCTTGAAGGATGAGTGCGAGCTACAGCCCACCTCACTGACCAGCTATGGGGGTGAGCAGCTCATTGTAAAAGGCACATGCGTGATGAAATGCAAGTACAAAGAAAGCGACATGATCTTGGACTTTTACATTGTTGACACTCGAGCACCTCCAGTGCTAGGTCTAAAGGCATGTTTAGACATGGACCTCGTCAAGCTAGTGCTATCATTGACAGCACCAGTTGAGAAGCAGACAGTCATGGAGGCGTTTGCTGACGTTTTCAAAGGAATCAGACTATTCCCAAGTGAATGCACTATTCACCTTGACCCAGCAGCAACCCCTGTGGTTTGCCCACTGAGAAGGATACCCTTTGCTCTATGTAGTCACCTGAAGGAGGAGCTGCAGAGCATGGAGAATACAGAAATCATCGTCCAGGAAACAGAACCGACAGAGTGGGTCAATGCATTAGTAGTGGTTGAGAAACCACGTACAGGCAAGCTCAGAGTCTGTCTCAACCCCAGAGATTTGAACAAGGCTATCAAATGCCCTCACTACCCTCTACCAACGCTAGATGACATCACACCCAAGCTAGTGGGAGCACGTTACTTCAGTGTAATGGATGCACGATCAGGCAATCTTAGATCTGGTCCTGTGTAATGAGACAGGATTAATAAAAAATGTCCTAGTAAAGGATCCCCTTGGTATGAGTGACCATAATATGGTTGAATTCCAAATTCAGTTTGAGGGTGAGAGAGTTGGATCTCAAACCAGTGTACTGAGCTTAAATAAAAGGAGACTATGAAGGTATGAGAGTTGAATTGACTAAAGTGGACTGGGAAAACAGATTAAAGTGTAAGACAGTACAAGAGCAGGGGTCTACATTCAAGGAGATATTTCACATCTTTCAAGATAAATATATTCCACTGAGGAAAAAGGGGAGTAAAAGATAAGACAGCCATCCGTGGCTTAGTAAAGTAATAAAGGATAGTATCCGACTGAAAACAAGGGCATATAAAGTAGGCAAATCTAGTGGGAGGATAGAAGATTGGGAAGCATTTAAAAGCCAGCAAACAATAACTAAAAGATTAATTAAGAAAGGGAAGATAGATTATGAAAGTAAACTAGCAAAAAATATAAAAACAGATAGCAAGAGTGTCTACAGCTATATAAAAAGAAAAAGGGCGGCTGAAGTGAACGTTGGTCCCTTAGAGGATGAGACCTGGAAACTAGTGGCGGGGAACATGGAGATGGCAAAGATGCTGAACAAATATTTTGTATCAGTCTTTACAGTAGAGGACACTAAAAATATCCCAACACTGGACAAAGAGGGGGCGGAGCTAAACACGATTAAAATCACTAAGGAGATGGTACTCGGTAAAATAATGGGATTTAAGGCGGATAAATCCACCGGACCTGATGGCCTACATCCTAGGGTCTTGAGAGAAGTGACGGTAGGGATTGTGGATGCATTGGTGATTATTTTCCAAAACTCCCTGGACTCAGGAAAAGTCCTGGCAGATTGGAAAACTGCTAATGTAACACCCTTATTTAAGAAGGGAAGTACACAAAAAGCTGGAAACTATAGACCAGTTAGCCTAACATCTGTGGTTAGCAAAATGTTGGAGTCCATTATTAAGGAAACAGTAACAGAGCATTTGGATAAACATAATTTAATAGGACAGAGTCAGCATGGTTTTACGAAGGGGAAGTCATGTTTGACAAATTTGCTCGAATTCTTTGAGGACGTAACATACAGGGTGGATAAAGGGGAACCAGTGGATGTAGTGTATTTGGACTTCCAAAAGGCATTTGACAAGGTTCCACACAAAAGATTGCTGATCAAGATAAAAAATCAAGGGATTGGGGGTAATATACTGGCATGGGTGGAAGATTGGCTATCTAACAGAAAACAGAGAGTCGGGATAAATGGTTCGTTCTCGGGCTGGCAATCAGTAACTAGTGGTGTTCCGCAGGGGTCAGTGCTGGGACCCCAACTCTTTACAATCTATATTAACGATTTGGAGGAAGGGACCGAGTGCAACATATCCAAGTTTGCCGATGATACAAAGATGGGAGGGAAAGCAGTGAGTGAGGAGGACATAAAAAACCTGCAAAAGGACATAGACAGGCTAAGTGAGTGGGCAGAGATTTGGCAGATGGAATATAATGTTGGAAAGTGTGAGGTTATGCACTTTGGCAGAAAAAATCAAAGAGCAAGTTATTATCTAAATGGAGAGAAACTGCAAAGTGCTACAGTACAAAGGGATCTGGGGGTCCTGGTGCATGAAACACAAAAAGTTAGTATGCAGGTGCAGCAGGTGATCAGGAAGGACAATGGAATCTTGGCTTTTATTGCAAGGGGGATGGAGTATAAAAGCAGGGAAGTCTTGCTGCAGTTATACAGGGTATTGGTGAGGCCACCCCAGGAATACTGCGTGCGGTTTTGGTTTCCATATTTAAGAAAAGAAATACTTGCTCTCGAGGCGGTTCAGAGAAGGTTCACTCGGTTGATTCCGCAGATGAGGGGCTTGACGTATGAGGAAAGGTTGAGTAGGTTGGGACGCTACTCATTGGAATTCAGAAGAATGAGAGGCGATCTTATCAAAACATATAAGATTGTGAGGGGGCTTGATCGGGTGCATGCAGTGAGGATGTTTCCACTGATGGGTGAGACTAGAACTGGGGGGCATAATCTTAGAATAAGGGGCTGCCCTTTCAAAACTGAGATGAGGAGAAACTTCTTCACTCAGAGGGTAGTAAATCTATGGAATTTGCTACCCCAGAGAGCTGTGGAAGCTGCAACATTAAATAAATTTAAAACGGAGATAGGCAGTTTCCTAGCAGATAAGGGAATTAGGGGTTACGGGGAGAGGGCAGGGAAGTGGACGTGAGTCTAGATTCGGATCAGCCATGATCCTATTGAATGGCGGAGCAGGCCCAAGGGGCCGTATGGCCTACTCCTGCTCCTACTTCTTATGTTCTTATGATACTGGACTATCAAGCTCATGGAAGAGTCATCTAAGCTAACAACGTTCAACACACCATTTGGACGCTACCGATTTCTGCATTTACCATTTGGTCTTATCTCAGCTCAGGATGAATTCCAGCGGAAGATCGACGAAATCTATGAAGGCCTCGATGGAGTAGTCGCAATGGAGTAGTCGCAATCGTAGACGACATCCTCATCTATGGCAGGAATAGAGAGAAACATGACAGGAACCTCCGTGCAATGCTACAAAGATCACGGGAGAAAGGTATCCGGGTCAACCCCGAGAAAAGCATAATCGGATCCACCGAGATCAGTTATTTCGGGCATCACCTCTCAACTGATGGCATTAAGCCAGATCCAGAGAAAATCTCCGCCATCAAGAAGATGGAGCCGCCGAAGAACTGCGCAGAGCTAGAGACAGTACTAGGCATGGTTAACTATTTAGCCAAGTTTGCCCCGAGCCTCTCCGAAATCAACGCACCCATGAGTCAGTTACTCAAACAATCCAATGAGTTCCTTTGGGACAAACAACATGACACAGCATTTCAGAAAATGAAAGACCTAATCACCAGAGAACCAGGACCAGTTCTTGCCTACTTCAACCCCAACAGAGCTCAGACTACAAGTGGACGCGTCAAAGTACGGACTAGGCGCAGTATTACTGCAAGAAGGAAAGCCCATCGGCTACGCTTCCAGATCTCTCACAGACAGTGAAATCAACTGTGCTCAAATCGAGAAAGAGCTATATGCAATTCTGTTTGGATGTAAGCGTTTCCACCAGTACGTCTATGGCCGACAAGTCATTGTGGAATCCGACCACAAGCCCCTCGAGTCAATCATGAGGAAACTACTAGCCGCAGCCCCACCAAGGCTACAGAGAATGATCCTTCAGCTACAGAAGTACGACTTCACAATCATTCACCGTCCATGCAAAGACATTCCTGTCGCAGACACGCTCTCCAGAAAGTCTCTTAGCTACCAGGACAGCAGCCTCAGTGAAAGCATGGATGTGCAGGTGCACATGGTGTACAACAGCTTACCTGTGAGTGACTCAAAACTGAAGGAGATCCGAGCAGGAACAGAGAAAGGTGCACAACTCACACTGCTGAGCAAAGTCATACATGAAGGATGGCCTGAGGAAAGGAGGAAATGCCCTCAGAGCATATCTGAATTCTGGAACCACAGAGACGAACTGTCACAAATCAACAGAATTGTCTTCAAAGGGGAGAAAATCATCATTCCTACCAGTCTCGAGAAGAGATGTTGACAAAAATTCATGCTGGACATATGGGCATGGAAAAATGCAAACAAAGAGCACGTGACATTATGTTTTGGCCCGGAATGTGCAAACACATTGAGGACATTGTCGGAAAATGTTCCACTTGTCTAGAACGCCGCCCATCAAATGTCAAAGAGCCCATGATACCTCACCGTATCCCAGACAGGCCCTGGCAGGTCGTGGCAATGGATCTGTTCACATGGAACAACGAGGACTACATAGTGACTGTTGATTACTGCAGCAGATTTTTTGAACTGGACAAGCTTCACAGCACCACATCTGCAGCTGTGATCCACAAGCTAAAGGCAGCCTTTGCCAGGCATGGCATGGTAGAGACTTTAGTCTCAGACAATGGCCCCCAATA
The DNA here is from genome assembly GCF_052327205.1 of Somniosus microcephalus. NCBI lineage: Eukaryota > Metazoa > Chordata > Chondrichthyes > Squaliformes > Somniosidae > Somniosus > Somniosus microcephalus. The sequence continues at coordinate 233,506,494 of NC_140993.1, forward strand.
CAAATCTAAAGTGTTCGAGTCATTTGCCAAGGCATGGGATTTCACACATGTCACATCAAGCCCACATTACCCTCAAAGTAATGGCCTTGCTGAAAAAACTGTCCAGATTGCAAAAACACTCATGAACAAAGCCAAAGCAGACAAAAGAGACCCCTACATCAGTCTCCTTGAGTACCACAACACTCCGGTTGACAACTTCAAGTCACCAGCACAGCTGTTGATGAGCCGCAGACTTCGCTCAATCCTTCCAAGCACCAACCAGCAGCTGCAGCCAGAGGTTGTCAGCTGCAAGCAAGTGCATACAAAATGTGTAGAGAGACAGCAACACCAAAAGAGATACTATGACAGGTCAGCTAGACTACTGTCGCCGCTGCACAATGGAGAATCCATCAGAATCCAGGAGCATGACTACTGGAAGCCAGCAGTCGTCATCCAGCCAGCTGACACTGAGCGATCGTATCACGTCCGCACCCCAGAAGGACAGGTGTACCGCCGCAATCGCAGGCACCTCCTGAACACCAAGGAACAACACCGTCATTCCGATGAGAGGATCAGTTCAACACAGTGTGATGAACAGAGCAATACACAAAACACATCATACTTACCTGAACCTGAATTGTTGACCGATTCAGGAGCATGCTCAGTTTCATACCACACAAGGTCGGGACGAGAGGTCAAGCCTAGAGTTATCCTTGACTTGTGAACTGTCAAAGGGTATAGGCGGATCGCTGCCCTAAAAAAAACTGTACATCGTTATTGAAACGTTGAGATGTTTTCAGTGCTAGTTAAATGCTGAGTTTACTTATATGTTTATGCTACCGAGAACATTACATAGAAGAAAGGTTTAATGTTTATGCTACCGAGAACATTACGTAGAAGAAAGGTATAAAAGTAATGCATAACATTTTCTTTTAAAAGGGGATGTAACATTTGCATATTGAATTATCATTGGCCCGCAGGCATCTGTAAGGAGTACCTATTATATTCACATGTGATCACATGCTGAGTTATCATTGGCCTGCAGGCATCTGTAAGGACTACTATTGTTTTGAAGACCCAGGCTAGGGGTCCTAATGCCATGCTTTTCCCCACGGGACTGCTATGAGTAAGATCACAGACCTAATGCTTAATTAAAGAGTTAAACTGTAATACACCATTGTCCTGCAATTTATTAGTTTTATACAAAGTGTGTAAAACAAGACACTGACCTGTGCCCAAATTCCAACTATGTGATCCTGGTGCATGAAGCTGTGCGTGGGGTGCATGAATTTATACTTGCTGGAGCTCTTATTGCTCAGGAACTTTGTGAAAAGCTTAAGTTAAGGTCTAGCAGCAAACAATCCTAGGCTAATAATTCAAGCTACATCCAAATTCGGTCACTCAAGTGACCAGAAAATCTCACCAATTTGAACAGTCTGTTGGCAAGCTGCACAAGGTTTGATGATTCCCATAATGCAGTTAATAGCTTACACGCAACCAACCATCAGTGAGTTACTTCTAGGAGTTTATTCTCATGTTAGGCTGCTTGTACACTAACACGGATAAAACAGAGAAACACAAAATGACTAGAAACAGTGGGGTAGAATTTCCATGGGGGTTCCCCGATCTCCCACTGTAACTTCAGCAGATCAGTGGAAATCCTGAGGAAACAGCATAAACAGCCACATACACCATTTCTCCAGAGTTTTTCCCCCACCTCCCGCCGGACAATTGGGAGAACCCTGGTGGAAATTCCAGCCATGTATTTCCTCGAGGAATTTCAGCTGCACTCTGCACAAAGGACGTTTTATAAAAGTTTGCACAGATCATAAAAGCAGATAACTAACATACATATTTCATCTGTGGGAAATAAAGCAGATAAGTGAACAAAAAGGGATACTGATGCCTTTCCTCTATGCCCTGGAGTGCAAGTGCTATTTATGCCTCTGCTATTTACTCCACCACATCATCTTCAATGATTCACAGCAATAATTGTGCCAATCCAAAAAGGCACTTTGCAGCATTAATGTCAACAACAGCACTACCAATAGGAAAGAAAAGAATCTGGACCGAGGAAATAATTTGAATTTGTTTTCTTTATTCTTACTAGTTATGATTTGAGATCTGAAACCAAAAGAATCTCCTGGAGGCTTAAATGTCAAGCAATCGTAAATCCAGAAGGAGGCATTCTTTGCTCTAGAGTACAGGAGGAATGGAGGGAAGCCTTCAATCTAAGGGAAAAAGGAGGAAGGAGCTTCATGCTACTGCCTAGGAGAAATGGAAGCGACGCTCACTCTAGTGTGGAGGAAGAGAGGGAGCATCATTGTAGTGTAAAGGAAGAATAGAGGAGCCATCACTCTAGTATAAAGAAATAATAGAATGGGTGTAAAGTTAGTGTAGAGGAAGAATGGAAGGACCTTCGATCTATTGCAGGGCAATAATGAAAGTGGGCCTCTTGTTTAGTGTGGAGGATAAAAATGAAGGGGGCGTTACTATAGTGAGGAGGAAGAATGGAGGGCAGCATTCAGTCTAATGTTGAGGAAAAGAAAAGTGGAGGAGCTTCATGATATTGCCGAGGAGGACTGGAAGGAGATAGTCTTGAGGAAGAATGGAGGGAGCATCACTGTGCTGTAGAGGAGGAATAGGAGGTATCACTAATGAGGAGGAAAATTGGGGGGGGCATCTTTTAATGTGGAGGAAAAGAATAAAGGGGGTGTCACACTAGTGTAGAGGACGAATCGAGGGGTCATAGAGAAAAAATTGAGGGGACATCACTCTTGTGTACAGGAAGAATAGAGAGGACATTACTCCAATGAATAAAAGAAAGAAAGACTTGCATTTAGATAGCACCCTTCACGACCACCAGACGTCCCAAAGCGCTTTACAGCCAAAGAAGTACTTTTTGAAGTGTAGTCACTGTTGTAATGTAGGAAATGTAAGAAGAATGGAGTAAGAGGCCTTCATTCTAGTCTAAAGAAAGAATGGGAAAGAGGCCTCACTGGATATGGAGGAAGAGTGGAGGGGGGCCTTTACTGCAACGTGGGGAGTTTTCACTCAAGTACAAAATTGACAAGCCTTGAGCAAGATTAGAGTTTAGAAATAAAAAACAATGCACAGGGTAGTTTATATGTGGAACACACACCCAGAGTATGTAGTTGACTCAGGGTTAATTGCCACCTTTAAAAAAGACCTGAATCAATATCTGTTGAGAAGTGAGTTTAAGATTTAACAACACTGTTTAAGTTTATTGTTATGGGAGGTCCCAGATGGAATTTAGTATGCCTTAAAGTAGGAAAGATAGGAAGACTTGCATTTCTACAGCACCTTTCATGACCACCGGACGTGCCAAAGTGCTTTACAGCCAATGAAGTACTTTTGAGGAGTTAAATAGGTGAGAGAGATATCCATGGCAGAATATTCGTGCATGGACTCTGGATGTATTGGATTTTCTTATGGATTGGGGAAGGCTCCAACTCTAGTGTAGCAGGAGAATGGAAATGAGGGTCTTCATTCTAATGTAGAGGATGAATTTTTTTTTTTCTTTAATTTGTTCCTGGGATGTGGGTATCGCTGGCAAGACCAGCATTTATTACCCATCCCTAATTGCCCTTGCGAAGGTGGTGTAGGGTTTGGCTGGTGCCAATATCAGTGGGTGCATGTGTCTGAAGGACTTTTGGACTTTTAAAATGGATATGTACCCTTTTAAAATGGAGACGCACTTGGCCTGCATTTCAAAATGGAGTTTGGACTTTAAAAAAAGGACTGACTGTTGGTTTCTGTGATGATAGCAGGAACTGTCTGTCTTTTGAGTTGCCATGGGACCAGTCTCAACGCTGACATCATGAAAGGCAGGGGCCTTTTCATATTCGAACTTGTGATTTGTGGAAAAACACCTTTTGTCCATGGAGCCGGGATGTCTGGATGGACAATGAGGTTTGCAAGCCAAAAGTAACACCTCTGGACTCTTTCAGTGAAGGAGCAGTCAAGAACTTAAAAGTTAGCACTTCAAGAACTGCTTACCTACAGTAATGGCCTACCATTGTTTTTATCAAGATGACCAATCCAGGACAGAGGCGTCACCAGGAAGACCAACTAGCGTCTCTGCGACCATGGTAACCAGGAATCGCCCAGCCAGTTTTGTGTATTATACGGGGAATAAATATGCCGAACTTTGAGGATTCAGGGCTTGCTTTTCTCTACCATCTGGGACGGGGTTTTCCACGTAAATATGCATCTGTCAACTCTCCAGGAATGCCTGAAGTGAGTGCCTCGCCGTACCGCCTGAACGTAACTCTCTAGGCCTCATCGCATGCCTCTGTTAGGCACGGTTTTGCCTCTGGAGTCGAATGGACCTGGGACTGCGTGAATCAACGACAAGGGCTGGTAATTATATCCAGCATACACCTCTAGAAATCCCCAGGACCGCCCGTGTGTTTGGCTGCTGAGGAACTGCAAGTGTCCAAAACACAGGCTAACACGCGCGTGTGTGTGAGGAGCTTTCCAAGTGTGGGTTCTGACCAAACCAGGAGAGGGGTTTAGTTAGAAGGGTTTTTCCATTATCTAGGCTTAAATTCTGGGAAGGGGTTGGTTCGGCATAACCAACAGGGTGGGTATTTTAGTTTAAGGTTATAAGCTAGTGTCCACGGTCACCTATTCGTTATGCTGCAAGCGAGAGCAGTAGGGGTTATCATTTTGAGAGTGTAATAGAAGGAATCAATCTTTGACCAACCTGAACCATTTTGTTTTGTCCGAGTAAATTATAATCTATCCATAGTAACTCCTTTGGTCCGAGCTTGGGGGTTGTGGGGCTTGTGGTTCGCAGTATAATTTGGAAGTCCAACCGGGTGGCATCCGGTACGGCCGGGTTACACAGTAATCCCACTAGGGATGCTGCGCATCGGGCATAGGAGAAGACCTATCTGGCCTTGGTCTCTTGCTCTCTGTAGGATTACCCGCTAATCAACGGGCTAGGCAGGGACTATTGGCAAATGCTTCTGCCGTCCAAGGGAAACAACCCAAACTGGGTAGTTTTAATGCACGGGTCAACTCAAGGGAGAGTCATAGAAACATGGGGCACGCAGAAACACCATACAGAAATGGCGACCGCGGCAGGACCAGAGGGCGTGGGTAGTCCAAATGACTCTAAGGTTGTAACGGTTCAGTCAGGTTTGGAAGATAGGATCCTGTCCTACGTGTTCACCAAAATTAACGTGCCCAGCAGTGGCTGCTGGACATGTTACACTCAGACAGTCCTCAGGATAGGGCAGCTGAGTGGACAGGGGGAAAGGAGCATAAGAAGTCCAAAGAAAAGGCAATTTGGCTCATATGCTTGCAAAAACAGGTTCAGCTGTTAAGAAAGCAGGTAAACAGGCTTCAGGGGCAGCTGGAGGAGTCTGAAAGGGAATCAGCTCTAGAAAAGCAGGAAAGGAGGGCTGTAAAGAGTCTTCCCGGACAGCCGGGGAGTATCGAGAGTGCCAAGTAACAGAGGCCAAGCTCAACGAGCAAATTCTCCTGGAGGAAAACTCCCGTTTAGCAGCAAAAGCTGAAGGGCTAGAGAGCCAGTATAATATCATCAAAACCGCCTTCAGGGTAGCAAGAAGTAGGGGTTTTGCGGTTTGTAGTCACGATCAGTACGAGGAAAAGATCAGGAAGCTACAAAGGGCTTTGGCTGAGGCTAAAGACATGGTGTGCTTAATGGCGCCAGGTGGATCCCAGTTAGACTGGGAAGAGGATAAGCCCCCGGCAGAAGTGCTGGTAGCAGTACAGGAGGAAGTAGCTCCACCAGTGGGCAGGGAGCAACCGGGAACCATGTGTCCATTGCGGCAGCGGAGGTATGGTCCGCCGGCACCCAACGGTGACGAGGGCCCGTTCCAAAACGACTACGTGGTCCCGTTCACGATTCCTCAGCTCCAAATGATGGTGGAGGGGCTGAAAAAACTTAGCATCAAAGGGGACCCCACAGTCCATTTTGCTAAGGTAGAACAGATAGGGGGCTTAAACGAGTGTAACGATGTGGAAACACATAAGTTACTTTTATTCTCCCTAGAAGGGACACTATACCAAAGCCTGTCCGCTGCCTCTAAGGCAGGACGAGGCACTATTGTGGGGCTCAAGGAGAAAATCCTATGAGCTGTGGGCCATACACAGGGGAGTCCATTTTCCCTAGTTGAGAATACCCTGCAGATGACCGGAGAAGCGCCGATTGCGTTTGTCGACAGGCTCTGGCCCGTCTACGCTAAGGCCACAGTGGGCACACCGGACCGAGCGCAACTGCAAGTGGAGGTCCGTAATCACTGGCTAAGGACCCTGGTTGTGAAAAGCCTCCCAGATATTCGAGACAAGGCAGACGCCTGGTTCGATGCCAAGGACCTCGCTAACACCGAGGCCGGGGTGATTAGAAAGCTCACCATGGCTTTCAAGTCCCTGGGTGGGGAGGAGGCGAAGCAATGCAGTAGGGTCAGTGAGATGAAGGTCGGTAAGGGGGAAAGGAAGGAATGGTGTCAGGAACGGCCCCACACTAGCGAGTCAAAAGCCTGGTTTCAGTGTGGACAGAAGAGGCATTGGAGGCGGGAGTGTCAAACCCAGAAAGGGGTACCCGGCCGAGGAGGGCCTCCTGGGAAGTAGTTCCCAAACACCGACATGAGGGACACCAGCCAGCAGTCAGGGTACTAGGTCCTAGTGGCTGCCCTCCATACGGTGATGGGCAAGGACACCGGTAGACTTGATGCTGCAGTCAGCGAGGTCATACCGAGAGCTCCAGTGGGTCCCCTGTCACCCTGACTAGAGCGTGCTCAGCCTGAGTACCTGTGCCTGCTCATCTACGATAAGTGGGGCAGGCCCTGTGTGCGGATGGGGGTGGAAACGGTCACGGGGAAGTACATGGTGGACACCAGAGCCTCGAGCATGGTGATCCATTCCAAGGACCCGGCCAATTCACCCTGGTCCAGTAAAGTCCCCTTCAGTTTGATGGGGTTCACCGGGGATGAGCAGCCAGGAGGCAAGGTCTACTCCCCTTACCAGTAAGCTAGGTTCCCTCATCACTAAATGGGAGTGCGTTCTCATGAAATGGGATCAGTCTGGGTGGGGAGTCCTTAGGTCCAACTTCATGTTGGCCCACAGGATCATTGTAGATTTTAGGAACCATTGCTTGTGGGGAGCGGTGGGTTCCGATAAGGTGGATGAGATAGTGGTAATACCCAGAGACAAGGGGGGGGGGGGGGGGGGGGAGGTGGATGAGGGAGCGTCTGCAGCATGAAGCCCCGGGGTAGCTACGACCTAGAGGTTTTGGTCAGTAACACCCTGCTCCAGTACCAGGCAGAGGTGCGGAGCAATGTAAATGCTTTGGCCACCCACAAGCACGACTGCGGACGGGTGACTGGGGTAGAGGTTAGAGTAGACGGGGATCCCATGTCTAGGCCCCAAAAACAGTATAGTCTTCCCAGGGAAGCGGAGGCAGACTTGGAGATGGCACTGGGTTCCCTGGTAAAGCAAGGTGTGTTGAGGCCGATTGCCACCCATGTGAACTCTCCCCTTTGGCCGGTCAAGAAACCCGACGGGTCATGGAGAGCCACGGTGGACTATCGGGTCCTCAACAATAATATCCCAGCCTGTGCGCCCACAGTCGCGGCTGTAGAGGATCTAATTGGAAATATTCCAGCCACCACGACCACGTTCTCGGTGCTGGATGTTTCAAATGGGTTCCAGTCGATTCCCCTTCGACAGGAAGACCAGTATAAGTTCGCCTTTACATTTAAAGGCCAACAGTATACTTGGACCTGTCTTCCCCAGGGGTTTCATAACAGCCCCTCCATCTTCCACCAGAGCATGGCTAATGCTCTGAAGAACTTTAGCCAGCCCCAGCAGATCGTTCAGTATGTGGATGACATTCTCCTCTTTAGTGATAAAGAGGAGCACAGGCCACTGCTGAGCGAGCTACTGAAGTTACTCAGGGATGCGGGTTTCAAAGTCAACCCAAAGAAGGCTCAGGTCGGTTAGAAGGAAGTAAAATTTCTCAGCCTGACTGTCCAAGCAGGTGAAAGGGCGATCGATGATGCCCGACGAAAGGCAGTACAGGAGCTCCCAGCCCCCAAGACGGTGTCAGGGGTGTGGTCTTTTCTGGGGCTCACAGGGTACTGCCGGGATTTCATCGAGGGATATGCAGCCAGGGAGTCAAATTGGAGTGGGATTCCAACTGCCAGGCCGCATTCATCCAGCTGAAAAGGGACCTCGGCACCTGTGTTGGGTGCGATTAACCAGGGGGAAGAGTTCTCTCTGAAGGTTGCAGCTAGCGGGGACAGCTTGAGCTCGGTGTTGCTCCAGGAGTGACCCGGCAAGCTGAGACCCGTGGTGTACTCCTCCAGGGTGCTCACAGATGTGGAGAGAGGATACTCCAATTGCGAAAGGCACCCTTTTAGCCACGCATTGGGCCGTGAAGCGCTTGCAGCTCTTCATGGGATCCTCCCCGCTAGTCCCTCCTAACGCATCACACACCAACCCAGATGCTTTTGGATGGGGCGGATTAAGGACGGGACAATGAGCAGTGCCCGCTGGACCTACTGCTCTTGCAGCTTAACCTCAGCGTGCAGGGGTTGACTGAGCTGAAACTTGCAGGAGAACATGGTGAACCCCGGGACGGCACACACATGCACAGTGGAAGGGGTATGGGACGTGGAGGAGGGACTCAGGGCCGGGGATACACCCAACAGGGCCGGTTGACATCTACGTGGATGGTTCTCAGTACCATGTCCAACGGGGAGCGGCGGTCATAAAACTCCCCAGCATGCCGAACTGGTGGCCGTGGCCTATGTGGTGACCCACCCCGAAGAGTTCCCCCCTCCATATACCATTTGCTGGGATTCAATGTTCACGTGCAACTCTTGCACTGAATATTTGGCAATCTGGGCAAGACGAGGGTTTAAATCCACCGACGGGAAACGCCTGGCCACAGCATGGCTGCACCACAAAATCTTAGAGGCCACCAAGAATAGAGGGGATTATTACATCCACAAGGTAAAGGCCCATTCTAAGACAGAACCCCGTGGGGAGGGGAACCAGAGGGCAGACGAATTAGCAAAGAAGGGAGCTAGAGAGGGAACCCTGTGGGATCCAGGGAAAGTGGCCCCAGTAGCAGCCATCTGGGACAGGGGAGGCACACCAGGAATCGCTCTAGCCCCGGACCTTAAACAGGCACAGGACCCCATTCTCAAGGCCGTCCTACTAGGTAGGGAGAAGGGGGAGGTAATAGAAGGTCCCTTTGGCGCTGCTGACATCAGCGTTAAGGATGGGATGTTGTTTAAGGGGGACCAGTGGGTGGTCCCAGTACAGCATCGGGAGGACTTTCTCCAGCTAGCTCAGGGGGGCCCCGGGGCCGGAAACCCGGGACCAGAGACCACTTGGTAGCGGATAGAAGAGGCAGGGTGGTGGCCGCAGCTAAGGGAGGAAGTAAGGGGTATCTACACACATTGTTTAGTGTGTGCAGATAACAATCCCGACCCTCAGCACAGGAAGGCACCTTTGGGACACACCAGGAGGATAGAGAGACCATGGCAATTGGTGCAGATTGATTTTATTGGGCCCCTACACACCGCAAAATCCAGGAATAAGTACTGCTTAGTCCTGGTGGATGTGTTCTCCAAGTGGGTGGAAGCTTTACCTTGCTGGGCAGCTACAGCCCTGGCCACTGCTCGCATACTGGTCAAGGAAGTGTTCTCAAGGTGGGGGCTGCCCCAGGTAGTGGAATCCGACCAGGGGAGCCATTTTACGGGGCAGGTCATGCAGACGACCCTCAAGCTCTTGGGGATAGAAGGGAAGTGGCATGTGGCACACAACCCCCAGTCATCGGGGATTGTGGAGCGCATGAACCAGACCCTGAAGGAACGGTTGAGGAAGGAGGTGGGCCAGTTCCCAAAGTCATGGGATGAGGTCCTGCCTCTGGTCCTCATGGGGTCCGGGCCAGCCCTTCCAGGAGCACAGGGTATTCCCCATACGAGGTAATGACCGGGAGGACCATGCGTACCCCAACTCACGTGTTGGCGCTGGTCTTCACCGAGTCTCAGCTCCAGGAGGTCGACTGGGGTAGGTTCATTCAGAACTTGTACATGACTTTAAAACAGGTCTACGGGCGGGCAGCCCACAACGTGGGGGTACAACATCGCCAGAACAAATTGTTGTTAGAGCCTCAGCACACACACGAATGGGAGGTAGGGGATCAGGTCATGGTCCATAACTATGTTCGGGTAGGGGTGTTTGAGCCTTTATACATGGGACCATACGCAATTGTGGACAAAGCCAGTCCTATGGTCTATGCCATAAAACTCCCTAGGCGCACGAAGTGGTTCCACATCAATCAGTGCAAGCTGTTTAAGCCCGAGGAGGGAACCACGCAGGCTGTGCGCCACAAGGGTACAATTATGAGCATGATTGAGACGAGTCTCCCTCCCTGGATGTGGGATGAGGGTAACCCGCTACCAGATGATCTGGAAGCAGGCGTAGTAAGAAGGTGCAGTCGAGTCCGGCAGCCGAGGGCACCGTGGATACCACCTTACTCACCCCCAGTCAGCCGCAAGAGGCCCCGGACGTAGGTCGTGGGGCTCTCTAGGTCAGTGGCCAGCAGGCCCAGCTTTGTACATTTTCCGTTCTTTAAGGTTGCGTTTGCGGGTGTTTTGTTTGTTGTATGTTTTGTGACCTGCAGGCAACGAGGGGAGGCAGTGCGAGATCGGTGGCTGAGACTGCTGCATTATCGGCCCTGGACTCCACAAGCTGTTTCACCGTTGCTATAAATGAGTTGTGCGATGTACTGTCGGAGGTATGCGTTCTCGGGTGGACCGGCGGGGCCGACCCAGTCTGTTGTATATGTTGTGTCAGGTACTGTTGCGCGGGTTTTAATGCGTTTATGGGAATGTACAATGGTGCCCAAATCCTAGTCGTTTAGTGTAATTAAAATTGGCGGCCGTAGGAAAGGGTACCCGCTTTAAGTTCTTTTCTGAGAAATGCTGTGGGGAGAAACGAATTACCTTTTTCCTTGTATTGTTATGAATGTGGTCACAAATTACTCGGAGACAGGTTTTTCTGTCTCCACCTTGTAACGAGTATTGTACCTTCAGGGAACTGTTTCGTTGTCCAAGTTTTGGGAACAGTTTGTTTTAGTTTAGGAAACTCCCAGGAAGGTAGGTTTGGTTTGGTCTGAAGACATACCGGGGCCTCCATACACACACCGGTTGCGTGATAATTCTGCCGTAGATTTGATGGTGTTATTATCACAGGGGGGTGTAGGGTTTGGCCGGTGCCAATATCAGTGGGTGCATGTGCCTGAAGGACTTTTGGACTTTTAAAATGGATATGTACTCTTTTAAAATGGAGATGCACTTGGGCTGCGATTCAAAATGGAGTTTGGACTTTTGGACTTTAAAAAAAACTGTTGGTTTCTGTGAAGATAGCAGGAACTGTCTGTTTTTTGGGTTGCCATGGGACCAGTCTCAATGCTGACATCATGAAAGGCAGGGGCCTTTTCATATTCGAACTTGTGTGATTTGTGGAAAAACACCTTTTGTCCATGGAGCCGGGATGTCTGGATGGACAAAGAGGTTTGCAGGCCAAAAGTAACACCTCTGGACTCTTTCAGTGAAGGAGCAGTCAAGAACTTAACAGTTAGCACTTCAAGAACTGCTCATCTACAGTAATGGTCTACCATTGTTTTTATCAAGATGACCAATCCAGGACAGAGGCGTCACCAGGAAGATCAACTAGCGTCTCTGCGACCATGGTAACCAGGAATCACCCAGCCAGTTTTGTGTATTATACGGGGAATAAATATGCCGAACTTTGAGGATTCAGGGCTTGCTTTTCTCTACCACCTGGGATGGGGTTCTCCGCGTAAATATGCATCTGTCAACTCTCCAGGAATGCCGGAAGTGAATGCCTCGCCTTACCGCCTGAACGTAACTCTCTAGGCCTCATCGCATGCCTCTGTTAGGCACGGTTTTGCCTCTGGAGTCAAATGGACCTGGGACTGCGTGAATCAACGACAAGGGCTGGTAATTATATCCAGCATACACCTCTAGAAATCCCCAGGACCGCCCGCGTGTTTGGCTGCTGAGGAACTGCAAGTGTCCAAGACACAGGCTAACACGTGCATGTGTGTGAGGAGCCTTCCAAGTGTGGGTTCTGACCAAACCGGGAGAGGGGTTTAGTTAGAAGGGTTTTTCCATTATCTAGGCTTAGATTCTGGGAAGGGGTTGGTTCAGCATAACCAACAGGGTGGATATTTTAGTCTAAGGTTATAAGCTAGTGTCCATGGTCACCTACTCGTTATGCCGTAAGCGAGAGGAGTAGGGGATGTCATTTTGTGAATGTAATAAAAGGAATCGATCTTTGACCAACCTGAACCGTTTAGTTTCATCTGAGTCAATTATAATCTATCCATAGTAACTCCTTTGGTCCGAATTTGGGGGTTGTGGGGCTTGTGGTTCGTGGTATAATTCGGAAGACCAACCGGGTGGCATCCGGTCACGGCCGGGTTACACAGTAATCCCGCTGGGGACGCTGCGCTTCGGGCATAGGAGAAGACCTATCGGGCCTTGGTCTCTTGCTCGCTGTGGGATTACCCGCTAATCGATGGGCTAGGCAGGGACTATTGGCAAAAGCTCCTGCCGTCCAAGGGAAACAACCCAAACCGGGGAGTTTTATTGCATGGGTCAACTCAAAGGAGAGTCATAGAAACACGGGGCACGCAAAAACACCCTACGGTGGTGGTGAGCCGCCTTCTTGAACCGCTGCAGTCCGTGTGGTGAAGGTACTCCCATAGTGCTGTTAGGGAGTGAGTTCCAGGATTTTGACCCAGCGACGATGAAGGAACAGCGATATACTTCCAAGTCAGGATGGTGTGTGACTGGAAGAAGAGGGCTTCACTGCCATGTAGAGGAAGAATGGAAGATACGCCTTCACTCTAGTGCAGAGGAAGAATACAAATGAGGACCTCGCTCTAGTGTCGAGGAAAAATGAAGGTGGAACAATTATGGACCTTCCCTAGAATAGAATATTCTAAACCGTGGTCTATAAATTAAGGTATCAGGTTCCAAATGGAATAGTTTTTAAAAAAGAAGTTTGTTGGAGCAGACAATCAGTTGTGCGCTAATCCAACCATTTCATTAGGTCACCATTTCTATGAACTGAGCAAACCCGATAATGATGTCCTGACATTTACTAAATGGCAATTGCCATTTTTTAAATGGTCTCTGGTTGCATTCATTTTTGTAATACTGCTGCACAATATTCAGCAATGGAAATTTTCAGGAATGTAGCATTTTATCACGTGTTGTGTAACATAAGTCACTTGTAACTGGAAAGCTGAAAGGACCTTGGAGTTCCAATTAGTGCAGTTCCCAGAATTTGAGTTGATTGACTACCAAAAATTAAGTACTTTTTTTTCTAATTAAGTCTCTTGGTATTGGTGAAAACATTGTAACCTTGTTAGTAATTCCCACCTGGTAGTTTAAAAAAAAATCAGAAACTAAATAGTCTTTTGATTCTGCCTGTTCAAGATGCTACATAAGTGCATGAGTGGGCGTGGTTTCCCATAGTGCTCCCGATCAGCCCCCGTAACTTCAGCGAAAGATCGTCAACTGCATGTATCCAGCGTTTCCTCCGAAGCTACAGCGGCTGATCCGGAGAACCCTCAAGGAAATATGCGGCATGTGATTTAATGATTCAATGTTGGGTATGCAATGCTGCAGCATACTGCACACTCATTTTTCCCAGTTTGTGTGGGTGGCAAATTTAAGGTAAGGTTTTGAAATTTTACTTAAACACGTTCCCAAATGATTCTGCCTCTAGGACAGCAAATGAGCTGGCGATAGCTACAACTGCAAGGTTGTGGCGACATGCCACCACTGGACACAATCCGCTCACGGCGGTACGGACAGTTTAAGCAGACGCCCCCAACCGGGGGCCCTTTCCTCCAGCAACTTGTTTCCCACAGGGACAGGCTGCCGGGAGCACTTCCTGTCTGGGGAGTATTTAAGTCAGGCGCGGGCTCTTCCAGTTCCTGTTTTGCCATGAGGCTGAAATAAAAAGCTGTACTGTTTCACTGGCTCTGGTCTCGACTCCCACGTTTGCCGCGGTATCTCAACACTGGTGACCCCGACGCTCAGGACGAATCCTAAGCTAGCATGGCGGATACAAACGCAGTCACGGTTAAATTACCAGACTTTTGGGAAAACTTGGCCGAAGCCTGGTTCGTTCAAGCCGAGTCCAGATTCCAGCTGAAAGGCATCACAGGCGACACCACGAAGTACGACTACCTCGTCTCCTCGCTCACGTATGCTACTGCCCCCAAAGTTTGGGCAGCGCTGCAGGACCCACCACAGACTGGCAAGTACGAACATCTGAAGGCTGCGCTCCTTAAAAAATTTCAAACGTCCTCTTACCAGCGCCACTGCCAACTCCTTGACCTCCCCAGTCTCGGTGACGCTTCACCATCAGACCTGCTTTCCCACATGCTGTCCCTCGCGGACGACAAGCCCCCCGGCGCCCTCTTTCGCACACTTTTCATTCGGCAGCTTCCCGCCAGCATCCGCCCGCTCATTGTGGAGTCCGGCTCCACGGACCTGAATGACATAGCAGAAAAGGCCGACTGGCTGCTCTCTGCACAGTCCGCACGCGACGTCACGCCCGACCTCGCAGCAACGACCACGCGGTCTCCCCGGCCCACTAGGCCCGCCCACCCTACCACTCCGGGCCACTGTTACTACCACACCCGTTTTGGCACTAGGGCCCAACGCTGCACGCCACCGTGTACCTTCAATTCCCCCCCCCCACACCGGTCCCCGCGATGGCCATGGGGCAAAAGGGGCCTCTACTGTACGTCACTGACGACAGAACCAACCGCCGATTTCTGTGCGACACAGGGGCCCAGCACAGCATCACCCCCGCCTCCGCCCTCGAAATCCAACGCGGCACACGAGGTATCACGCTGGCCGCCGCCAATGGCTCGGACATCCGCACATATGGCACCCGCATGGTCACACTTGACCTCGCGGGCCGCCGCTACCGCTGGGAGTTCCTCACCGCTGAGGTCCTCTGCCCACTCATCGGCGCCGACTTCCTACGCGCCCACGGCCTCCTTGTCGACATTCCGAGGCACCGCCTCGTCGACGCCAACACTATGGCCACCATCCCCGGCACCTTTACCCCGGACCGTTCGGCCGGCCTGACGACCTACTGCCTCGCCAGGGCCGTGGACGACTACTCGGCACTCCTAGCTGAGTTTCCCGCCCTCACCAACCCGACCTTTTTGGCCAAAGCCGCCAAACACGGGGTGGAGCACTATATTCCCACCACCGGCCCTCCAGTTTCTGCCCACGCCCGCAGGCTCAACCCGGCCAAGCTGGAAATCGCGCGGGCCGAGTTCACCATGAAACAACTCGGCATCATCTGCCGCTCCAGCAACCCCTGGGCCTCGCCCCTAAGCCCGGCGGAGGCTGGCGCCCTTGTGGGGACTACCGCCACCTTAACGACGCCACCACCCCTGACCGATACCCGGTGCCTCACATCCAGGACTTCTCGGCCCGACTGGCCGGACGAACCGTCTTTTACAAAGTCGACCTGGTGCGCGGTTACCACCAAGTCCCCGTACACCCCGCGGACATTCCCAAAACGGCCGTCATCACCCCATTCGGGTTCCTGAGGATGCCCTTCGGCCTCAAGAATGCAGCCCAGGCTTTCCAGCGCCTTATGGACTCGGTCCTGCGGGACCTGAACTTCCTATTAGTCTATCTAGATGACATTCTCGTGGCCAGCTCCTCCAAACAGGAACACCTCGAACACCTTCGCGTCCTGTTCGGGTGCCTAGCCCAACATGGGCTCATCCTCAGCCCGGCGAAGTGCCAATTCGGCCGAACCGAGATCAATTTTCTCGGTCACCACATCACCCCTGCTGGGGCCGTCCCCCTGCCCAACAAGGTGCAGGCCGTCCAGCAGTTCCCCCGCCCCACAACCATCAAGGGCCTCCAGGAGTTCCTCGGGATGGTGAACTTCTACAACAGGTTCATCCCCAGAGCTGCAGCCCTCATGAAGCCCCTATACGACTCCCTCCGAGGTAAATCCGGCAAGATGGCCGTAGCCTGGACCACTGACACGTCAGCCGCCTTCGATGCCACCAAAAACGCGCTCGCCGACGCCACTCTGCTCGCGCACCCGAGGGCCGACGCCTGGGTCGCGCTCACCACCGACGCCTCCGACCACGCGGTCGGGGCCGTGTTCGAGCAGTGGGGTAATGGCGCGTGGCAGCCACTTGCCTTCTACAGCCGCCAACTGCGCCCCCCAGAGGTCAAATACTCCACTTTCGACCTCGAGCTTCTCGCGCTCCACCTGTCGGTCCGCCATTTCAGGTTCCTCCTGGAAGGCCGCCCCTTCACCGCGTACGTGGACCACAAGCCGCTCACATACGCGATGGCCAAGCACACCGAACCCTGGTCCGCTCGGCAGCAACGCCAGCTCGCGGCCGTGTCCGAGTTTACCACGGACATCCAGCACGTCTCCGGTAGAGACAACGTTGTCGCCGACTGCCTTTCCCGTCCCGCCATCTGCGCGAATCACCTCGCGGTCGACTACGCGCAACTAGCAGCGGCCCAGCTCACGGACCCAGACCTCCTCTCGGCGGCTACCAGCCTGCCAGGGCTACGCCTAGCCAAGGTCGCGCACAGGCCCGAAGCCACGGCAGTTACTTGCGACATCACACTCAGCCAACCCAGGCCGGTCGTCCCTGAAACCTGGCGCCGCCGCGTCTTTGACGCGCTCCACAGGCTCTCCCACCCGGGTTCCCGCGCATCCGTCAAACTCCTCTCCCAGCGTTTCGTCTGGCGCGGCCTCAGCAGAGATGTTCGGACTTGGGCCATCTCCTGCCTCGCCTGCCAACGGGCTAAGGTACAACGGCATACAAAAGCACCCCTGGGAGACTTCGAGGTACCCAGCCGCCGCTTCGACCACGTACACGTCGACATCGTCGGGCCCCTGCTGCCATCGCAAGGCCAGACTTATCTCCTCACGATGGTCGACCGCTACACACGCTGGCCTGAGGCAGCGCCGCTGACCTCCACCACCACAGCCGACATCGCCAGGGCGTTCGTTAACACCTGGGTAGCGAGGTTCGGCGTACCGGCCGACATAACCTCCGACAGAGGCGCCCAGTTCACCTCCGAACTCTGGACGGCCACAGCACGCAACCTCGGTGTGACGCTCCACCGAACCACGGCGTACCACCCGCAGGCCAACGGGCTTTGTGAACGCTTCCACAGGTCACTCAAGGCCTCACTCCGCGCCGGCCTGCAGGACAGTACCTGGACTGACCACCTACCGTGAGTACTACTAGGCCTACGCACCGCGGTCAAAGAAGACCTCCAGTCCTCAGCAGCGGAGTTAGTCTACGGACAACCGCTGCGCGTCCCAGGCGAATTTCTTTCGGAGGCTACCACGCCTTGGTCGGCCGACCAGCAGCGGCTCAACTCTTTCTCTTCCGCTCAGCAGTTCGCCCCACTTCCGGTCAACCGACACGGCGAACTCGCACCTCACGTTCCGCCAAATTTACAGCAGGCGCGCTTCGTCTTCGTGCGACACGACGCGCACCGTGGACGCCTGCGACCCCCGTACGACGGACCGTACGAAGTACTACAAACCGGGGACAAGGTCTTCAAGCTGCGACTCGGCGACAGGGTCGAGACAGTCTCCATCGACCAGCTCAAACCAGCACACACAGAACCAGGGGAACAGGTCCCCGTGGCCCGGCCTCCAACTAGAGGCCATCCCGCCAGCAAGCCAGCACAGCCGGCGGCGAACCTCCAGGCCCCGCCAACTAGACCGGCGATAACGCAGAGCCGCTGCGGCAGAACCATCAGACCACCGTCACGACTCATCCACTCCTCCTAAGCGGATTCTGGGGGGAGCTCTGTGGCGACACGCCACCACTGGACACAATCCGCTCACGGCGGTACGGACAGTTTAAGCAGACACCCCCAACCAGGGGCCCTTTCCTCCAGCAACTTGTTTCCCACAGGGACAGGCTGCCGGGAGCACTTCCTGTCTGGGGAGTATTTAAGTCAGGCACGGGCTCTTCCAGTTCCTGTTTTGCCATGAGGCTGAAATAAAAAGCTGTACTGTTTCACTGGCTCTGGTCTCGACTCCCACGTTTGCCGCGGTATCTCAACAAGGTTAATTTATCGACTATGGAAAAAAAATTAATTCAAGAATTGCATCAGTGATGGTCTGTTAGAGGCTAATGTCTAATGGATAAACACTTAACTATCAGTTAGTGGTAGGAATGATAAAAAGTCTTAATTTAAGTATTAAAAAAGTGTTAAAATGATGAAAGGTCATCGACCTGAGACGTTAACTCTGTTTCTCTCTCCACAGATGCTGCCTGACCTGCTGAGTATTTCCAGCACTTTGTTTATATTCATAATAAAATGCTCAGTTGTGCTGTGTTTTTTTCCCCTCTCCTCCTCCTCCTCTTCTGGCTCATCCTAGGGGAAATTTCTATGGGCCCGAATAGCTCTCCAGCACCATGCGCCTGTGACCATCTTTCATTATGAACCTAGGCAGCAAGTTTCGACATGTTATTCGAGGCCACAGGGGCCTATTATGTGGGGAGGCAATCCAGTCCTCACTGAACATCTACATATTCCTGCGGGGGTCACTGAAAAGAGATGGACAGCTGCAACTGCATCCAATTTTCCATTCTGTCATCTGGGGTTAATTGGGGGCGATTAACCCGTTTCATCACTGCCCTAACTGAGATCAGCATTCTCAGCACAGACCAGGGATGAAACGTGGCATCTTACAGGTCTGAACGATTCAGTATCACGCCATGCAAAGCATTTGCCCACCGATCCATCAAGGTAGCACTGGCCCAGAAATTCAGGTCGGAGGTTTCCCACGGGTGCAAGCCCCCGACCTGCACTTACCTAGCGCGCCGGCCGTTGAGCTGTGGGCCCGCGTGGAATTCCAATCCGGGGCCTGGTCCAGCTGCCGGCGCGCAGTGCTTGCGTATCCCAGGGGCGCAGTTAGTTCGATGCGTCCCCTGGGATCACGTGGGCCATGGAGAGCCAATTGGAGCAGGGAATGCTCCATTCATAAGATTGACAGGAAGACCTGTCAAAACTTATAAATACTACAGTCCCAAAATAACATTAAATTTTCAAATAAATTTAAAAAAATCACTTAAATAAACTATAAATTACATGAAATAACTATTTTAAACAATTTAAATTTTTGAAAAAAATAATTTTATTTTCTAATGGGGATAAAAATAAACTTACCTTGCTTTAAAGTATTTAAAAATAATAAACTTGTGGAAAATATGTTTTAATTTTAATTAATTCACCACTTACCTTGTAAAAAGCAGGCTTACGCCTGCTTTTTACATGTCTAACTTCTGGAGACTTACCCTCCCGGGAAAACCTGTAAAAAAAAACCTACGTTTGATGCGCACGCGCAGCCTCTCCCGCGCACGCGTTCGACCTCTGAACCCCTTCGTTCAGGGGAACGGAAGTGCCGGTTTCCCACGCATGCGCAGTGCATGCAGGGAACCGGCACTTCCATTGGGTCTACGGGTGAGTACTCCGTGCGTACTCACCCGTAGAGACCTGAATTTCTGGGCCATTATCTTCTGTTCCAAAGGAAATCAATTATTTTTTGCTCTATTCCCAACCCTCATTCATACCTTTATCATCTCCAGACTCTGTTTCTGCAATGTGTACTGTTCTATGCCCATGGCTAGCATTTCAAGAGCAGTTGTGAGAAGGAGCTTACAAACATGAAGACCAAAAAATTGGACCACGCCCAAACTGGGGCCTACATGGGCCTATTGAGGCTGGCGGCGGGACCACGAAAATTCGTCCCCCGGCATCATTGATTTATTACTGGCGAGCTGCAGACTCTAGTCCAGAGGCACCTTGCCGGTCGTGGGGAGACAGCAACATCAGCCTGCTCAGACATCAGCCGAGGTCCTCGGGAGAGTAAAACTACTTAAAACTTGCGTTTCGGGTGACAGCCTCCAGTGGTCCCTTTAAGAACCACTGGCTTGGCAACATAGGAACATAGCTGCAAAGCCCCTGAAGAAACTCTCCACAGCGTGCACGGCATGTGCTATGGTCATTCGGAATCTAATTTTGCAAAGGGTGCCTGAAACAGCTGTTAGGCCCCCAATTTGCATGTGCAAAAGTCCTAAGCTGTAAAATGGGTGTAGCACGATTAAATTTCTTGGCCGTCTAGTAGATTTACATCTCTGCGCGTGCAGTGTCGGCCATTGCAATGGAACTCACTAGTCGAGGCCACTGACACATTTGTAATCTGCCATGGATTGTCTTGACCTCAACAGCAGCGATGCATGCCAATCTCCCCAAGGTGCTACAAGGACCTGGCAAGCATGCATATCCTGACCTTACTGCACAATCTGTTTAACTCATCAGGAAAAGTGTAAGCCAACCTGTGCTTCTAAAAGAATGATATCAAGATGATCTCAAACAGTTATGACTGAGCAGTAGCCTGTCAAGTGATATGAAAAAAAGAAAACCCCTACTATCTGCTTTCAGCTTGTCCCAGTCGATGTGCAGTACCGGTAATGGATAACTGACCTTTCTAAATGTCACACCATGCCGGGTTTTAACCAGTTTACTGCTGATTTGCTAGAATTGTTTTCGATATGGTGAATTTTAGGTCCTTCTAACCCTCTACTCATACAAAATAGGAGCGCCATTATATTCTGCTGTAGTCCAGAGGTACAGTGAGCATGAATGGGTCAAGTGGCACCTCTGACCCAGTGGGGTGGATAATGCTGCGACAGATGCCCAATATGTTTCTCTCCAGAAAATCAGGGCTGATGTGTTAAGCCTGCAGCCTGCACCTATTTGGAATGGGTGCTGAAGAGGTTGCTAATCTCTTTACAAAATTCAGACACCCTTGTCCATTACCCTCGACGCCCCAACCCCCTTGCCAAGTACCCAACGTACACTTGCCACCCGCCCCCCTCCCCTGCTTCCACCTTGTGCCCAGTATTCCTTCCCCTGGAGCAACAGGAAATTATACAAAAGGCCTGATGTTGCACTACCTGTCAAGGTTAGCGCACTTGTGCACAGGCCCTTTATTGGTGGATTAACACTTAAGCCCATATTATCTGTCCTTAGAAACTGGAACAGGAGTAGGCTATTCAGCCCCTCGAGCCTTTGATTAGATCATGGCTGATCTGTACCTCCTTGTCACAAAATAACGCAAATGGTAAGAATATGGCAATTGTATGCTTAACAAATTTAGAGAGAATATCACTCTTTTGAATTAATATTTTTACAGACTCTACCACAAGCTAAACAAGAACCACTAAAAATGCCTAGCATATCAGTATCACTGATGCTCTCGATCTGACCAATATTCCATTGACACTCATTCCAGGGGAAGTGAGTCTGAATAAAATAGTCAGGACTTAGATTTTAGCTTGGGCCATCTGAATGGGAGCCCAGGCTTCTGCCAGTGGAGCTGCTGGTCAGAGGGCCTCCACTCACCTGGTAGTGTTTTTCAACTGCAAACTTTGACAAGTCCAGTAAAAGTGACAACAATGGGGAAGGGAGGCAGATACCAAATTAACAATGCAGATCTGTAGTCTTGACATGGCATGGAAGGGGAGGGGAGGTTAGATATCAGCATCTAGCCCCTTAACATTGTAGTTAAACAGTCTAGGCATAATGGGTGTTCTATTGCAAAAAATCCCTATTTCAAACTGTCTATTAGATGCTGATATCTAGCCTCCCCTCCTTCCCTGGCCCCCATGGAGGAGATTTAGGCCTGTCACATTTTTTTTCCTCAGCAATTTTCTCCCCTCATGAAGATATTGATTCCATGGAAGAATGACACCAGGTGCAATCCAGTACCCCACTCAAGAAGCAATTATCGATATAAGAGCCTTGGCAGTGAGTGTCAGCAGGTTGTTCGACTACAGAGCATCACAGACGAGCTGATCCTGTCTTTAGCCAATGCCTGCACATGTGCTTTATCTAGCAGAGACCAGTCAAGATAAGGAACCCTGGTCAGTTTCTGCTTCCCTAACCCAGAACCTGGCTGAGCTCAGATATTGCAGCACAAACCAGGGAATTAAACTAACAACAATTTGATATAGTGCCTTTTAACATAGAAAAGTGTCCCAGGGCACTTTACAGAGGTGCAAGGTACAAAACAGACAAAGCCAAAGAGGGAGATATTAGAAGGGGTGACCAAAAGCTTGATCAAAGAGGTGGATTTTAAGAAGAGTCTTAAAGACATAGAAGATAGGAGCAGGAGTAGGCCATTCGGCCCTTCGAGCCTGCTCCGCCATTCAACGAGATCATGACTGATCATCCAAACCCTAGCATCCGGTCCCTACACCGACAGCCATCCCACCCAAGCCCTATCCCCATAACCCCACGTATTTAATCCCCCCTAACACTAAGGGTCAATTTTTATCATGGCCAATCAACCATAACCCGCACATCTTTGGACTGTGGGAGGAAACCGGAGCACCCGGAGGAAACCCACGCAAACACGGGGAGAATGTCTGTGTAGAGTTTGCACAGTCACCTGAGGCCGGATTTGAACCCGGGTCCCTGGCGCTGTGAGGCAACAGTGCTAACCACTATGCCACCGTGCTGCCGAGAGGGAGATGGAGGAATTTAGGGAAGGAGTTCCAGAGCACAAAGCCCAGGCAGCTAAAGGCAAAACTGCTAATGGCTGGGTAAAGTGTGAGAGGGATGCACAAGGTTAGAGGAATGGAAAGTTTGGGAGGGGGGTTGTTGAGCTGGAGGAGGTTAGAGACAGGGATGAGGAAGACATTATTGCACCATTCAGAAAGCAATTTCCAGCCCCGAGATGTTCAAAGGGATTGAAAGAGCTTCCACCTGTCAAACTGGGCGAATCACAGAAAGACCAACAGGGAGAGGTGGTCGGGACCAGGCCAGGCTGTAGATAAAAGACTCGGTGAGCAGGCCAGACAAAGAAGAGCAAAAAGGTTAGTAAGGTACAAAGTTTTTCTGTGGGGAGAGGAGGGTTTATATTTTTACTGGATAGCAGGGTTTGGTTTTGTTGCATATGGAGGCTTCAATTTTTAGCAATGGGAGGGGTTGGATTTGTGGCCTTGGATTTTTACTATGGAGGCGAGGACTTTACAGCTTGATGTGGGGTTTCAGTCATACGCAGTTCACTCAATGTTCGAGTCTTGTGGATCTACTCCCTACTCCAAAGGTTGGGCACCCCTACTCTAATACCCCTCATAAACTGCCACTAGCACTTGTATTTCTTGATTCCAGCTGTCTTCCTTTCTCAGATATATTCATTCCACTACAGGTGCTTTTACAATTCCTATTTCCCCCATTTTCTATCGAGGGAGAGCAACCACTGTGTATCACTTCCCCCTCCCCCGCCCACTCCTTTACATTTTACCCGGGTGCCAGTTGCACTGGGCTCTGCTGTGCAATGTAGAGGCACAGCGTTGGATACACAAAAGTATTGATTTTAGCACCTGGAATTTATACTGTGGAGTGCAGCAGATGGAGGGGGATTGTCTGCTTTCATAGAATTACATAGAAATTACAGCACAGAAATAGGCCATTCAGCTCAACCAGTCTGTGCTGCTGTTTATCCTCCACACCAGTAGTCCTAATCGACATGTAGGCACCCTTGTTTCGCTATCTTTTATTCTCCCTTTCCTTCAACCACTTACCTAACCTACTCTTGCCATGAACACTGCTTCAATCACTAGTTCGTTCCACAGCCTCCGTGTAAAAAAATTTCTGCTGCTCTTTGTCCTAAATTCTTGCATTTGATTTAGTATCTAAGTCTCCTCGATCTAGATGCCTCAGCCACTGAAAAGTCTGCTTCTACCTATTCTGTCCCAACCCTTCATAATTTTAAACACCTCTATCAAACTTCTCTGTTCTACCGAAAACAGCCCCAAATTCTCAAATAAGTACAGAAAATGCTGGAAATACTCAGCACATCAGACGGCATCTGCAGAGTTAACGATTCAGGTCGATGACCTTTCATCAGAACTGGAAAAAGTTAGAGGTGTAACAGGTTTTAAGCAGGTGCAGGGGCAGGAAAAGGGGGAGGGGAGGAATGAACAAAAGGGAAGGTCTGTGATCAGGTAGAAGCCAGGCAGAAGAGATTAAGAGACAAAAGGTATGATGGGCAAAAGGAGATGGTAATTGGACAAGTAAAGAAACAAAAGATGGGTCTAGAGGAGGTGTAAATGGGAATCACAATCATTACCAGCACCTGCTATCTGAAAGAATGGGAGCAGTGGTTCTGATCTGAAATTGTTGAACTCAGTGTTGAGTCCTGAAGGATGTAAAGTGCTCAAGATCAGCAGCAACAGTGTGAAGAGGATGAGGAACACAATGGGGCAGATTTTCATTTTGTTTCTATCAGCTGAGCATCATGTATCACCCGTGTGTATCACAAAGATAGGTAGGAAAGTAAATTGTGAAGAGGACATAAGGAGGCTACAAAGGGATATAGATAGGTTAAGTGAGTGGGCAAAGATCTGGCAAATGCAGTATAATGTGGGGAAATGTGAAATTGTCCATTTTGGCAGGAAGAAAAAAAAGCAGCATATCTAAATGGTGAGAGATTGCAGAGCTCTGAGATGCAGAGGGATCTGGGTGTCCTAGTGCATGAATCTCAAAAGGTTACTATTGTAGGATTCGCAAAATTGAACATTGTCCTATAAGGATCTATTGGCAGAAAAGGCTTTAATTTTAAAGACTGTTTTAAAAGCCCAGAAAAAGGGGGCACACAAAATGGCCACCAGACCCCGTGACCAGCTTTTTGGGACATTTAAAAATGGTTCCTGCAGTCCACAGACAGCTTTTGTGGATTCAGCCCACAGTAAGTTCTGGAATGCAATTTCGGAGAATGCAAAACCAGACAGAACCCCATACATATGGATTGGATGCAGATCCAATCAGATCGGCCTGTAGATAAAGGCCATCAAAGTGTTTACCCAGACAAAGGGAAACAGCCTCAAGTTCAAAGGGGGACATCAAGACCCATTAAAGACAATACAAGGTCATTCCAGACCAGAGATGGCAGTTACCAGCCATCCCGAAAGTACTTTAAACACAATAACTACCCCTCTGTGCTACAAGCTCGCCAAAACAAAGACTAACCTTGATATGGCGGGAGATAAGGGCCTCCATGAGAAGTATAACTGGAGACCTGGGGTAGCCATTAGGAGTTCGGAGAGAGAGCAGTGCAGAAGAGCATTGTAGAGATCATTTGAGAGAGATCGTTCGGGGGTCCGAAGAAGGTGCAGTTCGGTTAGGAGTTCGGGTTCGGTAGAGAGGCCGTTCAGACTCGGAAGATGACGACGATTCGGTAGACGATTGGGATCGGAGACGTTTTGAAGACTTTTCTAACTGGGACGGGTGAGCATGTTTCTGGCCCCTCAATCTAATCTAGCTAGGTTTAGCGGGTGGGTATTTTAGGGGATAATTAACAATGAGTTGTTGTCCCTCGATGTTCCGTGTGTTTCCCTATTTCATGGTGAACCTTGTAAAGTATAATATGCCTGTGGATATATTGGTTAGTACTGTATTATGATTTGTTTTTCCCTCCTATGTACCTTATTTTGGCTTACATTCAATTTTTCCTTTATGCAATAAAATTTCACTTCGTTTCATTAAACTTGGTCTACAGAGTATTCTCTGCATTGTAGTTCCTGCCTCAAAGACCAGTGTACAGAACAACCTAAGGGGTGAGTGGGTCGAACCACTCGGTAAATTACTGTGCAAAAGAGAGAGGTCTCACCAGAGAGAGAGACCTAGCAAGAAAACCCCTTACACTATGCAGGTACAGCAAGTAATTAGGAAAGCTAATAGAATGTTATCGTTTATTGCAAGGGGAATTGAATACAAAAGTAGGGAGGTTATGCTTCAGTTACACAGGGCATTGGTGAGACCACATCTGGAGTACTGTGTACAGTATTGGTCTCCTTATTTAAGGAAGGAGGTAAATGCATTGGAAACAGTTCAGAGAAGGTTTACTAAGACTAATACCTGGAATGGGCGGGTTGTCTTATGAAGAAAGGTTGGACAGGCTAGGTTTGTATCCGCTGGAGTTTAGAAGATTAAGAGGTGACTTGATTGAAACATAAGATCCTGAGGGGTCTTGACAGGGTGGATGTGGAGAGGAGGTTTCCTCTTGTGGGAGAATCTAGAACTAGGGCTCACTGTTTAAAAATAAGGGGTCGGCCATTTAAGACAGATGAGGAGAAATTTTTTTCTCAGAGGGTCGTGAGTCTTTGGAACTCTCTTCCTCAGAGGATGGTGGAAGCAGAGTCTTTGAATATTTTTAAGGCAGAGGTAGATAGATTCTTGATAAACAAGGGGGTGAAAGGTTATTGGGGGTAGGCGGGATTGTGGAGTAATCAGATCAGCCATGATCTTATTGAATGGCGGAGCAGGCTTGAGGGGCCGAGTGGCCTACTCCTGCTCCTAATTCGTATGTACCCGAGGGGAAATTCCTGCAGGGAACTCCGTAGGCCGGCAACTGCACCCGACCAAACTCCTGTGATATAAAATTATCTCAATATTGCTTCCGCCAAAGTATAATAATACCTGGGCAATTCCAGACTTAGAAGAGTCTTCCTTATTATCAGGGCAAGGTCTGCAATTATAATCAATCCGTCGTTTCTTTGAACAGCTCTGACGGTGACGCTCTTATTGCTTTAACGCTACCCACAATCTGACGACGTCAAAATACTTGAATAGAAATAAGCTGCACGAACGAACGGCCTCCAGAACAGCGAAGCAACTGCATATTAATCCCCATCCATTTTAAAAGTAGGTGCAGTTTGGAAAGAAATCCTACAGAAAAGTTAAATGGTAGCTGTAAATTTTGACAACCAAGCAAATGTTGGACATACCGCAAAACCTTTATTAAATTCACAATTTAAAAAAATGTTCTGGTTTGCAAAAAGAATACAATGTTATGATGGGATGTCTCGAGCAGTGTTGTTCACTAGAAACTGCTGTCTCATCACAGGTGTGGCAACGGCAACGCTGAGTCACGTGCAGTAATTTTAGTAAAAAACATTTCACACATGATACAAGGTAAATGTACTTCACGTTTGTATATTTACTTAACAAACATCTACCACCATTCAGTAACCAAGGAAGTAAAGCTTTCACAATGATCAAAAGCACTTGCACACTTTTTTCCTTTCCATTGTACCAACCAACGCAGAAAGAGGTTAAAGTAACAATGCATGCACCGTGTGATTATGAATTTTGACATTTATGTCAAATGAAAGTGTCTATAACTTATTTTTTATTTACTAACCAGAAATGCCATTATCAACATCTGGATTCCCAATTAGCTGCACGTGGCTAGTAGCTAACACATTGGAAAACGTTGGTCTAGATTCAGCCTTGGTCACTAGGAATAAATGCCTGCCATTAGACTGCAAGTATCGAGCTAGACAGTTAGCTCAATGTTTAATTTGAAAAGGAAACCAATGTTGTTACTGAGATTTCAACCAGAGAGCAACCAGAGAGCTCATCCGCCACAGCTCTGGAAACATGGCCAGACTGACAAAATGGCAATGTACACAAGCAAAGGCAAAGTAAATCCCTCTGTGCAAAACTGTTGTATTCCCACCACCTTCCCCCCACCCCCCCACAACCTCACCCCTATACAATGGCACATTCATCAAAATACAAAACATATAAAATGGGATGGATTCTAGTATACAGGACATAACCCAAACTGCTCCAATGCAAGGGACTTTTAGGTTGCATGTTTGATTTGGCATTGAGGCTTGCCATTTCCTATTCATTTCACTGGACTGTAAGTCAAGTTTTAAGTGCACTGTACCTGATCCACGTTGTACTGCACCTGGTGTGAGAGTATTTGACAGTGCCACTGGATGAAACATTTAACTCTCCATCATTTTCATCTCAACACAACGAGCAAACACCCATTAATATAACTCTCTGAAGTGCTTATGTAACGCTCGGTTATAGACTCTTTTGTGGCTCCTGAAAACACTGGCGGGAACCTGGTGAGGTTTCCCTGAACTTTCACTTACAGTTACTGAATGAATGCTGTACAAGTGGCTTCAGGCCTTGGATTAAATAAACAAATCACTTCAAACAGCAGGGAATTTAAGTACTTTCAGCTTTTTTTTGTTGCTTTTTTTATAAAATTGAAGCATTGAAAGCCACACATTTATCTCTTAATTTACAGAAGGGCACTCACTCAACATCACACTCCAGCTATTGGGCCTCACCGGATTAGCCCAGTGGAAGCAGAATACAAAAAACAAATCTGAAAAAAGACAAAGATAATCTGCTGGTCAAATACTTAGCGCGCAGGAGCTACCTGCTCATGCCTTTCCTCATTCTGCAATGTGTACATCAATCCCCCTCCTTCCCAACAAGACACACATCTAATTGTTGCATTTGTTCCACAGTTGAAGCTGGAAGCTTTTCGATAATTAAGATTTCCCTGCATTGATGAAGATGCGAGAAATGAATAGAGCCAGTGAAAAGGCCAAGAACAAAAGGGAGGTGTCTCTGATAGGGTGGAGAGCAGGAGTGAGGAAGTGACAAAAGTGATTATATTGCAAGGCAAAAGAGGTGATTAGGGGACACTTATAGAAGCAAAAGAAAGCAGCTCGAAGCTGTGATTTATTCCAGTGCTCCTTGCGTGACCCCCCCCCCCGCCCCACTTTTTAGCCTTTATTAGTCGGAGCCTTCCTTCGTCAAAAGCCACGTTGATCAAGTCTGCTTACAGTTATATTTCACTCACATTGCTCACACAGCAAAATTAAGCTCTTTAGCAGTAACTCTTCTGTGAGTGCCTATGCATTAACCCTTCAAACACTGAATCTGATCTTCTAGCTTGCAGTATCTTAAATGGCTGTGGTTAAGGTGTACAGCATTCCATCATTAAGTGAAAAACCACTAGATTAGAGTAGTAATGACTTGCTCGCGAAAGTTACAGATGCTCATTGCTATTAACAATCTGTCACGAGCAAACCGAAACCACAGAGTCAGTTTTGGCCCCAACAGAAGCTGATGTGGTTCCAAAGGCCATGTGTAGGTTTGATGAATTAGCTGTGAGCTGCCCAACAGAAGGCAGTTGCCAGAGATAATCTCATCGAATCCAAGTGGAAGCTTCTCAGTCTCTTTGGGCCACTTTTGCTTTTCCTTTCAGTCAAATGAGTGTCGAAGGGAGCGCTGTGATTGGTAGTATGAATAACCAATTGCCTAATATTGTACCAAAGCAGAATGCTGCAGATGCTGGAAATCTGAAATGAAAACAGAAAATGCTGGAAACACACAGCAGGTCAGGCAACATCTGTGGAGATAGAAAGAGAGTCAACGTTTCAGGTTGATGACCTTTCACTGGAACTGGCAGATGCTAGAAATGAGCAGAGCCAGCGAAAAGGCTAAGAACAAAAGGGAGAGGTCTCTGATAGGGTGGGGAGCAGGAGTGATTAAGTGACAAAAGTGATT
The DNA here is from genome assembly GCF_052327205.1 of Somniosus microcephalus. NCBI lineage: Eukaryota > Metazoa > Chordata > Chondrichthyes > Squaliformes > Somniosidae > Somniosus > Somniosus microcephalus. The sequence continues at coordinate 233,536,004 of NC_140993.1, forward strand.
ATATTGCAAGGCAAAAGAGGTGATTATGGGACAATTATAGAAGCAAAAGGTCCAGAGGAGGTGTAAATGGTTACAGCAGAATAGCAGAGGGGAGGGAAGCATGGAAAATCTAGCGGAGAAGGCTCTCGAGGACCGGGAATGTGGCGGAGAAAGGTGGGTAGACCCCAGGGGTGCAGACTATGTTGCCGGCCATGTTTAGGGGATCCCCGCCCCAAGTACCAGCGCACGCCCGCTCCACTCCCAGTGGCTCTGGCGCAGCCATCCTCCATTACCAGCACATGCTGGCCAAGAGAAAATGGGAGTGTCTTTTGGGTGAGATGTTAAACTGTCTGCCTTCTCAGGTGGATGTTAAAAATTGCACGGCACGACTAAAAGAGCGGGGGAGTTCTCCCAGTGTCTTGGTCAATATTTATCCCTCAACCAACAGAACTAAAACAGATTATCTGGTCATTTATCTCATTGCTGTTTGTGGGACATAGGAATAGGAGTAGGCCATTCAGCCCCTTGAGCCCATTCCACCATTCATTGAGATCAGGGCTGAACTGTATCTTAGCTCCATCCACCCGCCTTGGTACCATATCCATTTATACCCTTGTGTTGCAAAAATCTAGTGATCTCAGATTTAAAATGATTGATTGAGCTAACAACTACTGTTTTTTTGTGGGAGAGGGTTGCACACTTCTGCCACTGTTTGTGTGAAGAAGTGTTTCCTAACTTCTCTCCTGAATGGCCTGGCTCTGATTTTAAGGTTATATCCCCTTGTCCTAGACTCCCCTACCAGAAAATGTTTTCTCCACCACCTTATCAATTCCTTTCAAAATCCTAAAAACCTCAATTAAATCACTCCTTAACCTTCTATATTCCAGGGAATACAAGGCTAGTTTATGTAATCTCTCCTCATAATTTAACCCTTGGAGCCCTGGTAACATTCTGGTGAATCTGCGCTACACTTGTTCCAAGGCCAATATATCCTTTCTAAGGTGCAGTGCCCAGAACTGTACAGTCCTCTAATAGGATAGGCGCACCAACGTCAGTGTTCTTGCTCAGGCCAACATCCCCAGCATCGAAGCTCTGACCACGCTCAATCAGCTCCGATGGACGGGTCACATCGTCCGCATGCCCAATACGAGACTCCCAAAACAAGCGCTCTACTCGGAACTCCGACACGGCAAGAGAGCCCCAGGTGGGCAGAGGAAACGCTTCAAGGACACCCTCAAAGCTTCCTTGAAAAGAGAGTAACACCCCCACCGACACCTGGGAATCCCTGGCCCAAGACCGCACAAAGTGGAGGAGAAGCATCCGGGAAGGCGCCGAACACCAAGTCTCTTCGCCGGGAGCAAGTGGAAGCCAAGCAAAGGAGCGCACGTCAACCCAAGCACCCCATCCACCAGCCCCTTCAACCACCATTTGCCCCACCTGTGACAGAGACTGTAGGTCCCGCATAGGACTCATCAGTCACCCGAGAACTCATTTTTAATGTGGAAGCAAGTCACGAAACCGTTTTCAAGATGGCTCCTGTGCTGGCAGCTCCCTAGGGAGCTCCTTTGCTCTTTCTCCCCCGGTCTCCTCTCTTCTGCTGTTTAAGTTCCTCTGGCTCTAATAGTGGGTGCATTTTATCTCGAACTACAAGGTTAAAGTTACCTGAGCCCACTGCCCATCCCCTGACCATGCCAGTTCTTTGTTCTCAGTGAGCCCTGGCTCTTCACTTAAACATAGCTCCCAAATACCCAGACCTCTGCTGTCAAGACTACGCTTCTCCACTAGGCTAATGATCTAATGACTAGTGGATCGCGAGTGGAGCTCGGGGCCAGGGATCGCGAGACTATCAGGGCTAATTTGATCTTGAGAGAGACAACATCATTCATGTCCGAGGCCGGGACCCAGGAGCGAAGATGAGCCCAGCAGTGAGGTCAAGGCCCAGGAGTGGCGCAGTATGGACCAGCAGCAGGGTCGGAACCCAGGGAAGGTGTGGCACGGGCCAACAGCGAGGTCAGGAGGACCACAATGCTTCCTACGAAACTCAGGCAGAGAGGACCTGCGGGAAGGAGGGAGGAGGACAGTAGGAGTATGTTTGTGTGTGTGTGCGCTAGGCCGATGTAGCAGAGCCTGGTCTCCAATCGTCTTGGATCCCCTTGCCATTGGACCAAGACCTTGCTCTGTCAAGCCCAAGTGGTAGCTGGTGTGCAACGGCCACCCCACGTTAAAAGAATTCACGCACAGGCATCTTCCACCCTTTAAAATGAAGTTCGGGACCTGGAACGTCAGGACCCTCATGGACAACCCCAACAGTGACAGACCGGAACGCCGTACTGCTCAACCACTGACTGCCCCACCTGCAACAGAGACTGTAGGTCCCGCATTGGACTCATCAGTCACTTGAGAACTCTAACGTGGAAGCAAGTCATCCTCGGTTCCGAGGGACTGCCTAAGAAGACAGTCCTCTAGATGTGGTCTAACCAGGGCTTTGTATAGCTGTAGCAAAACTTTCCCCCCCCCCCACCTTTATATTCTAGCCCTTTAGTTATAAAGGCTAACATTCCATTAGCCTGTTTGATTATTTTATGTACCCGACTACATTTTAGTGAACTGTGCACATGGATCCTTGAATCTCTTTGGACCTCCACTGCTCCTCGCTTTTCACCATTTAAATAATGTTTGGATCTATCCTTTTTTGATCCAAAATGGATGACCTCACATTTACCTGTACTGAAATCCATCAGAACAGTTTTGCCCACTCACTTAATCTATCAATGTCTCTGTGTAATTTTATGCTCCCGTCTACACTACCACCAATCTTTGTGTCATCAGCAAACTGGACATATGGCTCTCTATTGTGTTGTCTAAGTCATAAATAAATAAAGTGAATATTTGAGGCCCCAGCACAGATCCTTGTGGGACACCTTTAGTCAATTCCTTCCAATTCAAATACATACCCATTATCCCTACTCTCTGTCTTCTCCTGCCTAACCAAGTCAATAATTTGCCTTCAATTCTATGAGCTTTAATTTTAGCTGACAGTCTCTTATGTGGAACCTTATCGAATGCCTTCTGGAAGTCCACAGACCGTCCCCTGTCTACTACTTTAGTCACTTCCTCAAAAAATTCAATTAAGCTCGTTCGACATGACCTACCCTTTACAAATCCATGTTTGCTCTCTCTAATCAGCTCAAATTTCTCTAAGTGCTCAGTCACTTTGTCCTTAATTATAAATTCTAATAACTTTCCCACTACAGATGTTAGACTAACATGTCTATAATTTCCTGGTCTCTCTCACCTGTCTTCAGTAATGGAATTACATTTGCAATTTCCCAATCTAAAAGGGACACTTCCTGAATCGAGAGCGCTTTGGAAGATTATGGCTAAAGCATGAGTAATGGCCACCATGTCATACACTCTGAGCTGTATTTGTGTCTCTAATTCACTCAATTTATTTCTTATACTCCGTGTGTTAGTATATAAAACTCTTATTTGGGCAAAGTGCCCTTCTGCTCTGATGCTGCCTTTCCCACATCATTTTACAAAGGATTACACAGGATATACGGCACAGAAACAGGCCATTCGGCCCAACCAGTCCATGTCGGCGTTTATGCTCCACTCGAGCCTCCTCCAGCCTTTCCTTATCTAAATCGATCAGCATAACCCTCTATTCCCTTCTCCCTCATATGCTTGTCTAGCCTTCCCTTAAATGCATCTATACGATTCACTTCAACCACTCCGTGGTAGCGAGTTCCACTTTCTCACCACTCTCTGGGTAAAGACGTTTCTTCTGAATTCCCTATTGGATTTCTTGGTGACTATCTTATATTGATGGCCTCTAGTTTTGTTCTTCCCCACAAGTGGAAACACACACTCTGTTAACTCTATCAAAACCTTTCATAATTTTAAAGACCTCTATTAGGTCACCCCTCAGCCTTCTTTATTCAAAGAGAAAAGAGACCCAGCTTGTTCATCCTTTCCTGATATATATACCCTCGCATTTCTGGTATCATCTTTGTAATGTATTTAACGTAATACAGTCCTTATTTGTCACTCCTGCTGTAACTACTTTAGTTATTTTAGTATTCCCTTCACCTGGAGTAGCTATGTTACCGTTTGTGACCTGAACTCTGCTTTTATCCCTTTTTAAAGTATAAATTTTACTATTGTTTGTGACTGAGCCCTACTCCCCATCCCCATTTATTAGATTAAAGTCCTATGTACCACCCTATTTATCCTAGCCAATAGAACCTTTGTCTTGGCCCGGTTCACGTGCAGCCTGTCCCAATTGTACACCTCCCTCCTGTCCCAGTACTGATGCCACTGTCCATGAAATGGAATCCCTCCTTCTCACACCACTCCTTTAGCTACGTGTTCACCTGTTTATCCTTGTGCCAATTAGCACGTGGCTCAGGTAACCACCCTTGGGGTCCTGCTTTTTAATTAAGCTCCTAACTCCTGATAGCAATGAGGAGGTTCTGCTGAGGGACTGTGTCCAAATTGGCTGCCGCGTTTCCTACATTACAACAGTGACTACACTTCAAAAATACTTAATTGATTGTAAAGCGCTTTGGGACATCCTAAGGTCATGAAAGGTGTTATATAAATACAAGTTATTTATTTCTTTAAGGTCTAAAGTTGTTAAACTCAATGTTAAGACTGGAAGGCTGTAAAGTGCCTAATAGAAAGTTGAGGTGCTGTTCCTCAAGCTTACGTTCAGCTTCACTGGAACAGTGTAGGAGGCCAAGGACAGAGAGGTCAGAGTGGAAGTGGGATGGAGAATTAAAGTGGCACTCGACCGGAAGCTCATGCTTGTAGACTGAATGGAGCTGTTCAGCAAAACGATCACCCAGTCTACGTTTGGTCTCCCCAGTGTACAGGAGACCGCATCGTGAGCAGCGATTACACTATACGAAGTTGGAAGAAGTACTAGTAAATTGCTGTCTCACCTGGAAGGAGTGCTTGGTGCCCTGGATGGTGGGAAGGGAGGAGATAAAAACAGGTGGTGCATCGCCTGTGCTTGCATGGGAAGGTGCCGGACGAAGGGGAGCGGGTGTTGGGGGTGATGGAAGAGATGACCAATGTGTCGTGGAGGGAGAAGATGTGTTTGGTGGTGGCATCGCGCTGGAGGTGGCGGAAGTGTTGATGGATGATCCGTCGAATGCAGAAGCTGGTGGGACTCCCATATTATATCTAATATTGTATGCAAATTTCAATTTCCATTTACTGATGCAAATGGGCAAGATGTGTGTGAGGCCACTTGAAAACCATAGTTAATCTTGGCAACAGCTCTGCTGCAGCCATAGTCCTATTTTCCCACCTGCAGGCAATGTAATGTTTAGATAGGAGTGTACTAAATATAGTAATTCATTCTCTAAAAGAACAATGTAGGGAGGTGAAGTACATTTCAACACTTGTAACTTATCCCGTTTTGCTCGAAATTGTATTTTAATGAAACTTATTGCAATTAAGATGTGTGTGTGGTTTTTAAATTCCTTTCCTGGAGAACATAGGAAAAATAGTGTGACCATGTTTGTTTTCTGAACAGGATGTTTGATGTTCTGAGGAACTGTAGGTGGGTACCAACACTGGAATGTGATGGTGGCACAGATACCCCTTCCTCAGCCAATATCTTCTGAAGTCTACAGTGCTATATTTTAGATTTTGTATCCAGACAGTTTTATTAATAATCTTACTTATTTCTTAATCAAGTTCCATGACGATTTTGTAAAAATTATGCAGGACCAAGTATTGTAAGTTAGATCATAGCCTCTGAAAATCCATAGGACTGCTCTGCTAGTGCAAGGGCTGGGGACCGCACCCCCACATTGGGGACCACTACTCCAGGCACCACCGAAGTTGAGGGAGGTCCCCCCAATTGACATCCAAGATGTGGGTACCTGCACCACTCTGGGCTCAGCTTGGGTGCCTGGCTGAGAAGGGGCGTGGAAAAAGCAGCACCGCCCGGCTGCTTACTGACATGCCAGTGCCACTGGCCAAGAAGAGCACAAATAATCGACCCCATTGGCCCCCTTTGTAAGACAGCCAAAAAGAATGAAAAATGGCAAAGGTTTTTGAGGGGTCCAAAATGCCTGTAGGCCCGGTTGTTCGCAGTGCACCAGCACAAAGCGGAATGCAGGCCAGGGACAGAAAATTCCCAGCATCCAAACCCCCTCCTTCTGGGCCATATTTGAAAAGGATGAAAGTTCTGCCCCAAGGAAGACCTGCTGGAAACTGGCAAACAAGCCTGGGGCCTGGTGTATCTAGGTCCCGGCCATGTTCCCACCTCCAACTGCTGCACTCCTAGCCAACCTACAGCAGAAGTGGGCCAAAAGCCCTGTGTGTTTTCCGGGCCACTGTCTTTTCATTTCTGGCCTGGGTTTGAATACAGTCCAGACTGCTGGGTCCAAAGTCTCCACCTTTTGTTTACTGCAAGAATCCTAAGAAAAGTGAGTATAGGCCATCTCAATCCAGTGCCTGATGGACACAAGTCCCCAATCACTCAACACTAGTTGGCACCAAATTAGCAAACTGGCCCAGACAGGCACGGTCAGTATTAGAAATGGAATGAAAAGACAAATTCAGTAGAGGTTGCTGTCACACAGCTCCTAACAACATGATCATGGTGGAATAAGAATAGTAAAAGCTGGAAAAACACAGCAGGCCAGTCAGCATCTGTCAAGAGAAAAAGCAGGTTTTGTGTTTGTACCCTTCATCGGACCGTTCAGAGTGGTATTGGAAGAAATTTGGGAGCAAGCTTCCTACTATTAACCCGCTCTGCCACTCAAGAGTATATATAGTCTGGGAATACTAGGGGAAAAACACAAGTAAATACCCCACCTGGCAAAGCAGATTGCTTTAGTACCACTGTATCCTCACACTAAAGGGAAGGATTAGTGTTTCAGCAGAAGAGTGACTATTCATGAAGCATTATCAGTTTAAAAATATTTGGGTTCTGACAGAAATATTGGGCTGAATTTTAATTGGGAAGGCGGGTTGGGAGCAGGGGGTTCCGAAGCGGTCGGGAAACCCAGGTGTTAAGTCCGTGTGTTATATTGAGAATTACTACACAGACCACAAGAGTAAAATTTAACAGGTCTTTACTAGTTGAAGGTCAGGGCGAAACTGCCCAATAAATCATTACACAGCACTTATATACCAGTGTGGTCACCACCGGTATTACAGTATACAGCAGCCAAGATAAAGTAGTGCAACCCTTAAAATAGTTCTCTTAAAGGTGGAACGGTTACATACACTACAATCCTCCCTGTTTAGCTTAACAGTATATATTCCCCATTAAACATAACATCATAACATATATACACAACTTCATGTAAAAACAGTTTACAGATTCAGTCTCTCTGGAGGCTTCCTGACTCGGTCCGGATAATGCCTCGGTGGTGTAGTAGGTTCTTTTGGCAAGGTCGATTCGGCTTGAATGCCAGTGTCGGGTTCATCTGATTCTAGCATCACCGGATCGGAGGTAGATACTATGGGTATCTCTGCTTCATCATTAGGCGTATAGAGTTGTGGAGTAGGTTGTCCCTTTTCGGATGACTATGATCTGGTCAACATGGCGCCTTATTATGCTTTCACCAATGTCCACGGTATACATCAGTGGTCCTAGTCGTGTGCAAATAGTTCCAGGCTGCCATTTCTCGGTACGGTAGTCCCGGGCCAAAACTTGTTGACCTATCTGGAAGGTTCTAGTTGGCCTTTCATTCATGCCTTGAAATTGCCGGTTCTCTACGTCCCTTCTGATGTTTGGCTTGATCAAATCCAGCCGGCATCTTAGTCTTCTATTGAAAAACATCATGGCGGGAGTTTGGTTTGTGACCGCATGTGTTGCATTCCTGTACGCCAACAAGAAGTTATCTACCCTATGTTGTAGATTTATGTCTTCCTTACCCATGGCCTTTATGGCCTTCTTGAAGGTCTGGACAAACCTTTCAGCTAATCCATTGGTGGCGGGATGGTATGGGGCGGACGTGTAGTGCTTAACCCCATTGTTTTTTTAAGAACTTCCTGAATTCTTCGGACACAAGTTGCGGTCCATTATCAGAACAGATCTGTTCCGGCAGCCCATTCCTGACAAATATAGTCCTTAATACTGTGATGGTTTTTTCCGTGGTGGTGGAGGACATCTTTATTACCTCCGGCCACTTGGAGTGTGCATCCACCGCGATTAAGAACATTGAGTCCATAAATGGACCAGCAAAGTCGATATGTACCCTTTGCCATGGAGGTGAGGGCCACTCCCATGGATGTAGAGGAGCTTGTGGTGGGGCGTTTTGGACCTTCTGGCATCCTAGACAGCTCTTGGTCATTTCTTCGATGTCTCCATCGATACCTGGCCACCACACAAACGCTCTGGCTAGGTTCTTCATTTTCACTCCACCCAGATGCCCCTCGTGAAGCTCCTTTAGCACTTTATGCTGGAGTTTGGGTGGAATCACCACTCTGGACCCACACATCAAGGTTCCTCGGCACTCTGACAGCTGTTCTCTTCTTTGCGAAAATGCTGGCAACAGTGGTTCGCCATGTGCTGGCCATCCCTTCACCGTTAAATCGTAGACTCGTGAGAGAGTCGGGTCATTTCTTGTTTCCTTTTCGATCGTAAAATTTGTTACTGGTAGACATTCCACTATGGTTGAGTGGAACATCTCCACTGGGTCCACTGTAGGCGCCTCTTCTACCGTTGGCAACGGTAGGCGCGATAAACCGTCAGCATTCCCATGCTGTTTTGATCCTTTGTATTCTATGTCATATTGGTGTGCCCCTAGGAAAAGGGACCACCTCTGTAGCCTCTGCGCTGTCATAATGGAAACGCCCTTTTTAGGGTTGAATATGGATACCAACGGCTGGTGGTCTGTCAGCAGTGTAAACTTCTGGCCCTGCAGGTAATGATTAAACTTCTTTACTCCCCACACAAGGCTGAGAGCCTCCCTATCTATCTGAGCATAGTTGCGCTCAGCGGAGGTCAATGATCTGGATGCAAATGTGACTGGCCTTTCCGAGCCATTTGGCAACCTGTGTGAGAGTACTGCTCCAATACCATAAGGAGAAGCATCACAAGCTAAACGAATAGGTAGCGTTGGGTTGAAGTGAGCCAACACTTCCTGAGGTGATCAATGCCTTGCTTTTGCGAAAGGCCTTCTTACAGTCCTCGCTCCACTTCCATGGTATTTCTTTCTGCAAAAGAGCATTCAGCGGGTGCAGCACCGTGGATAGATTTGGCAGAAACTTATGGTAATAGTTAATCAACCCTAGGAACGACCTCAACTGGGATACATTTTCCGGAGCGGGAGCCTTCACAACAGCTTCGATCTTGTCAGGTGACTTGTGCAGCCCCTCCTGGTCAATGACATGACCACAGTACGAGATCCGTTTCTGAAAGAACTCACATTTCTGGCGATTAACTCGAAGGCCATATTCCTTCAACCTGGTGAGCACCAGTTTCAAATTTGCAAGGTGTTCCTCATCGTCATCTCCTGTAATCAGGAATTGTCCAAGTAACATTGAGTGCTTGGAATTCCCTTAATACCTGCTCCATGGCCCTCTGCCAAATTGCTGGAGCCAAAGCCACTCCAAAAACCAGTCTATTATATCGATACAAGCCTCTGTGCGTGTTGATTGTGAGATACTGGCGCAACTCTTCCTCAACTTCCATCTGTAAGTACGCTTGTGCCAGGTCTATCTTGGTGAAGCGTTTCCCGCCAGACAATGAAGCAAAGATATCCTCAATCCGCGGAAGCGGATATTGCACCGTGTGAAGCACCGGATTAACTGTGATCTTGAAGTCTCCACAGATGCGGACCTTCCCCGGTTCCCCTGGCTTGTTACTCGATGAACGCTTCATGACGGGAACAATGGGCGTGGCCCACTCACTCCAGTCCACCTTAGACAGTACTCCTGAACGTTCTAGCCCTTCCAGCTCAGCTTCCACAGCAGGTCGTATCGCACAAGGTACCGGTCTGGCTTTGAAAAATTTTGGGGTTGTATGTTCTGCAATCTTGATTTTTGCCGTAATTCCTTTCAGTGTTCCCAGTCCCTGTTGGAACACCTCTTTAGCCTCATCCAATATTCTGGACAATCGTTCAGGTTTGACATCTTTTTTTCCGGAATCTACCGTTATTGCGTTTAGGGAGTGCCAGTCCATATTTATTTTCCTGATCCACTCCCGTCCCAGAAGTGGTGGACCTCCCTCAGGTAGTACATATAAGTCCATTCCTTGGTGTTCTTTGCCCTTGTGTACCACCTTGACTTTTATCTTTCCGATGGGGTATACTCTTTGCCCCGTGTATGTCTGCAATACTATCTCCGTATCCCGTAGGGGAATATGTTTGAATAACTTTTTGTAATCTTGCTTATTCATGACCGTCAACGCCGATCCGGTGTCCAATTCCATCTTCACTTGGACTCCTGCTATCTGCAGTGTGACCCAGATAGTTTGTCGGTCAGCTTCCTTACTCACATTGTGAATTCTCAGACTACCCAGTTCCTTGCTGTTGGAGTCTGAATCCGAATTCTGTTCATCCGAACTCTTCTCAGCCACCTTATGTACCTTTCTGCACTTTCCCTGCGGTGACTTTTTGTTGCTGGTCTTCTTTCCTGACCGGCATACTTTAGCTATGTGACCAAGCTTGCCACATTTTCTACATTCCTGGTTTTTAAACCAGCATTGGTTCTGCTCGTGTGTCGTCTTTCCACAACGATAACATTTCGTTGTACCCAAAGCCATTTGATCTACGCTGAGTACCGCTGCCTTCAGCTGCATTTCCGCAGTGCCTCTCGCTGCGGCTTCGTGCGATGCTGCAATAGTGACAGCCTTATCAAGTGTAAGATCATTCTCTTCAAGCAGCCGCTTTTGTGTTCCTTCTTTCGACAATCCACACACAAATTTGTCTCTCAGTGCCTCTGTCAGACTTTCCCCAAACTGACAGTATTTCGCTAGCTTACGCAGTTCAATTAAATACTCCGCGTTGCTTTCCTCTTTCAGTTGCGTTCTCGCATAAAATTTAAATCGTTCCGCTAACATCAGTGGTGTGGGGTTCAAATGATTTTTCAGGACAGCAACAATTTTAGCGAAAATCTGATCCGCTGGTTTAGCTGGTGATAGAAGATGCTTCAATAGCTCATGTGTCTTCGCACCCATTGAGTTCAGTAAGGTTAGTGCTTTATCTTCATCTGATATTTTATTTGCCTTACAATATATCTCTATGCGTTCTACATACGTGGCCCAATCTTCAACATCGGGATTGAAATTGTTGATGTTACCACGCTTAGGCATCCTCGCAATCTTCTTGAGAAACAAAAGGAAATTTTTCTTTTATTTTTTTTTCAAAATGGCGGTTTTCCGCGCTTGTTTTCTTCCCCCGCCTACGAAAATGGTGGCTTCCCGCATTTGCCTTTCTCCCCCGCTGGCTGTAATGGCGATTGCCGTATTGCTGCGTTCGCCCTCCCCAGCGGTTTTCAAATCGTGCCTCCCAGCCCCTCTTGCAGTCCGGTCCTTTCCCCCGGCTGCGGCTGAGTTCTCCGCGTTTTTTTAAAATTTTCTCCCGCGTCTTACGCTGACCCGGTCGCTGCGCCTCGCGGCCTCGGTAGCTGCCCGGCCTTTTTCACCGGTCGCGGTCGAGCTCTCTCTCGGCGCTGTTGCGTCTCCCAGCCCGCTTGCAGCCCGGTCTTTTACACCGGCTGCGTTTGCATGCACCGCGGCTCCCGTGCCTTACGCTGGCCCCAGTCTCAGCGCCTCTGGCCCCGACTTCTGTCCGGCTCTGTTCCCTGGCCGTGGTCGAGTTCTCCGCCCTTATATCCTCAGTTTTTCCCTCCCCTACTTCACGCCAACATGGCCGACTTGCTGCTCGTCGCTGATCGGCTTACCCACCACCGTGATAGAAGGGATGATCACTGCCTGTTGCTGATGGAAGGCTTCATGTCAGAATTCTTCCTTTGCTCTGCAGACCCGAGTCTTTTCTCAGCAGAATGATGAGGGCGGATGCCTCCTCTCGACGCCCGTTAAACTGCCTTGGATATATCTCTGCCGCAGGGTAAGATCATACTCGTCGCCACTGTTAAGTCTGTGTGTTATATTGAGAATTACTACACAGACCACAAGAGTAAAATTTAACAGGTCTTTACTAGTTGAAGGTCAGGGCGGAACTGCCCAATAAATCATTACACAGCACTTATATACCGGTGTGGTCGCCACCGGTATTACAGTATACAGCAGCCAAGATAAAGTAGTGCAACCCTTAAAATAGTTCTCTTAAAGGTGGAACGGTTACATACACTACACCAGAGGAATGGATTGAGAGGCTGGCTGACTGCACGGGGGTAGGCCTGTTGCACTAGGCCACAGAGAAGAGGGAAGGAGGGATCGTGTGGGAGCCAGAGGAGCATGGGGAGGGGTCAGAAACGATCGGGAGCGGGGTGGGGGCGCGGTTAGAGAATGATCGGAGGCTGGAGGAGTGGCGGGGGGGGAATCGGCAACAATCAGGGGGCCGGAGCACCAGATCGGTGGCCGGAGCACCAGATTGGGGGCCAGAGGAGCCAGGAGGAGTGGGGGGGGGGGGGGGGAGGTGTGAGGGGGGGAGGCAGACGACATCAGGGAGCCGGAGAAGCATGTGGTGGGGCTGGGGGTGGGGGGGGGGGGGGGGTGGGTCTCCAATCGCGGTGGGGTGGGTTAGGCAGGGATGCTGGATCCAGGAGGTAAGTGTAAAGGCACATACCTCCTGGATCCAGCAGTCCTCGCCTCACTTTAGCTGGCGGGTTTCACAAGGCTTGCAAAACCCGATCAGCTAAAGTTAAGTTCAAAGTGAAGTTTAAAGCAGAGGGCTTCCGGCCTCATTATAATACTTAAATAGCTGACCCGCTTCCTGGGAGCGGGTTGGCTGCCCGCCCCATCCCGCCTCCGCTAAAACCGGAACTGGGCGGGTTGGAGTCAGGTTCTGGTCGGGATTCAGATTTTTAACACTTTAACTGCCCATCCAATCCCAACCCACACGTTAAACATAGGTTAATATTTCCCCCATTGAGGGTCATTGTTGTTGGATAGGATGGCATCTCAAAATGATGAGAGATGTATTAATATTAATTATGACTGGCTTTTCCTCCTTGGCAGTAACAGTGCAGTGTTATCACCAGATTCTGGATTTTTTTTAAATCTTGGTAGGGTTTACAATTTTTGCAGATTTTCCCCAACTCTCAGACCAATAGTGAGAGACCAGTTCGGGTTAAAGCAAGTCAGTCAGTGCAGCTTCCAATCTGTCTCACAATTACTTAATTTTAATAATGATGATGCAGAAGAGACAGGCAGAGCTTAGTTTAATCTCTGTACTTTTTTTCCCCCTCTCTTTCAGGATACTGCTCTGGGGGAAAAAAAAAAAAAGTTTTCATTTGCAATAATGGAAGATGGGAAAAAATTGCAGCAGGAAATTTACCATCGGGGTATCGCACTGCTGCCTGCCAGGAAAGAAATCTCAGCTTATGTTGTTTATTTTTATCTATCATTCTCCTCCTATTTTCTCTCCTTATGCCTCGTGTCATCGAAGTGGTGACTGATGGTGAAATACAGTCCATAAGGCGGCAGTGCTGCTCTGCTATCTTGCCCAAAACCCCATTCTTCATTGGACGGTGAACTATCTGATAATGGAAGAGATCAGGGACTAAGTGGATAGGAGGAGCACTGCCCAGTACCATCACCAGCCCACCTTTAACACCAAATTAGCAAGCAGGCATAGCTCCAGTTTATAGAGAGGTCAGTATGCTCTAAAGTCAATGATGTGCGAAAAAGTTGCCAAGAGGATGCACCCATGGTGCGTGTTACTAAGCAAATCTCATACATGAGCTAATCCTTTGTTCATCCAATGTCCACTCACGTGTTTTTCAGTAGCATTCTCCCCTTTCCTATCTGGGGACACGGAGACCAACTGTAGTTGAACAAATTTGTATATTTACTCTCTGGTCCCTCAGGAATAGGTTTATAATCTTTAAATGGTAATAACAGATGCCCTGCGAATGGCTGCAGGGGTGGAATTAAGTTGGTCTTGGCTAGCTGGTAGTGTTGCTGATGAGAAGTGGTGGTAGTATCCAAAGGGGAAGTAATCAGGACCTTTGGGATGGAAGTCACAACAATCAAGGAAATGGAGGAGAGGGAAGCAATGGTCAGTGGATGGGCCTGGATATGGAGAACAAGGTGCCAGCAGAGGCTAGTTTAGGCTGTGGGGCAGCTGTTGTTCAACAACATAATCCCACTTAATATCATATCCCATTTATCATAAATATGAACTGCAAATTGAACACAAAATTAAGAAAAGAAAGAAAGAGGTTGTATTTACTGTATATGGAACCATCAGGATCACAGACATCCCAAAGCCCTTCACAGTCTATTATTTTTGAAGTTTGGTCACTTGTAATGTAGGGAAATGTGGCAGCCAATCTGCTCACAGCAAGCTCCCACAAACAGCAATCTGTTTTTTTAGTGATGTTGGTTGAGGGATAAATATTGGCCAGGACACTAGGAGAACTGCCCTCCTGATCTTCAAATAGTGCCATGGGATCTTTTACGTCCACCCGAGAGGGCAGATGGGACCTTGGATTAATGTCTCATCTGAAAGGCGGCACCTCTGACAGTGCAGCACCCCCTCAGTACTGCACTGAAGTGTTAGCTTGGATTATGGTCCCAAATCTCTGGAGTAGCACTTATATAGGGAATGTGTTTGACTAGGAAGTACAAAGCCATTACTTGACCTTTCAAATTTTATTTTCACTCCTTTATCCAACAATGCCAAGGCTTCTATATAAATGCCAGCTGAGGCACCGCCCAATTACTCATACAGCTCCTTAGTCATTGCTTCTACAAGCGATGCAAATCAAGAGTTCTGTGATCCATCTGGGTTGGATGATGATCCTAGGAAACTGGAGATCTGTGATTAACAGGAGCACTTCCCCAATACAATCATTTCAGCAACTGCCCACCTTTAACTCTTTCAGGCTGTTGTGGTATTTTGGTACCACATCAACAAGCTGGCAGAGGGCCAGTTTATAGAGAGGTCAGTATGTTCTGAAGTCAGTGATGTGGTAAGAAGTTGCTAAGAGGACATTGCCGTATCAGGACAGTCTGTGTTGCTAAGCAAATGTCATAAATTCCCAGCCGCTAAGCTAACAATGTGATAGTGGTTTTGTCCTTGAATTTGTCTTGACTGTTACACTGATTGTAATAGAGTAAAAAGTAATGTCAGCACATTCGATTATGACGATTGCAAACTGGAGATTAATGTGTGTGTATAATATTAAAAAATTGATCTAACTGTTTACTAGAATTTCAGCTATTTGGCAATATGATCTGTCTCAGTTACACACAGAGGAATACACAGGCAGATGGGCAGGGACCATTGCAATGAGCCATGTGTGACATTTAATTTGTTAAATTTAAAGTTGTAAGCAATTTTGCAATTAAGTCAAAACAACAAAGCATAGATTATCAGGCTGTTGTTAAAATAACAAGATTGCATTTCTTTTTTATTCCTCCTTTTTCTGCCAATTTTTGTCCCTTCCCCTCCCGAAGGCATTTGCTGGGGTATGGCAGCCAGGCACCATGCAGTGCCCTGTCCAAACAGCTATTCATTGTGTGAGACATTGAGTGGTGGCAAGCTGCTGGACCGCGTGGCGCATCACAGCCAAGCCTACCCGACCCTCACCCAACAACGTCATGTGTGAAATTCAGGCAGCAGGCAGCAGTCAGCGTGCAATCAGAAGCAGCAACCGTGGCTGATTCTCCCATCCCCATGGCATTTTCAAACAGAAAAAAGGTTAACAATTCACCGTGGACTTCTCCTGTGTTACATTTGGAGTCCAATGATTATTGTTACGTCGACAAATACAGCAACTATTCTGCGTCAAAGTTCTGCAGAGAGGAGATGAATCATCTGTTTTTTAGTGGGTTTTTTTGAGGGAGAAAGTTTGTCCAAGACACCAAGCGTCCTCCTAACTCTTTGAGCATTCCCATGGAATCTTTCACATCCACCTGAACAGTTAGTAATTGTGTGCACACCCAACAGTCTCCTTAATATCTTACACAATTGCTGGTTTATCGCTATATCAAGGCAATAACATTTGTTTTAATTTATTCTAATTATCCCTTTATGGATAAATGCACCACAAGGCGGACTAGAAAGGATCTCGATTCAATCACTCGTCTGGTTCCACAGGTTGAATCTGGGACCTCCTTGTTTTGTGCTGTGTTAGTCACTTGCAATTGGGTAACTCCTGGGAATTCCACATATGTTGGAATAGGTGTTGGGTGAGGTGGGCTTCCAGTTTGGTTGTGATGCTTGTAAGAAGAAAGCTGGACCAATAAAACTGTAAACCTTATCAAGGAACCTTAATTTAAAAAAGGTACCAAACTACCTTTTAACTCCTTGCTGAAAACAGTGTAAGGTTTACCACCCATGTGGAGGGATTATTAGATGCCTGAAATTAAGCGTGCCTGAATCATCATTCACCAAGCCAAATTACATTAACAACTCACAAACCAGCCTCCTTCGTCCCATAACACGGGTGCAACAAGGTTCGATTTCTACCCAAGTATCTTTGAAGGGTTTCCTCTTCAGTGTGAACTCCTTATTGCTTTCAACAAAATTCACCTTCAGCTAAGCAGACGGAAACTGTGCCTCAGTATTATCAGAATATAATTTCAATTTCTTGAAACTTCTACCACATTTTTTTCACCGTGCATAATCTGTTGCTTCGGTTTGGTGGAGAGATCCAATTCCGCCAAGTCGCTCAGAATGCTCTGGAAGACTCCCAAGGAGCTTCACGCCTGTCGTGAAAATTCTGGAAAACACCCAGGGAGCTTTGCACCAGGCTCAAGGTTCTGGATATTCCCAAGCAGCTTTGCTAGCTCGCAAGGAAGGATGCGATACATGGGACACAGCCCGAACCTTGTGCAAAGCTGGTTAGCACGCCACCTGGTGGAAAACTGTTAAAATGGCACAATATTTTCTAGCCTGGATTTAGTATTAGGTAAGCAATCGCGGAGGGGGCGGGGAGGAAAGATCATCTTCAACTTTGCTGCGTGGGAGGTAACCTGGCGGAGTGGCTTGCTCCACCCGTTGTACAACCCGCCCGATTTTCATTCCATTGTGGAAACACCCAGGTGACAGGGTTGAAAATGAGCCCCCCCCCCCACCCTGTATTCAGCCAGCGCATCAAGCGAGAAATGGAATTTGTAACGTCCGTGTGTAATTGAGACACGGACTGCAGAAGTTGGTTATAACAGGTGTTTACTGAATGGAGACAAAACTGGAACTACTATACAAAGTTACTGCACAGGCTTATATACAGGGGTGGTCACTACTGGTTCTGCAGTATACAGGGGCTGCAGAATATAGTTCCTTCTTCAAGGTACATACACTACAATTCCTCCCCTTTTAGCTAAACAGTACATAGCATTCGATTAATAATTAAATAACATATTTACAATTACAGTTGCTATATACATTAACTGAAGTTAATCAATTATAAATTCAGTCTTTGAGGAGGCTTCCTGATTCTGTCCGGATAACGCCTCTTTGGGGTATCAGGTTCTTCTGGCAAAGTTGATTCGGGATCAACGTCGTTGTTTGCTTCGTCTGCTTCCAATATCACCGATTCGGAGGTAGATGCAATTGGTACTTCGGTTTCATCGCCAGGTGTATAGGATCGTGGTGTAGATTTGACGTTTTCCAGTGACTCTAGAATCTGGTCAGCATGGCATCTTACAATGCTCTCTCCAACATCCACGGTATATATTAGAGGTCCTTGCCGTGTGCAGATCGTTCCTGGCTGCCATTTCTCTGTGCGGCAGTCCCGGGCCAAAACTGGTTGACCTATCTTGAAACTCCTGGTTGGCCTTTCATTCATATTCTGAAATTGCCTGTTCTCCACATCTCTTCTGATGTTTGGCTTAACCAAATCCAAGCAAGAAATCATCCACCTTGTGTTGTAGGGGTATGTCTTCATTACACATTGCCTTGATAGCCTTCTTGAATGTTTGAACGAACCTCTCAGCCAATCCATTGGTGGCTGGATGATATGGGGCAGATGTGTAATGCTCAACACCATTGTTCTTTAAGAACCTCCGGAACTCTTCAGATACAAACTGTGGTCCATTGTCGGAGCAAATCTGTTCAGGCAGCCCATTTCTGGCAAATATGGTTCGTAAGACTGTGATAGTTTTTTCTGTGGTGTTTGAGCACATTTTTATTACCTCTGGCCACTTTGAATGTGCATCCACCGCAATTAAAAACATCGAGTCCATAAATGGACCAGCAAAATCAATGGGTAACCTTTGCCATGGAGATGAGGGCCACTCCCATGAATGTAGAGAGGCTTGTGGTGGGGCGTTTTGGACCTTCTGGCATCCTGTACAGCTCTTGGTCATCTCTTCGATTTCTCTATCGATTCCCGGCCACCACACAAACGCTCTGGCTAAGTTCTTCATTTTTACCCCTCCCAGATGACCCTCATGAAGCTCATTCAGCACTCTATCCTTCAATTTGGGTGGAATTACTACTCTGGATCCACACATCAAGGTTCCTCGGCACACTGACAGCTGTTCTCTTCTCGGTGAGAATGCTGGCAGCAGTGGTTCGCCATGTGCTGGCCATCCCTTCACCGTTAAATCATAGACCCAGGAGAGTGGCGGGTCATTTCGTGTTTCCTTTTCTATGTTTGCATTCGTCACAGGTAGACATTCTGTAAGATTCGAAATTTTCAGCAATAATCACGCAAGAAAACAGGATAAAATAAGACAGTTTATTGACCAAAGTAAGCTTGCACAGAAAAACCTTTGATAAAAGGGCATACAAAATGGCCGCCGGGCCTCGTGATCAGTTTCTGGACCATTTGATTTCTGTTACTGCAAGCCAGACAGGCTTGTGGATTGAAAACAGTAAGCCCGCGAAAGCCAGTATCGGGAAACCGAAACTCAGGGAAACAGCATAAATATTCAATGGATTCTAAGTACAGGATGGGGCCCATCAAGATATGGACGGACAATGCATGAACACTTATACCCATTTAATGTACAAAGGAGAAACCGTTTAACAGCCATCAAGGGAAATCTCCAGACCGATCAATATGCGAACCGAGTCACGGTGACAATGTAAAAGACATTAAAAGACATTATCGGCCAGGAAGGCCAGTTAAGTTATCACCGGCTCCCGTTACAAGACAAAGCGCCCCTGCAGAGATTTCTGCCCGCCAAAATTAATACAAAGACAGGACTATGATTTGGCGGGAGATAAGACTATCCCAAAAGGGTATAACTATGGATTGAAAGTCCATCAAAGTTACGGACGGTGACGGTTACACAGATCCAGGATCAAGTTCACGTTTCACTTCTTTGGAATTCGACCAAGACGCTTCTTCTTTTGAGGACGCTTCGGACGGACTTTTCAGTGCAAGGCAGCACTTCGATTTCGGGACACGGTCGGTGTTCAGCCAGACAAGGCTCGGTGACGACGGGAAGACGACGAGGGTGGCCCGGGTACTGTTGTCGGGAGATCATCGACGACACAGGCCGAAGGAGAAGACACCCTCTGGAAAGCCACCGAGCCAGGCGGGAGCGAGAAAGGTCCTCGACATACCATTCGGCCAGAAACCTTCAGGTTCTCCCATTTGCACCCAGTTCTTCAACAGCTTTTAGCTGATCCAACCATGACGAGCGCTCATCGAGGCTGTATCTACTGCCCCATCGCCTGAGAGAAAAACAAGCTGCGCCAGAAGTTTCCAGATCCACGTGACGACGGAAAGCTGTGCCAAAAGGCTGCAAACCCCTTTTTCGCGATTTTGAGAGTGGTGAGCATGATCCCGAGTTCCTCAGGTCGAAACTTAGTTTAGGTATAGGGGAGGGAGTTAAGGGTAATCGTAATGTGTTTTCCCTTTTACGATGTGCCGTGTGTTCCCCATTTCCATAGAGTCAAGTTCATAAATTTGTGCATGATTGTAGTTACTTTAATCTGTGCCTATGACATGTATTTTGTAATGCTTCAAACTGTTTAAAAATAAAAGCATCCATTTCGTGCTATTCAACCTGGTCTATTGAGTCCATTCTCTGCACTACTGTTCTCTGCATCTAAGTCCAAGGTCTAGAACCGTAGGGGAGAGTGGGTCGAACCACTCAAGGGTAATTATTGCACAAAGCCTGGCAGGAGACCAGAACGAGCAAGAGAAACCCCCTACAATTCGACTATGGTCGAGTGGAATATCTCCACAGGATCCACTGCAGGTGCTTCTTCCACCATCGGCAACGGTAGGCGCGACAATCCATCAGCATTCCCATGCTGTTTAGTTCCTTTGTACTCGATGTCATATTGGTGTGCCCCTAGAAAAAGGGACCACCTCTGTAGCTGTTGTGCGGTCATTATCGGGACACCCTTCTGAGGGTTGAAAATGGAGACAAGAGGTTGATGATCAGTTAGTAGAGTAAATTTCTGACCGTGCAGGTAGTGATTGAACTTCTTCACCCCCCACACCAGGCTGAGGGCCTCTCTGTCAATCTGGGCGTAGTTACGCTCGGCTGCAGTTAACGAGCGTGACGCAAAAGCTATCGGCCTCTCTGAACCATCAAGGGATTTGTGTGACAGTACCGCTCCAACGCCGTAGGGAGACGCATCACACGCCAGTCTTATTGGTAGTGATGGGTTGTAGTGAGCCAATACTTCTCTTGGTGATCAGGCCTTTACACTTCTGAAAGGCCCGCTTACATTCATCACTCCATTTCCATGCTACTCCAGTTTATAGCAGGGCGTTCAGTGGGTGCAGAATTGTGGACAAATTCGGCAAAAAACTTATGGTAGTAATTCACCAATCCGAGGAATGACCTCAGTTGCGACACATTTTCAGGCGCTGGAGCCTTAACTACCGCTTCAATTTTGTCAGGGGACTTATGTAACCCCTCTTCATCAATCACGTGGCCACAATACGATATCTGTTTCTTAAAAAACTCGCACTTGGGGCGATTGGCTCGTAGCCCATGTTCTCTTAGTCTAGGGAGCACCTGCTCTAGGTTGGCAAGGTGTTCACTGTCATCTTCACCTGTCACTAGGATGTCGTCCAAGTAACACTGAGTCCCCGGAATCCCTTGCAGGTCTTGTTCCATCGCTCTTTGCCATATAGCCGGAGCTGATGCAACTCCGAATACCAGTCGATTATACTGGTAAAGACCTTTTGTGAGTGTTTATCATGAGATATTTCCTAGAGGATTCTTCAACCTCCATCTGCAAATATGCTTGCGCTAGGTCAATTTTTGTAAAACGTTTCCCTCCAGATATTGAGGCTAAAATATCTTCTATCCTCGGAAGAGGATACTGTACTGTGTGAAGGACTGGGTTCACAGCCACCTTGAAGTCCCCACAGATGCAAACCTTCCTTGGCTCCTCAGACTTATTGTTTAACGTTTTCTTCATGACAGGAACGATGGGTGTCGCCCAGTCGCTCCAGTCTACCTTAGATAACACGCCTGCATTCTCCAGATTCTCCAGCTCTGCCTCGACGGCTGGGCGAATTGCATACGGTACCGGTCTTGCTTTGAAAAACTTGGGAATTGCATTCTCTTCTATTTTTATCAAGGCGGTTACGCCTTTAAGAGTGCCCAGTTCTTGTTGAAATATCTCTTTAGCGTTAGCCAAGATTTTTGACAATCGTCCAGGTGTGACATCGTCATCCTTTTTACCAGCCAGTCAGTGCCTGAATAGAGTCCCAGTCTAAACTTATCTTTCTGATCCATTCATGTCCCAATAACGGTGGTCCACCATCTTGCAGTATGTACAGATACAATTTCGGTATTTCCTTGCCGTTGTATTCGACAGGCACCCCTAATTTTCCTTCTGGGGTATACTTTCTGCCCCGTATAGGTCTTCAAGACAATGGATGTGTCTTTCAAGTGTATGTGTGAGAATAGCTGCTCACAGTCTCGTCAAGTCATGACGGTCAGGGCTGATCCTGTATCCAATTCCATTTTGACTTGGGACCCTGCTATCATGAGGGTGACCCAAATGGTTCGGTGATCCTCTTTTGTGATTACGTTGTGTAGTTTGAGACAGCTTAGTCTCTTGTTCCCGGATTCACTGTCGCTCTTCTGGTCTTCGGAACTACTGTCCGTCATCTTTTGTACTTTCCTGTACTGTTCCTTCGTAGTCTTTTTGTTGTCGTTAGTCTTCTTGCCGGACCTGCAAACTCATGCAATGTGTCCCATCTTTCCGCATTGCCTGCATGTTTTGTCCTTGGACCAGCAGTCCTTCTGATCATGGGTTGTTCTGCCGCAGCGATAACATTTTTCAAATCCCCGTGTCATTTCATGGGTGCCGTATTCCTATGGCTTTTGCTGTATTTCTGCAGCTCCCCTTGCTGCTGCTTCGTACGATACTGCCACGCTGAAAGCCTTATCTAGCTTCAGCTCTTTCTCTGAGAGTAACCTCTTCTGGGTTCCTTCACTCAGGAGTCCACAGACAAAATTTGTCCCGTAGGGTATCTGCCAGTCCTGCTCCGAACTGGCAGTGCTTTGATAGCTTGCGTAGTTCCGTAAGGTAATCAGCATTGCTCTCATCTTTATGCTGATTTCTCCTGTGGAATTTAAATCTTTCTACTATCAGCAGCGGTGTAGGATTTAGGTGTTCCTGTAGGATATCAACAATTTCGTTGAAACTCTTCTCCATCAGTTTGACTGGAGTGATCAGGTTCCGCAATAGGCCGTACGTTCTTGCGCCCATTAAGTTTAGTAGTACCGATGCCTTTTTCTCATCGGCTACTTCGTTTGCCTTGCAATATACTTCGACTCTTTCCACATACGTGGTCCAGTCTTCTATTGCATTATTGAAGGCAGTGATATTGCCAGTCTTCGGCATCTTGGAGATCTAAGATGGCGCCTCCCGCGCTTTGCCTTCTTCCCCGATTGAACAAAATGGCGCCTCCCGCGCTTTGCCTTCTTCCCCGCTGGATTAAGATGGCGCCTCCCGCGCTGTCTTTTCCGCTGCTGCCAACGCTGTTGCTGGCATTTTTATGCCTTGATGGCGACGCCCTATGGTCTTCACGCACTTCCCCCCGTGCTGCTGCCAACGCCGCTCTCCGCAGTCCCCGTGGCAAACTGCAGCTCCTCGCGGCTTTCTGCGCTTCTAATTTC
The DNA here is from genome assembly GCF_052327205.1 of Somniosus microcephalus. NCBI lineage: Eukaryota > Metazoa > Chordata > Chondrichthyes > Squaliformes > Somniosidae > Somniosus > Somniosus microcephalus. The sequence continues at coordinate 233,559,141 of NC_140993.1, forward strand.
TTTTATTTTAATTACTGGTCCCGTCGTCAGAGCAGACCCTATGGGACACTTTCCTCCCTCTTCTCGGGTCTGTACACTGCCCGGCTTCGTAGCACCGACCGCGCCCTGTGTGCTCCACCCTCTCTCTCTCCTCTTCCCGACAACGCTGCTCGGCCCCGTTGAAAGCCACCCGATCGAGCTCTAGCCCGCCGCAGCCCAGGAAGGATCAGTGTACTACCTGCCACCAGCCCGATTAGCTGGAACACCATAGACTGGATAACCAAGCCCAGCTCTCGACAGCCTCTCCTGCAAACCTTCGCATTCGACGAATCAGAGGGCGGTTGCCCACGGTCGACACCCGTTTCTTCTGTTTTTTTTTCTTTTTGGATTTCTTCCTTCTGGCCTCGACCTCTAACAACTTCGCTACAGGGATGGATCCCCGTGAGGTGGTGCAGAACTGTAGGTAAGTTCGGATCTGTTTGTCGCCAATGTAACGTCCATGTGTAATTGAGACACGGACTGCAGAAGTTGGTTATAACAGGTGTTTACTGAATGGAGACAAAACTGGAACTACTATACAAAGTTACTACACAGGCTTATATACAGGGGTGGTCACTACTGGTACTGCAGTATACAGGGGCTGCAGAATATAGTTCCTTCTTCAAGGTACATACACTACAGAATTCTCTGTCACTTCCATCAGAATTTGTTTTGTCAGAAGTGCACATTCCAAATGCCCGATACAAAGTTACGGTGCATTTTTGTTCAGATCTCAGTAGTTCTTTAGATAGCTAAGAAAATTGCGAGATCAACAAGAGTATTGGGTGCATCTTCTACATTAGTACGGACACCTTCCCGTGATATGCGGTTTTCCACTTCTGGATTTGTAAAATTATTGCGAGCAACTTGTAAGCTGGTGGAATACCCCAGACTACGTTGAAGGCGCTATATAAATGCAAGTTGTTGTTCAAGCTGCATTTACTGCAGCAGTGTCTTTTGAATATTCCTGCTTCAATACCTGGCTTCTATTGGCAACTTTAGGGTCACCTTATTGACTTCTTATTTTTCTGGCACCATTGCTAACCGACTTACTGGCAATTTGTTTAGTGACTGCTTCTCACATTCTTACATGGTTCTCTATTTGTCGTCCTCGTTTCACACTGCCTTAACAAATTTTAGTCGAATTTCCTACATGCCCCCCAGACAAACAACTTTCAACATCTGTTGCCAAGGCTCACACACAAAGAATGGGCACTTGGACAAGGTACTGCAGACACGTGTACAACTGTAGCCCAGGGTGAGTCATTGCCAACAGAAAAGAAAATAAGAAATCTCTATAATCAGAAATACCAAAAAAAAGTTCATAGGATCAATTAACCCTTAGAAATTCTTCTAACACATCTCGTTGCATGTTGTTACTGAGATATAGTTTTAACCTGTTACACTTCAGTCAGGATTCCTATGAACGACAGATATAGAACAAAAGACTTTCATCTATATAGTGCCTTCCTGACTTTGGGACTTGTCATCACTGTTGTAATGCAGGAAACGCGACAGCCAAACAGCAATGAAATAAACAACTAGATAATCTGTTTTTTAAGGTGTTGATTGAGGGATAATTGTTGGCCAGGACACCGGGAGAGCTCACCTGCTCTTCTTTCAATAGTGCCATGGGATCTTTTACGTCCACCTGAGAGCACCAGTTTGACATCTCATCTGAAAGACGACACCTCTGACCGTGCAGCACTCCTTCAGTACTGCACTGGGAATGTCAGCCTAGATTATGTGCTCAAGTCCCTGGAGTGGGACTTATACAAGGAACGTGTCTGACCAGGAAGTGCAAACGCACATCCTTCTGACTCCGAGGCGAGAGTGCTCCCACTGAGCCAAGATTATTTTGTCAGCCATCAATGGGCACAGCTTTCTACCACAGTTCATTTAAATCATTCATTCAGCAATTTAACCTAAACTGAAAACAGAAGGACAAAAATCTATGTCTGAATTGCGTTGCGAGTTCAATAAATCCACCAGAACTTTAAAAATGGTGATACCTGTAATGTGTATATACCTTTAAGGGGGGAACTACTTTTTACAGCTCATGTATACTGTAGTACCGGCAGTGACCACACCTGTATATAGCACCGAGTAGTAATCTGTACAGTCAGTTCCACTGTGAGCCACGTTGAGTAAACACCTGTTGTACCGTTTCTCCTGCAGTCTGTGTCTTATTATACCCAGACACAACAATACCCTTCTTATCACAGCCTCTGAGTTTGAATCTTAAGGATATAATTGATTTTGTATCCAAAAATCACAATTCAAGCAAATACTTTATTAAGAAAGTAAACATGATAGTGACACCTGGGCTTCTCATGCAGTTTTGTTTAGGGTGACTTTACTTGAACCTCTCAACTGGCATTGAACTGTATCCGTTGTTTCCTATGTTCTTTACTTCAGAGCAGATATAAATATTCCATCAACCACTCTCAAATTAAGTTGATTTAAGCCCAAGACAAGTATCGCGTGCCTTCTTTTCTTCAATCTCAATATATATCATCACTTCTACCGTGCCTTCAGCTGCCTAGGCCCAAAGCTCTGGAATTCGCTCCCAAAACCTCTCCGCCTCTCTTTTCTCCTTTAAGACGCTCCTTAAAACCTACCTCTCTGACCAAGCTTCTGGACACCTTTCTTAATTTCTCCTTATATGGCTTGGTGTCAAATTTTTTCTATTAATGCTCCTGTGAAGCGCCTTGGGTGTAGTGGTTTTTACTACGTTAAAGGCGCTACATCAATCCAAGTTGTTGTTGTTGTAGAAAAGTATCGTTCAAGTCAGAAAAAGACATCTCTTAAGATCTTCAAGAAATATGGATTTGTAATTACAATTATAAAATGACACATCACTTTCATTACAAGTCCTGCCATATCGCGACCTGAAATCAATAAAAGAGTGCATGAGGAGAACACAATGGAAACCTGCTCAGAATGATTATTTGCCCACAAACATACAAACAAACACATTTTTTAATTAATTATCAAAGTGTAAGAGGAGACTCCTGGCACAGTTAAAGTGAAACCACAGTATTTGCCAGTCGAGAAGTTATATCAGCAGTTGAATGTTTATATACATTAAATATTGACAACACTTGTAACAGTTATTATTAAACCTAGTCAGTCCTGAAAAAAGAAAACTTGGGGGAAAACTTGGGTTGATTTGCGCCTCCCGTTAGCTCCCCCGGGGGGGGGGGGGGGGTGGTTGACGGGGCACAAATCCCCTAGCGCCCGGGCGCGGCACCACTAACACATCCCGCGAAGTTCAGCGGGAGGTTAGCACCAGCAGTAGCGCCCCGCGGCACTGCGCCACCAGCGATGATATCATCACTGTGCGCAGCACCCCGTTTGCACACTTCACTTGCGCCCTCTGACCTATCGCCGGACGATATGTGCGACAAGATCAGGGGGCGTTTTTGCAGCCACGGCGGCGGTCGTAAAAGGGGCAGGTATCAGGCGGCCATTTTTTTTGTCCGACTGCCAGCACCTGCCCCCTTCCCCTTTTTCCTTGGGGTGCCGGCCGCGATCTATGCCGGGCTGTTTTTCCTGCACCTCGCTCCCCGGTGGTCTAGCAGGGCCCCAGTGCGTGCAGTGCTAGGCCCCTCCCCTTTAATCAGGGGAGGAGGCCTGCAATGACGCGGCGCTACATGCCGACGCGTGTGGCGTTATTGCACATAGTGCCACGATCTTCAGTTGTAGCACCTCAAAAAGGACGTGGAGCGCTTCCAGTAGCACTCCACCGCCTGCCTGGGGTGCTACAACTGAATTTCAGGTGGAGGGGCGCTATTTTTTTGGGGCGACACCCAATTTTCCCCCCCTTATCTCTAGAAGAAAGGGTTTCACATTTCTATGAACTGTGAAAAATACATGTCACTTCATTAGCTCTGACTGCGCTGCAGGTCATCTCCCCTATACTTACTGCTCAGTTTCCAACACTCCCCTTGTAATGCGCCTTGGGAAGTTATGTTGTGTGGAAAGCCCTATATAAATATATAAAGAAACTGCTGTTGGAGTAGAAGCGAGCAGCGATCGAGGCCAGGAGAAGGAAGTAAAAAATTGAACATCCTGATGAATAAATACGGCGCACCTTTTGAAGTGTCAAATTAATGTATACAGTCCAACTGTTAGTGTAAAATAATTAATAGAAAAAGATACTTCTTTGTTTTGTGATGCTACAAGTCTAATGGCAGTAAAATGTCACGAGTATGACTTTGAGACTGGAGTTCTCCTGCGCCAAAGGGTCAATTACTAAAGGTGAGTTCTCAGTCGTGGGTAGAGGTGAGGTGATAAATCTTTTTTTGAGTCAGGTAATTCAAATACTGTATTGCTAGTCCACAAAAAGGATCTTCAGCCAAAGACTGACTGTCCTTGTGGAAATTTCTACTGGTGGAGCAGACACTATAATTACTAACAATCAAGGTGAACAATAGTCCAATTGCCCGTTAGTACCTACACTGCTGGAGAAAGCTTTCAAATTGTAGAACTCTGTCATGCTTCGGGATATTCTGACCAGTTTTCAACAGAAAGGGTTTGGAAAGAGAGTTACTTTTACATGTTGGGTTTTTAAAGCGAGGTGTATTCACACAAATTTATATGAAAATATAAAGCACCTAGACCAGCAGTATCAAACTCATTTTATATGGTGGACCATATCCAACATCCTGGCACTTGGCATGGGCCACATTCAGCAAGAAAGTTATTTGGATACGGTAGGGTAGAAATTGGTTTGCGTTACACCCGGTTTTTGGATGTAAAACGGGTGCAATGTATGCCAATTTCTGGACGCAAGGTTCCTGCACCTAACCGGAGTCCTCACTGTTTTTAGGCGTACCTGGTGGCTGCCTGAAATCTGCGGTGGATCAATTTAAATATGCAAAGAAGGTTCCAGCGCCTGTTTCAAGACCCTTCTGCAAAATGCGTGAAAGGTTAGGTGGAGTATGCGTCGGGCAAGCTCCGAGGAGTTTTTCCAGTTCTACAGTGGCATAAATAGCGGTTTTAAAGGGATCGCTGCAGGCCGCTGAAGAAACAGTCGGGAAAGAGTGCCTCTCCCAGCTCCAGGGAACTTCTGCACCCCCTATATTTTTCTCCGCCCACCTCCCAGGACCTACAGGTGGTGTAGCAGGCCTAAATCTGTTCTAGGTGTGTCACTAGAGTCAACAGCTCTCATTTGTGGTAACACTGGGGAAGTATTTTCCTTCTTGCAGGCATCATTGGAGCGTATGACAGCTTCACTGGCATCTGCAGCGTTTCAGCTGGGGGCGGTGGGGGGGGGGGTGCGGGGGAGGGATGTTGGCCAGGTCTGAGGGTAAAGCTGTGGCTGGGCCCCAGGAGTGCGAACAGGTGGTGAGATGCATGCTTGGGGTGGAGGGAATAGGTGGAATATAGGTAGAAAAGGCAGCAAAGAAGAAAACTAATGCAAAGTAGATACAATGGCTGCCTTGTGTGGTTTTGAAACATTGAGTCATTGGACGTGATTGGTCTATGCTAGCCATGTGATATTAGTCATGAGGTCAACACAAACAAGTGAGTGAATGTTATCGGAACTCTACAATCTTACATCTTTGCATTCTAAAAGACACCGAAAGCGTTTAATAGTTTAGAGAAACAGATATGCTTGATCTCTCCGAGATATCTACTACCTTTACACCTTTCATTCTTAATGGTCTTCAATTGGACAGTAGTGTGTTATTTGGAGTAGCACTGGGTGACCATTCCATTTCTCTGGCAAGCTTTAAGTATCATTGCATTCTACTCTAGCCCAATGAAAAATAGACAAAAGGAAAAAAAAAAAATCATTCTCCAATTGTACAAAATAACTGCTAGATCAGTCACCCCAACACTCATGGCACTCAAATGTCCGCCTCTTACATGAGAAGGAAAAACTCAAGGAAGCAGTTTTGTTTTAAAAAAATGCATATGCCCTTCTCTATCTTTGCTTGTTTTCCCATGTACCATCTACAGCCAAAAGGACAAACGCATAACTTGCTCCCAGGACTTGGCCAATATTGCTCTGAAAATGGACTTGGTGAGCAAAATGTGGGCACGGATAATTCTCCCGTTGATTTTCCCTGCCCTCCCACTGAGAGCACCCAGTGTCCCTTTAGTAACAGCATATTCGGGGTCATGGGCCTGGAAAAGCTTGCCACCACGCCGTAGAACAGAATGACAGCACTCCAACCAGCTGCAACACTTGAGAATGCAGTCTACCTTCAGTATAAAACGGAGATAAAAGGCCTCTGTGGCATGTAGGGTGCTGAGATACAATTAGGTCTTCTTTCATTACAAGCACTCAGCCAATGAAAACAAATGTTAATGCATTACAAAATCACATTTCAAACACCACGTAAATAAAAGGTTATTTCTATAATCTAACAACAATGCAGCTTATTTTCAGTTGCTGTGTTGAATTCACCCTCAATGCTCAAAGTTGTACACCAGATACTTTCATGTTGACATGAATTATGGTATTAACAAAGTACATGAGAATAAATGGAAAATAGGTCGATAGGGTTTTTCAAGTATGACCCCATTAGGGCAAAATCATTTAATTTGCCGCTCGCTGGAATGGGCTGGATTTAATATGGCTGTGGTCTCTTTTATAGGGCGAAATCTGCTAAACAGGGATTTATTTTTCATTCAGGATGAAAGAGCAAATCTCCATTTCACATTTTAGCATCCCTAAATCAAAGCACAAAAGGTCGCTGGTTTCTAGACCTCCACATGCAAGATTTGCTCTAAAAAAAATTTTACCATTTAATTCTAAATCATTGTTCTGTCAAAGCCATATCAAACATTAGCTGGCATCAAGTATGAGCCCTTATAGGCGCCTTCTTCACCAATGGATTTAAGATTCATGCTATGTTTGCAACAGAACAATCATTTTACAAAAGATTTTGTGAATAACTTGTATCAAAACATTCTTTCCATAAGTCCTTGCAGTGCTGTAAGGAGGAGAAGCGGACATTGTCTAAATGAATACTCCAAGGAGAGTTTGCAAGAATTGTATTTGTCAGCCTCTTCCTATGTACTGACAGATGATACAATGCCAAATTGTATCCTACGGTATGTGTAAGTTATTTGATGTCTTAATATTCTTGTCCCTAATATGCGTGCTGATTTTCCTACTAATTAACCTAACAGCCTTTACAGGTTTCAATCCTGCTTACCACAGTGCAGAGACCGATGTCCAGTAAAAGGTTGGACCAAAACTTGCTGGAAAAATAACAGCGTGTTAATGACGCATGTCATTATTAATGATGATCAAATCGGCCAGCAGATTCAGGTGAATAAGAGATACCCTGTCAGCTGTGAATCTCTAGAACTTGCTGGTCGATTTACACCGCTCCACCGTTTGTTTTACACAAATGCCATCTCGCCCTCAGCCTCCCTGTTATTTTTAAGAATTTGCTGGATTTGCACGTTAATTGCCCATTAAACGTGCCGCAGAAAGTTAGGGCTGGTAATTAAGAGCGTAAGTACCCTTTTATCGATGTGATAATTGTTAATGCAATGCCAATCAACCTCTTTGGCCTAGAAAGGGAACAATTTAAACTGTTCAATCTCATTCCTGCATATAGTCAATTCTTCTTCAAGATTTAAAATATTTTAAATGTTTAATTTTTAATTTTTTCTTACTCATCCTTTCTATCTCTTTTTTTCTCTCTTTCTTAATCCAATCTTTCTTTCCCTCTGTTTCTCTTCCTGTACCTGATTTGACTCTAAGTTACCCTATTTCCTTCTCTGTCGTGCCTCCGGTTCTTTCTCAATCCTTAAATCTCTTTGGTTAAGGAGCTAGACTGTTGGTCCCAGCATTCACAAAAGGTCCCAGATGCCCTGCTGCCCTCGCCACGCCATTATTCAGCTCGCACTTCCCACAAAAAATTTTTGAGCTGAAGGCTGCAGGATAAAGTCTAACTTATGGCATAACGCCAGGAGATGCCCTGCTCCAGCAAGATCCGGCCCATTATTTCAATAGTATACTGTCCTCCCACGGGGTTTGCCATTTTAGACTTCCCATCTCAACTTGTTTCAACCTCCGCTATGTTCAATCCTTACTTCCAAAAGAATTTGAGATAAAAGTAATGAAAACCACAGCTCTGTGAAAAACCAATCAAAAAGCATCCACGCTGTTGTTGAAAATCTGGCACTTTAAGTGGTTACATTGGGAAAAACAAACAAGCAGAGATGTCCAAGAGATGGAAATGAAGACAAATTTATCAGGGAACAAAATAGGCATTTTGACTGATGAAGTGATGCAGAATGAGAAAAAGCTGTTCAGGAGTAACAAGCCAATCTCCTGTGGCCAAAAGTAAAAGTCTATGCAGAAAAGCACCAAGGTCCCCTACAACACTCACTGCAATCTAAAAACTTTTATACTTTACCCCCTCTGTGGCCTCCTGCCTGCAGTTTTATGCTCCCGCCCGCTGGCCAGGCGGTGCATCTGGCTGGGTTTGGGCAGGACTCCTATGAAAGCCATTAAAATTGGCCAGCCCTCCACAACTCCGAGCTCACGCGCACAGTATCCGCGTCCACTGCCCCGCCACCTGCCCCCATAAAATCAGGGTCACGATGTCTGAACTTCCAGAATACCTGTGGTAAATTGTTAGTATTGATTTCTGTGAACCATTGCCATCTGATGACTAACCACGCATGACCACAGATGATTACTCAAAAGGTTTCCAGAAGATGAACCAGTGATCATGCAAACAGTAGTTTCTCTTCAGTAGTCACAGCTTAAGCTGTGCAACTATTGATAAACAAGAACACCAGTAGCCATAGGACCAACATTAACCATGCACAGTCTCAAATGTACTCTCAGCCTTCAAATTCTAAAGCTCTGTAAACATGAGCATATGGAGACCTAGGTGGTACAGTGGATCAGACACAACAACAACTTGCATTTATATAGTGCCTTTAACCTAGCAAAAATGGTCCAAAGCGATTCACAGGAGCGTTACCAGACAAAATTTGACAGTGCATCACATAGAGATATTAGAAAAGGTGACCAAAAGCTTGGTCAAAGACCTGGGTTTTAAGGAGCGACTTAAAGGAGGAGATAGGTAGAGAGGCAGAGAGGTTTTAGGAGGGAATTCCAGAGTTTAGGGCCTAGGCAGCTGAAGGCACGGCCACCAATGGTGAAGCAATGAAAATCAAGGATGCGCAGGAGGCCAGAGTTGGAGAGAGGATAGATCTCAGAGGGCTGTAGGGCTGGATGAGGTTACAGAGATAGGGAGGGATGAGGCAATGGAGCGAGTTGAACACAAAGATGAGAATTTTAAAATTGAGGCGTTGCCGAACCCGGGAGTCAATCTCGGTCAGCGTGAATGAGGCGATGGGTGAACGGAACATGGTGGACACTGACCTTTTGCTTTTGGGACCTAGACTGAAATCCAATCCAGACTGATGTAAATCTCCTCTGCCTGCTGGTTGGAAGGGTCCGATGTGAAATGAGATTGGGCAATCTCAATCCTTCTACTGTACAAAACTGTCCCTAACAAGTATTCTCATGGGACAGCTGATGTGAAAAATTGTCACATTGGTGCACAGTGGGTTGCTCTTCTGAGACTGGCGTTGAGGCTTGTTGTTGGGCAGAGTAGAAAGAGATTTGCTCGGCATTTGGTTGTGCAATACCTGACATGGGATAGTTTGACGCTGGCACTGAAATCAAAACACATACACTTATAGGAGCGAGCATCCCTCATCTTAACGAGCACCATTTTTTTTTTTTTTAAGAACATAAGTTCAAGCACTGCCAATATAACGGATCACAACATCTACTTAAAACCATCTTGTGCACAAGTCCCTTCATAAAAACACCAGGAAGTGCCGGATATTCATGACTCATGTCCTAAAACTGAGTCACGTCAGAGGTATTGGTGAATTAAGTATTAAACAAATAAAAACCCCTCCAAACTTCAGCGGGTTCCACATGCCTAACTGGATTCAATTCTGCTCCTTTCCACCTGATGTAATGACAGTGCCTTTGCCTCTAACTCTCACATAGTTATACAGGCCACAAGGTCAAAGCACAGCCAACACCTCTCAGTCCACTCAGATACTCCCAAACCTCTCCCACACTCCTATTATCAACTGTGCTGCCTCCTTGCAGCCACGAAGCCGCTTGTGACAAGACTGCAACAGATGTATATGGCCACTTTACCACTGCATGGAGAACCAGTGCGTACCACACAGCATATAACATTAAATACCAAAACACAGTTACAATTCGGGCTAACACCCCGATACTCTTTGCTCATGCTCACCACAAAAATAAGCTTCCACGGGCAGATCGATCAACCAGCATTAGATCTTATGTATCAAATAAGTACGATAGAGTGCTGTAGTGTGAGCATTGGATCCTTATACTGTTTGGGCCTGCATTGGAAATAGCATGGTCTACTTATCCTGATCTCGCAGACAGTGGGAGAAACAACAAGCTGACAGGCTCGATGCTTGCCCCACTCACCAGGAACAAATTAATATAGGGGGGTCCTTCAACAGATGTGAAGACCCTCAATAATATATTTAAGCGGCCAGACACCTGTTTCAGGCACGTAACAAAATGGTCCCCAGTGGGATCGACTCCTGTGTAGATTGGACGTCGGCCATCCCACTGCTAAATGGGTATTTTTTGTACCCGTTTCACACTCAGAAAAATGGAACAACGCATACCAATTTCTACCCCATTGAGTCCTGGGTGAAATTCAGTATTTAGAACTATTTCTCCTTTTGGTTCTGTAGATCACATTTTAGTTATAACAGCGAAAGAAGTTAAAACTGCTCCCAATCACTACAGACCGCAGATTTCTTGGGGCTGAAATTGGTCTTGGGCGGTAGTCAAGGGAAAGCAAAATCAGGTGGGTGTAAAACAGGCTGCTGATTCGCTATCGCTCGTTTTTCTCTACAGCCCAGGACCCATTTAACTCCCTTAACCTCCAACTATCACGTAACCCCGCCCCCTTAGTCAGGACACATGCTCATCATCATAACATAAGTAGTAGGAGCAGGAGTAGACCATACGGCCCCTCGGGCCTGCTCCACCATTCAATAGGATCATGGCTGATCCGAACCTAGACTCACGTCCACTTCCCTGCCCGCTCCCCGTAACCCCTAATTCCCTTATCAGCTAGGAAACTGTCTATCTCCGTTTTAAATTTATTTAATGTCGCAGCTTCCACAGCTCTCCGAGGGAGCAAATTCCATAAATTTACTACCCTCTGAGTGAAGAAGTTTCTCCTCATCTCAGTTTTGAAACGGCAGCCCCTTATTCTAAGATTATGCCCCCTAGTTCTAGTCTCACCCATCAGTGGAAACATCCTCCCCGCATCCACCCGATCAAGCCCCCTCACAATCTTATATGTTTCGATAAGATCACCTCTCATTCTTCTGAATTCCAATGAGTAGAGGCCCAACCTACTCAACCTTTCCTTATAAGTCAACCCCCTCATCTCCGGAATCAACCGAGTGAACCTTCTCTGAACTGCCTCGAGAGCAAGTATATATTTTCTTAAATATGGAAACCAAAACTGCATGCAGTATTCCAGGTGTGGCCTCACCAGTACCCTGTATAACTGAAGCAAGACTTCCCTGCTTTTATACTCCATCCCCCTTGAAATAAAAGCCAAGATTCCATTGGCCTTCCTGATCACCTGCTGTACCTGCATACTAACCTTCTGTGTTTCATGCACCAGGACCCCCAGATCCCTTTGTACTGTAGCACTTTGCAGTTTCTTTCCATTTAGATAATAACTTGCTCTTTGATTTTTTTCTGCCAAAGTGTATAACCTCACATTTCCAACATTATATTCCATCTGCCAAATTTCTGCCCACTCACTTAGCCTGTCTATGTCCTTTTGCAGGTTTTTTATGTCCTCCTCACTCACTGCTTTCCCTCCCATCTTTGTATCGTCGGCAAACTTGGATACATTGCACTTGGTCCCCTCCTCCAAATCGTTAATATAGATTGTAAAGAGTTGGGGTCCCAGCACTGACCCCTGCGGAACACCACTAGTTACTGATTGCCAACCCGAGAATGAACCCGAGAATGAACCATTTATCCCCACTCTCTGTTTTCTGTTAGATAGCCAATCTTCCACCCATGCCAGTATATTACCACCAATCCCGTGATTTTTTTATCTTGTGCAGTAATCTTTTGTGTGGCACCTTGTCAAATGCCTTTTGGAAGTCCAAATACACCACATCCACTGGTTCCCCTTTATCCACCCTGTTTGTTACGTCCTCAAAGAATTGGAGCAAATTTGTCAAACATGACTTCCCCTTCATAAAACCATGCTGACTCTGTCCGATTAAATTATGTTTATCCAAATGTCCTGTTACTGCTCCTTAATAAGGGACTCCAACATTTTACCAACCACAGATGTTAGGCTAACTGGTCTATAGTTTCCAGCCTTTTGTCTACCTCCCTTTTTAAATAAGGGCGTTACATTAGCAGTTTTCCAATCTGCTGGGACCTTTCCTGAATCCAGGGAGTTTTGGAAAATTACCACCAATGCATCCGCAATCCCTACCGCTACTTCTCTCAAGACCCTAGGATGTAAGCCATCAGGTCCAGGTGATTTATCCGCCTTAAGTCCCATTATCTTACCGAGTACCATCTCCTTAGTGATTTTAATCGTGTTTAGCTCCTCCCCCCCCCCATAGCCCCCTGTTTGTCCAGTGTTGGGATATTTTTAGTGTCCTCTACTGTAAAGACTGATACAAAATATTTGTTCAGCGTATTTGCCATCTCCATGTTCCCCACTACTAATTTCCCGGTCTCATCCTCTAAGGGACCAACATTCACTTTAGCCACCCTTTTTCTTTTTATATAACTGTAGAAACTCTTGCTATCTGTTTTTATATTTTTTGCTAGTTTACTTTCATAATCTATCTTCCCTTTCTTAATTAATCTTTTAATTATTCTTTGCTGGCTTTTAAATGCTTCCCAATCTTCTATCCTCCCACTAGATTTGGCTACTTTATATGCCCTTGTTTTCAGTCGGATACTGTCCTTCATTACTTTACTTAGTCACGGATGGCTGTCTTTTCTTTTACATCCCTTTTTCCTCAGTGGAATATATTTTTCTTGAAAGTTGTGAAATATCTCCTTGAATGTACACCACTGCTCATGTACCATCTTACACCTTAATCTATTTTCCCAGTCCACTTTAGTCAACTCTGCTCTCATACCTTCATAGTCTCCTTTATTTAAGCTTAGTACGCTGGTTTGAGATCCAACTCTCACCCTCCAACTGAATTTGGAATTCAACCATGTTATGGTCACTCATTCCAAGGGGATCCTTTACTAGGACATTTTTTATTAATCCTGTCTCATTACACAGGGCCAGATCTAAGATTGCCTGCCCCCTGGTTGGGGCAGGACCCCGAAAGAGTAAGTGAGCAGCAACTAATGGACCGCAAAGTAGGTCAGAAAGAAATCTCGCTGAAGAGATTAGAGAAACTAACTGAGACACCGACAAAAGCACCCTTGAATGGACTTACAATGATCTGTCAGGACAATTAGAGCCAATCCAGGATAAGAACATGAACTTGTTCTGTACAAAAATGCTTTTCTGCCTCATTGTTGTTTTTATATATACGACTTGCAGATGAATTAAATGGAATTGAAATGATTGTAAACCATTCACATGACTGATTTAATGAGCTTATTAAAATGGTGCCAAGAAGGATAACTTGGAAAAGCTGGAACATTAGATGCCCTTGTAGAGTTACAAATCTTTGAGGCAAAAACAATTGCCAGAAGTGTTCACCATTTTTCTTTGTCCTTTTAAAGTGGTCTCCTTTCCATCTAAAGTCAATAAAAGGAAATGATTTGACTTTATACTCAATGGTTTGTAAGTAATGCATTGCTTCGAAGACTAACTAGCATGAATTCTGCTACCAATCAGCCAGGAGTGTCAGTTTTCCTTAGTGAGTTTCCTGTTATTGCCTCAGGCTATGAATACCAACAGCACAGTGATAAGAATGTTAACTTCACCATTGAGAGGTCAGAGGTTCAAGTCCAACAATCTAGCTGTTACTTTAAAAATCCTCTCAGCGCATACTGGAAGATTATCAATTCTCAACTCGGCAACCAGAAGGAGGATTTCATGACTTCATGACTTCTACATCGACTCCCAACAAATCTGGAGTGACACTGGCAAGGTTCTAGGTTATGCCACACCTTGAAGTGTACGTCAATATGGTGGGAACTATGGAGTTGGGAAAGGATAGGTAGTTAATAACAATTTTGTAAGTGAAAATGAGCTTCATAATTGTAGTCTCGTACTTACATGGTCTATTTAATGTGCAAATGTTTTTGTGGAATTAAGGAACCACAGTCATTTTAATTCATTTCAACACCCCCTCCCCCATGGACTTGTTTTAAAGTAAAAATTTAAAGGCCCTGTTAAACTGGGACTTGTGGCAATAACTGTGGTGTAAACAGGTAGCATCTGTGGACAGGCCATTCTATTTCCAGAGAAAGTCCTTAGACATCTGTCACAATATTACCCAAGGGGGCTTCTGAGAACATACTTTATTAGGAATGCATTTGTGGACCTGCAGTACTGTGTTAATTGCAGATTAACAGGGAGAGAAATGTAAGAGACCAGATCTGACCTCTGTTCGAGAAAGGTCCTTCAGAAAGTGTCCAAGCACAGCAATTACTACGATACTCACTTTGTGCCATTCTTATCATGAGTTTGGTGTTATTGTGGTAGCTGAATTTGCTTGGAATTGAACTGTTCGAATTTGCTAATCATTACTGCCCCTTAGGATCATAGGATGTCTCCTTACCTTCTGATTGGCTGGAATAGCTCAACAACGTAGCAAAGGCTTCTTGCATTATTGGGTAACTGGCTCTTCTAGTTGCTGTCTGGACATCTAAGCAAACATTACAACCCCAAAAATTATCGGCCAGCGCTAAACTAGAGTAAGAGTCAGGTAAGTGTATCCTGGGTCGGTGGGGTCAACTGAAGCCATTTCTATGTTGCTTATACACATTATTACAGAAAAAAACCCAGCAGTGGGCACATACCTTTTGTGTCTTGCTGAAGTAAGGACAAGGTAAATAAAGGACAATAGAGAAGATCAAGCCTGTCAATCTCACAGCATTGATGCTCAATTTGGCAAGACAACAAAGTTCATTATCGCTGTTCAAAGTAGACATAAAATAACATGACATTTATTTCATTTCTGTACATGCTTGTTCCTTGCAATAGTGCACTATTCAAGCAGGCTATACCACACTGCAGCTAGCTGCGTATGATATTGTACAACAGTTGCAAAAAAAATCAATGTTTCTTCCACTGACAACAATTTGTTTTTTATATAGCGCTTTGACTGTAGAAAAAATGGCACAAGGTGCTTACTAAGTACAACCGACACCTTGCACCCTCTTCAGGGAATGCTCGAGAACCATGCATTCGGGCTGCCGGCAACACAAGTTGCCTGGAGATTAGCAAGGACGACCAGCTCTCCAACTTTCCCTCCCTCCCTGTGGGGAAGCACCTGGCATCCTCTTGGCACACCTCTGCATTGGCACTGCTGAAACTGCAGACTGTGCAGGAGGGCGCAGCCAGAATGCCCATCCTAATATTCGGTGGCGTAGTGAATCGGAATCGTTATCAGCGATACATTTTGAAAATATTGAGAAAAATATCCTGTAATTTGATAATCACTGACGACGGAACTATTAATGTTGCAATATTGTTGCCATAATAGAGTAACATAATTTTTTAAGCAAACAGAAACAAGAGCGATGCTCTTCCTTCCCCTGCCTTCAATGAAGTCAGGCTGAGGGAACATTGGGCAAAATTCCCGACAGAAGCCTCTCGCCCCACCCCATCATTCTATATGTAGCAGCAGAAGAGATATGTTGGCTCACGATCCCTTTTGTCACTATATCTGTCCGCTAGATAGAGTGGAAGGAAGGCAGGCAGCACTGACCCTCACACTACCTGACTGTTGACAAACTGCAGAGACCGGCTGATTTAGTTGGGGTCCGTGGCTGCAGTTTGAGAGTCTAACCAACTCCTGGACAGGACAGAGGGAGGCAGGATTAGGATTAGGAGTGCACCAAGGCAACTATTAAAGAAAATACTTTTTTTTTTATAAACAGAAAAGCCTCTCAGGAGGGATTAGTGCATATTGGCCTTACGTTTCAAACAATGCCCCAAATACAATGAAGGTTGCATTCAACAGTGAATGAACAAGAGTGGACTCTGAAAAGAATAGCCCCATTCTGTCAAATGAAAGGTTGGCTGTAAGAGAGTTGGTCTCCTCAGAGTTCAGAATGAATAAACACCACTGTACAGTATTAGACAAACAAGGACATGCTTGGTAATCTGTGACCGGGGTCATGGAACATTTGCTTTCGATGCTCCATCACTGGTCACCTATTTTTTTTTTTAAAAACGGTTCTATCCTCTCATCTATTTTACTCTTCGCTTCTGAAAGCATGGCTCCTAACTGGGTTACAGTTCTGTGGGTGCCAGAGGCCCCCAATACCTCACCCAAGTGGCCATTATTCACACGGGAGTCTTGGCAGTGATTGTTATCAGGTTCTTTGACTGTGGAAGGCATGGGCCTCAAGCCCGAATCCTGTCCTTGCCTGACATTCACTCGCACACTACCAGCAACAGTCGCTGGGTAGTGATTAGGAGTGCGGAGCCCGCTTGATGTATCTACGCCATCACCCAGGGGCAGTGAGGCCAATGATAGCACACCTACCACTGTCCCAGCTGAAGGCAGCTAGTTCAGCACAGACTGGGTCTGAGGCTGGACCTTCTTGGTCTATTTGATTCATCTACTCACTGGATAAACTCACGAAGCCTCCCCCTACCCCAATAAAGAAAGAACAGTATAATATAAGCATCTTTTCTAACGATACATATGAATGAATTCCATCAAACTGATTTGTTTAATGAATAGAAATCAATCAAAATAAAGGACCCCAGAGAAAGGAATTTAATCAAGAAAGCAAACAGCAGCTGAGGCAATGTCAAAAATTTGTGTTAGTGAGTAGACTAATCTCAATATTGTGGTCATCACTGATGTACACCTCGGGCTGGATTTTACCAGCCCTGAGGAGGCGTGTCTAGAGGCGGGACTGCTGGGAAAATCAAAAAAATGGGAGCGCGTCCCAAACCCGCCTCCAATCAATCTTCCCGGGGGTTCGGGTCCCTGATTTGCACAGGGACCCGACTCCTAGCAGCAGGAAGAGGATTATAGCCACTTAACTGCCTGTTAACTACCTGTTAACAGGCAGTTTAAGAGGCTTTTTCCAATTTTTTGACTGCTGCTGCAGGCTTCCCGACGTCGGGGACCCCGCCAGGGTAAGTGAGGCGTGCTGTGGATCTGCTGTTATGTTGGTGTTTGGATGACAGCTGCAGAAGTGGTGTGAAGGATGCACTGGGACACTGGTTAGTATCAGAGGTAAGGAAATGTTGTGAAAGTCATTTTTGATTTGGTTATATGTTTCTGCAGGTGACAAGCTGTGAAGTGTTTGTGTAGCCTCATCTCATCGGGAGAAGTGACAGGTAGCTTCTGCAATCTCAGCTGCAGCTGCCATCCGTTTTATCCTAAGGAGAGTGTAATTGGAGAGCCTTGGTGCAAGAGCACACCTCTGGACAGTGATCGTCAGTGTTTGGCAGCAACTCAATGCTGTCAAACACTGTCAAATTATCTGTCAAACAAGTGTGGTGCATATGCCTTTAAGAAAACCGGCTGATGAAGCATCCTCAACTGACGTCATCTGACACCGGCTTTCCCTTAATTGGCCGGCAAGTCCGCAGGGTGGGCTTAACAAGGCCAATCAGGGCAAAATAGTGCCTGTTCATCAGACGTCACTGGGGGCGGGACTAGAACATGAAAACCAGCAGTCCCGCCTCGAACTCGGCCTTGAAGGCAAGATTCTGCCCTTAAAATCAATGGAAATAAAAATCAGGAGAAATGTAAAATGGGCTGCTGATTCACTGTCACCCATTTTGCAGAAAATCAAAATGATCCCTTCCTGAAGTATGTTAAATGGTTACTTTGAATGGCCACAAGGCAGCAGGGTGCCCTTTACATGCGCCAGCTTTCACCAAGAAGTGTTCCTTCACTCACATCAGCACACAAGAAGCCTCCCATGTCCCATAGCTGCCTGCTACATGATGTGGCATCACACCAGTTATGGGCTGGATGCAGACCCTTGGGTATTACTGGGTGCCATAGTAACAATTGCTATTTCTAATTCATGTAGTCTCTTTGAAGAAGACAGCCCATAATAACAGACAGTGATAGTGACAGCCCACAAGCCTGCAGCCTCACACCCCATATGAGGAAGAACCTCTAGAAATCCTGGGAGCCAGCTTTTTTTAGGATGCCGCCAGTGTTTAAGCACTTGAAAAGGTTGTAGAAGGCTCAAAGTCTGCTGCCATTTTGGATGGCAACATTCCGATAGGCAGCAGGTAACAAAACTCGTATCATAGTCCCATTATAGCGCTGCTTCTTCTACTTCTCACAGGGTGACAGTATCCCTTTAAAAATGCAATACTGTATATATAATTCTGTTTATAAATGTGGAAATCAAAGAAAGGTGCTAACTAAAACCAGTATGCTCATTATTAAATCTAGTTACATATGAACATAAGAATCAGGAGCAGGAATAGGCCATACGGCCCCTCGAGCCTGCTCCGCCATTCAATAAGATCATGGTTGAACTTCGACCTCAACTCCACTTGCCCGCTCTTATCCCTTGATTTCCCTAGAGTCCAAAAATCTATCGATGTCAGCCTTGAATATACTCAACAAATTAAAACAATTGTATTTTATAACACACTGGCTGAAGGTTGCAGAGTTTGTCTGTAGCAGGTATTCATACAATTTTAACACTTTCAGAAGCACAAACCTCTAAATAAGTTTAAACAAAATGTTCTTATATGTAGGCCTGAATGACATTTACGTAACCAATCAACACAAATAAGAATTATTAGTATCCAGACAAGATGGTGTTGGCCAAGGTCTGAGAAAGAATTGACCATATCTGTTTATAACCTTGCCTCCACAGCAAGCTTCTTCCTACGCAATTCTTAGGAAATGCCAGTGATGTTTCACCATCATCCTTCTCATTTCAGATGCTTGTACCCAGATCTGCATCTCCTCCTTTCAGGACAAAGCTTCAAACCACTGCGAGCACAGATTTTAACAACACTTTCCTCTCAGCAATTGCCTGCAGATTGAAACCTTGCACATGTCACAAGTCATTGACCTGCACGGCAAAACACGGCCCCAAAGTCGCTATAAGCTAGGTAAACAAAGCATGGGCAAGGTTCCGTGGAGCATCATAGCACAGTGTTCACAAATCTTTCTAACAGATTGGAAACATATTCATCAAGCTGCAGTTCCACAGTTATCAGGAAAATAGGGACACGCGAATGAACCTTTTTGGGAAAGCATACACTTCCTAGTACGATCCATCATGAAGAATATTCAGAACACGACGCTATTCAAGCCCAGGTATTAGTTATACCATCAACCTGCGGTCTGGCCACCAATTGTGAGAGCGAAGGGCAGAGGTAACTGGTATGGGAGTGCAGACGTCCTTCATGAAATCGAGTCTATTCTAGGAACTTGACTATTTTCATATAGATGTAGCTGGGAAAGACTCTTTGTAAAAATAAATGGTTAGGCAGGCTTCTTTAAACTGCAACCTCTGATCAACCCTTGATACACCTTTAGATGCCTGTTAATGCTACAAGTTCCTGTAGCCGCTGTACTCAAAATCTATGTACCGTCGCCCCTCTACTGCAATGCTCCGATACAACACACAAGTGCTTCTAGCTGTCCTGCTGCACTCACATTCACATACAATAATCCTTCGACTGTGACACTCTGTTACAACACATTGCTTATGGTCTTTGCGCCGATAAAACACAGTAGCTCAATGCGACACATTTTGTACGGCAGCATATAACTAGGTCCACTGAACAACATCTGATGGAAGCAAAGTGCTGAAAAGAAAAAGCATAAAAGCGCAAATCCTAGGCGCGGCACCATTAGATAAAATAATTCCTGCATGTTTAGTTATAAACAACTTTGTCGTCAGTTCCAATTTATTGCAGATATGACATGATTTCACAGTGCAAGCATTATCCGAAAGCAGGAGAGGAATTGTGTGACAAAATGTGATCAACATTATCAATAATCCGGTTCAATTTTTTAAAATGCAACAATATATAAATACTAAGTAAGGATGTTGAATCACAGCTGCCCTTCTGTCGAAACAGCCATCACACTGGCTGCAAGCTGGTACAATCCGAAAGCACAACTGGCGTGGAATTTCCATGGGTTAAAAAAAATCTGTACATTTATTGTCATCTTTAACTTTGCTTTTCTATACAGCACCTCAAGTCTAAGAACATCATTTCTGGACCGGACAATCCATATCACAATTCCCCAGCTTCAGAAACTCCGCACTATCAGTGGGAAACGCATTGACAGTGTATAACAGATGAGAAATCACACTGATTAATGCAAAGTTCTATTTGACCCGCTGTTTTTTAACTGAACACAACCTTATAGTTCATTTTTATTAATATACAGTTTTAGTTACAGTTTCTCTCACTGTTCTGTTAGAAGCCCATCCTGTCTAGGTGCACGCCCAGCTTGACTGTATCCCTGGTACCAATTAAGATTTTGGTTTATCCAGCTGTTAACAAGCACATTTCACGCTGTCATTGAATTTCTACTCACCCCCAGCTTTCTGCTGCGGATTTTCACATATCCCTGCTTCACTATATCATTAAAATTTGAAGCCATGGCTGGTGTCGGTTTTCCACTGCTAAGCAAGTCCCTTTCAGCTGGCAGCTCTTTTTTCCGAGCGGCTCCACGTTTCAGCCCTGGAGTGTATGCTAAAGCTTCTCCTTCTCTTGTCTGTTCAGCCAGCACCAAGGCTCATTCCATCTAAACGGGGAGATGGAGCATGTCACCTGATTTATTCAGCAGAACTCTGCTTCCTGGATCACACCATCCCCAGCTGTCAAAGGGGGTTTGCTTAAGAACCCTCTATGCTTACCTAAATGTACCAAACTGGTATAAATCCTGGACTGTGCACAGACTGGCGAATAAAAGGGAGAGAAAATGAACATTTGAATCTCAACTTTTGCAAGAAACAGTATATGATGTTTCTGTTAAAAATTGTTACCAAAAATATGTGCTGCATTCCTCAATATAGGATTTAGACAGCACTACAGATCTGATATATGCTGCATTATTTATTACTGGTTCCAAGCTCACCATGAAAGCCAGTGTGCTTTTAGTAAAATTTAATCCAAAATGAACTATAGCAGCAGTGCTGTTTCCAGTGACTCATAATGTGCCATCCGCTATTTAAAAGCAGCATTTTAAATTGTCATTTTCTGTATACCGGGAAACCTTAAAAGATGATTTCAAAGTTTTTTTTAAAAACAATAATCAAGTATAAAACTATAAAGCACAAACAATTAAACAGTAAAACTCGCCACCGAAAGCAAGAAAGGCTTGCATTTATATAGCGCCTTTCACGACCTCAGGATGTCACAAAGCACTTTACATAGTCCTATTATAGCGCTGCTTCTTCCACCTCTCACAGGGTGACAGTATCCCTTGGGAATTCACTGTTGTAATGTAGGTAATGTGGCACCCAATTTATGCAGAGCAATGTGGCAGCTGTGGCTCAGTGGGTAGCACCCTCTCAGTGGGTAGCACCCTCGCCTCTGATGCCAGGAGGTTGTGAGTTCAAGCCCCATTCCAGAGACCTGAGTGCAAAAATTGTGGCAGCATGGTGGCATAGTGGTTAGCACTGTTGCCTCACAGCGCCAGGGACCCGGGTTTGAATCCGGCCTCGGGTGGCTGTCTGTGTGGAGTTTGCACATTCTCCCCGTGTTTGCGTGGGTTTCCTCCGGGTGCTCCGGTTTCCTCCCACAGTCCAAAGATGTGCGGGTTAGGTTGATTGGCTATGATAAAAATTGACCCTTAGTGTTAGGGGGATTAAATACGTGGGGTTACGGGGATAGGGTGGGATATGTGTTGGTGTAGGGGTTACGGGGATCGGGTGGGATATGTGTCGGTGCAGGCTCGATGGGCTGAAATGGCCTCTATCTGCATTGTGGGGTTTCTGTGATTCTGTGAATTCTAGGCTGAGACTCCAGTGCAGTGCTGAGGGGTTCCTTCTCTGAGGAAGGATGTTCTTGCCATGGAGGGAGTGCAGCGAAGATTCACCAGGCTGATACCTCGGATGGCAGGAATGACTTATGAGGAGAGATTAGGTCGATTGGGCTTATACTCGCTGGAGTTTAGAAGAATAAAAGGGGATCTCATTGAAACTTATAAAATTTAGACAGACTAGATGCAGGAAGGATGTCCCTGATGGCGGGGGAGTCTAAGAACCAGGGATCACAGTCTAAGGATAAGGGGTAAGCCATTTAGGACAGAAATAAGGAGGGATTTCTTCACCCAGAGAGTGGTGAACCTGTGGAATTCTCTACCACAGAAGGCAGTTGAGGCCAATTCATTAAATATATTCAAGAAGGAGATAGATATATTTCTTAAGGCTAAAGGGATCAAGAGATATGGGGAGAAGGCAGGGACAGGGTACTGAGTTTGGATGATCAGCCATGATCTCATTGAATGGCGGAGCAGGCTCGAGGGGCCGAATGGCCTATTCCTTCTTCTATGTTTCTATGAGGGGTTGCTGCACTGTTGGAGGTGCCGTCTTTCGGATTAGATGTTAAATCTGCTCTCTCAGGTGGACGTAAAAGATCCCACGGCACTATCTTGAAGAAGAGCCGGAGAGTTCTCCCCAGTGTTTATCCCTCAACCAACATCATTAAAAATCAGATTATCTGGTCATTATCACATTGTTGTTTGTGGGAGCTTGCTGTGTGCAAATTGGCTGCTGCATTTCCTACATTACAACAGTGACTCCACTTCAAAAAGTAAAGCGCTTTGGGACGTCCGGTGGTCGTGAAAACGCTATATAAATGCAAATCTTTCTTTCTTTCAATGTGGTAATGGCCAGATAATCTGTTTTAGCGATGTTGGTTGAGGAATAAATGTTGGCCAGGAGAAGTCCCCTGCTCTTCACTGCTTTTTTTTTCCACTGGTAAAATAGTTCTCATTTAATTTATTTGTTAATAATCAATATATTGGAAAATAAGCCTAGCAACATTGGAACATCCAAGCAACAAGAAAAACAATATTCTTTTGTCTAAGGTGCCAAGGATAGCAAATGCGTACTACAGATTATTCTATGTACTCTGCTATAGTGAGGTGTTAGCTGGAGCCCTATCTCCGCATCTCTTTGATTAGTTAATAGTTTCATAAAAATGCACATGACTATCTCCATAGTGACGGCTGAAGAGGCCTATTTTTCACTAATTACTGGCTCCACTGTTATAAAACATCTTACTTTAATATTCAATGCAGCAAGTAATTTCCAGTAATAATTCTTTTGAACAGAACACCTGATCCCTGCGTGTGGTGAGGGAGGGCTAATTAATGGAAAGAAGCACCTAGAGACCACAACTTTAAAGAATCCCACCAGGGTCCTTACGCTCAAGTGAAATATCAGCACAGTACAGGTGACTTGGTAACAGCAGCACCTCAACGTACAGAATGTTGAAACTTTAGCCACGTGAGGTAAATCCTTTCTATCACAAGAGATATGAAGAATGCAAAAAAGGACAAGGTGAGGTCCACTAAGACTGTAATAGTGCTATTTTAATCCACTCATACGTAATTTTCCAGAGGTCTGGAATGGAGGCACTATTTTTAAATCCCTCTGGCTTGCCAACTGATGCCATTTTATAAATGACACATTACGCAAAATATATTAAATAAAAAGAGAAAATGCTGGAGACACTCAGCGGGTCAGGCAGCATCTGTGGAGAGAGAAACAGAGTTAACGTTTCAGGTTGATGACCCTTCGTCAGAACTGGGAAAAGTTGGCGATGGAACAGGTTTTTAAGCAAGTGTTGGGGCAGGGAAAGGGGGGAGGGGAGGAAAGAACAAAAGGGAAGGTCTGTGATAGGATGGAAGGCAGGAGAGATTAAGAGACATTAAGAGATGGTGCAAGGCAAAAGGAGATGGTAATGGGACAAGTTAAGAAACAAAAGATGGCTCCAGATGAAGTGTAAATGGCGCTGGCGGAAACATCGACAGCTGCCATGTGAGAGAGAGAAAAAAAATTGGGAAAAAAGATGGGGACAGAGGTTATGGTCTGAAATTGTTGAACTCTATGTTGAGTCCAGAAGGCTGTAAAGTGCCTAATTAAAAGATGAGATGCTGTTCCTCGCGCTTACATTGAGCTTCATTGGAACAATGTAAGAGGCCGAGGACGGTGAGGCCAGAGTGGGAGTGGAGTGGAGAATTGAAGTGACAGGCGACCGGAAGCTCGGGGTGACCCTTACGGACTGAACAGAGGTGTTCCGCAAAGCGGTTGCCCAATCTGCGTTTGGTCTCCTCAATGTAGAGGAGACCACATCGTGAGCAGCGAATACAGTATACTAGATTGCAAGAAGTACAAGTAAATCGCTGTTTCACCTGGAAGGAGTGTTTGGGGCCCTGGACAGTGGGAAGGGAGGAGGTAAAAGGGCAGGTGTTGTATCTCCTGTGCTTGCACGTCAAGGTGCCGGGAGAAAGGGAAGGTGTGTTGGAGGTGATAGAGGAGTGGACCAGGGTGTCGCGGAGGGAGTGGTTCCTTCGGAATGCTGAAAGGGGACGTGAGAGGAAGATGTGTTTGGTGGTGGGATCACGCTGGAGGTGGCGGAAATGGCGGAGGATGATCCGTTGAATATGGAGGCTGGTGGGGTGAAAGGTGAGGACAAGGGGAACCCTATCATGGTTCTGGGAGGGAGGGGAAGGGATGAGAGCAGAAGTGCGGGAAATAGAATGGACATGGTCAAGGGCCGTGTCAACCACAGTAGAGGGGAATCATCGGTTAAGGAAAAAGGAAGACATGTCGGAAGCATTAGTATGGAAGGTGGCATCGTTAGAACAGATGTGACGGAGACAGAGAAACTGGGAGAATGGAATAGAGTCCTTACAGGAAGCGGGGTGGGAGGAAGTGTAGTCCAGGTAGCTGTGGGAGTCAGTGGGCTTATAGTGGATGTTTGTCAATAGGCTATCCCCAGAGTTGGAGACAGAGAAGTCAAGGAAGGGAAGGGAAGAGTTGGAGATGGACCATGTGAAGGTGAGGGAAGGGTGGAAATTGGAAGCAAAGTGAATGAAATTTTCTAGTTCATGGCGAGAGCAGGAAACGGCACCAATACAGTCATCAATGTACCGGAAAAAGAGGTGAGGGAGGGGACCTGAGTATGACTGGTGTGGTGTATGTAACCTGTTCCACCTTAAGAGAACTTAAGCCTGTTCCACCTTAAGAGATGTACTACTTTCTCTGGCTGCTGTATACGTAATACCGGTGGTGACCACCGGTATACAAGTACTGTGTAGTGATATTGCTGTTAGTATAGCCCTGACCTCTAACTAGTAAAGACCTGTTGAAACGTTATTCTTGTAGTCTGTGTCAGTAATTAATCTTAAATACAACTAGAACACACAGACTTAACAGTGGCGATGAGTCCGATTCTTACCCTGCGGCAGTTTATATCCACGGCGGCTTCGTCCACAGAACGGGCGTCGAAGAGAGGCATCCACCCTCATCACCCTGCTGGAAGACACGTCGCGCGGCAGGCATCGAGAACCCGGAGTGCAGAAGATATCCTGAACTCGAAGCCTCCATCAGCGGCAGTCAGCTATCTTCCTTCTACCTCGGTGGTGGGTAAGCCGGTCAGCGACGCGAGCAGAAAGTCGGCCGCGTTGGCTGTACAGACGGGGAGGGAAGACGGAGGAATAAGGGCGGTGAGATCGATCGCGACCGGAGATAAGGGCTGGGCCGCATTCGGGCCGAAAGGCGCAGCGCGGGGACATCGATCGCGGCTGGTGATAAGGGCCGGGCCGCATTCGGGCCAAAAAGGCGCAGCGTCTGGGGCGACTGAAGGCGCGAGAGCCGCGGTGAAGGCGAACGCAGCCGGTGCTAATAACCGGGCTGCAAGAAGGGCTGCGAGGCGCGACATCGGGGAAGCGCGAATGCCCGAGGGAGCCGCGGTGAAGCGGAGACAGCGTCGGGGGAGTTACTAACCGCTGGGAAAGGGGAGCAGCAGCGGCACGCCAAATGCCATTGCAGCCAGCGGGTGAAGAAGGCAAGCGCGGAAAAGACCGCCAAGCGTGAGAAACCGCCATTTTGTAGGCGGAGGACGAAGACAAGAGCGGGAAGCCGCCATCTTGGAAAAAGGGAAATCACTAAAAAAAAAAAAAAAAATTGCAACGATGCCTAAACATGGGAACATTAATACCTTTGATAGCGACATCGAAGATTGGGCCACGTATGTAGAACGCATACAAAATTATTGTAAAGCAAATAAAATCCCAGATGATGAGAAAGCACTAACTTTATTACACTTAATGGGTGCGAAGACATACGGGCAATTGAAACACCTTTTATCACCAGATGAACCGGCGGAGAAGACGTTCGAGGAGATTGTTACTGTCCTGAGAAATCATCTAAACCCCACGCCGCTGATGCTAGCGGAACGATTTAAATTTTACAGCAGAAAGCAGCTGAAAGATGAAAGCAATGCTAAATATTTAATGGAATTGCGTAAGCTAGCAAAGTACTGTCAGTTTGGAACGGGACTAACAGATGCGCTAAGAGATAAATTTGTGTGTGGATTATTAAAAGAAGATACACAAAAGCAACTGCTCGAGGAGAATGAGCTGACGCTTGAGAAAGCGGTCACTATGGCAGCATCACACGAAGCCGCAGCGAGAGGCACGGCAGTAATGCAGCTACGGTCACCGGAACGCAGTACAAATCAATTGGTTTTGTGTACTGTAAAATGTTATCGTTGTGGAAAGACAACGCACGATCAGAACCAGTGTTGGTTTAAAAACCAAGAATGCAGAACGTGTGGCAGGCTTGGCCACATAGCTAAAGTATGCCGGTCAGGAAAGAAGACCAGCAACAAAAAGTCACCGCAAGGAAAATACATAAAGGTACACAAGGTGACAAAGAACAGTTCAAATGAACAGAAGTCAGATTCAGACGCCAGCAGTAATGAACTGGGTAGCTTAAGAGTACACAACGTTGGTAAGGATGCAGATCTCCAGACAATTTGGGTCACTCTTCAGATAGCAGGAGTCCAAGTAAAGATGGAATTGGGCACTGGATCGGCATTGACGGTCATGAATAAGAAAGATTACAAAAGGTTATTCCAACATATTCCCCTAATGGATACAAGATTATATTGAAAACATACACGGGACAAAGAGTGTACCCCATCGGAAAGATAGAGGTAAAAGTGGTCCACAAGGGCAAAGAAAGCCAAGTAATGGACTTATATGTGCTACCTGAAGGAGGTCCACCACTACTGGGACGGGAGTGGATTAGGAAAATGAATATGGATTGGCACTCCTTGAAGGCACTAACGGTAGATTCCGGGGAAACAGATGTCAAACCTAAACAATTGTCCAGAATATTGGATGATGCTAAAGAGGTGTTCCAGCAGGGACTGGGAACACTGAGAGGAATTACGGCAAACATCAAGATTGATGAACATGCACACCCAAAATTTTTCAAAGCCAGACCGGTACCCTATGCAATACGACCTGCTGTAGAAGCGGAACTGGAAGCGCTAGAACGTTCAGGTGTACTGTCTAAGGTAGATTGGAGTGAGTGGGCTACGCCCATTGTTCCCGTTATGAAACGTCCTTCGAGCAACAAGCCAGGAGAACCAGGGAAGGTTCGCATCTGTGGAGACTTCAAGATCACCGTTAATCCGGTGCTTCACATGGTGCAGTATCCGCTTCCGCGGATTGAGGATATTTTTGCTTCGTTGTCTGGCGGGAAACACTTCACCAAGATAGACCTGGCGCAGGCGTACTTGCAGATGGAGGTTGAAGAAGAGTCACGCCAGTACCTCACGATCAACACGCATAGAGGTTTGTACTGGTATAATAGGCTGGTTTTTGGAGTGGCATCGGCTCCAGCAATTTGGCAGAGGGCCATGGAGCAGGTATTACAGGGAATTCCAGGCACACAATGTTACCTGGACGATATTCTGATTACAGGAGATGGTGATGAAGAACACCTCGCAAACTTGGAACTGGTGCTCAACAGACTGAAAGAGTATGGACTTCGAGTTAATCGGCAGAAATGTGAGTTCTTTCAGAAGCGGAGCTAGTACTGTGGTCATGTCATTGACCGGGAGGGGCTTCATAAGTCTCCTGACAAGATAGAGGCAGTTGTAAAGGCTCCCGCTCCGGATAATGTCTCTCAGTTGAGGTCGTTTCTAGGATTGATTAACTATTACCATAAGTTTCTACCGAATCTATCCACGGTACTGCACCCGCTGAACGCTCTTTTACAGAAGGGGGTACCATGGGAATGGAGCGAAAACTGTAAGAAGGCATTTCGCAAAAGCAAAGAATTGATCACCTCAGAGGAAGTGTTGGCTCACTTCAACCCGACACTGCCTATTCGGTTGGCTTGTGATGCTTCTCCATATGGTATTGGGGCAGTACTCTCACACAAGTTGCCAAATGGCACGGAAAGGCCAGTCGCGTTTGCATCCAGATCATTGACCTCCACTGAGCGCAACTATGCGCAGATCGATAGGGAGGCTCTCAGCCTTGTATGGGGAGTGAAGAAGTTTAATCATTACCTGCAGGGCCAAAAATTCACACTTCTGACAGACCATCAGCCGTTGGTATCCATTTTTAACCCTAAGAAGGGTGTTTCGGTGATGACAGCACAGAGACTCCAGAGATGGTCCCTTTTCCTAGGGGCACATCAATATCAAATAGAATTCAAAGGTACAAAGCAGCATGGCAATGCTGATGGGCTGTCGCGCCTGCCACTACCTGAAGAAGAGGAGACGACGAAAGTTGACCCTGTTGAGTTATTTCATTCGACCATCATCGAGTGTTTACCAGTCACCAATGCAAGTATTGAAAGAGAAACCAGGAACGACCCGACACTGTCCCGAGTCTACGAGGTGACAGTGAAGGGATGGCCAACACATGGTGATCCTCTGTTACCGGCATTCTCGGCAAGGCGAGACCAGCTGTCCGTCTGCCATGGTACTTTGATGTACGGGACAAGAGTGATTATTCCTCCCAAGTTAAGGGAAAGAGTTCTAAAGGAACTGCATGAAGGTCATCTGGGGGGAGTTAAGATGAAAAGTCTTGCTAGGGCTTATGTATGGTGGCCGGGTATTGACCAACAGATAGAGGAGTTGACGAAAAGCTGCGCTGGGTGCCAAAAAGTGCAAAATGCACCTCCGATCGCACCGCTACACCCATGGGAATGGCCTTCAGCCCCATGGCAACGCGTACATATTGACTTTGCTGGTCCATTCATGGACTCCATGTTCCTAATTGCGGTGGACGCACATTCCAAATGGCCAGAAGTGATCAAGATGAATACCACTACTTCAGAAAAGACAATTGCGGTGTTAAGAACAATATTCGCAAGGAACGGATTGCCAGAACAGATATGTTCAGACAACGGACCACAGTTCGTGTCGGAAGAATTCCAAAAATTCTTAAAGAAGAATGGGGTGAAACATTATACCTCTGCCCCATATCATCCGGCGAGAAACGGGTTGGCCGAGAGATTTGTCCAAACATTCAAAAAGGCAATAAAGGCCATGAACGATGATCAGATTCCGCTACAACACAAGGTGGACAATTTCCTAATGGCATATCGAAACGCCGCTCATGCAGTAACTAACCAAAGTCCTGCCATGATGTTTTATAACAGGAGGTTGCGGTCCAGGTTGGACTTGCTAAAACCAAATGTGCGGAGGGAAGTGGAAAACAAACAGTTCTGGCATATTAATAACAAGACCACTTGAAGTTTCGACGTAGGACAACCAGTGTTGGCAAGGGACTATGGAAACGAAAAATGGCAGTCCGGAACAATTCGGGCCAGACAAGGACCTCTGATGTACACAGTAGATATTGGTAACAATGTGATAAGGCGTCATGCGGATCAACTGGTAGAATCGAGAGCAAGGGTCGAACCCATGGTTGCGACAGAGACAACTGTGGAAGACGTTAATGAACCTGAAGCATCTACCTCGGCAGGGAATGTACCTGATGATGACGTCCAATACATAGGAAACCAACTAGAGGAGTCACCTCAGCAACAAGAATCAGAGACCACTGAAAGGCATTATCCAACCCGAATCAGAAGGCCTCCTGAGAGACTGAACCTTTGAACTGTTTATACCTGAAGTTATATATGTATATATGTTATTATGTTATGTTAAATGGAGATACGACTGTTAAGCTAAAAAGGGAGGATTGTGGTGTATGTAACCTGTTCCATCTTAAGAGAACTTAAGCCTGTTCCACCTTAAGAGATGTACTACTTTCTCTGGCTGCTGTATACGTAATACCGGTGGTGACCACCGGTATATAAGTACTGTGTAGTGATATTGCTGTTAGTATAGCCCTGACCTCCAACTAGTAAAGACCTGTTGAAACGTTATTCTTGTAGTCTGTGTCAGTAATTAATCTTAAATACAACTAGAACACACAGACTTAACAACTGGAACAAAGAAATCACACATATCCCACGAAAAGGCAGGCATAGCTCGGACCCATGCGGGTTCCCATAGCAACACCTTTAATTTGGAGGAAGTGAGCGGAGTCAAAGGAGAAGTTGTTCAATGTGAGAACAAGTTCAGCCAGGCGGAGGAGGGTGATGGTCCAAGGGGATTGGTTGGGCCGCTGTTCAAGGAAGAAGCGGTGCACCTTCAGGCCATCCTGGTGGGGAATGGAGGTTTAGAGGGATTGGATGTCCATAGTGAAAAGGAGACGGTTGCGGCCAGGAAACTGGAAACTGTTAAAGTGGTGGAGGGTGTCGGAAGAGTCGCAGACGTAGGTGGGAAGAGACTGGACAAGGGGAGAAGAAATAGAGTCGAGATAGGAAGAGATAAGTTCCATGGGGCAAGAACAGGCTGAAATGATGGGTCTACCAGGGCAGTCCTGTTTGTGGATCTTGGGAAAGAGGTAGAAGCGGGCTGTGTGGGATTGGGGGACTATGAGGTTAGCGGCCATGGAGGGAAGATCTCCAGAGGAGATGAGGTCAGTGACAGTCTTGGAAACGGTGGCTTGATGTTCGGAAGTGGGGTCATGGTCCAGGGGGAGGTAGGAGGAGGTGTCAGAGATTTGGCGTTCAGCCTCCACATGGTTGAGGTCAGTTCGCCAAACAACAACAGCACCACCCTTGTCAGCAGGTTTAATGACAATGTTGGGGTTGGATCTGAGAGAATGGAGTGCTGCAAGTTCAGAGGGAGGTAGTTTGGAGTGGGTGAGGGGAGCAGAGAAATTGAGATGGTCGATGTCACGCCGGCAGTTTGCAATAAAAATATCTAGAGAGGTTAAGAGGCCAGATGGAGGGGTCCAGGTAGAAGGAGAATTCTGAAAATGGGAGAAAGGGTCAGCGGTGCGAGGGGAAGACTCCTGGCCAAATAAGTGGGCACGGATCGAAGGCGACGGAAAAAGAGCTCAGCGTTGTGCCGAGCTCGAAATTCATTGAGGTGGGGGCGTAAGGGGATAAAGCTCAGGCCTTTGCTGAGGACTGATCGGTCGGGGTCAGAGTGGGGAAGGTCAGAGGGGATAGTCAAAACACGGCAGGGGGTGAGATTGGAAGACGGGATGGGGTCAGAGGAAAGTGCAGGGGAAGAAGGTTCCGGAGGGGCATTGGTGTCCAAGCGTTGTTGAAGCTTACAATCCTTGACACCTGAAAGGAAGAAAGAAGTTTTTTGTTAAAGCGACAGAGGAGGCGAAGGATGAAATGGAACTGCAGACCAGGGCAGCTTTGAGATAGAGTGAGACAGTGCTGCTGAAGAGAGAGGTCGAGAGTGTTCATGTGGCCGTGCACGGCATTGAGCGTGGATCTCAGGATACGGCGAGAGCAGTGGTTCGAGGAACACTGAATATCTTGGAGATACCTGTAATCCTGGGTGGATCCAAAACATGAAGGGTGGAATTTCAGTTGGAATCCACGTGGAGTAAGTCGGAGCCGGAGACAGTTGCTGAGGAAAGAGATGTGGCTGTGAAAGCAAGTTTTGGTAGATACCTGATCAAACACGAGAAGGGAAACAGAAAGCAATGAAGATGAACAAGGTAAAAGAGACAAACAGAAATCCCGTCAGAGAGAAGAGCAGAACTTCTTCAAGGTGGGCATTTCTAGAAGAGAGCTGGCGGTGAATTAAACACTAATACAAAAGCAAAATACTGCGGATGCTGGAAATCTGAAATAACAACAGAAAATGCTGGAAATACTCAGCAGGTCAGGCAGCATCCGTGGAGAGAGAAACAAAGTTAACGTTTCAGGTCGCAAAATATATTGACAGTTGATGCGCTGGCAGTTCATCATTGGAGGATTAATGAACAGGTTCAGATGAGGCTCAGGGTGCGTGCTGCAGGTGGGAGGTGGGGAGGGGGTGCGTGGGTAGAAGGCGTCATTTAAGAGAAGCGTCGGTCGATGAGTTTCTGGCATAAAGCTCTGGCTGCAGGCTGATGCTGCAGACCTCCCGTTGCTGTGGCACCTCCTGCTCATCAACTCCCTCCTCCTCCTGGTGGTGGATGGTCCTTTTCAACCGTTGTCAACTGTACTGAAGGAACCCTCCGCCCGACAGGTCCAAGCAACAGAATTGTCGTTTCAGCACCCCTATGGACAGCTCGATGAATGCGCGGGTCCTACTGTTGCTGGTGTTGCATTGAATGTCTGCAGGCGTCCGGGAGTTTGTGGGCTGGGTCACCAGCTATGTCTTCGAGGAGCCAGCCTGTGACATTTGCTGTTGATGAAAGAGAGAGGGAATGCTGGACTGCCATGGGATGTAGGCAGCGTGGGATCTACTAAAGGTGCAATAGTGTAGATAAAAAATTGGAGTCCTTCATATAGAGACATCGCACATTAGAAATCATGGGGCCAACTTTTGTCCCTGTTCACGGGCAGGAGTGGGGCAGTGGGACATTTAAACTAGCAGCGCACAGCTTACCATCCCATTCACACCTGCATGAACCACTGCCGATGGTCACAGAGCAGCTGGACGTTAATGAAGTGAAGGGGCCAGGCTCGCTGCCAAGAGCCCTGGTGGCCACATGTGTGCAGTCGATGGCACCCTGCACTCGTGGGAATCCTGCAGTGGCTGTGCATCCCACAGCCCTTTCCTGCTGGCTCCTGGGCTTCATGGGGAATGTGACAAAAGCATTCGCCCTGGAAAACAAGGGCCCTGATATTTATGGGGAGGTGGGGAAGGCGAAAACGGCCGGGGAACACGGAAGTCGTGCTGAATATAATGGCAGGATCTCATTATAATTGTTTCTGCCAATTCCTGCCCAGCAGCCGAAAAAAATTGACAGGTTTGCCGGCTGCCAGCGGAAAAAAAAGCAGTGACAGGAGGCTGCGGATGGGGGCCCTTTGGGACGGCCCCCATCAATCAGGAAGGGGGAGGGCCGGAGATCGGGGCTGGAGGGAGCGTGGCCAGCAATCATGGCGGGGGAGAGAGAGAGGCTGCGAGCAGCAGAGGGAAGGTCGAAGGCTTCCTTGAGGGACTGGGGTGGGGTGGGGTGGGGAGCACTCTTGCTAATCTGGCCCACAAGGAGTGCTGTAAAAGGCACTTACCTTCTTGAGCCAGCAGCTGCCACCTCCCTTTTACTGCCGGGTTTCCCGGGCCCTGGGAACAGCAGCAACTGTTAAATTTTATTGAGACTCACAATTGCACTGTGAGAGCCTGATAGAAATATGTTAATGAAGTGTCCCGCCTCTCCACGGCGGGACACTTGGGCATGAAACCCGCCACTGTAAAAACAGCAACATGCGCATACACAGCGGGTTGGGGACACGTTCCCTTTTTAAATCTCCCCCCCTCATTCTTTCCCGCACATTGTTGGGAGGGGTTAATATCGAGGCCCAGGTGTCAATGCTGGAGCATTGTTACATCCATGCAAGTGACCTGAGCTCAGAAATACAATGCACTTTGGGTGTGCTAGCACCTGACTTGCACTCAGAACCCCATACCAGGGGGAGGGAAATTGATGGATGGGTGGGTGGATGGAGGAATGAATCGATGGAGGAGTGAATGGATGGAGGGGTGGATGGAGGGATGGATGGGTGGATGAGTGAGTGGGGCTGGAGGGAAGGAGGGAGGGAGGGCGGTATGGATGGATGGGTGGATGGAGGGATGGATGGGTGGAGGAATGAATGGATGGAGGGATGGATGGAGGGATGGATGGGTGGATGAGTGGGTGGGTGGGGCTGGAGGGAGGGAGGGAGGTATGGACGGATGGAGGGATGGATGGGTGGCTGAGTGGGTGGATAGGGAATGGAGGGAGGGAGGGAGTTATGGATGGATGGGTGGATGGAGGGATGAGTGGGTGGGTCAGTGGGTGGGGGATGGAGGGAGAGTGGGAGGGAGGGAAGGGGGCAGTGATGGGTGGATGAATAACACAGATGGGTCTATTTTGATAAATCCTAACTTCAGTAAAGCTAGATGATATTCTGGGCAACAGCATTAGGCAATTTTTTTGTCTCTGTTCATGTGTAAGTGCCATTCGTGGACAAAGTCAGAAGACATCACAAGGCTTCAAGTGATGACAACATATTGCTAATATGGTTTCCAGAGTATTAGATGCTATTAATCTCATAGCTCTTGGGAGACACACAGGAGATTTTTTTAAAAATCAGAATTCGGCACCAATTCAAGACTAGTTCAAAACTGTCAACCAAATTATAAATTAAAACTTTGCAACCTGGATTTTGACATCATTGAAACATCTGAAAGCACTTCATACTATAAATAACTGTTGAGGTGCAGTGACTCCTGTTATGTAACTAAACTCAGGAGCAATTCTGCTCCAGCAACATCCCACAACCAACTGTGAGATTAATGACAACTTAAAATGACCATTTAAGGCGGTAGAAATTTGTCTTGGGCAGTAACGATAAATGGGTGGCATCACATCGACTGCCTGTTACATGCCCTGCTTGACATTCAGTTCTATTGAAGGCAATGGAACTGGACATCTGGTGGGAAGGATAACAGACGGATGATTCGATACTGCCTGTCTTAAGCTACTGCCCAAGATGGATTTCTACCCCAAGATTTAATAAATGAACAGGCTAGGAAAGTGAATATTCCTCTCGTGTCAATCAGATCACGCTGGCCGACAAATTGGGTATCTTTAGTATATTCAGCAACCCAGACGTGAACGTGTTTGGGGGTTATTTTGGTGAGGGGGTGAAAATAGTGCTAAGTGGGTGCTGTGCTCATAACGCTTGTTTGAAAGTCAGGTTTCAGCCCGCCATTTGGGGGCTAATTATCATGATTTAAACGTGCCTGGAGGCACTGAAACAGGTGCCTGCAGGTTCAACACTCAAGCGCTGGTTAGAAATAATTTTGGTGGAGCGGTTATATGTAGCCTCCACACACGCACTTCCACTGAAGGTGTGGAGTGCGCTGGCTGACAGACAATGGGACATTCAAGGATGGCTCAGGGACTGAGGATGAGGCGCACATGTTCTCGGACGCGGCACTTGAGGTCCTGGCGGAGGTGGTCCAGAGGAGGAGGGATGTCCTGTACCCACAGTGTGGGAAAGGAGCTCACCTCACCCTCCTCGCCCTCCTGTCCCTCTCTCCGGCAGCAGCTGGTGCTGCTCTGCCTGGCCTCATCTCCTCCTCCCATTCCCTCTCCAGACCAAGGGGGACCCCTAGCAAGATCCCCATGACCAAGCATTCCTTTTCTCTTGGTGACTCCTACAAGATGTCCAATAAGGTAGAGTGGCACAGCACTCACTCTCTTTAGAGCCCTCAGAGAATTTCCAGGAAAAATGTTGCTAGAGCGTTGGTGAAGTCTTGACAAAGTGCCCCAGAAAGCCTCCTGATGTGTCTCAAAATTCCTCTTCAAACGCAGTGTAGTCAGTCGATCTCCAGCACCAAGTGAACAGTGAAAGCTGAGCATGGCTGTAAGTAGTGCTCGAAATCCTCAGCAACGACTTTGTTACTCTTGTTCAGCTGGTCGCTGTTAGGAGAGGTCGTTAATTGAAGCGCTCAGCACCAAAATGGTGCACAGCCTCTTTAGTGAGTGCTAGCAGGCAATTTAATTTTTAACTGTGGCCTTAACGATCCTCGGGGTGGCCGTTCCTAGCATGCACTTCAACTCCTTTACCAAGATGGCGTCCTGCGCTAAAGGCGGGCTAAACCAGTGTTGCAGCTCAAGACTCCATCTTGGCCACCTCGGAGGCAGCGCCTAAAGTATACGAGGAAAATAGCCCCCTTTAAGTTTACAGCCTATTGCACCACAACTCTAACAGAAATACATTTTGTACAGTCCTGTACTTGACTGGTATTTGAAACATGCACACTTCTTATCCCTCAAATTATCCCTGTGACCTTCATCTCTGTATTCAGTAAAATAATCATTCTTGATTTGTTGTTTTGTGATTTGGTCTTCACAAAACTAAAGGCCAATGTGCTCAGCATTCTTCTTTCTTATGGAGCTAACTCCAAGCGTCCATTACTCATTTGTGTCTTGAGTTAGCCTGTTTCTTTCCTTGAACTCAGCCTGCAGTGCTTTAGTTATCATGTGACCATAGCTCTTCATCAGTATTATAGTATGCTTGATGTTCTGCACCACAGATAAATCATACAGAAACATGGCCCTGAATTTTCTCGGCGCCAGTTACCCTTTGTTAGGCTCTTGTTGCGCCAGAAATGTATGCCGTTCACCAACAGAAGGAGTTACAGACAAGTTTCCTGGGGTAAGTTAATTTAGATATTTTTGGTGCTGCTCTGGTGTAACCTGATTGTAGAAACAATGTAAGTTGCACGTACATACACACACCCACCAAGAAACTTCTGTGCAACAACAGTGTAACTCTTTGAAAGTACTCTACAGGTGCCCAGTAGCAGTAGAACATTGTCCGACAGTAAGTTAAGCAGCCGACAAGTGGTTTTGCTGGCAATTTCCACCAAATCACATGACGATATCTCTTACCCACAGCATCAGTCCAGATTGACACTACCATGCCCACTTAGATGCTAGCTGTGCCCACTGGGCTCCGCGCCAGGGCAGCAGGCAGAAGAAGCACCATGGCTTATCTGATGAAGATCGCCAAGCTCTTCTCCAAGAGGTACAAGGCAGTAGCCTCACACTCCTGGGACATCCCTTCACCAAGCTGGGAGCAGGCACTGGCACTGACTCCCAACTCCCTCACACCCAGGACTGATCAACAGTGCAGAAAGAAGTGAAAACACTTCACGAGGGCAGGCAAGGGTAGCCTGTCACCACACTCTCCATTTCCTCCCTGTCCGCCCTGGGCACCACCACACCCGTCACCCGCTTAAAGCAACACACACACACTATTAAGCCTTCACACTACACTCTGGGTAAGAGTGCCTACTGGTCCCCTAACACACACCAACTGCCTTGCACAACTCCTTCCTCCACTCTAACATCCTCACATCTCTCACTTCACCTCTCCCATCACAATTGACAGCCTTACCCTCACACACGACCGTCCACCCCTCTTTAGCTTGCGGTAAAAGAAGTGCTTGCTTTAAATACACTGGGCAATTGTCTTGTGGTTTGTTATTTGTGAACATTATAGCAAGTCAGATGCACATCTCCTCGGAGAGGTCTTCACAGGACCAGGGCAGTTGGGGAGGGCCATACAAAGTGGTCTTCAGTCCTCAGCCTTGCTACTTGATTCTCCTGCTGCTGTACCTCATCCTCCATTATGATGGCATAGAGTGGTGTTCCTATAAGGAAAGCCAAGCCATGTCGGAAGTGGATCTGCATGTGGGGGAAGTTGGGGGACTGGAACATAGTAAAGTCTGTGACATAAGAAAACTACTAGGCACTTGGTCTAAGCGTTAAACAAAGCTTTAATCAACTGTTTTACAACATGGAGGTCTAGTTGTGTCCTTCACTAGTTCCTGTTAAGAATGTCCTGCGCAAGCTGGGCCCGTGCCCGAGTATTTATACTCTCCCTGGACAGCGCCACCCGCAGGCCACTCAGTATTATTTCATAAGTCTTTCTTTCATGAATGACTGATTCATGTCAGTCTGCATTCCTTATTCAAGCATCTCATTCCAGTGTACACTTCCCATTCACTCTCGTTGTATAGCCCAAACATAACACTTCTTAGCAAATCAACTGCGTACTTTTCAGGATTCAACTGTTCCTGCCACACAACTTATATTAGACCAGTTGCCAGACTGCAGCCTGAGAATTTAAAACAAGGTTTGCTGTCGGAGGTTAATAAGGAAGTTTTTTTTTTAAATCACTCCTCCCCCTCCTCTTTTTCTCAATCTTCTGTATCCTGGATTTCAGTTTTATAATAAGAAAATCGCTATGGTTACCTTCACCTTTTTATGTGGGTCACTTGTTCATGATAATGACATTGTAGATCACACAGCTCGCCAGGCCCTCAGCCTGGAAGTGTAACATACAGCAAATGTGTTACCACATTATATCAACAAGGAAGCTTTCCAGAGCTAAAGGCCAGTCAACTTGATATGTGCTCAGTGCCATAAAAAAAACTCTGACACTCTTCCAGCATCCAAATTCATTCAAATAATAGTGTGTTCATTTCATGGTGTCCATTAGAGATTTTATTCTCTCATTCAACAGCACAAACAACAACAACTTGCATTTATATAGCGCCTTTAACGTAGTAAGGTGTCCCAAGGCGCTTCACAGGAGTATTATAAGACAAACAATTTGACACGAGCCACATAAAGAGAAATTAGGGCAGGTGACCTAAAGCTTGATCAAAGAGGTAGGTTTTAAGGAGCATCTTAAAGGAGGAAAGAGAGGTAGAGAGGCGGAGAAGTTTAGGCAGGGAATTCCAGAGCTTAGGGCCTAGGCAACAGGTGGCACAGGAACAAGGATGTCTTGCTGCAGTTGTACAGGGTCTTGGTGAGACCACGCCTTGAGTATTGTGTGCAGTTTTGGTCGCCTTATCTGAGGAAGGATGTTCTTGCCATGGAGGGAGTGCAGCGAAGATTCACCAGACTGATACCTGGGATGGCGGGAATGACGCATGAGGAGAGATTGGGTCGACTGGGCTTATACTCGCTGGAGTTTAGAAGAATGAGAGGGGATCTCATTGAAACTTATAAAATTCTAACAGGACTAGACAGACTAGATGCAGGAAGGATGTTCCCGATGGCTGGGGAGTCCAGAGCCAGGGGTCACAATCTAAGGATAAGGGGTAAGCCATTTAGGACAGAGATGAGGGGGAATTTCTTCACCCAGAGAGTGGTGAACCTGTGGAATTCTCTACCACAGAAGGCAGTGGAGGCCAATTCATTAAATATATTCAAGAAGGAGTTAGATATATTTCTTAAGGCTAAAGGGATCAAGGGATATGGGGAGAAGGCAGGGACAGGGTACTGAATTTGGATGATCAGTCATGATCTCATTGAATGGCGGAGCAGGCTCAAGGGGCCGAATGGCCTACTCCTGCTCCTATCTTCTATGTTTCTATGTTTGTATGGCACGACCACCAATGGTTGAGTGATTATAACCAGGGATGCTCAAGAGGGCAGAATTAGAGGAGCGCAGATACAGCACAAAACAAAACATAAAAAGATTATAATAGAATGAAGAGACATTTTAAAACACAAAGTGGTTGTAAATTTACTCGAAGTTCCTGCAAGGAACATGGATTGCATCGAGCACATTCGAGACACTGGACAATGGATGCCCCATTATAGTCATTTTACACTATCGTACAAAGTAAAAGTCTATCCCACAGTGTATAAAGGGTAATCACCAAATGGTCTGTTGCCCTGTCCCATTTCCTGATTCCTTCGGCCTATGCCATTTCCACCAGTGATGTCTACATTGGAAAGTGGAAGCAAGTTAAAAATAACATAGATAGCATTCAGACATCACCAATCTAGTTGAGTTCAGCTTGTTTTGGGTTAGTGAGTCCATTGTATTCACAATTCTCAAAACGTGAACAAAATACAACTGGCATTAATACATCATCTTCGAGAAAGTGTGATAGCTATTTTTTACTTGCTCACAGACATACACGTAAGGAGTTCAATCTTGTTAAAACACTTCATTGTGCCACTTGCATCATCATCATGAAAATGATGCTCATTTTTTTTCTGGCTTTTCTCATTTCCCAAACAAAGATAAATCCCCAATACTTCTATGTCAAGTAGTCAATCTTTAACACATAACTGACTCAGATAAAAGCTGACAATTCCCTCATGTTGATACTGTATGGCTTGTGTGTGCCTCAGTGTCAACATCTGTACGTGTGCTGTAAACTGAGTAAACTGTAGGCCTGTTGACGTAAGAAAACTACTAGGCACTTGGTCTAAGTATTAAACAAGGCTTTAATCAACTATTTTTCAACATGAAGATCTAGTTGTGTCCTTCACTAGTTCCTGTCAAAGAATGTGCTGCACAAGGTGGGCCCATGCCCGAGTATTTATAGTCTCCCTGGACAGCACCACCAGCAGGCCGCCCAGTATTATTACATAAGTCATTTTCACATGAATGACAAGATTCATGTCACCTGTCATGGCAGCTAAGTTAACATCTGAGAGCAGGACAAGCCTTGCTGCAGTGATAGGACTAGTATATCTCAGATGGGGACAGTTGTATAGATGGCATACATCGCTTGTACAAATGGTGTATGTATCCTGTAGAAATGGAGAACAGGTCTTGTATGATGTGTGTACTTCACGTGTGCTAGTGACCGGTTTGACATGTACTATTAAAGCAAAGGATTAATACACTAATTTCCATAAATTCTCACACACAAAATTTTATGGCCCAGATTTTTTTTTAAATTTGTTTGTGGGATGTGGGCGTCGCTGGCAAGGCCAGCATTTATTGCCCATCCCTAATTGCCCTTGAGAAGGTGGTGGTGAGCCGCCTTCTTGAACCGCTGCAGTCCGTGTGGTATTTTGCTGAAAAACTAACTGTATCTCAACGACGCAGGCCGTTATTAATGCGCAAATTGGCCAGCGAATATGGTGAGGAAGAGAGACCCCAATGAATTGTGAATCACCACAAGTTGCTGGACGATTTACAATGCTTCATGAAAAAGGCATCTCACCCTTAACCTCCCTGTGAGTTTCATGAAGTTGCTGCATTTGCATATTAGTTGCCCATTAAACTCGCTACAGAAAGTTAAGTCTAGTAATTAACAATGTAAGTACCCTTTTAACATCGTGGTAATTGTTAATGACTGGAAATCAACCCCTCCGGCCCAGAAAGTGAACAATTATAAGTGCGGGTTCTCATTTCTACAGGTTCTGAATTGTTTTAGAAGATTTTAAAAGGTTAAATTTTAAATTTTTACATTTTTTTTCTTACTTTTCCTTTCTGTCTCTTTTTACTCTCTCTCTTAATCCAATCATTCTTTCCCTCACTTTATTTCTCTTTCTGTACCTGATTTGACATTGAATTCACCCACTCTAATTCACCCTCCTCTCCGTCGTTCCTCTGTTTATTTTTCAATCCTTTAGTCTCATTGGTTAAGGTGATAAACTGTTTGTCCCATTGTTCACCAAGGTCCCAGATGCCCTGTTGCCCTCACTGCGACGTTATCAAATCGCACTTCCAGCAAGTTTATAGGCAAAAAATGTTAAAACCTAAACATGCACGACCAAATCTAACCAATGGGGCGAGATGCCCCACTCCAGCAAAATCTGGCCCTCTGTCATTTGGTTGGAAGCATATCGGGGGAAAAATTCGGTATCGACCATTTTGGGGCATTAACATCACTTGGGTACTAACTTTAGCCCCCGGCGCTAATTAGCGCTGGCAACCACGAAATTGAGTTCTCGTGCCCCAAGAGAGAAGTGGAGCGCTAAATCAAGGGCTAAACACTTCTCTTAGGGTGCTAACATCAAAGAGCGGGGCGCTACCTTCAGAGTGCTAATAAAGTTCCGGCGCTGTCAATTAGAGAGTCTTCAGACAGACTGGCGCCTTCCAGTTCTTAAAGGGAGGTTCAATCATGCTGCACAGTGTAGGGGTTCGCAAAATCCCTCAGCCCCGAAGATACTGGAGATATTAATCTACATCGTGGACGGAGACTGTGCGTGAATTTAAATTGTCTCTGGGTTGGACAATGTTTTAAAACGTGCCCAGAACCGCAAAAGGCTGTGTTGAGATGGGTGGCGCGTGGACAACACCGGAATCGAGGAACTTTGTGGAAAAATTTGCACACTTTAAGATAGTACATTTTATTACAATTTGTACCCTTGAGTTTGGTAAATTGCAAAGGGGTTTAAAAATGGCCGTCAGAAAAGCATGGCCAAGGACAAAGAGGCTTGGAAGCAGCTCATGGATGTCTGTGAAAAGGAGGAGGATCGAAGCAGTGGCAGTCAGATTCTGTCAATCAAAAAGGGAGTTTCCCTTCCCTTCAGAGGCAATCAATGTTTGTTTATGTTGACATAAAGGATTATCCACTTAGGCTGCGGTTTCAGTGACAGCAGGACAAAGGGCTTCTGTTTACCTAGTAATCCAACTCCATTCAAAGCCCAGAACACATGAGAACACACCAAAACTACGGAAGAGACTTTTTAAACTAAGAAAAGGAACAGTTTAAGAATTAATGGGTTTGAATCACCCATGACTAGACAATAGGGCAGTTGGATCCCTTTTGTTTTAGCCAGATGAACTTGAATTTGGGCGGGAACATTTCGGCCCCAGAATGAAGACACATTCAAACCACTCCAAGCTTTATTCGAAACCCATCCCAGACAATAGGGGATGTTAGATCCGTGTGTTAATGGGACACGGAATGCAGGAGTTGATTTAACAAGTGTTTACTGAACAAAGCCTGGAGGTGAACTAACAACACAAGACACTACACAGGCTTATATACCCGCGTGGTCACTACTGGTACTACAGTATACAGGGGCTTCAAAAACATAGTTCCTCTTAAAGGTACATACACTACAATTCCTCCCCTTTTAGATAAATAGTACATAACATTTTAAGTAATCCTTAAATAACATTA
Organism: Somniosus microcephalus; assembly: GCF_052327205.1. Taxonomy (NCBI): domain Eukaryota; kingdom Metazoa; phylum Chordata; class Chondrichthyes; order Squaliformes; family Somniosidae; genus Somniosus; species Somniosus microcephalus. The sequence goes on from NC_140993.1 coordinate 233,602,262, forward strand.
TTACAAGAACAATAATATACACATTTGCTGAAGTTAATCAATTACAAATTCAGTCTCTCTGGAGGCTTCCTGACTCGGTCCGGATAACGCCTCAGTGGTGTAGTAGGTTCTTTTGGCAAGGTCGATTCGGCTTCAATGCTAGTGTCGGGTTCATCTGGTTCCAGTATCACCGGATCGGAGGTAGATACTATGGGTATCTCTGCTTCATCACTAGGCGTATAGAGTTGCGGTGTAGGTTGTCCTTTTACAGATGACTGTATGATCTGGTCAGCATGGCGCCTTATTATGCTTTCTCCAATGTCCACGGTATACATCAGCGGTCCTAGTCGTGTGCAAATAGTTCCAGGCTGCCATTTCTCGGTACGGTAGTCCCGAGCCAAAACTGGTTGACCTATCTGGAAGGTTCTAGTTGGCCTTTCATTCATGCTTTGAAATTGTCGGTTCTCTACATCCCTTCTGACGTTTGGCTTGACCAAATCCAGCCGGCATCTTAGTCTTCTATTGAAAAACATCATGGCGGGGGTTTGGTTTGTAACCACATGTGTTGCATTCCTGTACGCAAACAAGAAGTTACCTACCTTATGTTGTAGATTTATGTCTTCATTACCCATGGCCTTTATGGCCTTCTTGAAGGTCTGGACAAACCTTTCAGCCAATCCATTGGTGGCGGGATGGTATGGGGCGGACATGTAGTGCTTAACCCCATTGTTCTTTAAGAACTTCCTGAATTCTTTGGATACAAATTGCGGTCCATTATCAGAACAGATCTGTTCAGGCAGCCCATTCCTGGCGAATATGGTCCTTAATACTGTGATGGTTTTTTCCATGGTGGTGGAGGACATCTTTATTACCTCCGGCCACTTGGAGTGTGCACCCACCGCGATTAAGAACATTGAGTCCATAAATGGACCAGCAAAGTCGATATGTACCCTTTGCCATGGAGATGAGGGCCACTCCCATGGATGTAGAGGGGCTTGTGGTGGGGCGTTTTGGACCTTCTGGCATCCCAGACAGCTCTTGGTCATTTCTTCGATGTCTCCATCGATACCTGGCCACCACACAAATGCTCTGGCTAGGTTCTTCATTTTCACTCCACCCAGATGCCCCTCGTGAAGCTCCTTTAGCACTCTATCCTTGAGTTTGGGTGGAATCACCACTCTGGATCCACACATCAAGGTTCCTCAGCACACTGACAGCTGTTCTCTTCTTTGCAAGAATGCTGGCAGCAGTGGTTCGCCATGTGCTGGCCATCCCTTCACCGTTAAATCGTAGACTCGTGAGAGAGTCGGGTCATTTCGCGTTTCCTTTTCAATGGTAGAATTTGTCACCGGTAGACATTCCACTATTGTCGAGTGGAATATCTCCACTGGGTCCACTGTAGGCGCCTTTTCCACCATTGGCAACGGTAGGCACGATAACCCATCAGCATTCCCATGCTGTTTTGTTCCTTTGTACTCTATGTCATATTGGTGTGCCCCTAGGAAAAGGGACCACCTCTGTAGCCCTTGCGCTGTCATAATGGGAATGCCGTTTTTAGGGTTGAATATGGAGACGAGGGGTTGATGGTCAGTCAACAAGGTAAACTTTTGTCCGTGTAGGTAATGGTTGAATTTCTTCACCCCCCACACCAGGCTGAGTGCCTCCCTGTCGATCTGGGCATAGTTACGCTCAGCTGAGTTCAATGAGCGTGACGCAAAAGCTATCGGCCGCTCCGAGCCATCAGGGAATCTATGCGATAATACCGCTCCCACGCCGTAAGGGGATGCATCGCACACCAGTCTGATTGGCAGTGATGGGTTGTAATGAGCCAACACTTCCCTGGACGTGATCAAGCCTTTGCATTTATGGAAGGCACGTTTACAGTCTTTGCTCCATTTCCAAACTACTCCCGTTTGTAGCAGTGCGTTAAGCGGGTGCAGAACCGTCGACAAGTTTGGTAAAAATTTATGATAGTAATTTACTAATCCCAGGAACGACCTTAATTGTGAGACATTTTCAGGCGCTGGGGCCTTTATGACCTCTTCAATTTTTTCAGGTGACTTATGCAACCCTTCTTCGTTAATGACATGGCCACAATATGATATTTGTTTCTGGAAAAATTCGCAATTGGGGCGATTTGCTCGTAGGCCCCGTTATCTCAGCCTCGTGAGCACCTGCTCCAAGTTGGCAAGGTGCTCGTTGTCGTTTTCTCCTGTTACAAGGATGTCGTCTAGGTAGCATTGAGTCCCCGGAATCCCTTGCAGGACTTGCTACATAGCTCTTTGCCAGATAACCGGAGCTGATGCCACTCTGAAAACCAGTCGATTGTACTGGTACAGGCCTTTGTGTGTGTTTATCGTGAGATACTTTTTAGAGGCCTCCTCAACCTCCATCTGTAAATATGCCTGTGCTAAGTCAATTTTGGTGAAAAGTTTCCCTCCGGATAGTGAGGCGAAAATATCTTCTATCCTCGGAAGAGGATACTGTACCGTGTGAAGAATCGGGTTTACAGTCACCTTGAAGTCCCCACAGATGCGAACTTTTCTCTGTTCTTCAGATTTATCATTATTCAACGTTTTCTTCATGACCGGGACGATGGGTGTTGCCCACTCGCTCCAATCTACCTTGGATAACACGCTTGCTTTTTCCAAATTCTCCAGCTCTGCCTCGACAGCTGGACGAATTGCGTATGGCACCGGCCTTGCCTTAAAAAACTTGGGAATTGCCGCATCTTCCACTTTTATTGAGGCGGTGGCGCCTTTCAGGGTTCCTAGTTCCTGTTGAAACACTTCTTTGGCGTTAGCCAAGATTTCTTTTAATCGTCCAGGTATGACGTCATCATCGTTTTTTTTCTTACTGGTCACCGTCAGTGCCTGAATGGAGTGCCAGTCTAAACGTATCTTTCTGATCCATTCACGTCCCAACAACGGTGGACCACCATCTTGCAGAACGTATAAATACAACTTCTGCATTTCCTTGCCGTTGTATACAACAGGCACCCTTATTTTCCCTCTGGGGTATACTTTCTGCCCCGTATATGTCTTCAAGACAATGGATGTGTCTTTCAAAGGTATATGCAGAAATAGCCGCTCGTAATCCCGTCGACTCATGACGGTCAGAGCTGATCCTGTATCTAGCTCCATTTTGACTGGGGACCCCGCTATCGTGAGGGTAACTCAAATGGTCTGGTCATCTTCTTTGGCAATTACATTATGTAATTTGAGACAGCTTAGTCTCTTGTTTCCGGAGTCGCTATCGCTCTTCTGGTCTTTGGAGCTACTGTCCGTCATCATTTGTACCTTTCTGTACTTTTCCTTATTGACCTTTTTACTGTCAGCGGATTTCTTTCCAGATCTGCATACACGTGCAATGTGTCCCATCTTTCCGCATTGCCTGCATGCTTTGTCCTTGAACCAGCAGTCCTTCTGGTCATGGGTGGATCTGCCGCAGCGATAACATCTCTCGAAACCCCATGTTATTTCATGGGTGCCGAAGTCCTGTGGCTTTTGCTGTATCTCTGCAGCTCCTCTTGCTGCTGCTTCATATGATACAGCCACACTGAAAGCCTTGTCCAGTGCCAAATCTTTCTCAGAAAGTAGTCTTTTCTGTGTTCCTTCGCTTAGGAGACCGCAGACGAATTTGTCTCGTAGAGAATCTGCCAGTCCTGCCCCGAATTGGCAGTGCTTTGACAGCTTTCGTAATTCGGTGAGGTAATCAGCGTTACTTTCATTCTTGTGCTGATTCCTCCTGAAGAATTTGAATCATTCCGCTATCAGCAGCAGTGTTGGGTTTAAGTGCTCCTGTAAGGTATCAACAATCTCCTTAAAATTCTTGTCCATCGGTTTGGCTGGAGTGATCAAGTTTCGTAACAGCCCGTATGTCCTTGCGCCCATTAGATTTAGAAGTACCGATGCCTTTTTATCATCCGCTACTTCATTCGCCTTGCAATATACCTCCACTCTTTCCACATATGTGGTCCAATCTTCTATATCACTATCGAAAGCAGTAATATTGCCAGTCTTCGGCATCTTGAAAATCTAAAATGGCGCTTTCCGCGCTTTTCTTTCTTCCCCGCCGAGTTAAGATGGCGCCTCCCGCGCTTTCCCGTCGCTGCCGCTGCTGCCAACGCTGTTCTCCGCGGTTCCCGTTGCGACCTGCAGCTTTTTGCGGTATTTCTATTTTTTTTAATGTATCGCTTCAATAGTTTCTCCGTTACTTGGAGAACCGTTCCCGTCGTGGAGCGGACCGTCTAGGACTTTCCCCTCCCTCTGCTCGGTCCGAACGCCGACCTGCTTTGCAGCACCAGCCGCGCCCTGAGTGCTCCACCCTCTCTCTCTCTTTGCTTCTGCTTCCCGACTCGCTGCCCGGCCCCGTTGCAGAGCCACCCGATCGAGCTCTAGCCCGCCGCAGCCCAGGAAGGATCAGTGCACTACCTGCTACCAGCCTGTTTAGCTGGGGAAACCACAGACTGGAGACCAAGCCTGGCCCTCGTTTTTGAGTTTCTTCGAGTTATTATTTTTTTTCTTGCTTCTGGCTTCGACCTTCGTCTGAGGAATCGATCCCCTTGAGGTGCTGCCAAATTGCAGGTAAGTTCGCTTCTAACTCGTCGCCACTGTTAGATCCATGTGTTAATGGAGACATGGAATGCAGGAGTTGATTTAACAAGTGTTTACTGAACAAAGTCTGGAGGTGAACTAACAACACACGACGCTACACGGGCTTATATACCCGAGTGGTCACTACTGGTACTACAGTATACAGGGGCTTCAAAAACATAGTTCCTCTTAAAGGTACATTCACTACAGGGGACGGTTTGGATCCTTTTGTTTTAGCCCAGATGAACCTGGATTTGGGCGGGAACATTTCGGCCCCAAAATTGGGGTATATAAAGATAGCTTCTGAGAAGCATCTCTCTCTCTCTCGCCTGCCTTCGTGTGCCTCTACAGTTCGTGAAGTCTGTCTGAAGAAGTAAAGCACCAGCAGTTTACTTTTAAAACACTGGGGTGCTTTTCACTTCTGGGCAGCGAAGATCTAAGATCGCAGGGCACTGAGGTAGCATTGCAGTTGTGAGCATATATTTTTCTGACCTTCCACAAGGCAACTTAGGATAGGCATAGGGGTGGGGAGTAAAGTGGGATTTCGTTAAAATTGTGATTTTAGTCGTTTTCCCTCATTATGCCCGTTTTTCCTCCCCTATCTAAGCAATTTTACCGTGATTACATTGATCATGTGGTGTAGTTTATTTAGTTAATAAAGTTTGACTTTCTTACATCCAGATCATTTGTCCGTTTTTAATATATCATTAATTATAAGTTCCTCCAGTCAGAACTGGAAGGGTGGGTTTAGCGATTTGAAACCGCTGTTTGGGATTGGTCAGAGTGCAGCAGCAAAAAGCTGCTTGACCAGTTAAATTACCGTAAACCAGGTAAAGGAAGGTAAATTACCGTAAACCAGGTAAAAGATGCCCCCCTACAACAGCCTCACTCTGATCATTGCTGTTTGTGAACTGGGCCAGCAAGGAGCTGAAAGCCTTCACTCAAAGAGGTCATGGCTGATCAGAGGCCCAGAGAGAGAGCTGGTTCAGTGACCATGCCTTGGAGGCTCTGGTCCCGACCATGGAATGCTGACAGGCAGTGCTCTTCCCGGACACTGGCAGGAGGAAATTGCCACAGGCCTTTAGGAAGATGTGGAGCGAGGTCACCCAGGAGGTGTTGGACAGAAGTGTGGTCCACAGGACTCCCACCCAGTGCCGAAAGAAATTCAATGACCTCACTCAGGGGTCAGGGTGAGTAGATGCTTGAAAAACCTCGACATGCCACCATCTCAACCTCACTCTGTGCACAGACAGTATAAACCACCACATCCCCAACACTCTCCCAGCAACTATGCCCACCAACTAAAAGTCACATCCATATCTCATGCCTTGCATACATTAACAGCTTTTCAACTATGGTAGGCACCTCTGCCAAACACATGGCTGCACACCCACTCACACGCTGTCCTTTTTCTTGGACACCAAGCTTGCTCACAACAGCAAGGAGCAGCTATGAACGGGAGGAGGTGAGGCGGACCTGCATCCCCTTACAGACCTGGAGGAGTGAGTGGCTGCACCATTGCAGCCCAGGTTGTGGGTGCTGTGGCCGTCGGAGATGTCGACCCCCTTGGGGACAACAACGGTATGTTCATCACCTCTCCCTCTTCTCTCATACCACTTCCCCCTCACACCACAAACCGTTCCCACTTTCCATCTAAGTATACTGTCTCCATTCCTTGCTCCCTTCCTGCCCCCCTCCCCTGACCTTAACCCCATTCTTGTGCCTTTATGCTTTCAGATCATCAGCCTCGAGCTGACCAGCCTGTCCCTCAGCCTCCCATTGGCAGCGACATGGGAGAGGAGGAGAACACTAAGCTGGAGCCCCACTGCCTGTGTCTCCCAAAGGCGCTAGGTCCGATAATGGGGTGACACAGTTGCTGGATAGGAGCCTAGTAGATGGGTCTGATGTGGGTGAAGCTCCGGGACCCAGCGGGCTGCAGCAATGCCATGGGGAAAGGGAATTTCGGGGGCCATCTCCCCGGAGGGTGAGTGCGCGCATGAGTTATGCTGCACAGGACTCAGATGAGGACGTTGATGTGGAGGCGATGACCACACGGGTGATGGGCATGCACACCGAGCTCATGGGTGCAATGGCAAGGGTGCCCGAGAGCATGGATGCACTGGCAAGGAGTGTGGAGGAGTCCGCCTCCGACATTATACTCAGCTCTGCTCACGCCATCGAGCCCATCCTTGGCAGTTTGCATGGATGGTCGACTCACAGGGAGGCCGTGGGGACACAGACCTCATGCCATGTGTCATGGGGGAGGTGGCAGCAGCTATTGCAGCACAGGCTGAAGCAATGCAACGGCTTAGTGCTGTAATGGAGTCAGCGGTTGCTGGCATCCAGTCTCAGACTGTTCTCATGCAGTCTCAGATTGATGCCACGCAAGCGCTGACTGCTGCCATCCTCGCTGGGTCACGCACAGTCCACCGGGGATCTCACGGTGCCGCAGCAGGCCAGCAACCTCTGCTCGAGCAGATTGCTCCGGATGCCGTGATTCTGCCCCAGGGGAGTGGCAGTGTGTTGGTCGAGCAGGAAGGTGCTATCCTCTCTCAGGATTTCAGCATTCCTGCTCTCACCACTGCCACTCTGCCATTGCACTTGCCACAGCCTGTAACCCAGCCAGCCCAGACTGCTGCCGCTCATGCAGAGTTGGTGCAGTCCGCAGCCAGACCTTCCAGGCCCAGAGCTGGTCATGGGCATCCTGCAAGGCCATCTGCAATCTCTGGCTCCCAGACTCAGCAGCCTTCCACCAGCCTTGCTGCAGCCACTGGGGCCACACTATGGAGGAGCAGTAGGGTTGGGAGGGGGGAACTCAAAAGGGGAGGGAAATCATTGAAGAAGGGGGAATAAAGAATACTTGAGTAGCAAATGGGGGTAGTGTGTGTTAATAAATTGATGTGTTTGTAAATATATTGTTGTGCTTGTGAACAAATAGTTATGCTTGTAAATAAGTATTTGTGTTTGGTAACAAATAGTTCAGTTTGATAAGAAAGAGTTGTGTTTGTTGATAAATGGTTGTGTTTGTTTATGAATAGTATGTTTCTTAAGAGAGAGTTGTATTCAATAATAAATTGTTAATTTGACGTTGCACATTTTGTGATGTTTCTCATTTGACCTTTGCCTGGTGATAGGGGCTGTGACCTGGATGTAATGATGTGGTTGTGCTGCACAATGGTCATGTGCTATATCATTCATTGGAAGTGCTGTCTAATGAGGCGCTCATGCACGGCCCTTACAGAAGCATGATTGAGTGCCTCCCTCTTCCATTGCTGCTGCTCCTCCTCCTCTTCATCCTCCTCCTCCGTCTCCTCCTCCTTCTCTCCCTCTTCCTCCTCCTGAGATGGACCTCCAATCCCTGGTGGCAATGGCTGGGCCCTCAGAATGGCCAGGTAGTGCAGCATGCAGCACACAACGATGAAAAGGGGGACTCGATCGGGGAGCACTGTAGGGCTCCTCCAGAGTGGTCAAGGCAGCGGAACTGTTGCTTTAGCACCCTGATAGTCTGTTCAATCAGGTTCCTGGTGGCGCTATGGGTGTCATTGTATGCATGCTGAGCAGGAGTGTTGGGGTTGCGGAGGGGTGTCATCAGCCTGGTGGCGAGTGGATAACCCTTGTCTCCGAGCAGCCAGCCGCGAGCTTGATGCAGTGGGTGGAACAGTGCTGAGACACCGGTCTGTCGCAAGATGAATGCATCGTGGCTGCTGCCAGGTGAGGATGAGCTGTCTGTGGTCGCACACCAACTGAATGTTCAGAGAGTGGTAGCCTTTGTGGTTACGGAACATCTCTGCATTGTGATGAGGTGCCTGCAATGCCACGTGGGTGCAGTCAACAATGCCCTGAACCATGGGGAAGCCCGCTGTCCTTGCAAAGCCACATGAGCATTCGTCCTGGTTCTCTCTGGTGATGGGGAATGAGATGTACTCCCTTCTCCTTCTGTAGAGAGCATCTGTTACCTCCCGGATGCAGCAATGGACAGCAAACTGCAAAATGTTTGAAATATCCCCTGTTGAAGCCTGGAAGGAGCCGCTGATGTAGAACTTGAGAGCGACTGTGACCTTAACTGCCACTGAGAGAGATGTCCTGGTCCTGAGCTGAGGCTGGAGGTCTGGCTGCAGGAGGTGGCAAACCTCTGTGACACTTCCTTGTTGAAGCAGAGCCTTCTAAGGCACTGCTCCTCTGAGAGATGAATGTAGGAGAAGTGCTCCCGGAAAACCCTGGGAGGGTAAGGCCTCCTGTTGCAAGGTCTGTCGGCCCTCCTCCTACCTCTGGTCACCTTTGGCAATCTCTGTTTCTGCATCTGCTGCCTCCGACGTAGTTGACGGAGGGCAAGGTGGAGTGTCAGCCATGATCCTATTGAATGGCGGAGCAGGCCCGAGGGGCCGTATGGCCTACTCCTGCTCCTACTTCTTATGTTCTTATGTTCTTATGTGTCACTACAGCCCCATAAATGAGAGAAAAGAGGTAGAAATGTTCAGAGTAATACAAGTGAAGAAACTGTTAGAGCAGCAACTGAGCAAAAATGGAGCAAATGTGAACGCAGCCAAAATGCTATCTGACAAGCCAACAATGAATCTGACCTCCCAATGAAGTGATCCCTTTAAATCGTGGCAATCCCAGGTATCAACGCCTGCTATTTCTGTCGTTCTCAGCGCCAGGTGGTAAGTCAGGGGAAGCGACTGAATTTTGCATCCGGGACGCTAATGGGGCGTTGCACACTCATTGACGTTACGGTCTGAGTGGCGCCGGCGCTAAATGCCGACCGAATTTCGCGGGCAGCGTTGGAATTGCCGCGCCCAGGCGATACCAGGAGCTGCTAAGGTACTGAATTTCTAGCCTTATTGTACTGCTGTGTTGTGGTGCAATTCAGGCAGAAAGGGGAGGTGGGGGTTTGATTTATTTTATAGTGATTTATAGTGATTTCTGTGATTACATCACTGACACAATCCATATGAAGCTGTGGAAAGTGACAAAAAGTGTTGCTTGCTTTAAAGATGAAAATTCATTGAATAATGGAAATTCCCCCTGGATAGCAGGGAATGGTTTATTCCGTATTTAATGCTCAAAAGGTGTGCGGGGGGGATGGGGGCGGGGGGGGGGAGCTTTTGTTCCACATTCTGAAAATTGTGGATTAAATTCCTATTACGAATTTGAGCAGAAATACAGCTTTTGAAGGACTGAAGTGACATTAACTTCTCTGTTGATAACAGCATCTACAAAGAGGAATTGCATTTCTGATGCACTTTCATGTAAACTAGCATCTCAGAGCCCTTTACTAATGGGGAGGGTTGGATAGTACGCACCAAAGGCGTAGCTGAAGTGAAAGGCTTTTAGTTGGCTTTTGAAGGCAGTGAAGGTGAAGTGTTTTGGAAGTGATACCCAAAGGACACGTGTGTAGAGACTGAAAGGTCAGCCTGTGGTGCTGGAGCGGGGGAGGTGAGGAACCAACCGTAATCCAGAATCAGAGGGAAAAGCTTTTGTATCAAAATTCAATTATTCAATTATTTTAACTGTGTTCCTCTGTTCAACACCATACACATTTCACAATGCCACCCACCCAGGCATCTGAGAATGATGCAGGGTAACCTGCTAACCTGCCTTTAGGATGCGTGCAGTCGCAGTTTTTATTCAATCATTTATCTTCCTTCTATATCACAAAACCTCTGTTCTGCATTCCTACGGTGAGGAATTGCAGGCACAAAACTATACCATGCCTTTTTTATGTGCCTGTACACTAATCCACTAAGTCACTAGAAAGCTCATAACATGAGCTTACGGCCCTTTCACTATTAGCACAAAGCTATATAACACTTTCCTTCTTTTCAACAAACTGAGAGTGAATTTGCTCAGGCCTTCAGCTGATCTGCCACTGAGGAAATTTACTCCCACTATTTTTTTTGTCGCCATTGTCTCCACTACCTTCCTCTTTTGAAGTTGTTGACTCCACGGGTATCGGTTGCCCTGTGCAGTCTCACCCAATTGCTCATTATTCATGTGTGAGCCTTGACAGTGAGTGTTGGCAGGTGGGGGCCGAACTCAATCCTGTCGTCACCGTGGTTCAAATACAAGTACTTCCAGCAGGGGAGTCATTGGACGGTGGAGAAGGGGCAGGAACCCTGACAAACTTAGGGTCGGCCAATTAGGACTGAGATGAGGTGAAATTTCTTCGCTCAGAGGGTGGTGGATCTTTGGAGTTCTCTACCCCAGAGGGCTGTGGCGGGTCAGTCGTTGAGTATATTCAAGACAGAGAGTGACAGATTTTTGAATATTAAGGGAATCGAGGGATATGGGGATAGAGCAGGAAAGTGGAGATGAGGTAGAAGATCAGCCATGATCATATTGACTGGCGGAGCTGGCTCAGAGGGCCAAATGGCCTACTCCTGCTCCTATTTAAGATAATAGCAAAATACTGCGGATGCTGGAAATCCGAAATAACAACAGAAAACGCTGGAAAAACTCAGCACGCCAGGGCAGCATCCGTGGAGAGAGAAACAGAGTTAACGTTTCAGGTCGAAGACCTTTCGTCAGAACTGGAAAAAAGCAGGAAAAGGAAGAGATTTTAAAGCAAGTTAGGGGCGGGGAAAAGGGGGAGGGGATGAAAGAACAAAAGGGAATGTCAGTGATAGGATAGAAAGCAGGAGAGATAAAGAGACATTGAGAGACATTAAGAGATATTCAAGGCAAGAGGAGGTGGTAATGGGACAGGTTAAGGAACAAAGGATGGCTCTAGATGGAGTGTGAATTGCGCTGGCAGAATGAAGGACAGCTGCCACGTGGGAGGGAAGAAAAAAGACCAAACAAAAGTGTGGATAAAAAAATAAAAAATGTATATATATGTGAAAGAGATGTGGCTGTGAAACCGAGTCTTGGCAGATATCTTATGTTCTTATGTTCTTATTTTACCATGCCTAATCCAGAGACACTGAGTCCAATGCAGTGCCCCTCCTGAACTGGCCACTGACCAGAGATCTATCCTGGGTCTCCCTGGCCTGTATGGCTCACCCACTCACTGGCGAAACTCATGAGCCATCAGGGAAGTCCTTAACATCCATTTTATATCACTTTCAAACAATGCCTTATTTGGGAGCAGGGCTACTGTTGTCCTTCATTTCTCAATGTTCCCTAAATGTTCATTATTGCGCACATACAGCATTGTACATAAAGTGCTTCAGGTAATGTTTTGTCGATTTGAATTAAAACAGCTATCTGATGAGACATTTCTGGCGGCTTTAGCATTCTATCTTGTTTTGTGAGGCACATTAAGTTAGCTTTGTAGGCACTCTATAATATTACATGCCATATTAGATGTTTGCTGTTGGCAAGATTTTCAGTAGCAAACGTGTTCTCTGGAGCAATTTGGAATTGTTTGCAGTGCTATGACTATGGCGGCGAGAATATAAATGAAATAGCACCATTTATGGGAAGGCGAGATCCTCCTTCAAGAATAAATGGAAGACGGTTTGAAAGGCAGACAGTCGCCCTCGTACTGAAGCTGATTGATTTACATTAGCTCTTGGATGTGGCAGCTTTCTCATGAACTTTAAGGCATTGCAAATAAATCTGATCAAAGGCTGTGACAGTCATATTGCAGGTGTTGGCAGCTATTGTTAAGCACTGATGCCACTTGCCTATCAGAGATTTTTCTTTGGAAGCAAGAGTGATGTGCTGAGAAAATAACAGTTCAGGGTGCAATCTGCTGAATTAATACATCAATGCACCATACAAATTGTGAACTAATTTCAAAATAGAGAACGTTTGTGTGGAAGGCATTTTGAATTGAATTTTATTTAAGTTCCTTTCCAAAAGGGTAGCCAGTGCCATGAAGCCACACCTCGTCGTGACTTAATGCCTTGAGGACAGGAAGGGAGAAGCCTGGGAGAAGTAGGCTTCTACACGGTCAATTTTAGAAATACTTCCCATCCTGATGCCTGAATGCTATCTACATGATTATTAACCTGCCTCCACTTTCCAACTTAGGCGTCGCTGATGGAAGTGGCATAGAAACAGGCCAGAGGAATCAGGAAATAGGAGCACAGGAACAGGAACAGCCCATTCAGCCCCTCGAGCCTGTTCCGTCATTCTTCTTCTTCTTAGGCAGTCCCCCGGAGTCGAGGATGACTTGCTTCCACTCCAATACTGTGGGTTCTAAGGTGACGAATTAGTTCTATACGGGATCTACAGACTCTGCCACAGGTGGGGTAGATAGTGGTTGAAGGGACGAGTGGGTGGAGTGCTTGGTTTGTCATACGCTCCTTCCGCTGTTTGTACTTGGCCTCCGCGTGCTCCCGACGAAGAAACTCAAAGTGCTCGGCGCCTTCTCGAAGGCTTCTCCTCCAATTTGAGCGGTCTTGGGCCAACTTAGGTGACACTCATGAAAATGGCATAGAACCAGAGGCCAGAGGAATCAGGAAATAGGAGCACAGGAACAGGAATAGGCCATTCAGCCCCTCGAGCCTGTTCCGTCATTCAATGAGATCATGGCTGATCTGATGGGACAGAGCACCAGATCATTTAGTGATTACCCTTTATACACGGTGGGTTAGATTTTGACATTGTGCGATTGTGTAAAACCAATGACGGCGAATCGGCAGCCCATTTTCGTCTTTCTCTATTTTTATTTCCACTGAAGTTGGGAGAGATGTTAACGTACTGCCGATTCGTTATCACCCATTTTACACAATCGCACAAAGTCAAAATCTACCCCTCTGCGTGCACTTTTGACAAGGCAAAAACAGGTGCATGCTTCATTCTAACATTAAAATCAATGGTAACGGCATGTAGTTAAGTGCAAACGCACTTTCCTGGGATTCTCTCCCATTAGTCTTGCCCATATAAAGTGGGTCTTGCAGGAAGGGCGACTCAGCACTGCCAGGACATCAACATATAAAGGGAGACCTGTGACCTTTGTGTGCTAGGCCTTGAATCTATAGCTTAAGTGGCCATTTGTGGTGCAGGTTATCTTTGTTGCTCTATTTGTGCCAGGTTATTTTTCTTGGATCTGGGACAAGAATTTAGGCAAAGATATTTTTGGTTCAAAAAGCTGAATTTTACAACAGGACCATTCCAATAGCAATCCCATTATATTTATAGTTATCTGGAGGAAGAATGAGGGGAAATGATGGATACCAGGCAGGTGAGATCACGCCTAAGATGGACAGCCTGCATCTACCACTGCCTACAAGCCTGTATCTACAGTCAGAGCCACGTTTAACTTGACACATCTGGGGAAAACTGTTTTCAGATGGTGCACTTCGCTCAAGGGGCCAGAAATGTACCGTTTGCTAGAAACGGAACCCCGCCCTACGTTAAGTTCGGCAGGGCCTGCAGGAAACCCATTCTCTTGGGTTTCACGACTGCTTGCCAGTCCCCCTGCTCCCAAACTGCCTTCCCCATTACAATCCAGCCCATTCTTCCCATGGGCTCCGCCGAGGAAGCCCAAGCTGAGTTGAAATAGGCTTGGTTTTACAAATTTGTGCTCCCAGTGTGGAAAATGCTGCGAAACCAGCTGCCGGGTATGTTATGATGGACATGATTTAGGGTTCTTTATGAGATAGTTGTAATGCTGAGATGGGGGGCTAGAAATCAGTTGATGCTGCACCCATTTTACAGGCGTATAACGTGTGTCTAAGCATCCAATATAGCAGGGATTGTGGACGTGCAAATTCCACACCGGAAGTGCGCTATCGCATATTGGTAAAAGCTGAAGTATAGGCGTTCAGGGCCCGCCCCTGAAACAGGCATTGGGCCCTTTGCAAATGAGGGCTAACGTCTGTTTCGGGACTCCTTCCAAGAATTGGGCTGCCCTGAATGCAGCTGGTGCCAGGCCTGCTGCATTCTGGATAACCAACTCTACTTGCGGCCTAACCAGTGGTCTTTAAAGGGACCTCTGGAGGTCACCTTCAAAAAAATAAGATTTAAGAAAACCTTCCCTGAACGTAAAGGCGAGAGAAGCAGGAGTGCTCTTGCTGGATTGACAGCAGTCCCAAAGAACATTGCAGGCTCACACTCAGCCCCCTCCCAATCGCCCCCCTGATCGCCTTGTGATCGACTCCCCCTCCCCTCCCGATCGCCTCCACCCCTCCGGATAACACCCAGCTCCCTCCCAATCACCCCCCCCGCCTCCATCCAGGACCTACCTGAGGGCTGCCGCCGGCAATATAGTGACCCGAAATCTAAATCCGCTGCACCAGTGAGCTGCCTGGAGATGGGCAGCAGGTGTTTGCAGCTGGCCAGTCTAATTTAAATGAGGCCTGAGGCCCAATACCGAGAACTCTCGGGCCTGCCCAATCCGGCGCAGGGATCGCTTCAAGCGATCAGTTCTTGCCAGAAGGATGTCGCTATCCAACTTCACCCCTGTGATCTTTGTTGTATATAGTTTTCAGTCTAATCTAGCAGCTTGTGTTACTATCAATGTTCTCTGTTTAAATTTATATGATAGTTCTTATTGAATAAGAACTATCATATAAATTTATGGAATAGACATAAAGGTTCACAGTAAATTTGCACACAGGCCTTTGTCCTTCATGGATGTAATGTATGTAGCTTTAAGGGGAGAACTACTTTTTACAGCTCCTGTATACTGTAGTACCGGCAGTGACCACACCTGTATATAAACCCTGAGTAGTGATCTGTACAGTTGGTTCTAGAGTAACCCTCATTCAGTAAACACCTGTTGAATCATTCCCTGCAGTCTGTTGTCTGATTATTGAAGGACACAACATTAAGATACACGGATCTAACATTGGCGACGAGCAGATTCGAACCTACCTGCAACTCTGCATCACCTCCCAGGGATTCGCTCCTGGAGAACAGTGGAAAAAGGTCGAGTCCAGAAGCTCGGGTGTTGACCACGGGCAACCGCCCAGTCATCCAGCGGAGATTTGAGCATTGCAGGGGAGGCTGTCGAGAACCAGGCTTGGCTTTCCAGTCACGGTGGTCCAGCGAAACGGGCTGGCAACAGGTACTGTGCAGACCCTTCCCGGACAGCGACAGGCTAGAGCCCGACCGAGCGGCACAGAAAAAGGTCGAGCAGCGTCGACGGGGGAGAGAGAGAGGGCAGAGCGCACAGGGCGCAGCCGGTGTTCAGGACCGAGCAGCGTCAACGGGGGAGAGAGGCGAGAGAGAGCAGAGCGCAGCCAGTGTTCAAGGGCCGAGCAGCGTCAACGGGAGAGAGAGGCGTGCAGGAAAACGCGCAGAGCGCAGCCGGTGTTCAAGGGCCGAGCAGCGTCAACGGGGGAGAGAGGCGCGCAGGAAAACGCGAGGCACTGCCATTGCCACGAGGACCGCAGAAAGCGGCGTTGGCAGCAGCGCAGGAGCAGTGCACGAAACCCACAGGGCGTCGCCATTTGCCACGAGGACCGCCGAGAGCGGCGTTGGCAGCAGCGCGGGAGACGCCATTTTAAGCCGCAGCGGGGAAGAAAGGAAAGCGCGGGAGACGCCATTTTAAGCCGCAGCGGGGAAGAAAGGAAAGCGCGGGAGACACCATTTTAAGCCAGTCTAACCACACCCAAAAATGCCGAAGAGTGGCAGTATCACAGCGTTCGACAATGAAGTCGAAGATTGGACGACATATGTCGAATGCATAGAAGTATACTGCAAGGCGAATGAAGTGCCAGATGACAAGAAAACGCTGGTATAGAGAAGGAGACCCGAAATGACGCGACACTGTCTCGGGTATATGATTTGATGGTGAAGGGATGGCCAGCACATGGCGACTCACTGTTGCCAGCATTCTCATCCAGAAGAGAACAGCTGTCAGTATGCCAGGGGACCTTGATGTGTGGATCCCGAGTGGTAATTCCACCCAAGTTAAGGGAGAGAGTGCTCAATGAGCTTCACGAAGGTCATCTGGGAGGGGTGAAAATGAAAAGCCTTGCTAGGGCTTATGTGTGGTGGCCGGGGATCGATCAGCAAATCGAGGACCTGACAAAGAGCTGCTCAGGATGCCAGAAGGTCCAAAATGCACCACCACATGCCCCTCTACACCCATGGGAGTGGCCCTCATCTCCATGGCAACGGGTGCATATTGATTTTGCTGGTCCATTCATGGACTCAATGTTTTTAATAGCCGTGGATGCGCACTCAAAATGGCCTGAGGTGATCAAAATGTCCTCCACCACCACGGAGAAAACTATTGCAGTCCTACGGACCATTTTTGCCAGGAACGGCTTGCCAGAGCAGATTTGCTCTGATAACGGACCACAGTTTGTGTCCGAAGAGTTTCGAAGATTTATGAAAAGGAATGGGGTAAGGCATTACACATCCGCCCCGTATCATCCAGCCACAAATGGATTGGCTGAGAGGTTCGTACAAACTTTTAAGAAGGCAATAAAGGCTATGTACAATGACAACATTCCGCTGCAGCACAAGGTGGACAATTTCCTGTTCGCCTACCGGAATGCGACACATGCAGTCACCAACCAGGCCCCGGCCATGATGTTCTTTAACCGAAGGTTGAGATCTCGTCTGGATTTGCTCAGACCAAATGTACGAAGAGATGTTGAGAGTAAGCAATTCCAGCACATCAATGAGAGGCCGACTAGGAGCTTCAATGTAGGGCAACCAGTCTTGGCCCGCGACTACCAAACAGAGAAATGGCAACCAGGAACAATATGCACACGGCAGGGGCCACTAATGTACACAGTGGACGTTGGGGAGAGCATCGTGAGACGCCATGCTGGCCAGATCCTAGAGTCACAGGAACAAGTCAACCCCATGCCTCGCCCATACGTACCTGGTGATGAACCCGACGTACAGGTAGCATCTACCCCAGAAACAGTAGCATCGGAAGCTGATGAACCAACCGACGACAGGGGGCCAGAATCGCCTCCGCACCAAGAGCAAGACACTCGGGAAAGGTACTATCCAGAAAGGATCAGGAAGCCTCCCCAAAGACTGAATTTATAAATAGACTATTTTCTGCTAATGTTGCATGTTAAAAGTGTTAATTGTAATTAGTTTGATATTTAATTGTTAAATGAGTGTTATGGTACTGTTAATCTAAAAGGGGAGGAATTGTAATGTATGTATCTTTAAGCGGAGAACTACTTTTTACAGCTCCTGTATACTGTAGTACCGGCAGTGACCACACCTGTATATAAACCCTGAGTAGTGATCTGTACTGTAGTGTATGTGCTTTAAGTCAGAACTACTTTTTACAGCTCCTGTATACTGTAGTACCGGCAGTGACCACACCTGTATATAAACCCTGAGTAGTGATCTGTACTGTAGTGTATGTGCTTTAAGTCAGAGCTACTTTTTACTGCTCCTGTATACTGTAGTACCGGCAGTAACCACACCGGTATATAAGCTGTGCGCATGCCTCTGTACTCCAGTCTAGAGATGACCCTCCTCCAGTAAAGACCTGTTGTTTGTTTATGTACAGCATCCGTGTAATTCTTTATCCACTGAACCACGGATCTAACAGTGGCGACGAGTGTTGATGCGAATCTACCTGCAACATTAAACAAAAAAAAACAAAAAAAATAGTCGAGTCCAGGAACATGGGCGTCGACCGTGAGCAACTGCCCAGCAGTCAGGCAGAGATCCAACCTCGCTGGGGAGGCTGTGGAGAGCCGGGCTTGGTTCCCCAGCCACAACGCGCAGTAAGAGACCGACGACAGGTCCAGAGCAGGCCCTTCCCGAGCAGCGGCAGCTGGAGCCGACCGACGGCAGAGAGAGAGAGAGCCGGGCAGCGTCGACGGGGTAAGAAAGAGGGTGAAGAGAGCAGGGCGCAGCCGGGGATTGATCACCGAGCGGCGTCGAGGGAAAATACTGCAAACCGGAGAGAGAGAGGGTAAGAAACAGCCGGGTTCTAGACTGAGCGGCGTCGACAAATATCAAGAGAAGAACACGCAGAGCACAGCCAGGGATCACAGGCCGATCAGAGTCCGCGGGGCGAAGCAAGGGGAGGCGCCATTGAGCCGCGGAGAAGCAGGGGGAGCGCGGGAGGCGCCATTGAGCCGCGGAGAAGAAGGAAGAGCGCGGGAGACGCCATTTTGCGAAGCCGCAGCGGAGAAGACGGGCGAGCGCGGGAAGGAAGGAAAGCGCGGGAGACGCCATTTTGTGCCAGCGGAGAAGAAGGGGAAGCGCGGGAGGCGCCATTGGGGATGGTTAACGCACAAACAAGGATGCCGAAGAGTGGCAGTATCTCTATGTTCGACAATGAAGTCGAAGATTGGGCGACATGTGTGGAATGTATTGAGGTGTACTGCAGGGCGAATGAAGTGCCAGATGCTAATAAAGCACTGGTTCTGTTAAATTCCATGGGTGCAAAAACTTAGGGGTTACTGCGAAATCTAATAACCCCAGAGAAGCCGGTAAACAAGGATTTTGGAAGCATAGTAGAAATCCTACAGGACCACTTAAGCCCCACACCGCTGCTGATAGCAGAACAATTTAAGTTCCATAAAAGGAACCAACACAAAGATGAAAGCAATGCTGAGTACCTAACGGAACTGCGCAAGCTATCGAAATACTGCCAGTTTGGAGCGGGACTAACAGACACGTTAAGGGACAAGTTTGTGTGTGGGCTACAAAGTGAAGGAACCCAGAAACGGCTTCTATCAGAAAAGGACCTTACGCTGGACAAAGCTTTCAATATGGCAGTATCACACGAAGCAGCCGCAAGGGGCGCTGCAGAGATACAACGGAGACCGCAAGAATACGGCACCAACGAAATGACCTATGGAACAGGGAAGTGCTATCGCTGCGGCAGAACAACACCTGACCAGAAAGATTGTTGGTTCAAGGACCAAGTGTGCAGACAGTGTGGGAAAGCAGGACACATAGCAAGAGTCTGCAGGTCTGGGAAGAAAACCAACTGTAAGAAATCGCCACAGGAGAAGTACAAAAAGGTACACCAGGTGATGGACAGTGGTTCAGACGAACAGAAAAGTGACTCAGACAAACAGAAAAGTGACACAGACTCCGGAAGCAAGGAGCTGGGTTGTCTGAAACGACATAATGTAACCGAAATAGAGGATCATCAGACTATCTGGGTTACACTCAAGATAGACGGAGTCCAAGTGGAAATGGAATTGGACACAGGTTCAGCTCTAACAGTCATAAATCAAAGAGACTACAAGCGGCTATTTTCACACATACCCTTGAAAGCTACAGAGATTGTCTTGAAGATGTATACAGGGCAAAAAGTCTACCCCAAAGGAAAAATAAGGGTGAAAGTGACATATAAAGGTCAGGAAATACCTAAAATGGATATATATGTATTGCCAAATGGAGGACCACCACTGCTAGGACGTGAGTGGATCCGGAAGATACATTTAGATTGGCATTCCATACAGGCATTGAAGGTGGAGGCCAAAAAGGATGACGACGTCACACCTGGACGCCTGTCAAAAATGCTAACTGACGCAAAAGAAGTGTTCCAGGAGGGACTAGGAACACTAAAAGGAATAACAGCAACAATTAAAATAGCGGATAATGCAAGCCCAAAGTTTCTGAAGGCCAGACCAGTGCCTTATGCGGTCAGACCAGCGGTTGAAGCAGAGCTGGAAGGGTTGGAACGTTCAGGAGTACTGTCCAAAGTGGACTGGAGCGAGTGGGCTACACCCATTGTCCCTGTAATGAAGAGGTCGTTGAGTAATACGCCTGGGGAACCAAAGAAGATCCGCATCTGTGGGGATTTTAAGGTGACAGTGAACCCAGTCCTTCACACGGTGCAATATCTGCTTCCTCGAATTGAGGATATTTTCGCCTCGCTATCTGGTGGTAAACGCTTCAGCAAAATTGATCTAGCCCAGGCGTACTTGCAAATGGAGGTAGAAGAAGCTTCGAAACATTACCTTACGATCAACACCCATAAAGGTCTCTATCAATACAACCGGCTGGTGTTTGGAGTAGCCTCGGCTCCGGCTATCTGGCAAAGGGCGATGGATCAGGTCCTGCAAGGGATTCCAGGGACCCAATGTTATTTGGACGACATCTTGGTCACGGGCGACAATGACGGTGATCACCTCGCTAACTTGGAGAAGGTGCTTGCCAGATTAAAGGAATATGGGCTACGAGCTAATCGCCACAAGTGCGAGTTTTTCCAGAAACAGATCTCGTATTGCGGCCAAGTCATCGATGAAGAGGGGTTACATAAGTCCCCTGACAAGATTGAGGCAGTAGTCAAGGCTCCAGCACCGGAAAATGTGTCACAACTGAGGTCGTTCCTCGGGCTGGTAAACTATTACCACAAGTTCTTACCAAATTTGTCTACGGTACTACACCCGCTGAACACCCTACTGCAAACAGGGGTACCATGGAATTGGGATGATGAACGTAGACGAGCTTTCCAGAAGTGTAAAGAATTGATCACATCAAAAGAGGTGTTGGCCTATTTCAACCCAGCACTATCAATTCGTTTGGCATGTGATGCATCACCCTACGGCACTGGAGCAGTGCTGTCGCACAAATTCCCAGACGGGTTGGAGAGGCCAGTGGCCTTTGCGTCTCGGTCACTAACCTCAGCCGAGCGCAACTACGCCCAGATTGACAGGGAGGCCCTCAGCCTGGGGAGTATAAAAATTCAACCATTATCTGCATGGGCAGAAGTTCACCTTGCTGACTGACCACCAACCACTTGTCTCCATCTTTAATCCTAAGAAGGGCGTGCCAGTAATGACTGCACAGCGGTTACAAAGATGGTCCCTGTTTCTAGGGGCGAATCAATATGAAATAGAATATAAAGGCACGAAACAGCATCGGAACGCTGATGGGCTATCGCGTCTGCCACTGCCTATGGTGGAGGAAGCACCAGCAGTGGACCCTATCGAGATATTTTATTCGTCGATAATTGAACGATTGCCAGTAACAAACGCGGATATAGAGAAGGAGAACCGCAATGATCCGACGCTGTCACGGGTATATGAATTGACGGTGAGGGGATGGCCAACACATGGCGACTCACTGTTGCCAGCATTCTCATCCAGAAGAGAACAGCTGTCAGTATGCCAGGGGACAGTGATGTGTGGATCCAGAGTGGTGATTCCACCCAAGTTAAGGGAGAGAGTGCTAAAGGAGCTACATGAAGGTCATCTGGGGGGAGTGAAAATGAAAAGCCTTGCTAGGGCTTATGTGTGTTGGCCGGGAATCGATCAACAAATCGAAGACCTAACCAAGAGCTGTTTAGGATGCCAGAAGGTCCAAAATGCACCACCACATGCCCCTCTACACCCATGGGAGTGGCCCTCCTCTCCATGGCAACGGGTGCACATTGATTTCGCTGGTCCATTCATGGACTCAATGTTCTTAATAGCAGTGGATGCTCATTCAAAGTAGCCTGAGGTGATAAAGATGTCTTCAACCACCACAGAGAAAATGATTGCAGTCCTACGGACCATATTTGCCAGAAACGGTTTGCCAGAGCAGATCTGCTCTGATAATGGACCACAGTTTGTGCCCGACGAGTTCCAAAAATTCATGAAAAGGAATGGGGTAAGGCATTACACATCCGCCCCGTATCATCCAGCCACCAATGGATTGGCTGAAAGGTTCGTACAAACCTTTAAGAAGGCGATAAAGGCCATGTGCGATGAGGAAATTCCACTACAGCATGAGATGGGCAATTTCTTATTAGCCTACCGAAACGCGACACATGCAGTTACCAACCAGGCCCCGGCCATGATGTTCTTTAACAGAAGGTTGAGATGCCGTCTGGATTTGCTCAGACCAAATGTGCGAAGAAATGTTGAGGACAAACAATTCCAGCACATCAACGAGAAGCCGAGAAGGAGCTTCAATGTAGGGCAACCAGTCTTGGCCCGTGACTATCGAACAGAGAAATGGCAACCCGGAACGATATGTACAAGGCAGGGGCCATTAATGTACACAGTGGATGTCGGGGAGAACATTGTGAGACGCCACGTCGATCAGATCTTAGCGTCACAGGAAGGCGTCAACCCCATGTCTCGAGTACCTGGGGATGAACCCGACATACCGGTAGCATCTACTTCAGACCCAGTAGCAGTGGAACCCGATGAACTACCCGATGAAAAGGGGTCAGAATCGCCTCTGCACCAAGAACAAGAACCTCCGGAAAGGCGCTATCCCAAAAGGGTCAGGAAGCCGCCCCAAAGACTGAATCTATAAATGGACTTTTTGTTATTGAATGTACATGTAAAAATGTAATTGTTATTTGAATATTAAGGGGGTATTATTAATCTAAAAAGGGAGGAATTGTAGTGTATGTGCTTTAAGTCAGAAATACTTTTTACAGCTCCTGTATACTGTAGTACCGGCAGTAACCACACTGGTATATAAGCTATGCGCATGCCTCTGTACTCCAGTCTAGAGATGACCCTCCTCCAGTAAAGACCTGTTGTTTGTTTATGTACAGCATCCGTGTAATTCTTTATCCACTGAACCACGGATCTAACATGTGCAGTTAGTTCTAGAGTAACCCTCATTCAGTAAACACCTGTTGAATCATTCCCTGCAGTCTGTTGTCTGATTATTGAAGGACACAACATTAAGATACACGGATCTAACAATGGACATCCTTAACAGTTTGTTTGCAGCACCTCCCAAACCTGCAACCTCTACCACCTAGAAGGACAAGGGCAGCAGACGAATGGGAACAAGTCACCCTCCAAGTCACACACCATCCTGACTTGGAAGTATATCACTGTTCCTTCATCATTGCTGGATCAAAATCTTGGAACTCCCTTCCTAACAGCACTGTGGGCGTACCTTCACCACACGGACTGCAGCAGTTCAAGAAGGCGGCTCACCACCACCTTCTAATGGGCAATTAGGGATGGGCAATAAATGCTGGCCTTGCCAGCGACGCCCACATCCCGTGAACGAATAAAAACATACATAACAGGGGTGAATTGGTCTTGGGCAGTCATGAAAAATGGGCAATAACGAATCAGCAGCCTGTTTGCTATCCTGCCCAATATTTTTCCATTGACTTCGATAGAAAAAAGGTGTAAAACAGACTGCTCATTCACTGTCGTCCCTTTTGAATTGCCATTCCAGAGCCATTTCACCCCCAACGTATTGAATATGCTGCAACATAGATTTATGTGTATTTATTTTATAAATAGATTGTATGCAAGGCCAAAGCAATTATATTAGCTTGCTTTACTGTGCTCTTACAATAAAGAAAGGAGGACAATTAAACTCTGGGAGTTCACTATTGATATTTTTATTTAAAAAGAAACAGGATCAAATAATGATTAACAGAGGAGCTGGGCATATAGTAGGGATTTATTAAACACATCTTTTTAAAAAATCCTTATCTTCAAAAGAAAAGAAACCATGCTGCTCTGTTGCCTTCGGTTCCTTCCAGTTTACCCAGTCTGATCAACAACACACCCACGTCACTGTAACACGATCAGCTGTTGCCTCTAGTACTGAAGCTCTTTGATTTTACAGTTTGGATCAGGAGCCATTTGCACTTGCTGAAGCACATTTCTCCAATCAGTTCCATGGAATCGTTTTCAGTGTGAGTTCACGCACTCATCAAGCTGTGTGTATTTTATGTTAAAGGAGCATTAGCACCTCATTTGGGGATTCTCAGGCTGGCACAGTTCCTGGTACCGCCAGGAACAGTCTGCTCCGAAAACCTCACTGTTGCAAAAAACCATGTTGGCCACTGGACAATGTTTGCACCTTTACAGATGCCATATGTGCTGAAGCACAGGCTTTGTGGATTTTGTATTTTTATCTTTGTAAAAGATACATTTGAAAACCCAAACTTAATTGCCAACATAACATGAAGTGGCTGGCAGGATATTTTACTGTGACAACCCTGCCCCTTTAAGTAGATAAAGAACACATTTTAAAAAATCTATATTAAAGTGTATTCTCATAATTTAACTTTTTAAATCTTTTTTAGCTATTTCACATAATAAGAATGCATTAACAAATTAATTGCACTGGTCTAAAACATTTTCATATGAGCAGTTACTGAGCTGTTGGCTGTTATTGTCATCTACAGACACTGCTACACAGTGTGTTAGTAAGGATGAGGATTTGTATTTCTTCTGGATTCACTTATGAAATGTGTGTATTCACAAAGCTGATCTGATCTTGATTGCCATCCCAATTATGCACCAAGATAGTTGAGAGACACAGATCCAGCGTAATGTTTGGTAAAATGGATTTACATGCATTGCTACTAATCAGGTAGTTCCCATCTCCCCTCGTGTTGGTCAGTTGGCAAACACTGGACACATGATAATAATAATAATAATTCAACTTTATTGTCATTGCACAAGTACATGAACAACAAAATGTGATCTTACAAGCTCCCATGACTGGGAGAAGCAAAGCCGCTGCGTCGGTGCGCGCCGCCATTCCATTTCCACCATTCCTCCTGTCTGACAATCTTCAGCCCAACGCCCGGGCCTGCTCACCAGCCGCTCCTCCTTCCGTGACCTTCTCACCAACCGCCTGTCCTTGGGGCTCCTTCCGTGACCTTCTGCACCTGGTCTTCCCTGATGGTCACCCCTACCAGGTACTAGCCAGGCCTGGCTCTGCTTAACTTCCAAGCCTTGCCAGTGACCCTGTCCCTAGTCCCATTTGGAGTTGGAAGCCCCTTCTAATCACATCAGTGCCTTCAGAAGCAAAATAAAATGGGCCAGATTTTGCGGTCAGCCGCGAACGAACAGCACCAGCCACTCGTTACACTTGCATTTGCCCAAAGACTTTCTATGCACTGTCCAAAAAGTGCAGCGCCCTCTACTGGTTCCTGTGTGAACAGGGCAAGCAACTGTGTATCTCCTTAACCAATCAGATTGAAAAACTGTTAATGAGCAGCGCAGAGTCTGAACCAGGAAGTGTCAGTTAGAATATTAAATTCAATGTCTAATCAGGTACAGAAAGCAAACTAAAGAGGGAAAGAAAGATTAGATTAAGAGAAAGGGATAAAAGAGACAGAAAGAAAAAGTTAGAAAAAATGTTCATTTAATTTTTTTATTGTTTTACATCCATCTCCAACAATAATTAAAATCTGAAGGAATGAGACTCCACACTTGCTAAAGTTAATTTTCAGTGCCAGAGAGGTTGTTCGGCAGTAATTAAGGCTTACCATGCAGTTAAAAGGATAGTTAATGGATAAGCCCTAACTTTTTCAGGCGTGTTTAGTATGTATATATCAGTTAAGTACAGCTTCACGCCGTTCAATGTGTTTCAGTACCTCTTGGCGAGGTATCGTTATCGCGCAGCTTCTGTAGGAGCAGGGCATCTCGGACAGCAACTTCCTGATTTACGCATTTAACTGCACACATGGGGTCGTTGGAAATTGCTGTCCGATTTTCATGTTACCGCAAAATCTGGCCCAACGAGTTTTATTAAAGGGGCAAATGTTTTAAATTGTATATGCTTTGGCGGAAACCAAGTGTAAAGTTGGTGGAGCAGGTTTTGCCCTAGCCCGACTTGGCTGCCATTGACTACGGCCTATTTTTCCGGGGTCAGCCTGAAATGTAAATAATTTTGGTAGGCTCCTTAGCAGGATATCTTCCTTGGTGGGTGAAGGGGGTGGGTGAGAGGATAAATGGAAAATTGCTCCTGTAGGTCTCTGGAGCCTGCAGCCGTAGAGCCGGACAGTTGAAAAGGAGGGCCTTTTTTAAAAAAAACTTTAAAATTGCCCATTTGCAGAGTGCAGGCCTTAACCGGGCCTTTTAAAGCTTAAAACCCGTCCTGCTGCCACTGCAATACTGGACCCCAGCAATATGCTGCCGTTTCTTGTGTTTCTTGCTACAAGAGTAATGAATTAAAATGCGAAGTATGATGTCAATCTGTCACCACTATTTGAGTGCACCTGGCCATATTTAAGCAGACCTATTCAATGGCTGCTTCAACTTCCAGTGGAAAATTTTGGACGTGATGGAGGTTGGTGAGAAGCTGGCAGAACATCTGGTTTCTTGACCTCACTGGAATAGGGCAGAATTCCAGCAGAAAATTGGCCTTCTCCATTCTCTTTCCCAATTTACTCTCGAGGCAGGTCCAAGATTTTCTTCGGCTCCAGTGGGGAAGTACCCTGGCCCTGTTTGATGTCTGCTCCAATGGCACAGCCAAAATTAGAATTTGCTGGGTTGGTAACCACGAGCACAAGTTGCCATTGCATGGCACAGCACTACAGGACAGCCTAGCTTAACTTACCATCTGCACTGTTGCATGTGGAATAAGAGTTATGCCCCAGGTATACTCTGGGCCTGATAGCCACTTTACTTGTGCCTTCCATAACCGCCTTAGCCCTCTGACTTCCTGAATGTAAGGTGCATCACTTGATTGAACTATCAATTGTAACTAGAGTGCTTTATTGCATTATTTGAGTGTTTCATTGTGTCTAAATAATAAAAAGTAAATTTCCACCGTATTGCCTCTCTCCAATTCTATCCCCACTTCCTGGTTTCTTGACCCTCAGATTCAACTTAAGGCCTGTTTATAGGTGGGAATGAAAATCAAAGTGCAGTTTGATTTTAAAATGATAAATTAAATAGCAATTTGCTGCACTCGAAATTAGTCAAACACTCATCAATTTGAGCGATCAGATTATCGCAATGGAACAGACACATTCGAAGACTTATGGTTTGGATGAAATAGTTTCAGGAGGTTGAGCGGATGACTGAACGACTCGTGATATACTTACCCTCCCCACCTACAAGAATCCCAGGATTGGATCAATCGCTTTCAAAAAAATGAAGTGAAATTAGGTTTCTCTTATTAGTTAGATGCCACCAATTTATTGTCCCAATCAATAACCCGATCAGCAAACACATTTGAGCACGTCATTTAAATGCAATCAGGGAATGCACCCTTTAATTACATGGTTGCCAGGCCATTTTAACCATTATTTTCAGTCTGAGTGGAAGCCCTGTGACAATTGGTTTAAATGCAGGAAAATGGAGATTGCCATTGATTTTAACGGGGGTGGAGACATGATAATGAAATTTGCACTGTTTCAGCTAGGGTAGCAGCGGAGCGATGCAGAGGGTACCAGGAAATTTTGGTGTGTACTGGCATAAGCCATGTGCACCGTAATTTCCTTGAAAATCTTCGTCACAGTAATGGCCTACGCCATGGTTTCGTTATTACTATGCTGTGAGTTTTCAGGAAATTCGCGGCTGTAGAATTTGATATCCATCGCGTCTATGCAGAAATCTGAAGAGCTATTCACTTTGCCCCATTGAACTGCCCTTCCCCCAATCGATTTAAAAATGTCCTTTTTCAAATATTTATTCCCCTTTCCCTTTAAAAGCTGACGTGGATTCTGTTTCATCTACTTTGCTTTAGTGAAATGTTTCTGATGGGGGATTTCATGTCCTAGCATTGTGTATTACCGTGGAATTTATCTATCTATCTATAACAGGTAATAAAACACTATAGCTGCTTTTATATTGGTGTGGAGATGCCGGTGTTGGACTGGGGTGGACAAATGTAAGAAGTCACACAACACCAGGTTATAGTCCAACAGCTTTATTTGAAATCACAAGCTTTCGGAGCGCTGCTCCTTCATCAGGTGAAGTGGAGAGATGCATATAGACACAGCAGATATAGTCAGAGAATACTGCCAGATGATCTGGCAGTATTCTCTGACTATATATGCTGTGTCTATATGCATCTCTCCACTTCACCTGACGAAGGAGCAGCACTCCGAAAGCTTGTGATTTCAAATAAAGCTGTTGGACTATAACCTGGTGTTGTGTGACTTCTTGCATTTGCGTTTATATTGGTTTCAGTGAGGTGTTTGCAGTGTCAGTTCCCAAAATGTGGGTCTCATGCAGCCAGCAGCGACTCCGATGTAAATCCATCAGATTCGCGAAGTTTACGTCGTCCTGGCACAGTCTTAGTGAGCTGACAGATTTATACTGGGATGCCTTGCAAACCCCCCACTGACACCAGAATGAAAGCAGCTTATTTATTTTCCCGGAATCAATCAAACATCACCGCTCCATTGTCTCTCAGGAGTTCTCTTACAAGCCTCTTTCCAAATTCTTTCAGGATGGAGCTGTACTCTCCTCTCCAACTTCAAAATCCCAAACAGCAGCAGCATAATCTCACTGTGAGCAGCGCTATGGGAGATCTGCTACGATTATCTTATTGTGACTACACTCATCGGCCCTGATTTTAAAAGGGGAAGAAAGAAAGAACGAACATCCTCAGGACATCCCAAAGCGCTTTACAGCCAATGAAATACTTTTTTGAAGTACAGTCACTGTTGGGGAGCTGGAACAGTGCACGTGAGCCCCAAAGCGGGTGACACACCCGGAGAGTCCAGGAACGTGGAGGTCCTGTCGATCTTAATGGCAGGGCCTCATTAACATTAAAGCTCCTGGAATCCCGCCCGACACTACACAAGAATTTGGCCGCAGGAGGCAGCAGCCGGGGCCTTGTGGGAATACTCCCCAGCAGTCAGTTGGAGGAGGGGTTCCAGGGCAATTGGGGTTGGGATGGTGGAGGGAGGGGGGGTGGTGGTATTCCAACGAGAGTGTGTGAGTGACATTTCGGCAAAAGCGGGGATCGGGGACGGGGAGGGTGGGGAGGCCGGGGCAGGGGAGGCCCAAGGTCTCCTTGCGGGCCCTGGGGTGAGCACTTGGCCCAAAAGGAGTTCTGAGGAAATACATTTTTAAAAACTTACTTTGGCCACTTCTAGCCAATCGGCACCACCCACCCCCCCCCCCACGAGGTTCTGCTGCTGGACCGCAGAAGTGCGGGACTCCCCCTGACTTGAAGTCGCGGTCCCGATGATGTCATCGGGCCATGACTTTTGAATATTGAGTAGGCCCCCACCTGCCTTTAGCAGGAACCCCGCCTGTTGAGTCTGTGTGTCCCAGTTATGCTTATGATCAATCACTGGACACAGACAACAAGAATAACTTTTAACAGGTCTTTACTATTCGGAGGTCAGGGCTGAACTGCCCAGCAGATCCTTGCACAACACTTATATACCGGTGTGGTCACCACCGGTATTACAGTATACAGCAGCCAAGAGAAAGTAGTACATCTCTTAAGGTAGTTCTCTTAAGGTGGAACAGGTTACATACACCACAATCCTCCCTTTTTAGCTTAACAGTTATATCCCCATTTAACATAACATAATAACATATATATATATACAACTTCATGCAAAACAATTCAAAGATTCAGTCTCTGAGGAGGCCTCCTGATTCGAGTTGGATAACGCCTTTCAGGGGTCTCTGATTCTCGTTGCTGGGGTGACTCATCTAGTTGGTCTCTTATGGATTGGACATCATCATCAGGTACATTCACTTCTGAGGTAGATGCTTCAGGTTCACTAACTTCTTCCATGGTTGTCTCTGCCGTAACCATGGGTTCGACCCTTGTTCTCGATTCTACCAGTTGGTCAGCATGACGCCGTATTACATTTTCACCAATATCTACCGTGTACATCAGGGGTCCTTGTCTGGCCCGAATTGTTCCAGATTGCCATTTCTCGTTTTTATAGTCCCGGGCTAACACTGGTTGTCCTATTTCGAAACTCCGAGTGGTCTTGTTATTTATATGCTGGAACTGTTTGTTTTCAACTTCCCTCCGCACATTTGGTTTTAACAAGTCCAACCTGGACCGCAACCTCCTGTTATAGAACATCATGGCAGGACTTTGGTTTGTCACTGCATGAGTGGCGTTTCGATATGCCAGTAGGAGTTTGTCCACCTTGTGTTGTAGTGGAATCTGATCTTCGCTCATGGCCTTTATTGCTTTTTTGAACGTTTGTACAAATCTCTCGGCCAACCCGTTTGTAGCCGGATGATATGGGGCAGAGGTATAATGTTTCACCCCATTCTTCTTCATGAATTTCTGGAATTCTTCTGACACGAACTGCGGTCCGTTGTCTGAACATATTTGTTCTGGCAATCCATTTCTTGCAAATATCGTTCTTAGCACCGCGGTCGTCTTTTCCGAGGTAGTGGTAGTCATCTTAATCACTTCTGGCCATTTAGAATGTGCGTCCACCGCAATTAAAAACATGGAGTCAATGAATGGACCAGCAAAGTCAATATGTACACGTTGCCATGGGGTTGAAGGCCATTCCCATGGATGCAGCGATGCAATCGGAGGTGCATTTTGCACTTTTTGGCATCCTGAGCAGCTTTTCGTCAGATCCTCTATCTGTTGGTCGATACCCGGCCACCACACATAAGCCCTAGCAAGGCTTTTCATCTTGACTCCCCCCAGATGACCTTCATGCAGTTCCTTTAGAACTCTCTCTCTTAACTTAGGAGGAATAATCACCCTTGTTCCATACATCAATGTCCCTTGACAGACGGACAGCTGTTCTCGTCTTGCTGAGAATGCCGGTAACAGTGGATCACCATGTGCTGGCCATCCCTTCACTGTCACTTCGTAGACCCGGGACAGTGTCGGGTCGTTCCTGGTTTCTCTTTCAATACTTGCATTGGTGACTGGTAAACATTCGATGATGGTCGAGTGAAATAACCCAACAGGGTCAACCGTCGGTGCCTCCTCCTCTGTAGGTAGTGGCAGGCGCGACAGCCCATCAGCATTACCATGCTGCTTTGTACCTTTGAATTCAATCTGATATTGATGTGCCCCTAGGAAAAGGGACCATCTCTGGAGCCTCTGCGCTGTCATCACCGAAACACCCTTCTTAGGGTTAAAAATGGATACCAACGGCTGGTGATCTGTCAGAAACGTAAACTTTTGGCCCTGCAGGTAATGATTAAACTTCTTTACTCCCCACACAAGGCTGAGAGCCTCCCTATCTATCTGAGCATAGTTGCGCTCAGCGGAGGTCAATGATCTGGATGCGAACGCGACTGGCCTCTCCAGGCCATTTGGCAACTTGTGTGAGAGTACTGCCCCAATACCATATGGAGAAGCATCACAAGCCAAATGAATAGGCAGCGTTGGGTTGAAGTGAGCCAACACTTCCTCTGAGGTGATCAATGCCTTGCTTTTGCGAAAGGCCCTCTTACAGTCCTCGCTCCACTTCCATGGTACTCCCTTCTGCAAAAGAGCGTTCAGCGGGTGCAGCACCGTGGATAAATTTGGCAGAAACGTATGGTAATAGTTAATCAACCCTAGGAACGACCTCAACTGGGATACATTATCCGGAGCGGGAGCCTTCACAACAGCTTTGATCTTGTCAGGAGACTTATGAAGCCCCTCCTGGTCAATGACATGACCACAGTACGAGATCCGCTTCTGAAAGAACTCACATTTCTGGCGATTAACTCGAAGTCCATATTCCTTCAATCTGGTGAGCACCAGTTCCAAATTTGCAAGGTGTTCCTCGTCATCATCTCCTGTAATCAGAATATCGTCCAGGTAACATTGTGTGCCTGGAATTCCCTGTAATACCTGCTCCATGGCCCTCTGCCAAATTGCTGGAGCCGATGCCACTCCAAAAACCAGTCTATTATACCGGTACAAACCTCTATGCGTGTTGATCGTGAGATACTGGCGTGACTCTTCCTCAACTTCCATCTGTAAGTACGCCTGCGCCAGGTCTATCTTGGTGATGTGTTTCCCGCCAGACAATGAAGCGAAGATATCCTCAATCCGCGGAAGCGGATACTGCACCGTGTGAAGCACCGGATTAACAGTGATCTTGAAATCTCCACAGATGCGAACCTTCCCCTGTTCCCCCGGCTTGTTGCTCGATGAACGCTTCATGACGGGAACAATGGGCGTGGCCCACTCACTCCAGTCTACCTTAGACAGTACTCCTGAACGTTCTAGCCCTTCCAGCTCAGCTTCCACAGCAGGTCGTATCGCATAAGGTACCGGTCTGGCTTTGAAAAATTTCGGGTTTGCATGTTCTTCAACCTTGATGTTTGCCGTAATTCCTCTCAGTGTTCCCAGTCCCTGTTGGAACACCTCTTTAGCATCGTCCAATATTCTGGACAATCGTTTAGGTTTGACATCTTTTTTACCGGAATCTACCGTTAGTGCTTTTAAGGAATGCCAGTCCATATTTATTTTCCTAATCCACTCCCATCCCAGTAGTGGTGGACCTCCCTCAGGTAGCACATATAAGTCCATTCCTCGGCTTTCTTTGCCCTTGTGGACCACCTTTACCTCTATCTTCCCGATGGGGTATACTCTTTGCCCCGTGTATGTTTTCAATACAATCTCCGTATCCCGTAGGGGAATATGTGGGAATAACCTTTTGTAATCTTGCTTATTCATGACCGTCAATGCCGATCCAGTGTCCAATTCCATCTTCACTTGGACTCCTGCTATCCGAAGTGTGACCCAAATTGTTTGGAGGTCTGCTTCCTTACCAACATTGTGTACTCTTAGACTACCCAGTTCATTACTGCTGGAGTCTGAATCTGACTTCTGTTCGTTCGAACTGTTCTCTGTCACCTTGTGTACCTTTCTGTACTTTTCCTGCAGTGACTTTTTGTTGCTGGTCTTCTTTCCTGACCGGCATACTTTAGCTATGTGACCAAGCCTGCCACATTTTCTGCATTCCTGATTTTTGAACCAGCACTGGTTCTGATCGTGCGTTGTCTTTCCACAACGATAACATTTTACTGTACCCAAGACCATTTGGTTGGTGCTGAGTTCTGGTGACCGTAGCTGCATTTCCGCCGTGCCTCTCGCTGCGGCTTCGTGCGATGCTGCAATAGTGACAGCTTTATTAAGCGTAAGATCATTCTCCTCAAGCAGTCGCTTTTGTGTTCCTTCTTTTAACAATCCACACACAAATTTATCTCTCAGCGCATCTGCTAGTCCTGTTCCAAACTGACAGTACTTTGATAGCTTACGCAGTTCAATTAAAAATTCAGCGTTGCTTTCGTCTTTCAGCTGCGTTCTTCTGTAAAATTTAAATCGTTCCGCTATCATCAGCGGTGTGGGGTTTAAATGATTTTTCAGGACAGTAACAATATTCGCGAAAGTCTGATCCGCCGGTTTATCTGGTGATAGAAGGTGCTTCAATAGCCCGTATGTCTTCGCACCCATTGAGCTTAATAAGGTTAGTGCTTTCTCATCATCTGGCACCTTATTTGCTTTACAATAAACTTCCATGCGTTCTACATACGTGGTCCAATCTTCGATATCACTATCAAAGGTATTAATGTTCCCATGTTTAGGCATCCTTGCAAGTTTTAAAATTTTTCTTTTTCTCAAAATGGCGGCTTCCCGCGCTTGTCTTCTTCCCCCGCCTACTAAAATGGCGGCTTCCCGCGCTTGGCGGTCTTTCCCGCGCTCGTCTTCTTCCCCCGCCGACTACAATGGCGGCTTCCCGCATTTGCCTTCTTCCCCCGCTGGCTGCAATGGCGATTGCCGTGCTGCTGCCGTTCTCGCCTCCCCAGTGGTTCTCAATTCCCCGACGCTGCTTTGCCTCGCAGCCCCGCTTGCAGCCCGGTCCTTTACACCGGCTGCGTTTGAGTTCTCCGCGGCTCTCGTGCCTTAAGCTGTCCCAGTCGCTGTGCCTCTCGGCCTCAATTGCAGCCCGGCCCTTTTTACCGGCCGTGGTCGAGTTCTCCACCCTTATTCCTCCGTTTTCCCTCCCCTACTCCACAGCCAACGCGGCCGACTTTCTGCTCGTGTCGCTGATTGGCTTACCCACCACCGTGGTAGAAGGGATGATCACTGCCTGTCGCTGATGGAGGGCTTCGTGGTCAGAATTTTTCTTTTTAACCCGGGTTCTCGATGCCTCCCGTGCGATGGTGCTCAGCAGGATGATGAGGGCAGATGCCTCTTCTCGACGCCCGTTCTGAGGACGAAGCTGCCTTGGATGTAAAACTGCCGCAGGGTAAGATCGGACTCGTCGCCACTGTTGAGTCTGTGTGTCCCAGTTATGCTTATGATCAATCACTGGACACAGACAACAAGAATAACTTTTAACAGGTCTTTACTATTCGGAGGTCAGGGCTGAACTGCCCAGCAAATCCCTACACAACACTTATATACCGGTGTGGTCACCACCGGTATTACAGTATACAGCAGCCAAGAGAAAGTAGTACATCTCTTAAGGTAGTTCTCTTAAGGTGGAACAGGTTACATACACACCGTCAATGGCCTGATTCTCCGTCATAAAAATTACGGCAACCGGGAATGCGGCAGGTTGGAGCTGGGGGACAGAATTTTCAAATTTTAACCCCTCCCCAAACACTATTCCCGCTGGGCATGGGGGGTTAAAAATCCTGGCCAAAGGAACAACTTGTGGTCTGCTTTTATAGACTTCTTCTATTTTAACTTGGGACACGCATTGTGCCAGAGCTCTTAATTAAAGTACGGAAGCTATCTAGATGAAATCAAACTCTGCAACAAATATCTGTATCATCCATCCTGGCAAAAAAAACTGAAACAGCATCGAAGCGACACAGAGGACCTGTAGCTGAGAATGTGCTCGTTTATTTCCTCATATACATTTCTCAGAAGCCTCTAGGCTTTAGCAGGTGGCAAGGTCCAGGTAGTGACCAGCAAGAGCTGCATGCCAATTAGTGCTGAAGAGGCACTCAGTGCTGCTGGTGACGTTTGAGCTGATGATAGAACAAATGTTCTGCTTTCAATCTGTGCTCGCACTTGACCTGTTCTTGTGACAAATGCATTCATTCCCACGGCCGTAACCGCATCTACTTGACTATAACGAGGGTCATGGACCATGAGGAATAGCATATGTTTCCCCCCCCCCCCTCTGCTGGCTCTCTATGAAATTAATGAAAATGCTTTTCATTGTTGAAAGAATTATTTTTTTTCCTCCTGCTTCCTTCAGCGGAGGCTGCAGTGTGGTCAGATTTATATTGAATTACTGTGGCAGACTATAATCAGTTAGTTTAATCAAACAACAGTGCTTCACACTACAGTGCCTGCAACTTTTTGATGATATCCAAGAGGGTTTTAAGGAAAATGCTAATGTTAAATGAATTGATCATTTATGGCAGGGATGTTATGACAGAGTGTCAGCCATGGCTCCGTGGTGGCACTCTCGCCTTTGAGTCAGAAGGTTGTGGGTTCAAGGCCCACCCCAGAGACTTAAAGTATGAAATCTAGCCAGATGCTCCAATGCAGCACTGTTGGAAGTGACGTCTTACGTTAAACCTCTCAGGTGGATGTAAAAGATCGCAGCAGTGGAGTTCTCCCCAGTGTTCTAGCTGATATTTATCGCTCAACCAACCTCGCTAAAAAGCAGATTATCTGGTCATTATCACATTGCTGTTTGTGGGACCTTGCTGTGCAAAAAATTGGCTGGCGTGTTTCCTACATTATAACGTTGGCTATACTTCAAAAGCATTTCATTGGCTGTAAAGCGTTTTGAGACATCCTGAGGTCGTGAAAGACGCTATAGAAATTTGAGTCTTTTTTTTATTTTTAAGACTTCGATTACAAATATATACCGATGATGACTTTGCTTTGGCTGTTGTATGACTTATTTTATGTGATGCCTCTGGTGTAATTGCACTGCGTGTCTTATTATTTTATGATAAAGTCGAAGTACAATGTATTTCAAGCTGGATAGTTTAATCATATTTTACAGCACAGTAACACGAGTGCATTAAGAAGTCTGTATTCAATGTTTAATCAACTGTCTTGTGCATTAGAATTTTATATGGTCATTTTCCTGTTGGATAAATCATAAATTTACTTATCTGACCTTCATCCTGTGGGCAGTAAGGTTATCGCCATTTAAAATAATGTAGGGTGATATAGCAGGGTTGAGCATTGGAGCTCCAGCGCATTGTACCAGGGAATGGTAGGGTAAATGGCCACGCCCGCTATGTACCGCACACTTAGTTCACAGTCTTGACTATTCCGTCACCAGGAAGCCAACTGGTTCCACACAGAAAGAAAGGGGAAATTAGAAGGGCTGGTGGGTTTCTCTTGTGTGTAAGCGGTTTTTGATCCGAGCCCAATTGCTAGACGGACGGTTCGAATCGCCCCCGCCTTATAAAAGTTCTATACCCGGGAATTATTATTCAGAGTGTAAATGAAATAAGTCACAGACAGGAATGCTTCGATGAAAAATCAAACTTATATTTATTTGGTCTAACATACACTGACTAAAACATGCACTACTAAACGAAATCACTGTGTCTGTGGAGAATAAAATCCAGGTTACAAACAACATACATACAGTACAAAACTGGGGACTATAACAAGCAGTAATTCCCTTGTTGCTATGGTGGACTCTAATTCCACCCCTACCAACGAATTACCCAGTCGCATAAACCCCTTCGCCTGGCTGAACCAAATGAAGCTTCCCACCCCCAGAATAGCCCAAAAACTTCACTTCTGAGAAAACTCTGAGCCCTTACAGCTTACCCAGCTCGCCTGGGATATCTGGTTTCCGGCTTGGGATACTCGAGACTATGCTTACCCCCACACGCGGTGGTTTTGATCGCTCCGCTTGGCGGCTTCTCTGCTACTTCTTGTTAGGTCGATCTTGTTGGAGCGGGAGCGAGAGAGAGAATGGTGGGAAAGGATCTATCTTTGTAGGAGTCTGGCTCCCCCTATCTTTCCCGACAATCTTTAAAATCCTTTTAATAAGAACATAAGAACATAAGAAATAAGAGCAGGAGTAGGCCAATCGGCCCCTCGAGCCTGCTCCGCCATTCAATAAGATCATGGCTGATCTGATCCTAACTGCCAATCCACTATCACAGAACCATCTCCTGAATCTAACAGAATTAGACACACGAAATAGGAGCAGGTTCAGGCTACACGGCCCCTGGGCCCGCTCCGCTACCCACAGGGCCATGACCGATCCGAACCTAGACTCGTGTCCAAATTCCTGCCCGCTCCCCGTAACCCTTAATTCCCTTTACTTCTAGGAAACTGTCTATTTCTGTTTTAAATTTATGTAATGATGTAGCTTCTACAGCTTTTTGGGGCAGCATATTCCATGGACCTACCACCCTCTGAGTGAAGTAGTTCCTCCTCATCTCAGTTTTGAAAGAGCAGCCCCTTATTCTAAGACTATGCCCCCTAGTTCTAGTTTCACCCATCATCGGGAACATCTTCCCCGCATCCACCCGATCCAACCCCTTCACAATCTTATATGTTTCAATAAGATCGCCTCTCATTCTTCTGAACTCCAATGAGTAGAGTCCCAATCTACTCAACCTCTCCTCATATGTCCATCCCCTCATCCCCTGGATTAACCGAGTGAACCTTCTTTGTACTGACTCAAGAGCAAGTATGTCCTTTCTTAAGTATGGACACCAAAACTGTACGCAGTATTCCAGGTGCGGTCTCACCAATACCTTGTACAACTGAAGCAATACCTCCCTATTTTTATATTCTATCCCCCTAGCAATGAAAGCCAACATTCCATTGGCCTTCTTAATCACTTGCTGCACCTGCATACTAACCTTTTGAGTTTCGTGCACCAGGACCCCCAGATCCCTTTGTACTTCAGTACTTTCCAGTTTCTTGCCATTAAGATAATAACTTGCTCTATGATTTTTCCTGCCAAAGTGCATAACCTCACACTTTCCAGTATTGTATTCCATCTGCCAAATCTCTGCCCAATTACTTAGCCTGTCGATGTCCCCTTGCAGGTTTTTTATGTCCTCCTCACTCACTACTTTCCCTCCCATCTTAGTATCATCTGCAAACTTTGATATGTTACACTCGGTCCCCTCCTCCAAATCGTTAATATAGATTGTAAAGAGTTGGGGACCCAGCACTGACCCCTGCGGAACACCACTAGTTACTGATTGCCAGTCTGAGAATGAACCATTTATCCCAACTCTCTGCCTTCTGTTAGATAGCCAATCCTCTATCCATGCCAGAATATTACCCCCAATCCC
Organism: Somniosus microcephalus; assembly: GCF_052327205.1. Classification (NCBI taxonomy): domain Eukaryota; kingdom Metazoa; phylum Chordata; class Chondrichthyes; order Squaliformes; family Somniosidae; genus Somniosus; species Somniosus microcephalus. The sequence continues at coordinate 233,640,540 of NC_140993.1, forward strand.
GTGATTTTGTTTCTAAGCACTCCAGTGCTTAATCAGTGATGGGTCATCATCGGACCCATGAGGATTCCGTGATTGGATTAATGGCCCTGGGTCTGGGGCATATCTTTGGTCTTTGTGTTGGGATAAACTGGCTCCTCTTCGGCTGGCAGAGGCCAGTGGGTTCATTGTTCTGCTTCTCTTCTGAGATGGAGGTGAGAAGTGCTTTTGTCTATTAGAGTGGCTTTCTAATAGGTTCAAGCTCAATGGCCCCCGTCCTTTTTCCAGGACTGTTGGGCGAACCCATACATTCTGGATGACTGACAGTTCTTTTGTCACAGCCAACTGCCATGCGTTCTCTGGAGTTTTAACAAACCAGTCCCCCACACATCTGCACAGGGCGATCCCACCAAAGGGAAAACACCCTCAGCCCATAAAGTCCACAAAAATATTCTCGACTGAGTCCATTCTTCAAACAGAGACTTTGCGATCTCTTCAGTCCCCCGTTTGATGCTATTCTTTCCACAAAGCATCACTCGACAAGAGAGCAAAGGCAAAAGTCTCCCACAAGTGAAGCTGTTTCCCTGTTTTTACGTTTTAAAACCCTAGAACTGTACCCCTTACTGCGTGTTATAGTTCCCTTCTACCGAGTCAAAACATCAGCGAAACGGCTTCTTAACTCATTCAAACGGCTGGATTCCAATTCCCACCGACAAACTTCAAGTCAAAATACAGAACATTAATAAGATCCACAGGATGTTACCAAAAAGTCACCGCACACATCACACAGCATTGACAGGTGGTAACACATTACAAAAATACAACAGCGCACATCGCGCAATACAGAGTGTAAAACTATTACCAGAATACAATACACTTGCTTACAGAACTTTGGTACATTATAAGTTTTGGCAGGGAGAAACCATCATCAACACAAATCAATTACACCTTTCCGGATTGATCTAACATCCCTTGCCACCGCGCTTGGAGCATCTGGCTCTGTTGTCTGCAGCTGGTGTAAAACAAGTAGCTTACAAACAACAATTGTATGATAACTAATGCATGGGAACAGATGCAGATCCAGGGAGGAATCTCTATACTCAGACCGATATCCCACCATGGTGGCGAGACAATCCCTTTGATCTCCTCCCCCACTTCTACTGTCTCTTGCTCTAAAGTGTAAAAATGTTTCTGGGAGAGCTCAGCGGTCTTTATTAACTCAGTGAGGTGTTCCGGCAGAAAAGGAATCGGGTACCCGAAATGCTCCACATAGTCCTGGAGACGCGTGAAGGTGTTGTTCACAGTGAGGTGAATGGTCGAGGGTTCGGGGATGGGAGTAATTCGCTCTTGTGCCTCTTGAACCTCAGCCTTGGGTTTGAAGCAAAACTTCTCTCGCTCACCGGACACCACATGTCCTGGCTGTACCAGTAGCGGAGCACACTTGTGGTGAAACAGTACTGGGCTGGATTTTCATTGAGGAGGCAGGTAGGAAGTGGGACTACAACTTCCGGGGTTGTAGTCCCGCCTCCATCGAGTTGTAGCCAACCCACGTGATTTTGACTTGATTGACCTTGTTGAGCCCGCCCAGCAGGCCAATTAAGAGCCACCCGCAACAGGTGACGTCACAGATTGATATTTCATCTGTCAAGACTTTTTGACAGATGAAATATCAGTGTTTCACAGCTGTTTGAAGCTGTCAAACACTGACAATCTGTACTCCAAGTTAATTCCTTCCTCTCAGGATGATTTAGAGATCTCTCCGGAACAGATAGCTGAATGCTGCAATTTTTGACAGATCGCGGTCATTCTGCTTTCTGTGCCGGCGCGATGAGGGACTCCCGAGACCTGAAGGAAGGAAGGCTGTAAAGGTAAGTAAAACTTCTTTAAACACTTCAAACACACGAAACACACTTACCTCTGCACTCATGCACCCATCACTCACCTGAACACCGGACATCTCGACCCCTCCAAGCCCTTCAGCCCGACGGCCCACCTTGCTAACTTGGCGTGGTTTGGAGCTGTCGGGAATCCCCCATTTCAAGAATGAAAATAGGGATTAGGCTAAAAACTGCCTGTTAACTACCTGTTAACAGGCAGTTAATTGGCACTAATCCCCTTCCCGCCTCGGGGAGCTGGGTCCCAGTGCGGGTCGGGTACTCGCCTCCTTTGAAACTGGCATGGAGGCTGGTTGTGTGCGGGATGGGTTCGTGCCCCCTGATTTCGGGATTTTAACCCCCCACACGCCTCCAATCCCGCCTCTACGGCCCAATGAAAATTCTGCCCAGTATGTCCCACTCCCTACGTATGAAACGAACATGTACTTCTCCACGAATGACCCCGATATTCTCAACCCTGTATACCGGTGCCGGCCGGGATGACCCGCCCATTACCGGCATCCTCACTACATTTCCCATCACTGTATGGTTGGACCGCCCGCAATCTACAGGGACAGGGTAGGCTTCAGAGGCTAAACGAAGCTGGCACGGGCTCAACAAATTGTTATACGGGTGCAGCGCGGCGAGATGCTTGTTGCTTAATCATGAAGGGACGCGACCTTGCCTCAGGTCCTCCAGGTTACTGCGGCCCTCGCCCAGCAACCATGCTCCATACAACACACACACACCTCATTCCGTGCAGCCTGCTCCAAGGCGTTCCTGTCCTCCCGTATCAAATCATTAACAGTTTTAGCGTGCCTCTCCAGCTCCGCAATGACCTCCTTTAAATGAACGGTCATTGCCTGGTCCTCATGAAGCTCTGAACCCACCACTGTATTCTCTTCCCCTAGAATCTTACGCAGTTGGATCTTTAACCCAGTGATCTGCATTTGGAGTTGTGCATCATCCACATTATTAACAATACCCGTTCCTGTACTGAATGCTGTGGCTACATCGTTCCAAGTCCCTCTTCTCTGCCTCCCGGACCCCACACTATCCCCAACATTCAGATTATAAAGCTGTTTTTTCTCTACATTTCCATAGTCTAGTTCATAAAATTCCTGAAACATCGCTTTTAGCAGAGCTTCATAAAGCTTCTCCGTCTTCCTTGGACACCACACAAGCAGATGGATTCAGTCAGGTTCAGGATCACGGATGCCACGGCGTAGTGCACGTTCTGCGTTCTGAAACAACACTTTGTCAGCAGGGATTAACATCAACCCATTCCCTGGACCCCTGGTGGTGGTGGGACACCCATCTACAGTCGTCTGTACAGTCGGGGCTCTGGGCGGGGGCTTCCTGGTGTATGAGATGAGCTCTGTGGCATTGATGGTGTTCGGGGGTTTTGGGATCACACTCCGATCCCAACCGATCCCACCCCCGGCGTCCTGCTATCGCCTGCTAAACGCGATCGACACACCCGCTGGGCAGATCTTTTCCGACCCCCACATACACACATAAATCCCTTCCTCGGATTCCCACCACTTATCCCAACACACATTCACTCCTCCCTGAGAACCCGTGATCGTCCGGTACGTGTCATTACTTAGTCTTTCCCAGTCAGCTGTCTGGTCCCCTGTATCCGCGCTCAGTTTCCTGAGCCATCACCACCTTCCCAGTAGAATGTGTCCCCTACAGCCAAGGCACACCCGTTTACCCTCTGTTACCCTAACCCAGGGGGTGGTAACCCCTATTCTCGGGCATGAGATGGACGCTTCACCATAGGTGAACTCGTCATGGCTGGAATACCAGGTGGAATTCGACCCCAGACATCCAGGCCATCTTCCCTCATGGAGATGGACGCTCGCCCCATCCTTCGAGCCACCTCCAGTGGTCACGGCCAGTCCGACTCCACCAGTGCAGCCGATGATAACCGATTCCTTGGTATCACCCCTGAGACTCGTACTGGCTTCAATCATGACAATCAGGACTACCATGGCTGACTTCATCTTGTTCTTAGGCGTTCCCTGAAAACACACAGAATGCAATGTTGTCCTTGGGTGATGCCTCACCTTTCCAGACGCAGCTACACATGATTAAAATCCAAACTATACAGTCAAGCTAAGGCAACAGACAGGAGAGAAAGAAGTTATGTACAACGCCACCCATCTCTGGGTGGCCATACTAGGTCTCCTCGACCTTGGGCCTCTTACGACTCCGGCTTCCTTCGTTCACCAGTGTGTAAGGAGGCATCCACGGCACCCTCGGCCATGGGATCCTGGCACTCCTTCTCACTCCTGCCCCCACAGGTGGGACGGCTGGTCCCTCTGTGGGCTCCTCACAGTCCCAGATTATGGGCTGGAGACACACACCTGTAGCGCAGTTCACCACTCCCTGCTATTTCCTCCTCTTATCAGCTCTTTCCCCAGGGTTGAAAAGCTTGCACTGATTGATATGGAACCACTTAGTGCATCGGAGCATTTTGACCGCATATACCATTGGACTCACCCTATCCATGATACTGTACGGTCCCATGTATAGCGGTTCAAAATTCCCTACCCTGGCGAAGTTTCTAACCATTACTTGATCTCCGACCTTCCACTCGTGGTGCCTCTGAGGCTCAAGCAATTTCTACGATGTTGCTTCCCCATGTTACTGGCAGCCTGCCAATGGATCTGCCTGAGATGCTCAAGCAAATTCTTAACAAACCTGTCCCGGTTCACCTCTCTCAACTGACCTTCCCTGAGAACCGGGGCCAGTACATGGCTGGGCGTGCTCATGAACCTGCCAGTCACAAGCTCATGTGGGGAATACCCTGCGCTTCTAGACGGGCTGGCTCGGACCCCCATCAGAACTAATGGCAAGACCTCCGCCCATTTTCTAGGCGAGTTTCCCGTCTCCTTCAGTAACTTTTTCCGAGTGGCAGGCAGTGACTAGCGGGGAACCGCAGGGATTGGTCCTTGGACCCCAGCTATTCACAATATATATTAATGATCTAGACAAGGGAACTAGATGTAATATCTCCAAATTTGCAGACGACACAAAGCTGGGTGGGAGAGTGTGCTGTGAGGAGGGTGCCGAGAAACTCCAGGATGATTTGGATAGGTTAGGTGATAGGGCAAAAACATGGCAGATGCAATATAACGTGGATAAATGAGAGGTTATCCACTTTGGTGACAAAAACAGGAAGGCAGATTATTATCTGAATGGCAATAGATTGGGAGAAGGGGAAGTGCAACGAGACCTGGGTGTCCTTGTGCAGCAGTCGCTGAAGGTAAGCATGCAGGTGCAGCAGGCGGTTAAGAAGGCAAATGGTATGTTGGCCTTCGTAGCGAGAGGGTTTGAGTACAGGAACAAGGATGTCTTGCTGCAGTTGTACAGGGCCTTGGTGAGACCACATCTTGAGTATTGTGTGCAGTTTTGGTCGCCTTATCTGAGGAAGGATGTTCTTGTCATGGAAGGAGTTCAGCGAAGATTCACCAGGCTGATACCTGGGATGGCAGGAATGACATATGAGGAGAGATTGGGACGATTGGGCTTGTACTCGCTGGAGTTTAGAAGAATCAGAGGGGATCTTATTGAAACTTATAAAATTCTGACAGGACTGGGCAGACTAGATGCAGGAAGGATGTTCCTGATGGTCAGGGAGTCCAGAACCAGGGGTCACAGTCTAAGGATAAGGGGTAAGACATTTAGGACAGAAATGAGGAGGAATTTCTTCACCCAGAGAGTGGTGAACCTGTGGAATTCTCTACCACAGAAGGCAGTAGAGGCCAATTCATTAAATATATTCAAGAAGGAGTTGAATATATTTCTTAAGGCTAAAGGGGTATGGGGAGAAAGTAGGGACCGGGTACTGAAATTGGATGATCAGCCATGATCGCATTGAATGGCGGAGCAGGCTTGAGGGGCTGAATGGCCTACTCCTGCTCCTATCTTCTATGTTTCTATGTTTCTATGTAACCTTTCCTTGATGGTCCTATTCATTCGATCCACAATCCCCGATGACTGTGGCTTAGAAACATAGAAGATAGGAGCAGGAGTAGGCCATTCGGCCCCTCGAGCTTGCTCCGCCATTCGATGAGATCATGGCTGATCATCCAAACTCAGTACCCCGCACCTGCCTTCTCCTCATATCCCTTGATACCTTTAGCTCTAAGAAATATATCTAACTCCTTCTTGAATATATTTAAAGACTTGGCCTCAACCGCCTTCTGTGGTAGAGAATTCCACAGGTTCACCACTCTCTGGGTGAAGAAATTCTTCCTCATCTCTGACCTAAATGGCTTACCCCTTATCCTTAGACTATGACCCCTGGCTCTGGACTCTCCGACCATCGGGAACATTCTACCTGCATCTAGTTTGTCCAGACCTGTCAGAATTTTATAAGTCTCGATGAGATCCCCTCTCATTCTTCTAAACTCCAGTGAGTATAAGCCCAATCGACCCAATCTCTCCTCATACGTCATTCCTGCCATCCCAGGGATTAGCCTGGTGAATCTTCGCTGAACTCCTTCCATGACAAGAACATCCTTTCTCAGATAAGGCGACCAAAACTGCACACAGTACTCAAGGTGTGGTCTCACCAAGGCCCTGTACAACTGTAGCAAGACATCCTTGCTCCTGTACTCAAACCCTTTCGCTATGAAGCCAACATACCATTTGCCTTCTTCACCACCTGCTGCACCTGCATGCTTACCTTCAGCGACTGGTGCACAAGGACACCCAGGTCTCATTGTACTTCCCCTTCTCCCAATTTATTGCCATTCAGATAATAGTCTGCCTTTCTGTTTTTGACACCAAAGTGGATAACCTTGCATTTATCCACATTATATTGCATCTGCCACGCTTCTGCCCAATCATCCAACCTGTCCAAATCATCCTGGAGTTTCTCGGTATACTCCTCGCAGCACACACACCCACCCAGCTTTGTGTCGTCTGCAAACTTGGAGATATTACATCTAGTTCCCTTATCTAGATCATTAATATATATTGTGAATAGCTGGGTCCAAGGACCGATCCCTGCGGTACCCCACTAGTCACTGCCTGCCACTCGGAAAAAGACCCATTAATTCCTACTCTCTGCTTTCTGTCCGCCAACCAGTTCTCTATCCAAGTCAATACCTTGCCCCCAATCCCATGTGCCTTAACTTTACACGCTAATCTCTTATGCGGGACCTTATCAAAAGCCTTTTGAAAGTCCAAATACACCACATCTACTGGTTTTCCCTTATCTATTTTCCCAGTTACATCCTCAAAAAATTCCAGTCGATTAGTCAAGCATGATTTACCTTTTGGAAATCCATGTTGACTTTGTCCGATCCTGTCACTGTTTTCCAAGTGCTCTGCTGTTACATCCTTTATAATGGACTCTAGCATTTTCCCCACTACCGATGTCAGGCTTACCGGTCTGTAATTCCCCACTTTCTCTCTACCACCCTTTTTGAATAGTGGGGTAACATTAGCTACCCTCCAATCCATGGGTACAGTTCCAGATTCCAGCGAATTTTGGAAGATGATCAGCAATGCATCTACTATTTCTAGGGCCACCTCCTTAAGTACCCTAGGATGTAGATTATCAGGCCCTGGGGATTTATCGGCCTTCAATCCCGTCAATTTCCCTAACACCATTTCCCTACAAATACCGATTTCTTTCAGTTCCTCCCTCTCATCAGACCCTATGTTCTCCAACATCTCTGGGAGGTTATTTGTGTCCTCCTTTGTGAAGACAGAACCAAAATATGCATTTAATTGGTCTGCCTTTTCTTTGTTCCCCATTATAACTTCCCCTGCTTCTGACTGCAAGGGACCTACACTTGATTTCACTAATGTTTTTCTCTTCACATATCTATAAAAGCTCTTACAGTCAGTTTTTATGTTCTCTGCAAGCTTGCTTTCATATTCTATTTTCCCCTTCTTAATTAATCCCTTTGTCCTCCTTTGTTGAATCCTAAACTGCTCCCAATCCTCAGGGTTACCGCTTTTTCTGGCCAATTTATATGCCCTCTCCTTGGATCTTATGCTATCCCTAATTTCCCTTGTTAGCCACGGTTGAGTCACCCTTTTTGTTTTATTCTTATCCCAAACTGGGATGAACAACTTCTGTAGTTCATCCATGCAGTCTTTGAATATTTGCCATTGCCTATCCACCGTCAACCCTTTGAGTGACATTCCCCAATCAATCCTACCCAATTCGCGCCTCATACCATCGTAGTTTCCTTTATTTAAATTCAGGACCCGAGTATCCGAGTCAACTACTGCACTCTCCATCCTAATGAAGAATTCTATCATATTATGATCGTTCTGACCCAAGGGGCCTCGTATAACAAGGTTGCTAATTAATCCTCTCTCATTACATAATACCCAGTCTAAGATGGCCTGATCTCTGGTTGGTTCGACATATTGTTCCAGAAAACCATCCTGTAAACATTCTAGGAATTCCTCCTCCACAGTATTTTTACTAATTTGGTTAGCCCAATTTATATGCAAATTAAAGTCACCCATGATGACTGCTGTGCTCTTACTGCATGCTTCTCTCATTTCCCTTTTAATGCCATCCCCAACCTCCATATTACTGTTTGGAGGTCTATATACCACTCCCACTAACGTTTTCTGCCCCTTGATATTTCTCAGTTCTACCCATGCAGATTCCGCATCATCAGAGTTAATATCCTTCCTTTCAATTGTGTTAATCCTCTCTTTAACCAGTAATGCTACCCCACCTCCCTTTCTTTTTTGCCTATCCTTCCTAAATATTGAATACCCCTGGATGTTGAGTTCCCAGCCGTGGTCACCCTGGAGCCATGTTTCTGTAATCCCAATCAAATCATATTTGTTTACCTCTATTTGCGCAGCTAATTCATCCACCTTGTTCCGAATGCTCCTTACATTAAGCCACAAAGCCTTCAGGCTTGTTTTTTTAATGCTCTCAGACCTATATGAATTATTATTTACTGTGACCATGTTTGATTTAAACCGTTGAGTTCTTTGCCTTCTAATTTTGTTTTTCTCCTTCCTGTCTTTTTCTTTTTTCCTTGTTTCCCTTTCCTCTGTCTCCCTGCTCAGGTTCCCACCCCCCTGCCACTTTAGTTTAAACCCTCCCCAACAGCACTAGCAAACACTCCCCCTAGGACATCAGTCCCAGCCCTGCCCAGGTGAAAACTGTCCCGTTTGTACTGGTCCCACCTCTCCCAGAACCGGTTCCAATGTCCAAGGAATTTGAATCCCTCCGCCTTGCACCATTCCTCTAGCCACGTATTCATTTGAAATATCCTCCTATTTCTACTCTGACTAGCACGTGGCACTGGTAGCAATCCTGAGATTACTACCTGTGCGATGTGCCATTTACCCTCTACACCTAGCATCTTCAGAGTCGCCTGCATGGCTGCCCCTGTGAAGTGACTCCCCTGATCGGACTCCACATACTCTGGTAGCCCCCACCTAAAGAACACTTCTCTCACTAGAATCCTTGCGGTCCCCAAAGCTGTGGCTATTTGGCATGGGAAGGCTTCTACCCATTTAGAGAACACATCTGTAATGATATCAGCAAATAGAGATGGTATTTGCCTGTTCGATTATGATGCCTTAATAGCATGATTGCATGTATTGATTGCTTGTGCCTGACCAGCAGAGGGCATGTGACCGAGAGAAGCAAGGCAGTCAGTTTAGTTTCGGTTTCGTTCTAGATACATCACAACATCGTGTCTCCTGTAAAAGCTGTATAAAAGAGTTGAACAGACTTTAGATTAAAACTAATTTTCTTTCATAAATGTCTCGTCATTGATGCCACAAAGAAATCAATACATGGTGTCAGAAGTGGCTGAAAGAGATGAAGAGAAAAATTCTGAAGTTAAATCAGCTCTCCACAGATTAGCAAACCAAAAGAGAACATCGTTGCTTACCATTAGAGAATAGCTAACGAAGTGAAAAATGGAAGGTTTACTCCCACCGGCGACGCTTCAGTTGACAGGTAATGTGGCTGAAAATTGGAGAAGGTTCAAACAACGTGTGGGGTTGTATTTATCAGCAATCGGAGCTGACGAGAAAAGTAATAAAAGGAAATCGTCACTGTTCTTACATGTCGTGGGTGATGAAGCGGTGGAGGTGTATAGTAACTTCACATTCGCTGTTAATGGAGACAAAATGAAGTTAGATAAAATAATGGAACAGTTTGAGGCCTACTGCATACCTAAATGTAACGTGACGTTTGAGAGGCACAGATTTTTCACATGTGTACAGAAAACGGGTGAGACTATTGATCAGTATGTGACTGAACTGAGAAACAGAAGCAAATCGTGTGAATTTGGGGGACTGACAGACTCGCTGATAAAAGACAGACTGGTGTGTGGTATTCCAAATAATGGTCTAAGGGAAAGACTGCTAAGAGAGCAAGATCTAGACCTGGGAAAAGCCATAGCACTGTGTAGGACTACAGAGACTGTGAAGTTGCAGGCAAAGGAGCTGTTCAGTGACAATAGCTGCAACGTGGATGCAGTGAGAAAGAACGGACACAAACTGTTTAACAAAACGAGCGCCAATGTGAAAAAAGAGGCCTGGCCAGCGAACGAAAATGAAAGGGACAATCGAAAGTCATGTAGTCGATGCAGTACACAGCATACACCAAAAAAGTGTCCAGCATATGGTAAAAAATGCAATAGTTGCAACAAAAACAACCATTATGCCCGTTGCTGCAAGAACCAAGTGCAACAAAGCAAGGTCCATGCAGTAGATGAAAGCGACATAGAGGAGTTCAATGTAGATGTTGTGTCTGAAAACAAAAGAGAAGAAAGAGACTGGATGTTGACACTAAAAGTGAATGACATACACATTCCATTTAAATTGGATACTGGAGCACAAGTTAATGTGATATCAGAGACTGATTTTAAGAAAATTAGACCCAGACCAAAGATACATGGAATCAAAGTGAAAGTGACAGGATACTCAGGTACTGATATACCAGTGAAAGGAAGATGCATTGTCAAAGTGACACACAAGGACAAAGAGCACACGCTAGCATTAATCGTGGTGCCAAAGGATGTGCAAGCCATACTAGGTTTAAAAGCCTGTGAGAGACTGAACCTGGTAAAGAGAGTCCTCGTTGTGGAAAGCAAAGGAGAGACAGTCTATGAAGAACTCATGAAAGAGTACAACGACCTATTTAAGGGTCTAGGCTGCATTCCAGGAGAACACACGATCAGAGTAGATAAAAGTGTGACACCGGTCATACATCCATGCAGAAAAGTTCCGTTTGCTCTTCAAAAGCAACTGAATGCAGAGTTGGACAGGATGGAAAGCCTGAACGTGATTCAGAAGATAGATGAGCCAACTGAGTGGGTGAGTTCCCTCGTCGTAGTGGACAAAAAGAATGGAAAGCTCAGAATTTGCCTGGATCCAAGAGATCTAAACAGAGCAATAAAGAGAGAGCACTTCAAGCTTCCTACACGTGAGGAAATCATGGCACAGTTGGCAAATGCAAAATATTTCAGCAAGTTAGATGCATCATCAGGATTTTGGCAGATGAAGCTGGACGAAGCAAGTTCAAGACTGTGCACGTTCAACAGTCCATTTGGCAGATACAGATTCCTAAGGTTACCATTTGGCATTGCCTCAGCTCCTGAAGTGTATCACAAGACTATCCATATGATCTATGAGCACCTGGAGGGAGTTGATACATCAATGGATGGCATCATAGTATGGGGAACCACGAGAACTGAGCATGACGAGAGACTGAAAAAATTGCTGGAAGCAACAAGGAAAACAAACCTGAAGCTGAATAGAGAGAAATGCCAGCTCGGGGTGACAGAACTGACATTCGTGGGAGATATCCTTAGCAGTGAGGGCATCAGACCAGATCCCAGAAAGGTGTCTGCCATTGAGAATATGCCAAAGCCACAATGCAAAAAGGATGTGCAGAGGTTTAATGGAATGATCAACTACATGGGGAAATTCATATCCAACCTCTCAGAAAAGATGGCGCCACTGAGAAGACTAACTGAAAAGAACATAGAATGGGAATGGAATCATGAGCATGAGAAGTCATGGAGCGATCTAAAGAAACTGCTCACAGAGGAACCAGTTCTGAGGTTTTATGACCCAGCGAGACCCATCAAGATATCATCAGATGCATCACAGAGTGGGCTCGGTGCCGTTCTTCTGCAAAAATATGGCTACTGGCAACCTATTGCATATGCATCGCGCTCAATGACAGACGCGGAGACGCGATATGCTCAAATAGAAAAGGAGCTGTTCAGCATCACATACGCCTGTGAAAGATTTCACCAGTTTGTGGCAGGACAAGCAATCAGTGTAGAGACTGACCATAAGCCCTTGATTGCATTGTTCCAAAAGCCACTAAATAGCTGTCCGCTTAGAATACAAAGAATGATGATCAGGCTGCAACGCTATACACTGAATGTTGTGTACACACCGGGTAAGCTGATGTATACAGCAGACACGTTGTCCAGAGCTGTAGACCCAAGTGAGCCCGCAAACACCACAATGGATGACAAAGTGAACGCCTACGTGGACATGATCACAAGTGCACTGCCCATAGCAGATGCAAAAATGGAGCTCATAAAGACTGAGACAAACAAAGATGAAACAATGAGACGACTGCGAAAAAGCATCTTGGATGGATGGCCCAACATGAAGCAAGACTGCTCATCTGATATAACAGAGTACTGGAACTGCAGGGCGGAACTATCAGTGGTCGAAGGCATCATCTACAAAGGAAGTAAAATAGTTATCCCAAAGAGTCTGAGAAGAGAGATGCTAAAAAAGATCCATGGAGGACATCTGGGAATTGAAAAGTGTAAGAAAAGAGCACGAGAGGTGATGTACTGGCCACGAATCAACCAAGATGTGACAAATGAGGTGTCAAACTGCACAATATGCCTGAAATATCGAGCAAGCAATCTGGTAGAACCACTAAAGCCACACCCAGCACCAGACAGACCTTATCAGAAGGTAGGCGCTGACCTATTCGTATGTCAAGGGAAGGACTATCTTGTAGTCACAGACTATTACTCCCTGTATCCAGAGGTTTGTAGACTGCACACCACCACTGCAGATGCTGTGATAACATGTATGAAAGCCATATTCTCCAGACATGGCGTGGCAAGCGAGGTCTTCACAGACAACGGACCTCAGTTTTACAATGCAAGTTTCCGACACTTTGCCAAAGAGTGGGACTTTGTCCACACAACGTCAAGTCCTCACTTTCCACAGTCCAATGGACTAGTGGAAAAATCGGTCCAGACAGTGAAAAGACTGATGTACAAGGCAAAAGACAGTGGAACTGACTTCTACCAGAGCATGCTTGTATACCACACAACGCCACTCGAGTGTGGTATGTCACCAGCCCAACTCCTGATGGGACGTCGGCTAAGGTCAAACCTACCCATCCCGGAGAACCTCCTGAAAACAAAAGAGGGGGAGAAAGTGGGGAAGTTCAAAGAACAGAAAGAAAAGCAAAAGTACTACTATGACAGAGGAACACAAAACCTACCTGAACTCCACACTGGTGACCAAGTAAGGTTGAAAGACAAAACAAACACATGGACTCAGAAGGGAACTGTCCTGAGTGAAGTTCAACCAAGATCATACACCATTCAGACCGATGAGGGTGCTGTTCTGAGAAGAAATCGTCGAGATCTTCTCATGGGACCACCCACAGAAGGTCAAGAGACTGATACTGTTGAACAACCTGATCACACAGCTGAGAACCAATCATCTGAGGCAACAACTCAGATTCAAGGACAATCAATCAGAAAATCCTCAAGACACGTGAAGCCTCCTGAGAGACTCATTGAGCAAATTTAAGGACTATTGTTATAGAAGGAAGTAATGTTATCTTATTCTTTCTTCAAGTTCTAGTGTATTGACATATTTCATGTGAACACACAAAGCAAGGTTAAAAAACCTTGATCATGATAATGATAATGTAAGTTCATTGTTACAGTTAAAATGCAGATTAATACAAAGAAAACATGTTAGTTAAAAGTAAAATACTTTTGTTTTAAGAAAAGGAGATGTAATGATATCAGCAAATAGAGATGGTATTTGCCTGTTCGATTATGATGCCTTAATAGCATGATTGCATGTATTGATTGCTTGTGCCTGACCAGCAGAGGGCATGTGACCGAGAGAAGCAAGGCAGTCAGTTTAGTTTCGGTTTCGTTCTAGATGCATCACAACATCGTGTCTCCTGTAAAAGCTGTATAAAAGAGTTGAACAGACTTTAGATTAAAACTCATTCTCTTTCATAAATGTCTCGTCATTGAACCCACAAAGAAATCAATACAACATCTACCAGGACCAGGCAGTACTTGTAACCCTCCTGAGCGGTGGGCAGTTGTCCGATATAATCGAGCTGTATGGACTGCCATGGTCCTTCAACTCTCCTAGTGTGTCCCATGGATACCTTCCTTTTTTGGGGGTCAGGGTTGTTTGCAGCACACACCAAGCAATCCGCGCAGAAGTTGCGGACGTCCTCCCTCAGTTGCGGCCACCACCCTGCCTGTTCCACCCGTTGCCAGGTGGTCTCCGGCCCGGGGTGCCCTGCTCCTGGACCCTCGTGGGCCAACTGAAGGAATTCCCTGCTGCGGAACTACCCACTGTTCCCCTCTGAAACCCATCCCTTCCTTTACCATAATACCTGCCACTCCGTATGGACCCTCCACCTTATCTCCCTTAGCCAGCGTCTCCAGAACAGTCTTTAGGGTGGGATCCCGTACCTGGACCATCTTTAGGTCTGGGGCCAATGCTACCCCCACTCCCTTGGGTCCCACCTCTGTCTCTGATCGCTGCTACCAGACTCGACCCACATGGATCCCAAAATGTGCCCATTCGAGCACCCTCTTTGGCTAGCACGTCAGCCTGTTGATTGCCCTCTGCACGGGGTTCTGTCTTAGAATGAGCTTTGACTTTGTGGATATAGAAATCCCCCATGGTTCCTATTGATGTTAGGATCTGTCGCAACAATGGCTTGGTTGCTAGGGGTTTCCCGTCTGCAGATGTGAACCTGCGACGAGACCAAATAGCTAAATATTCTGTACACAAATTGCAATTGAACATGCTGTCCGAGCAAATCGTGTAGGGTGTAGGGAACTCTTCGGGGTGGGTAACCACATACACCACCGCCGACAGTTCAGCGTGCTGGGCGCTCATGGTGCTCGGGAGTTTAATGGCCTTGGCAATGCCTGCCTTTGGGTCAAAAATTCCGCATCCAGTGAGTCGCTCCCCGGCCACCACTGTACTGGTCCTGTCTTGTAGGGGGTGGCTGTGGGGTGGCACGTGCGCCCAGTCAGTTATGCCTCTGACTGTTTATGAGCGGTTCGAATTGCTCCCACGCCCCTGGGTTCTAGACACCAGACTTAGGTACAAGGCGGCGGTACACAGAAGACTCGAGTAGACAGGTGGTTGGATGTAAACAAAAACCAAGATTTTATTGAAGAGGAAATTAATACAATCTTATGGAAAATTACTAGTGTACACTTCTATAGGCAAAATACAAAATAATAACTATATACTTATACAGGGAATGGGGAACACACGGCACATCGAGGGAAAACAACTATCTTAACAATCCCCTTATCCTTATCCCACCCTCTATACCTAACTAGATTAAGCTATGAGGGGTCAGAACTTCATGCTCACCAATAAAAAGGGGTCTGCTGAACTCAAAACAGCGGTGGGGTTCGGGGTTCGCTCTTGGTGCTCTCTGGAGCCTGCCATCGTCACGTGGTCTCCGAGTGCTGCAAGGGCGTTGTCCAGGTACACGTACCCCAAAGTTAAAGTCTCTGCTTGGGTACTTTACCTTGCAGGGATGGCGGTTTCTCTTCCTCGGCCGACAGTTTGAGTTTGCATGAAGATAGTCGCAGGTCAGCTGAGGCTGAAGGCCTGATGATTCAAGGCCTGTCTTCAGTCGTCTTCCTCAGTTCGTCTTCTCCGTTGTCTTCTTCACTTCGTCCCCCCCTCGCCTTGTCGCGTCCCGCCTGGCCTGGCCTGAATTGTCCGTGTCTGCCCGATGCAGTGCCTGGGCAAGTCCGGATGGAGTGGGGAAAAGGCACGGGCAAAGGCCAGGGGGTAAGTGCGGGACGGGGAAAGAGCAGCAGCCACGAGGGCGAGGGGCCGAAGCTGGAGCAAGGCTGAGAGCAGAGCACAGAGGAGATTGCCGGTGGGCCTACAATTATACTTCTTTGGCTGGCCCTTATCTGCGCGCCAAATCAGGTTTGTTCTTTGTCTTAATTTTGGCGGGCTCTTTTAAATAACGGTGGCAATCTACTCTAACTGATTTTAGATGGCCGGTAATCGCATCTGCCGGCCCGATAATTGACTTGTTTTGCCATGAATGCACCTTGATGGTGATAGTCCGGCCTTGATGACTTCCTTAATCTGTTGTCGATTATATATGCAGACTGCTTGATGGCCTTAACTATAGGCCTAACTGGGTTTAGATTCATCTCCAATTTGATCTAATACATAATTCAAAGTCCTGTCTGCTTTCAAAATACAAAGTCCCTCTTCACAGAAACTGCAGCTTTGGTTTCGATTTCTCCACAAGCTGCCTGCGTTGCAGAGTCTAAGTTTTAAACTCACACAGGCTTTCTGCCACGAGGCGCGGACGCCATTTTGGGTACCCTTTTTCATTAAAATGTCCATGCAGGGTCCCTTTTCTTATTAATAACTTTTGGGAAAATGTAGAAATTTTGCAAATCTTACAGTCTACATAGATCTCGTGGCCCGTGGGATGGATCCCAGCCTGAAACCCTATGTCTACGTCCCATACCCCTTCAACAGAAAATTTGTGGGCCACCCCTGGGTAGATCAAACTTGTGGTGAGTTTAGGCTCAAAGAGGCCTTTCACACTCAAATTCGTCTGAGAGAGCAATAAAGTCCAGCGAGCAATGTGTTATGTCTGACATTGGTGATAGGTGCTTGATTGCCTTGGCCTGAGCACATGGAGTTTGATAGTGCTGTTATCATTGTATTGTGTATAGGTATTCGATTGCTTGTGCCTGGAAGTGTGTGTGTATGGCAGCCATTATAAAAGCAGCATGAACTGAACTCTGCTTACGGTCTCTGGATTATCTTTGCAAACGCAACATTTGGCGACAAGGATGGCTGAAATCTCTCTTCCACCACCTCCTCCCTTCCTTGCACTACCAGGTGAGCCCCCGATCCCATGGGTTCGCTGGTTACAGTCCTTTGAAACCTACCTCATTGCTCTTGGACTAGAAACTGTGAAAAAGGCACTGTTATCCCATTGCTTGGGAGCGGAAGGCCAGCGTGTTCTTGGGACATTATGCACAGCAGACTCAATTCAAACGTATGATGTGGCTGTGGCTCTGTTAAGCACACACTTCTCTGCCCCACAAAGTGCCCTCCTGCAGCGATTCATTTTTAGACAGCGTCACCAACTTCCCGGCGAGTCAGTGCATCAATACGTGGCTAATTTGAGGGGGTTAGCTAGCTCGTGCAAGTTCGGTGCGCTACAAGATGAGATGGTGCGTGATCAACTAATAGAGCACACCAACAATGTGAGAATGTGTGAAAGACTGTTACTCGAGTCCGATGATCTGTCGTTGTCACAGGCAGTCAACATTGCCTTTCAAGTGGAGTCTGCAGCCGAATGTGCAGCGAAACTAGCACACACACCCAGTGACGGTGCCCTCGGCCCTGACAGCCCTGACACGGTAATGCTCGCGCGACGGCAGCAACGCGCGCTACCGCGGCAACAGTGTGGAAACTGCGGATCTCGTTCACATGCTACCAGAGCGCAGAATTGCCCCGCGCGCGGCCAAGCCCGTCGCAATTGTGGAAAACAAAATCGCTTTGCCAAGGTCTGCCGCTCTGCCCCTGTTGCTACAGATGAACACTCTCAGTCCTCAAGCAGTTGGCCTATAATTCACAACGTGAGCTCTGGGCCAGTAGTGGCTTTCAAGTCATGCACAATTAACCTGAATGATGTGTGCATCCCTCTGTTATTGGATACTGGTGCCAGCGTCTCACTGCTGAATGTGGACACATTCAAACGCTTTTTCAGCTCCCTGCCACTCTCTGCGCCCTCCACTGCCCTTTGCGGGTATGGTAATTCGAAAATTGGACTAGTGGGCTCAGTCAACCTCACTGTACGCTATGGGACAAAAGTTTTGCCAGATTTTTGTTTTCATGTGGCACGCCAAGGAGCTAACCTGATGGGACTGGATCTTTTTACCGACCTGGGTTTTTCTCTCTTGGACACCGGCGGGTCTGCGATTCTGCACGTCGCCTCACCGTGGCGCCAAACATGGCCAGCACTCTTCGAGGGTCTGGGCTGCCTGACTGCCTTCACCCACCAGCCCATGGTTGACTCCACCGTTACCCCTGTCATTCAGCCACTGCGCCGCATCCTGCTTGCTCTCCGTGATGGGGTCACAGCTGAACTAAAGCAGCTACTGGAAGCTGGCATCATCGAACCAGTTGATGCTTCCCCATGGGTCTCCAACCTGGTGGTCGCAACGAAAAAGTCAGGTGGTCTACGCATCTGTGTCGATCTTCGAGCAGTGAATAAGGCCGTAATCCCTGACAAATATCCACTGCCCATGTCAGAGGAACTCACAGCGCAGTTCTATGGTTCCATCCTGTTCTCGAAACTGGATCTTCGACAGGGCTATCTACAGGTTCCCCTCCACCCCAGCAGCAGGGACCTCACTGCTTTTGTGACACATGCTGGCGTCTTTCGGTACACCAGGATGCCATTTGGACTTAGCTCTGCACCCAGCTGCTTCCAAATGGTGATGTCCTCTGTGCTCGCGGGCATTCCTGGGGTGGCCATCTACCTGGATGACATCGTCGTGCATGGGCCCTCGACCTCCACTCACGACGAACGCCTTCGCAGTGTTTTCACGGCTCTAGCAAAACACAAGCTCACACTGAATGGCGAAAAGTGTGTCTTTGCTGTTTCAGAGATTGAATTTGTGGGGATTCGGTTGTCGGCTGATGGTATATCCCCACTCCAGTCAAACGTGGATGCCATTCACAGCATCCCAGAACCCAGCTCTGCAGCACAGGTTGCCTCCTCCCTTGGCATGACTGGGTACTACCTGAAGTTTTTGCCCCAGTACTCAGCCACCACAGCCCCACTGCGCCAGCTCCTGCGAAAAGATGAGCCCTGGGTGTGGTCACAAGCCTGTACGGAAGCTGTTCGCCTCCTCAAATCGCAGCTCACGTCGCCTCCAGTGTTGGCTCACTTTGACATTGCCAGCCCCACCCTCGTCACCTGCGACACGTCCGCTGCAGTTGTGGGGGCAGTGTTATTGTAAGAATTTGCAATAATTTACAGTTCTGAAGATTAATTTTTTTGATTAAAGAATCCCTGGGCGTTGTGCTTTTAAATTTCCAGGAATAAAAATGGCTGTCACACCACATGGCCGAAGATAAAGGACTTGGAAAGCAGCTTTCTGTGTCTGGAAGTAAGGTTCAATGGAGCTGCCAATCAAAGGGGTTTCCCCACCCCTCCTGCAGCAGGACAATCGATGCCTGTTTACAAAACGTTCTACAATGTTGACTCTAAGATCGAGTGCTTGAAACGGCCAGCATGAACAAAGGAACTTTGTTTGCTAAGCACTCAAGTCTGTCAATCAATTGTGGTTCCAGATGACCACAGGACAATGCTTTGTTTACAAAGCAATTGAATGCTATTAGCATTTGTTTGTATATCAAGTGGATACATCTAAACTGCAGAAGAGGCTTTTGGATCTTGAATGGGAACCGTTTAAGAACTGAATGGGCTTAAATCACCTAGCATTCTGGACAATAGAGCAGTTGTATTTCCCTTTTGTTTCAGCCCAGGGGGCTCCGGAAGACACATTAACCCAGTCCAACCACTGTGAGTTAGCCAATCACAGCTTTCTCTTGTGTATTGGAGCCTTTGGGTGGGAATTTTGCACACAGCCCTTGCAAGACAGAACGGCAGGGGGCTCACCAGGTATATAAGATAGCTGCTGAGAAGCTATCTCTCTCTTTACTTCCTGGGACCAGAGGTGAGCGGGGTGTTCTGACTCCTCAACAAGACAACCTAGCAGGAGTTTGGGGTGGTGATTTAAGGGAATTGCTAAGATTGTTTAAATAACATTGTAGTCATTTTATCCCTCGTTTTCGCCGTCTGCAACCCCCTGTTGTATAGTTTTACTGTAATTACTGTGTTCGTGTGGTATAGTTTATTCTTTTGATTGTAGTTTATTTAGGTAATAAAACTTGATTTTTCTCTCATCCAAACCACTTGTCCGTTTTAATATCATTAATTATAAGTTCCTCCACTCAGAACTGAAGGAGGGGTAGCGATTCAAAACCGCTGTTTGTAAATTGGTTTTGGGTGCAGCAGCAAAAGGCTGCTGACCAGGTGAATTACCGTAAACCAGGTAAAAGGTTGGAATTGGTCAGAGCTCAGAGGCAAAGTCTGCTGGCCAGGTAAATTACCATAAACCAGTTAAAAGAAGCCCCCCCTTACATTATCGCAGATACAGAATGGAGTGGAGAAACCAATCGCCTTTGCCTCCCAAGCCCTCAGCCCCACCGAACAGAAGTACTCAGTAGTTGAGCGTGAGGCGCTGGCGTGCGTCTGGGCATGTGAGCTGTGGCACCTGTACACGTATGGCCGTGTCTTCACCCTGTGAACCGATCACCAGGCTCTCACTGCCCTGATGTCGACATCCGGCACGGGCCACAGACCACTGCGTCTACACCGCTGGTCTGACTGCCTCCGCCAATACAATTTCAGTCTCCAGTTCACACCAGGACGTGACAATGTTGTTGCAGATCTGCTCTCCCGCACTGTCTCTGCCCCAGCCTCACTCGTCGGGTCTGACCATGTGGAACAGGATATCGTCCAGATGCTGCACACGCCTCTCCAAACCACAGTCTCTCTCCAGGAGCTCAAAGAGGCCTCTGAACAGGATCCGGCCCTCTCCCAGCTGTGCACCTTCATCAGAGATGGCTGGCCTCGCAAGGTGCCTGAGGAACTGTCTGCCTACTCCAGAGTTAAAGAGGAGCTCTCCTGCTGGAATGACTCCTGTGTTGCACGTGGGCTCTGCACTGTGGTCCCAAGTGCCCTTCATGCGCGTGTTTTATCCATGGTGCATGAGGGCCACTTGGGCATAGTGAAGCTCAAACAACGATGCCGAGACCTAGTGTGGTGGCCGGGTATCGACAGGGAAATCGAGGCCCTGGTCAAGGACTGTGCAGCCTGCCTTGTAAGTGGCAAGACTGGCCACCAAGCTCCTCCACCCCTGCAACCCCTTGCCTGGCCCTCTCAGCCCTGGGAGCACCTGCAGCTGGACATCTGCAGGGAGATCCATGGTGTCCCCCACCATCAACGGTTTCTAGTGGTGACCTATGACCTGCACTCAAAATGGCCAGAGGTCATTGCCGTGGGCTCCGTCACCTCTCGAGTCATCATTGATATCCTTGAGTCCCTCTTCTCCCGCTGGGGGCATCCAAAGGCCATCACCACAGACAATGGCCCCCAAATGGTCTCTTCGGAACTCTCCTCTTACCTTGAGAGCAAGGGCATCCATCACATACGCACAGCGTACTACCACCCCGAGTCAAATGGGGGGGTGGAGCGTTTTAACCAGACACTGAAAAATGGCCTCAGAGCACACCTATCTCAGGGGTGTGCGTTTGACAAGGCCCTCCTCCACACACTGCTGCACTGCAGAGCCTCCCAGCATTCCACTACAGGGGTCTCACCTGCATCCCTCATGCTAGGCCGTGAGCTCATGCTGCCCCTTGGCAGGCTCCACCCCTTGCTAGCTCAGAGCCCTGCTCCACCGGCTCAAGCCACAGTCGCTAGACAGCAGGAGAAGATGAAACTCCGCTTCGACCAGTCGAAGAGGGCCAAGGCGCCCAACATCTCAGTCTCCGATTTGGTCAGAGTCCGCAGGCCTCACCGCAACAATAAGATGGCGTCATTCTGGTCCTCCCCTCTCCAAATCAGCCGCCAACTTGGACCAGCCACTTTCTGCCTCACTGACGGCTCTCGGTGGCATGCCAGCCGCCTTCGGAATGTGCCAGCACCCCCTGATGCGGGATTATACGGACCTAATCCCCAAGCCTTACCCCCAGAGTGGCGGGATGCACATGTGGCTCAGCCAGCCAACCCCCAAGCAGATGTTGTGCCTCAGCCTGCTCCTCACCAGTCCCCACTTCAGCCTGCTCTTCACCAGTCCGCACCTCGGCCTGTTCGTACACGTTCTCGCCCTGGCCACCTACAGGACTTTGTCACTACATTTCATGTTTTAAATTCATTGAGGGGGGAGGAAATGTTATGTCTGACATTGGTGATAGGTACTCGATTGCCTTGGCCTGAGCACATGGAGTTTGATAGTGCTGTTATCATTGTATTGTGTATAGGTATTCGATTGCTTGTGCCTGGAAGTGTGTGTGTATGGCAGCCATTATAAAAGCAGCATGAACTGAACTCTGCTTACGGTCTCTGGATTATCTTTGCAAAAGCAACACAATGCGTGCACTGATCGTCGTGCTGTCCTTTATCCTCCCATCCAGAAGCATCTGAGTGGGCATATGATGGGTTAAGAGAGTTAATGGGGTCGCCCCTTGAAGGTTTGTGATCTCCTCACGGCCCAATGTGTGGCAAGCAGGTGCCTCTCACAATTGGAGTACGCCCTCTCTACATCTGTGAGGATTCTTGATGAGTATACCACAGGCCTCAGCTTGCCATGCCGCTCCTGGAGCAGCACTGCGCTCAAACTGTCCCCTGTGGCAGCTACCTCCAAAAAGAACTCCCTTCCCCTATCAATCATTCCTAAAGCCTGTGCGGTCTGCAGATCTCTCTTCAGATGACTAAAAGCTGACATGCAGTCCTCATCCCACTCTCAGCCCACTCCCTTGTGGAGGAGCCGGAGTAGAGGAGCTGCCGTAGCGGCATTGTTGAGTCTGTGTGTTCCAGTTAGGTTTAGGATCAATCACTGGACACAGACAACAAGAATAACTTTTAACAGGTCTTTACTATTCGGAGGTCAGGGCTGAGCTGCCCAGCAAATCCTTGCACAACACTTATATACCGGTGTGGTCACCACCGGTATTACAGTATTACAGTATACAGCAGCCAAGAGAAAGTAGTACATCTCTTAAGGAAGTTCTCTTAAGGTGGAACAGGTTACATACAACACAATCCTCCCTTTTTAGCTTAACAGTTATATCCCCATTTAACATAACATAATAACATATATATATATACAACTTCATGCAAAACAGTTCAAAGATTCAGTCTCTGAGGAGGCCTCCTGATTCGAGTTGGATAACGCCTTTCAGGGGTCTCTGATTCTCGTTGCTGGGGTGACTCATCTAGTTGGTGTCTTATGGATTGGACATCATCATCAGGTACATTCACTTCTGAGGTAGATGCTTCAGGTTCACTAACTTCTTCCACGGTTGTCTCTGCCGTAACCATGGGTTCAACCCTTGTTCTCGATTCTACCAGTTGGTCAGCATGACGCCGTATTACATTTTCACCAATATCTACCGTGTACATCAGGGGTCCTTGTCTGGCCCGAATTGTTCCAGATTGCCATTTCTCGTTTTTATAGTCCCGGGCTAACACTGGTTGTCCTATTTCGAAGCTCCGAGTGGTCTTGTTATTTATATGCTGGAACTGTTTGTTTTCAACTTCCCTCCGCACATTTGGTTTTAACAAGTCCAACCTGGACCGCAACCTCCTGTTATAGAACATCATGGCAGGACTTTGGTTTGTCACTGCATGAGTGGCGTTTCGATATGCCAGTAGGAATTTGTCCACCTTGTGTTGTAGTGGAATCTGATCTTCGCTCATGGCCTTTATCGCTTTTTTGAACGTTTGTACAAATCTCTCGGCCAACCCGTTTGTAGCCGGATGATATGGGGCAGAGGTATAATGTTTCACCCCATTCTTCTTCATGAATCTCTGGAATTCTTCTGACACGAACTGCGGTCCGTTGTCTGAACATATTTGTTCTGGCAATCCATTTCTTGCAAATATCGTTCTTAACACCGCGATCGTCTTTTCCGAGTTAGTGGTAGTCATCTTAATCACTTCTGGCCATTTAGAATGTGCGTCCACCGCAATTAAAAACATGGAGTCCATGAAAGGACCAGCAAAGTCAATATGTACACGTTGCCATGGGGTTGAATGCCATTCCCATGGATGCAGCGGAGCAATCGGAGGTGCATTTTGCACTTTTTGGCACCCTGAGCAGCTTTTCGTCAGCTCCTCTATCTGTTGGTCGATACCCGGCCACCACACATAAGCCCTAGCAAGGCTTTTCATCTTGACTCCCCCCAGATGACCTTCATGCAGTTCCTTTAAAACTCTCTCTCTTAACTTAGGAGGAATAACCACCCTTGTTCCATACATCAATGTTCCTTGACAGACGGACAGCTGTTCTCGTCTTGCTGAGAATGCCGGTAACAGTGGATCACCATGTGCTGGCCATCCCTTCACTGTCACTTCGTAGACCCGGGACAGTGTCGGGTCATTCCTGGTTTCTCTTTCAATACTTGCATTGGTGACTGGTAAACATTCGATGATGGTCGAGTGAAATAACTCAACAGGGTCAACCGCCGGTGCCTCCTCCTCTGTAGGTAGTGGCAGGCGCGACAGCCCATCAGCATTACCATGCTGCTTTGTACCTTTGAATTCTATCTGATATTGATGTGCCCCTAGGAAAAGGGACCATCTCTGGAGTCTCTGTGCTGTCATCACCGAAACACCCTTCTTAGGGTTAAAAATGGATACCAACGGCTGGTGGTCTGTCAGAAACGTAAACTTTTGGCCCTGCAGGTAATGATTAAACTTCTTTACTCCCCACACAAGGCTGAGAGCCTCCCTATCTATCTGAGCATAGTTGCGCTCAGCGGAGGCCAATGATCTGGATGCCAACGCAACTGGCCGCTCCTGGCCATTTGGCAACTTGTGTGAGAGTACTGCCCCAATACCATATGGAGAAGCATCACAAGCCAAACGAATAGGCAGCGTTGGGTTGAAGTGAGCCAACACTTCCTCTGAGGTGATCAATGCCTTGCTTTCGCGAAAGGCCCTCTTATAGTCCTCGCTCCACTTCCATGGTACTCCCTTCTGCAAAAGAGCGTTCAGCGGGTGCAGTACCATGGATTAATTTGGCAGAAACTTATGGTAATAGTTAATCAACCCTAGAAACGACCTCAATTGGGATACATTATCAGGAGCGGGAGCCTTCACAACAGCTTCGATCTTGTCAGGAGACTTATGAAGCCCCTCCTAGTCAATGACATGACCACAGTACGAGATCCGCTTCTGAGAGTATTCACATTTCTGGCGATTAACTCGAAGACCATATTCTTTCAATCTGGTGAGCACCAGTTCCAAGTTTGCAAGGTCAAATCAACTTTTATTATCATTGTTAGTGCACAAGTGCAGTACAACGAAATGTAGGCTTGCGGCTCCCGAGAGTGTACAATTTGGATTAGGACACTTAAACATTTCAACATACATTTGTACATATATATTAGCATAAATATGACCATAATAAAGTGCATCGGCAGATGTGCAGGCTTTAGTGTTTATTTGTGGAGTTCAGTAGGATGACAGCCCTAGGAAAGAAGCTGTTCCTAAATCTGGTCGTACGGGTGCGAATGCATCTGTAGCGTCTTCCAGATGGTAGGAGGGCGAACAGACTGTGGCTGGGGTGGGTAGGGTCTTTGATGATGGACCGTGCCCTCCGTAGGCAGCGTTTCTGATATATATGTTCTATGGTCGGTAGCCGGGTGCCGGTAATGCGCTGGGCAGTTTTGACTACCCGCTGCAGGGCTTTCCGGTCATGGGAGCTACAGCTGCCGTACCATACTGTGATACAGTTTGTCAGGATGCTCTCTATAGTGCAGCGGTAGAAGTTAGAGAGGGTCGGGGGTGACAGATTACATCCCTTCAGCCTCCTCAAGAAATATAGGCGCTGCTGGGCCTTCTTCACCAGAGAGGAGGTGTTGAGGGACCAGGAGAGGTCTTCCGTGATGTGGACTCCGAGGAACTTAAAGCTGGCCACCCTTTCCACCTCCGCCCCATTGATGTGGATGGGGGTGTGACTTCCGCCTTTGGACTTCCTGAAGTCCACGATTATTTCCTTTGTTTTCTTGGTGTTAAGGGCCAGGTTGTTGTCGGCGCACCACTTCACGAGATGCTGGACCTCCTCCCTGTAGGCTGACTCATCGTTGTTGGTGATCTGGCCTACTACCGTGGTGTCATCTGCAAACTTGATGATGGTGTTGGAACCATTAACAGCCACACAGTCGTGGGTGAAGAGGGAGTTCCTCGTCATCATCTCCTGTAATCAGAATATTGTCCAGGTAACATTGTGTACCTGGAATTCCCTGTAATACCTGCTCCATGGCCCTCTGCCAAATTGCTGGAGCTGATGCCACTCCAAAAACCAGTCTATTATACCGGTACAAGCCTCTATGCGTGTTGATCGTGAGATACTGGCGTGACTCTTCCTCAACTTCCATCTGTAAGTACGCCTGCGCCAGGTCTATCTTGGTGAAGTGTTTCCCACCCGACAACGAAGCGAAGGTATCTTCAATCCGCGGAAGCGGATACTGCACCGTGTGAAGCACCGGATTAACAGTGATCTTGAAATCTCCACAGATGCGAACCTTCCCCGGTTCCCCCGGCTTGTTGCTCGATGAACGCTTCATGACGGGGACAATGGGCGTGGCCCACTCACTCCAGTCTACCTTAGACAGTACTCCTGAACGTTCTAGCCCTTCCAGCTCAGCTTCCACAGCAGGTCGTATTGCATAAGGTACCGGTCTGGCTTTGAAAAATTTCGGGTTTGCATGTTCTTCAACCTTGATGTTTGCCGTAATTCCTCTCAGTGTTCCCAGTCCCTGTTGGAACACCTCTTTAGCATCGTCCAATATTCTGGACAATCGTTTAGGTTTGACATCTTTTGTACCGGAATCTACCGTTAGTGCTTTTAAGGAATGCCAGTCCATATTTATTTTCCTAATCCACTCCCGTCCCAGTAGTGGTGGACCTCCCTCAGGTAGCACATATAAGTCCATTCCTCGGCTTTCTTTGCCCTTGTGGACCACCTTTACCTCTATCTTCCCGATGGGGTATACTCTTTGCCCCGTGTATGTTTTCAATACAATCTCCGTATTCCGTAAGGGAATATGTGGGAATAACCTTTTGTAATCTTTCTTATTCATGACCGTCAATGCCGATCCAGTGTCCAATTCCATCTTCACTTGGACTCCTGCTCTCTGAAGTGTGACCCAAATTGTTTGGAGGTCTGCTTCCTTACAAACATTGTGTACTCTTAGACTACCCAGTTCATTACTGCTGGAGTCTGAATCTGACTTCTGTTCATTCGAACTGTTCTCTGTCACCTTGTGTACCTTTCTGTACTTTTCCTGCGGTGACTTTTTGTTGCTGGTCTTCTTTCCTGACCGGCATACTTTAGCTATGTGACCAAGCCTGCCACATTTTCTGCATTCCTGATTTTTGAACCAGCACTGGTTCTGATCGTGCGTTGCCTTTCCACAACGATAACATTTTACTGTACTCAAGACCATTTGATTGGTGCAGAGTTCCGGTGACCGTAGCTGCATTTCCGCAGTGCCTCTCACTGCGGCTTCTTGTGATGCTGCAATAGTGACAGCTTTATCAAGCGTAAGATCATTCTCCTCAAGCAGTCGCTTTTGTGTTCCTTCTTTTAACAATCCACACACAAATTTATCTCTCAGCGCATCTGCTAGTCCTGTTCCAAACTGACAGTACTTCGATAGCTTACGTAGTTCAATTAAAAATTCAGCGTTGCTTTCGTCTTTCAACTGCGTTCTCCTGTAAAATTTAAATCGTTCCGCTATCATCAGCGGCGTGGGGTTTAAATGATTTTTCAGGACAGTAACAATATTCGCGAAAGTCTGATCCGCCGGTTTATTTGGTGATAGAAGGTGCTTCAATAGCCCGTATGTCTTCGCACCCATTGAACTTAATAAGGTTAGTGCTGTCTCATCATCTGGTACCTTATTTGCTTTACAATAAACTTCCATGCGTTCTACATACGTGGTCCAATCTTCGATTTCACTATCAAAGGTATTAATGCTCCCATGTTTAGGCATCCTTGCGAGTTTTTAAATTATTACTTTTTCTCAAAATGGCGGCTTCCCGCGCTTGTCTTCTTCCCCCGCCTACTAAAATGGCAGCTTCCCGCGCTTGGCGGTCTTTCCCGCGCTCGTCTTCTTCCCCCGCCGACTACAATGGCGGATTCCCGCGTTTGCCTTCTTCCCCCGCTGGCTGCAATGGCGATTGCCTTGCTGCTGCCGTTCTCGCCTCCCCAGCGGTTCTCACTCCCCGACGCTGCTTTGCCTCGCAGCCCCGCTTGCAGCCCGGTCCTTTACACCGGCTGCGTTTGAATTCTCCGCGGCTCTCGTGCCTTAAGCTTCTCAACTCCCCGAAGCTGCTTTGCCTCGCAGCCCCGCTTGCAGCCCGGTCCTGTACACTGGCTGCGTTTGAGTTCTCCGCGGCTCTCGAGCCTTAAGCTGCCCCAGTCGCTGCGCCTCTCGGCCTCGATTGCAGCCCGGCCCTTTCTACCGGCCGTGGTCGAGCTCTCCGCCCTTATTCCTCCATTTTCCCTCCCCTACTCCACAGTCAACGCGGCCGACTTTCTGCTCGTGTCGCTGATCGGCTTACCCACCACCGTGGTAGAAGGGATGATCACTGCCTGTCGCTGATGGAGGGCTTCGTGGTCAGAATTCTTTTTCTTTTTAACCCGGGTTCTCGATGCCTCCCGTGCGATGGTGCTCAGCAGGATGATGAGGGCGGATGCCTCTTCTCGACGCCTGTTTTGAGGACGAAGCTGCCTTGGATGTAAAATTGCCGCAGGGTAAGATCGGACTCGTCGCCACTGTTGAGTCTGTGTGTTCCAGTTATGTTTAGGATCAATCACTGGACACAGACAACAAGAATAACTTTTAACAGGTCTTTACTATTCGGAGGTCAGGGCTGAACTACCCAGCAAATCCTTGCACAACACTTATATACCGGTGTGGTCACCACCGGTATTACAGTATTACAGTATACAGCAGCCAAGAGAAAGTAGTACATCTCTTAAGGTAGTTCTCTTAAGGTGGAACAGGTTACATACACCACAGGCATAGTCCTCTATGAAATCCCTGCAGTACCCTGTGAGTCGCAGGAAGGATCTTACCCCCGTTACCCTGGTCGGGGCAGGTAGCTCCTGTACCGCCTTCCTCCTCGCCTCATCGATGGCCCTCTTCCCAGCATGTACGGTCAGCCCGAGGAATTTTACTTCCTGCTGGCCGATCTGTGCTTTCTTGGGATTAACCTTGAACCCAGCTTCCTTTAACAGACTCAGCAGTTCAGCCAGCAGGGGGCCATGCTCCTCCCTCTCGTTGGAGAACAAAAGCAGGTCGTCCACGTACTGCACAAGCCGCTGCGGTCTGCTGAACACTTTTAAACAGTTGGTCATACATTGGTGAAAAATAGAAGGACTGTTGTGAAACCCTTGGGGAAGGCAGGTCCATGTGTACTGCTGACCCTTGAAAGTGAATGCGAACTTATACTGGTCCTCCCTTTTGAGAGGGATAGACCAGAATCCATTCAAAATGTCCAGCACCGTGAATGTTTTCACGGATGCTGGGATACTCCCGATCAGGTTGGCTATGGCTGCGACGGTGGGGGCACAGGCTGGGAGGTTCTTGTTAAGAACCCGATAGTCCACAGTGTGACATGAATCTTGTCATTCATGTGGAAATGACTTATGAAATAATACTGGGCGGCCTGCTGGTGGCGCTGTCCAGGGAGAGTATAAATACTCGGGCATGGGCCCAGCTTGCTCAGAACATTCTTTTACAGGAACTAGTGAAGGACACAACTAGATCTCCATGTTGTAAAACAGTTGATTAAAGCTTTGTTTAACGCTTAGACTAAGTGCCTGGTAGTTTTCTTACGTCACAGTGGCTCTCCACGAATTGTCCGGATTCCTAACCGGCCAAATCAGAGAGTTCACATGGGTCGCTATGGGTCTCAACACACCCTGCTGAACCAATGATCCCATTGCCATCTCTAAATCTGCTTCTGCCTCTCTGGGGAAGTTGTACTGTTTCTGTGGTCGGGCCATGGGGTCCACTTCTACTCTGACCTCCACCCCTATTACCCTCCCACAGTCGTGCTTGTGTGTAGCAAATGCCGCGAGGTTGGCTCGTACATCTGCTATGTACTCCGCCGGGGTAGAAGTGACCAAAAGTTCAAGGTCATAACTACTCCTAGAGATCAGACCAGGAGAGCACCGAGGCGGCAGTATAAAAGGAGGAGTGAGGCGAGGCCCGACCAGATCGGATCAGGAGAGCACCGAGGCCGGGTATAAAAGGAGGAGCGAGGCGAGGCCCGACCAGATCGGACCAGGAGAGCACCGAGGCAGCAGTATAAAAGGAGGAGCGAGGCGAGGCCCGACCAGATCGGACCAGGAGAGCACCGAGGCAGCAGTATAAAAGGAGGAGCGAGGCGAGGCCCGACCAGATCGGATCAGGAGAGCACCGAGGCAGCAGTATAAAAGGAGGAGCGAGGCGAGGCCCGACCAGATCGGACCAGGAGAGCACCGAGGCAGCAGTATAAAAGGAGGAGCGAGGCGAGGCCCGACCAGATCGGACCAGGAGAGCACCGAGGCGGCAGTATAAAAGGAGGAGCGAGGCGAGGTTTACCAACTCAGCAGCGGGGAGAGAGGTTAAAAGTAATCAGAGTGTGACGTCACCAGGGAGCAGGTAAGTGATTGGTTGGTGAGTATTTCTCTTTTTTAAACTTTAACTCTGTAGTTTATAGTTACTAAGGCTTTTCTGGTGTAGCAGGGACTGTTGGTAAACCATACAAGTGCCTTAGAGTTATCTTTAATTGGTGATAGTGAATTAATTTAAATTAATTAAAGGGTAAGTCATGCCAGGAGAGCCCAGCCCCGTGTTATGCTCCTCTTGCTCTATGTGGGAATTCAGGGACACTGCCGGTGTCCCTGATGACCACGTGTGCCAGAAATGCATCCAGCTGCGGCTACTAGCAGACCACATTGCGGCGCTGGAGCTGCGGATGGATGGGCTTTGGAGCATTCACGATGCTGAGAGGGTCGTGGATAACACGTTTAGTGAGTTGGTCACACCGCAGGTAAGGGCTGCACAGGCAGAAGGGAAATGGGTGACCATCAGGCAGAGCAGTAGAGGCAGGCAGGGAGTGCAGGGAACCCCTGTGGCCACCCCCCTCTCAAACAGGTATACCGATTTGGATACTGTTGAGGGGGATGACTTACCAGAGGAAGGCAGCAGCAGCCAACTTCCTAGCACCAGGGGTGCTTCTGCTGCTCAGGAAGGGAGGAAAAAGAGTGGGAGAGCAATAGTGGTAGGGGATTCTATCGTAAGGGGTACAGATAGGCATTTCTGTGGCCGTAGACGTGACTCCAGGATGGTTTGTTGCCTCCCTGGTGCCAGGGTCAAGGATGTCACTGAACGGCTGCAGGGCATTCTGAAGGGGGAGGGTGAACAGTCAGAGGTCGTGGTTCACATTGGGACCAATGACATGGGTAGGAAGAGGGATGAGGTCCTGCAGCAAGAATTTAGGGAGCTAGGTAGCAGATTAAAGAGCAGGACCTCAAAGGTTGTAATCTCTGGATTACTCCCGGTGCCACATGCTAGTGAGTATAGGAATAGGAGGATAGAGCAGATGAATGCGTGGCTAAAGAGTTGGTGCAGGAGGGAGGGCTTTAGTTTCCTGGATCACTGGGCCTGCTTCTGGGAAAGGTGGGACTTGTACAAGTCGGACAGGTTGCACCTGAACCAGAGCGGGACAAATATCCTTGCGGGGAGGTTTGATAGCACTGTTCGGGGGGGTTTAAACTAAAATGGCAGGGGGTTGGGAACCTGAGCAGGGAGACAGAGGAAAGGGAAACAGGGATAAAAGCAAAAGATAGGAAGGAGAAAAACAAAAGTGGCAGTCAGAGAAATCAACGGTTTAAACCAAACGTGGCCACAGTAAATAATGGCCTAGAAATTCAGTCGCGTTTGCGCCCACTTATTGGCTATAAAGTGGTTTGC
Source organism: Somniosus microcephalus (assembly GCF_052327205.1). Classification (NCBI taxonomy): domain Eukaryota; kingdom Metazoa; phylum Chordata; class Chondrichthyes; order Squaliformes; family Somniosidae; genus Somniosus; species Somniosus microcephalus. The sequence goes on from NC_140993.1 coordinate 233,672,501, forward strand.
GCCTGAAGTTTTTTATCGCCCGAAATTCAGATGGACCCTAACATCGGCGTTAGCCGGTAGCGCCGCGCCGGCACCGATGACGTCATCGGTGTGCGCAGCGCCCCGGTTGCAATGCTATTCCGGCCCGATGGCCAAATTCAGTTGCGGCCGCCTCGCCCGTGGCAGCCGCAAACAGCGTTTGTGAAACGGGGTCTTGCAGCTCCGAAAGGCCGGCGCATAAAGGTGGAGTGGCGGCCGGCCGCTTTCCCGGCGGCCGCCTGCCCGCACCTCCCTCCCCGGACTCCTGCACCACCCCCCCGCGGCATTGATGTCTGAGTCCCGCGAGCCCGGCACTTCTCCGTGGTGCCGGGCTCATTTGCCGGGGGAATCCACCGGTGATCTGACGGCTGCAGGCAGCTCCTCCTTAAGAGAAGGAGGAGGCCTGCAGTACCCCAGCCTGCCGCACCGCATCGGGTGCCGCAGCGGGAGCTGGACGCCTGAAAGTGACATTCATCGCCCCTAGCGAGGCGGCCAAACCCTGCAATAGCACCCGCCGCCGTCTTGGCCCGTCGCAACTGAATTTTAGGCGGGCGCTACGGGAATCCTGGCGGGCGCAAAATTTCGGGCGCAAAAGACCTGGCGGGGCCATACCGAATTTCTAGGCCAATAACTCTAATAGGTCTAAGAGCGTTAAAAAAACAAGCCTGAAGGCTTTGTGTCTTAATGCGAGGAGCATTTGTAATAAAACATAAGAGAACATAAGAACATAAGAAATAGGAGCAGGAGTAGGCCAATCGGCCCCTCGAGCCTGCTCCACCATTCAATAAGATCATGGCTGATCTGATCCTAACCTCAAATCTTCTATCACTCTGCATCCACCCGAACCCATGTGATCTCCCGGGAGAGGCGAAAAACCAGATAAAGACCCAATGGCCAATTTGGGGGAAAAAAATCTGGGAAATTCCTCTCCGACCCATCTAGGCGATCGAAATTCTTCCAGGAGATCACTCTGTCCCTATATTTTCTACAGTACTTACCTTCTGTAAAGGTGGACGAATTGGCTGCGCAAATAGAGGTAAACGAATATGATTTGGTTGGGATTACGGAAACGTGGCTCAAGGATGGCCGAGACTGGGAACTCAACATCCAGGGGTATTCGATATTCAGGAAAGATAGGCAAAAAGGAAAGGGAGGTGGGGTAGCATTACTGGTTAAAGAAGGGATTAATACAATTGTAATGAAGGATATTAGCTCTGATGATGTGGAATCTGCATGGGTAGAATTGAGAAATACTAAGGGGAAAAAAACATTAGTGGGAGTGGTATATAGACCTCCCAACAGTAAGGCGGAGGTTGGGGATGGCATTAAAAGGGAAATTAAAGAAGCGTGCAATAAGGGCACAGCAGTCATCATGGGTGACTTTAATCTACATATAGACTGGGCCAACCAAATCAGTAACAATACTGTGGAGGAGGAATTCCTGGAGTGTTTACGGGATGGTTTCCTGGACCAATATGTCGAGGAACCAACCAGAGATCAGGCCATCTTAGACTGGGTATTATGTAACGACAAAGGATTAATTAGCAATCTTGTTGTACGAGGCCCCTTGGGTCTGAGCGATCATAATATGATCGAATTCTTCATTAAGATGGAGAATGAAGTTGTTGACTCAGAGACTAGAGTCCTCAATTTAAATAAAGGAAACTACGATGGTCTGAGGAGCGAGTTGGGTAGGATTGATTGGGGAATGGCACTCAAAGGGTTGACGGTGGATAGGCAATGGCAAACATTCAAAGACCGAATGGATGAGCTACAGAATTTGTTCATCCCAGTTTGGCATAAAAATAAAACAAAAAAGGTGACTCAACCGTGGCTAACAAGGGAAATTAGGGATAGCATAAGATCCAAGGAGACGACATATAAATTGGCCAGAAAAAGCAATAATCCTGAGGATTGGGAGCAGTTTAGGATTTAACAAAGGAGGACAAAGGGATTAATTAAGAAAGGGAAAATAGAATATGAGAGCAAGCTTTCAGGGAACATAAAAACTGACTGTAAAAGCTGTTATAGCTATGTGAAGAGAAAAAGATTGGTGAAGTCAAGCGTAGGTCCCTTACAGTCAGAAGCAGGGGAATTTATAATGGGAAACAAAGAAATGGCACACCAACTAAATTCATACTTTGGTTCTGCCTTCACAAAGGAGGACACAAATAACCTCCCAGAGATGCTGGGGAACATAGGGCCTGATGAAAGGGTGGAACTGAAAGAAATCAGTATTTGTAGGGAAATGGTGTTAGGAAAATTGATGGGACTAAAGGCCGATAAATCCCCAGGGCCTGATAATCTACATCCCAGGGTACTTAAGGAAGTGGCCCTGGAAATAGTAGATGCATTGCTGGTCATCTTCCAGAACTCGATAGACTCTGGAACAGTACCCATGGATTGGAGGGTAGCTAAAGTTACCCCACTATTCAAAAAAGGTGGTCGAGAAAAAGCGGGGAATTATAGACCGGTAAGCCTGACATCGGTAGTGGGGAAAATGCTAGAATCTATTATAAAAGATGTAATAGCAGAGCACTTGGTAAGCAGTGACAGGATCGGACAAAGTCAACATGGATTTACAAAAGGTAAATCATGCTTGACTAATCTACTGGAATTTTTTGAGGATGTAACTGGTAAAATAGATAAGGGAGAACCAGTGGATGTGGTGTATTTGGACTTTCAGAAGGCTTTCGATAAGGTCCCACATAAGAGATTAGCGTGCAAAATTAAGGCACATGGGATTGGGGGCAAGGTATTGACTTGGATAGAGAACTGGTTGGCGGACAGAAAGCAAAGAGTTGGAATAAACGGGTCGTTTTCCGAGTGGCAGGTAGTGACTAGTGGGGTACCGCAAGGATCGGTCCTAGGACCCCAGCTGTTCACAATATATATTAATGATCTGGACGAGGGAATTGGATGTAATATCTTCAAATTTGCAGACGACACAAAGCTGGGCGGGAGGGTAAGCTGTGAGGTGAATGTCGTGAAACTCCAGTACGATTTGGACAGATTGGGTGATTGGGCAGAAACATGGCAAATGCACTATAATGTGGATAAATGTGAGGTTATCCACTTTGGTGGCAAAAACAGGAAGGCAGATAATTATTTGAATGGCAATAGATTGGGAGAAGGGGAAGTGCAAAGAGACCTGGGTGTTCTTGTGCACCAGTCGCTGAAGGTAAGTATGCAGGTGCAGCAGGCGGTTAAGAAGGCAAATGGTATGTTGGCCTTCGTAGCGAGAGGGTTCGAGTACAGGAACAAGGATGTCTTGCTGCAGTTGTACAGGGCCTTGGTGAGACCGCACCTTGAGTACTGTGTGCAGTTTTGGTCGCCTTATCTGAGGAAGGACGTTCTTGCCATGGAAGGAGTGCAGCGAAGATTCACCAGGCTGATACCTGGGATGGCAGGAATGACGTATGAGGAGAGATTGTGTCGATTGGGCTTATACTCACTGGAGTTTAGAAGATTGAGAGGGGATCTCATCGAAACTTATAAAATTCTGTCAGGCCTGGACAGACTAGATGCAGGAAGGATGTTTATGATGGCCGGGGAGTCCAGAACCAGGGGTCATTGTCTAAGAATAAGGGGTAAGACATTTAGGACTGAAATGAGGAGGAATTTCTTCACCCAGAGAGTGGTGAACCTGTGGAATTCTCTGCCACAGAGGGCGGTGGAGGCCAGTTCATTAAATATATTCAAAAAAGAGTTGGATATATTTCTTAAGGCTAAAGGGATCAAGGGATATGGGGAGAAGGCAGGGACAGGGTACTGAATTTGGATGATCAGCCATGATCTCATTGAATGGCGGAGCAGGCTCGAAGGGCCGAATGGCCTACTCCTGCTCCTATCTTCTATGTTTCTATGCTTCATCGTACACTTCACCTTCTCCCAATCTATTGCCATTCAAATAATAATCTGCCTTCCTGTTTTTGCCACCAAAGTGGATAACCTCACATTTATCCACATTATAGTGCATTTGCCATGTTTCTGCCCAATCACCCAACCTCCTCACAGCTTACCCTCCCACCCAGCTTTGTGTCGTCTGCAAATTTGGTTCCCTTGCCTTGCTTCCCTGGTATAACTACCACCTCCTTCTCCTTTCCCGTGCATACTGACCCCCAAAGACAGTGATTCCGGAAATCCACCAATATCTTGTGGGCCAGTATGAAGTCTGCCCCCAAAATGCCTATTCCCTCCCACTCCCACCGCATCAGAACACATTTCCACTCCGTATGGAGTGTACCCAGATCGATGGCTACCGGGATGGAGAAAGGCCTAGCCTGCTCGTTCCCGGTGAACCCTACTAAGTTATATGGGACCCCGCTCGATAGAGGTGATGTGGTCGGGTTATCCACATAGACAATGGTGCTTGAAGCTCCAGTGTCCAGCAGATAGGTTCCTTGCACCTTCTCCACCCCCATTTTCATGCAGAGTCGCTTCCAAGCATCATAACTTAGTGGGCACAGGCAAACTGGTTGAGAAGCCCCTAGTCATGGGTCGGGATTGTTCGGGGCAGATGGGAGAACGCTGCCCGCTGCTACATCCACCTTACCCTGCCCTGCCAGAAAGACTGCGCAGAGAGCAGCCACTAATACCGCAAACGGATCAGTGCTGCTTCCTGCCACAGCTGCGGCTTTCTGCACTGGCACTGGAGGATCCCCTTTCCCGCTCCTTTTGTCAGGGACTGGGCAGTCTTTCCTCCAGTGCCCTTTACTCCCACACCCATAACAACCCTGCTTCTTCTCTGAGCTACCCCCTTCCTGGCGCCACTCTCTTCTAACGTTGCCTCCACTAGGCTTTAACCCGTGTACTCTGCCCTTTGGTTTGTCATCCTCACCCCTACCATTTTTTAAAAGAGAGAGTTAACTGCTGGATCACACTCTCTTCTGTGGTCTGGGGATCCCTGGAATCGAACCACCCCTCTGCTTTGGCCTTGATCCTGGGCAGGCTGTTCGCCACAAGGGTCCTCAGCCAATGAGCCCTAGGCTTCCCCTGCAGCTGTGCTCGGTCGGGCACCCCCGCACAGGCACTCCGGTAGACGGGCCAAAGCCTGTCCGCGAAAGCCTGCGGTGCCACCCCAGCTGACTGCATTGTCCTTTCCACTCGGGAGAAGGGACTTCCATCGTTGAGGTCCATAGCCTCTAGGATGTCATCCTTTATCCCCTCTAACATACCCTGCCCCCTCTTGCTACCCATTGAGAGTGACTGGTACAACCTACTATCCAGGGAAAATAAAAGTAATTTGGCTGTCTCAGCTTCGTTACAATTATTGATCCCCCCCCCCCCACCTGCTCCACATCCGTAAAATGGACAGATGGGTCCCCTGTGCTGGTCAGTTTGGTCAGGTTAGAGACCATTGCCTGCAGCTGGGGGGTTGTATACGGGACCACGAAGTCACTCTGCAGTGCTCCTTGCTCTTGACCGTCTACGGGCGCACCGTATTTCTGCTGCCGGACAGGGCACATGGGTCCTGGTCCCGGCACTTCGGGTGGTGGTCGAGTGTCCTCCTCTGCCTCACAGTCCTCCTTATCTCCCTCCTGCTCTTCCTCATCTACCCGGGCCACTCCCGGAGCTACCAAGCAGACCACCCCTTTGGCCTTAGAGCATCGGTCAAATTCCTGTCATGGACCAGGATTACCCATATCAAACCCTCCAGTGCTGGCGACTCTGTATGCCACCTGAATATCCTTCAACTGCTCTCCCAGCACCTTCACCTCACTCGACAAGCAAGCGTTCTCCTCCCTAACCACCCTCTCATTCCCCTTTGCCTCAGTTACCTGGCATTGCAGGAACTCCTTATGGTTACGGAAGGTTTGCTCATGGCTTATTCTTCCATGCTTCTCATCTCTTAACTCCGTGCATAACCTGCTCCCTACTACAGCCCTTGCGTCTGACTGGCCTCGGACTCCCTGAGCTCTGCCTCTAACTTAGCAACCTGCTTATCTAGCAGTTGCACTTGTCTTTGCAGACAGACGAGCCATATCGCCTTTTCAATGCAGCGCCTATGCTCCTTGCCCTCCGTCCATTCTGCCGCTGCGTCCACCGGACGTTCAGCATGCAACAAGCAACAAGCCTAGCACCCACTTCTCAGTGATGTTAACCTTCTTAAACACATATGAAGAAATCCTTTCCTCCATTTGGGATCTTTTGCCAGAAGCGCTGTCCATGACTGATTTACACTCCTTTAACCCAGGTTCTGCCGCTGGTCGCCAAGAGATGTAAACGGTTTTTGATCCTAGCCCAATTGCTAGACGGATGGTTCCAATTGCCCCCGCCTTACGAAAGTTCTATACCCGGGAATTATTATTCAGAGTGTAAATGAAATAAGTCACGGACAGGAATGCTTCGGTGAAAAATCAAACTTATATTTATTTGGTCTAACATACACTGGTTAAAACATGCACTACTAAATGAAATCACTGTCTCTGTGGAGAATAAAATCCAAGTTACAAACAACATACATACAGTACAAAGCTGGGGACTATAACAAGCAGTAATTCCCTTGTTGCTATGGTGGACTCTAATTCCACCCCTACCAACGAATTACCCAGTCGCATAAACCCCTTCGCCTGACTGAACCAAACGAAGCTCCCACCCTCGGAATAGCCCAAAAATGTCACTTCTGAGAAACTATGCTTACCCCCACACACGATCGGTTTCGATCGCCCCGCTTGTCGGCTTCTCTGGTACTTCTTGTTAATTCAATCTTGTTGGAGCAGGGAGCGAGAGAGAGAGAAAGAATGGTGGAAAAGAATCTATCTTTATAGTAGTCTGGCTGCCCCTATCTTTTCCCGCCAATCTTTAAAATCCTTTTGTTTCTAAGCACTCCAGTGCTTAATCAGTGATGGGTCATCCTCGGACCCATGAGTATTGGATTAATGGCCCTAAGTCTGGGACATATCTTTCGGTCTTTGTGTTGGGAAAAAAACTGGCTCCTTTTCGGCTGGCTGAGGCCAGTGGGTTCATTGTTCTGCTTCTCTTCTGAGATGGAGGTGAGAAGTGCTTTTGCATATTAGAGTGGCCTTCAAGTTCAATGGCCCCCTTCCTTTTTCCAGGACTGTCGGGCGTACCCATACATTCTGGATGACAGACAGTCCTTTTGTCACAGCCAACTGCCATGCGTTCTCTGGAGTTTTAATGAACCAGTCCTCCACGCATCTGCACAGGGCGATCCCACCACAGGTAAAACACCCTCAGCCCATAAAGTCCACAAAAATATTCTCAACTGAGTCCCTTCTTCAAACAGAGACTTTGCAATCTCTTCATGAGTATTTCCAGCATTTTCTGGGTTTTTTTCAGATTTCCGGCATCCGCAGTATTTTGCTTTTAAAATATAACTCAGCCCTGCTGCTGCTCCTAGGAGATATCTAGTGACCCTGATAGAAGTGCACTTTCGTGGACACTGGGGAAGGCTGGATCAGGCTCAACTGTGATGGTTGAATACTCCGCTGACACTCATTATCTAGGTTCACACATGAAGGATGGCTTTTGAGTGAGGTATTGAAGGGTCATTACTGCCTGTGGAACCATAAACTGGGATGAACTACTTCAAGGAACGAGGGCTAAACCTGCATTCAAAGACAGGCTCCTGTTACAGCATCACACCACACAGAGAATGGACGCCTGGATTCAAATCTAATATGAATTATTGCCAGAAATGAGGAAGGAAATTATCAAGATGCCTGTATATTTTACCCTTTGTGTAATGTTACATTTTTGTCCCCTAAACTGTCATTATACACCTAACCAGTTTTTTCTGTAACTTTACACACATGCAAATATGCCCCCAGTTGAGAGAAAAAGAGAGACCAATATAAAGAAATGGAGAGAGAAAAATACGGATCAAACAGAGGAAGCTTTTCTTTTCTAATGTCCCACACACTTTCGATCTAACGCACCAAAACCGATCTCTATCAAAGTGGTAAGTGCTCTTCTCCTATTCTGCAGTGACTGTACTTGCATTAGGCCTGGACATTACTTCAACAAGAAAAGGAAACAGAGCTACTGTTTACAGCCTATGTGATAGCATTTCCTAATCTGTATAAGTAAGTCTGGAAAGGCAATGCAGCTTTTGCCACAAGTGTCCAATATCTAAATGAATTAACTATTTAATACAGGAGGTGATGAGAAGATTGAACTGATATCCTTTCACAATGTCAGTCAGGGTGCAGATGGTGTGCAGCATCAGTGCCAGATTTGCACAGAGTATATAAATCATCCCCAAATATAATTGACATCTCATTTGAAAGACGGTTAAGAATTGTATGTATTTTCCAACCAGGATGGCACAATTCAGGCATGGGCTGGTTGAGGCTTTAATATTAGTCTCCACGTTAGTATAACATTTATACATGCGAATCAATATTCAATTAAGTTCTGCTTTGATTACCTGACATTGCCAGCATAGTCAGCAAAAGTATAACCACATCTCTGGCGCTCAGCCTCACTAACTGTGGCTGCCAATTCACTTCAGATGTTCAGTTCTCTTACTCCCTGACACCCCATTCTCTAGCTAAAAAATACGACTCGTCGACTAGCTAGAGGCAAGCTTTTCTCCATTGTAGCTGTGGCTGAAAAACAATGTGACTTGCCAACTTGACAAGCAGCAGCAGTATGTTTATTCCACCCTTCCGACTCTCCCGAGGATCATTTCTCCCTTTTTGTATTTGACTCATCTGTAACAAAGACTTATTTTATTCCATTTTTTTTTAAAGAGAGATTCACATTATTCGAAACCCTTTTAAAATCAAACAAGTACTAAGAATTATGATTAGCATCTCCATCCCATTTCGGTTGGTTTCTTGCATCTCTTTGTTCAAGAATATTGATGACATCATTGATGCGCTGCATTGGACAGTGTATAAGGGCTGAATTAATGTGGACTACTGCTGTTCAATCACCCCTTGCTTTGTGACTGTATCTCTGCTAATGATAACACAGCTTCCTAACTGGGCCAGCACCTAGGGCCTAATGATTTCATAAGCATTTACTGTTTAAACAAAACAAAATTCTTTAAAATCAGCACAAATGGAAAAAAAGAAAATGATGTTCATGTTCAGATGTTAAGATTTTTTAAAAAGGGATCCCGATGGTGGGGACTGTTGAGTCTGTGTTTCCAAATGTAGTTATGCTGAATAACTGGACACAGACTACGGAAATAATTAAACAGGTCTTTAGTAATTGAGGGTCAGGGCTGAACTGGAATACACTTTGCTCCACAGGGTTTATATATCGGTGTGGCCACCACCGGTACTACAATGTACAGGAGCCATCAAAAAGTAGTCCATCACCTTAAGGTATCCTCTTAAGGTGGTACAGGTTACATACACTACAATTCCTCCCCTTTTAGCTTAACAGGGTACACTCCAATTTAAACATTACATGGATAACATATATACAACTTTCACACAAAACTGTTCAAAGATTCAGCCTCTGAGGAGGCCTCCTGATCCGGGCCGGATAACGCCTTTCAGGGGTCTCTGGTTCTCGTTGCTGGGGTGACTCATCCATTTGATCTCCTATGGATTGAACATCATCATGTACGTTCGAGTCTGAGATAGATGCTACAGGCTCAATAACTTCTTCAACTGGTGTCTCTGCTGTAGACATGGGGTCGACCCTTGTTCTCGATTCCACAAGTTGGTCAGCATGACGTCGTATTACGTTCTCTCCAACGTCTACCGTGTACATCAAGGGTCCTTGTCGGGCACGAATTGTTCCGGATTGCCATTTATCATTCCTATAGTCCCTGGCCAACACTGGACGTCCTATTTCGCAACTCCGAGTGGCCTTGTTATTTACGTGCTGGAATTGCTTGTTTTCCACTTCCCTACGCACATTGGGTTTTAACAAATCCAACCGGGACCGCAACCTCCTGTTATAGAACATTATGGCAGGGCTTTGATTTGTCACTGCATGCGTGGCGTTTCGATATGCCATCAGGAAATTGTCCACCTTGTGTTGTAGTGGAATATGGTCTTCGCTCATGGCCTTTATCGCCTTTTTGAACGTTTGTACAAATCTCTCGGCCAACCCATTTGTAGCCGGATGATATGGGGCAGATGTATAGTGTTTCACCCCATTCTTTTTCATGAATTTCTGGAATTCTTCTGACATGAACTGTGGTCCGTTGTCTGAACATATTTGTTCCGGCAACCCATTCCTTGCAAATATGGTTCTTAGAACTGCGATCGTCTTTTCAGAGGTAGTGGTCGACATCTTAATCACTTCTGGCCATTTAGAATGTGCGTCTACTGCTATCAAAAACATGGAATCCATGAATGGACCTGCAAAGTCGATATGCACACGTTGCCATGGGGTTGAAGGCCATTCCCACGGATGCAGCGGTGCAATTGGAGGTGCGTTTTGAACTTTTTGGCACCCTGAGCAGCTTTTAGTCAGGTCCTCTATTTGTTTGTCGATACCTGGCCACCACACATAAGCCCTAGCAAGGCTTTTCATCTTGACTACCCCCAGATGACCTTCATGCAATTCCTTCAGAACTCTCTCCCTTAATTTAGGAGGAATAATCACCCTTGTTCCATACATCAATGTTCCTTGACAGACGGACAGCTGTTCTCGTCTGGCTGAGAATGCTGGTAACAGTGGGTCGCCATGTGCTGGCCATCCCTTCACTGTCAAATCGTAGACCCGAGACAGTGTCGGGTCATTTCGGGTCTCTCTCTCAATACCCGCATTGGTGACTGGTAAGCATTCGATGATGGTCGAGTGAAATATCTCGACAGGGTCAACTGCCGGTGCCTCTTCCGCTGTAGGTAGTGGCAGGCGCGACAGCCCATCAGCATTACCATGTTGCTTTGTACCTTTGAATTCAATATCATATTGATGTGCCCCTAGGAAAAGGGACCATCTCTGAAGCCTCTGCGCCGTCATAACCGGAACACCCTTCTTAGGGTTAAAAATGGAAACGAACGGCTGGTGATCTGTCAGCAGCGTAAACTTTTGGCCTTGCAGGCAATGGTTAAATTTCTTAACTCCCCACACGAGGCTGAGAGCCTCCCTATCTATCTGAACATAGTTGCGCTCTGCGGAGGTCAATGATCTGGATGCGAATGCGACTGGCCTTTCCAAGCCATTTGGAAACTTATGTGAGAGCACTGCCCCAATACCATATGGAGAAGCATCACAAGCTAAGCGAATAGGCAGCGTTGGGTTAAAGTGAGCCAACACTTCCTTAGAGGTGATCAGTGCCTTGCTTTTTTGAAAAGCCCGCTTACAATCATCGCTCCACTTCCATGGTATTCCCATTTGCAAAAGAGTGTTCAGCGGGTGTAACACCGTGGATAAATTTGGAAGAAACTTGTGGTAATAGTTAACCAACCCAAGGAACGACCTCAACTGGGATATATTTTCCGGAGCGGGAGCTTTCACAACAGCTTCGATCTTGTCAGGTGACTTATGGAGCCCCTCCTGGTCAATGACGTGGCCGCAGTACGAGATTCACTTTTGAAAGAACTCGCATTTCTGGCGATTAACTCTGAGCCCATATTCTTTCAATCTGGTGAGCACCTGCTCCAAATTCGCGAGGTGATCCTTATCATCATCTCCTGTAATCAGAATGTCGTCCAGGTAGCATTGTGTGCCTGGAATTCCCTGCAATACCTGCTCCATGGCTCTTTGCCAAATCGCTGGAGCCGATGCCACTCCAAAAACCAGTCTATTATACCGATATAAGCCCTTATGTGTGTTGATCGTGAGATACTGGCGTGACGCTTCATCAACTTCCATCTGTAGGTACGCCTGCACCAGGTCTATCTTGGTGAAGTGTTTCCCGCCAGACAGCGAAGCGAAGATATCTTCAATCCGCGGAAGCGGATATTGCACCGTGTGAAGAACCAGATTAACAGTGATCTTGAAATCGCCACGGATGCGAACCTTCCCAGGTTCCCCCGGCTTGTTGCTCAACGAACGCTTCATGACAGGAACAATGGATGTGGCCCATTCACTCCAGTCCACCTTTGACAGTACTCCTGAACGTTCTAGCCCTTCCAGCTCTGCTTCCACAGCAGGTCGTATCGCATAAGGTACCTGTCTGGCTTTGAAAAATTTTGGGTTTGCATGTTCTTCAACCTTGATGTTTGCCGTAATTCCTTTCAGTGTTCCCAGTCCCTGTTGGAACACCTCCTTAGCATCGTCCAATATTTTGGACAGTCGTTTAGGTTTGACGTCGTCCCCTTTACAGGAACCTACAGTCAGTGCTTGTATGGAATGCCAGTCCACATTTATTCTCCGGATCCATTCCCGTCCCAGTAGTGGCGGACCTCCATCAGGTAACACATACAAGTCCATTTCCTGACTTTCTTTACCATTGTAGACCACATTTACTTTTATCTTTCCGATGGGGTATACTATTTGCCCCGTGTACGTTTTCAATACAATCTCCGTATCCCTCAGGGGAATGTGCGAGAATAACCTTTTGTAATCTTGCTTATTCATGACCGTCAATGCCGATCCAGTGTCCAATTCCATCTTCACTTGGACTCCTGCTATCCGAAGCATGACCCAGATAGTTTGGTGGTCTGCTGTGTTACCCACATTATGTATTTTTAGACAACCCAGTTCCTTACTGCTGGAGTCTGAATCCATCTTCTGTTCATCCGAACTGTTCTCTGTCACCTTGTGTACTTTTTTGTACTTCTCCTGCGGTGACTTTTTGCTGCTGGTCTTCTTTCCTGACCGGCATACTCTTGCTATGTGACCAAGTTTGCCACATTGCCTGCATTCTTTATCTTTGAACCAGCACTGGTTCTGGTCATGCGATGTCCTTCCGCAACGATAGCACTTTACTGCGCCCAATGCCATTTCATTGGTGCTGAATTCCAATGGCCTTTGCTGTATCTCTGCAGCGCCTCGTGCTGCTGCCTCGTGCGATGCTGCAATGCTGAAAGCTTTGTCCAGCGTAAGATCCTTTTCCTCTAGCAGTCGCTTCTGCGTTCCTTCCCTTAGGAGCCCACACACAAACTTATCTCTCAGTGCGTCTGCTAGTCCTGTACCGAACTGACAGTACTTTGATAACTTGCGCAGTTCGATTAAGAATTCAGCGTTGCTTTCCTCTTTAAGTTGAATTCTTTTGTAGAATTTAAATCGTTCCGCTATCAGCAGCGGCATGGGGTTTAAATGCTCTTGCAGGATAGTAACAATATCCGCGAAACTCTTTCCTACTGGTTTATCTGGTGTTACAAGGTTCCTTAATAACCCGTACGTCTTCGCACCCATCGAGTTTAATAGGGTTAGTGCTTTCTTATCCTCCGGTACCTCATTCGTTGTACAGTAAACTTTGACGCGTTCCACATAAGTGGCCCAATCTTCCACATCGCTATCAAAAGCAGTGATGTTACCCGTTTTTGGCATCCTTGTTGAGTTTCCTTTCCTTCGGATATGATTATTATTTTATTTTATTTTTTGGCTTCCCACGCTTGGCGGCTTTTCCCGCACTTGTCTTCTTCCCCCGCCTACTCAAAATGGCGATTACCGTGCTGTTGCCGTTCTCGCCTCCCAGCGGTCCTTTATTTTCCCCTACGCTGCTGCTCTTGTTCCACGCCGGTCCCGCAGTCCTTGTGGACATAAACGCTTTTCTGGCTGCTGCGCGTCTCTGCCCCGATTGCAGTCCGGCCCCTGACACCGGCTGCGGTCGTGTTCTCCACCCTTTTCGTCGTTTCCCTCCCCTTCTCTTACTGACAACTCGGCCGACTTCCCCCCCCCCGTGCCGCTCGATAGGGCTTACCCGCCGTTGTCGTTGAAGGGATGTTCACTGATGTTTGACTTCGTGGCCAGAAACCAACCCGGGTTCCCAATTACCTCCCGTGCTATGCAGTGCCCAGCAGGCTGTTGAGGGTGGATGTCCTTGATCGACGCCCGTTTCAGAGGCGAAGCTTCCTTTGATGCAACTGCCGCTTGGTAAGATCAGACTCGTCGCCACTGTTGAGTCTGTGTTTCCAAATGTAGTTATGCTGAATAACTGGACACAGACTACAGATATAATTAAACAGGTCTTTAGTAATTGAGGGTCAGGGCTGAACTGGAATACACTTTGCTCCACAGGGTTTATATACCGGTGTGGTCACCACCGGGTACTACAATATACAGGAGCCATCAAAAAGTAGTCCATCACCTTAAGGTATCCTCTTAAGGTGGTACAGGTTACATACACTACAGGGACCTCACCATAAGATTTGTTCCCTCAGGTTAAAATATATGTAGATCAGTTCAAATAAAGGCTTATTCATCAAGCAGAGAATAGCTTTCCACCGCCTTATATTGTACTTACAGTGAAAAAGTCACTGAGCATTAATAAAAAGCTGCTTTCTAACTTTGTACACCTAAGTCCTAACATGTCCACAATAATACCTACGGGTAAAAATTTGGTAGCGCCGTTAATTTTAGCGCCCCGAAAAAGTTAGTGCCCCCACAGCCGATTTTCCCAGGTAGCGCCCCGAGAGGGAGGAGGGGCGCTACTGGAAGTGCCCCGTGTTACTCTTGGGGCACTGCGAGCCAAAACCGCTGTGTTATGTGCCATAGCGCCACGCGCTGTGGCACGTCGTGCCGTAGTACTGCAGGTCTTCCTCCCCTTCTTAAAGGGGAGGGGCCTGGCGCAACACGTTCCGGCACCCAGCTGGGCCACCAGGGATCGTGAGTGCCGGTAAATGAACCCGGCACTCAAGAGGAGTGCCGGGCTTACGGAGAGCAGCTGGCAACCCTCGGGGGGGCTTCACGGGGGCCGGGGACAGCAATGGGGGCAGGTGTTGGCAGGTGGCCAGCAACAAAAATGGCCGCCCATTACCTCCCCTTTAACTAGTGCCCCCCTGACCCCGGCGGTAAGTCGTGGGGCGCCACTCAATATTACAGCCGGGGCGTGAGCGGGGCGCTGCGCACGGCGATGATGTCATCACCGGCGGCGCAGCGCCACACGGTGCTAACGGTTAGCGCCACCTCTAACCTCCCGTTGAATTTTGCGGGACTCATTAGAGGTGCCGCACCCAGGCGCTAGTTGATTTGTGTCCCGTTAGCGCCCTCTTAGGGCGCTAACGGGTGGCACAAATCAACCGAATTGAGTCCCCCTAATTTATAACTAATGGGAAAGCAAAATACTGTGGATGCTGGAAATCCATATTCAACGGATCATCCTCCTCCATTTCCCCCACCTCCATCGTGATGCCACCACCAAGCACATCTTCCCCTCCCCTTTCAGCATTCCAAAGGAATTGTTCCCTCGCGACGCCCTGGTCCACTCATCAATCACCCCCAACACCCCCTCCCCTTCCCACGGCACCTTCCCGTGCAAACACAGGAGATGCAACACCTGCCCTTTTACCTCCTCCGTTCCCACTGTCCAGGGCCCCAAACACTCCTTCCAGGTGAAAATAGTAATTTACTTGTGTTGCAATTTAGTATACTGTATTCGCTGCTCACGATGCGGTCTCCTCTACATTGGGGAGACCAAACGCAGATTGGGTTATCGCTTTGCGGAACACCTCTGTTCAGTCCGTAAGGGTGACCCCAAGTTTCTGGTTGCCTGTCACTTTAATTCTCCACTTCACTCCCACTCTGACCTCTCTGTCCTTGGCCTCTTATACTGTTCTAATGAAGCTCAAGATAAGCTCGAGGAACTGCTCCTCATCTTTCGATTAACAGCCTTCCGGACTCAACATTGAGTTCAACAATTTCAGCTCATAATTGTTGCTCCCATTTTTTCGGACAGCAGCTGTTGCTAATTATTGTGCTATTCCCATTTATACCTCCTCTGGACCCATCTTTTGTTTCTTTACTTAAACCATTACCATCCCCTTTTGCTTGCACCATCATCCTCCTTCCACCCTATCACAGACCTTCCCCTTTGTTCCTTCGCCCCTCCCCCCTTTCCCTGCACCTGCTTAAAAACCTGTTACATCTCTAACTTTTTCCAGTTCTGACAAAGGGTCATCGACCTGAAACGTTAACTTTCTTTTTCTCTCCACAGATGCTGCCTGGCCTGCTGAGTATTTCCAGCATTTTCTGTGTTTATTATAACTAATGGAGTATGGCACATTTATCTTGCAAAACCTCTTTCAGTGGAAACATTTCTCCAATGTGGGGACACTGCCCATGCTTTGTATTCACCCCATTTAATCTATGGGGCAGATTGCACGTGCACAGTTATTCAAAAGTCGCAATTACAATTCTGAATGTCTGGCTCTGGTCCTTCCCTAACGTTGGAGGAAGCTTTATACAGGCAGGCAATTAAAAATCTGCATTGCTGGCCTGCATGGGTGGGTTGATCTCGCAATGCCTCTGGAGGGCACCAACATCACCTCCTTTACATTACAAGTCCCAGGGCAGGTCTGCAGTATAAACACCACATTAGCTTTCGTATTATATATTGCTTTTCACATTTTTAGGTTGCCCCAAAGCACTTCAGAATTATTTTTTTGAAGTGTAATTCTTGTTTTTTGGTAGGCATATTAATTTGTTTGTTTTGGTAATGTTGCAGGATTGGCCAAGACACTGGGAGAACTCACTGCTCTTCTTCAAAAAGTGCCATGACATCTTTTACATCCATGGATACAGTAAGCAAGTGGTTATAATACTGGACCAGAGAATCCCACCATGGCAAATTGTGAAGTTGAAACTAATAAGTCTGGTAATTTATGAGCTAGCACCAGGAACAAGACCAGGGCAGAGGCTGGTACTCTGTAATGAGTGGCTCACCTGCTGACTCCTCACATTCTCTCTACCATCCACAAAACTGCCTGGATGGTTGCCGCTGCAAGGAGCTTGGCACCATCCAGGACAAAGCAGTCTGTTTGATTGTTACCCCAGCCACTGAACTCCATATCCATCCCTCCACCTGCATGTACTATCTACAGGCTGCACTGCAGCAACTCACCAAGAGAATGACCTTTACCACCAAGGGTGAGAGTTTCAATCTCATAGGAAAACCATTACCGACAGCTAAGTTCTCCTTTAAGTCTGCCACCATTTTGACATATACTGCACATACTTCACTGAGTCAAAATCCTGCACCATCATGGAAACACCATCACCAGAAGGACTGCTGCAGTTCAAGGAAAGGACCACTGCTACCTTCTCAGAGGAGCTAGGGATGGTCAATAAATGAGGCTTTGCCAGCATTACCCACAACTCAAGAACAATTTTTAAAAATTGTAATAAGCAGACAGGGCCTTATTTTAACATCTCATCCAAAAGACAGCGGGGGAGGAATTCGGTGGGCCGCGCCACCAGTTAGCGCCTAAAGAGGGCACTTAGTGGCTTTAGCGTTACTGGCCACGCCTCCCGCGATATTTAGCTGGGGCGCTAATGGCGGTGTTAGCCTGTTGCGCTGCGCCGCCACCGATGATGTCATCGGTGTGCGCAGCACCCCGCTACCGCCCCGATCGTGATATTTGGCAGCGACCACCTCTGTAGCGCCGCTCGCTAATCGCGCCCGGTTCACGGGGCCTACCTGTGGTGGCAGTGGCGCAAATTAAGGTGGAGGTGCGGGGTGGCCATTTTTTTCGGCGGCCGCCTGCCAGCACCTCCGTCCCCGGCCTCCTGTTCTTCCCCTGCGGCATTGCCGGCTGTGTTCTGAGAGCCCGGCACTTCTCGGTGCCGGGCTCTTTTGCCGGCACTCGTGATCGCTCATCGCGCTGGTGCAGGCCCCTCCCCCTTAAGAATGGGAGGAAGGCCTGCAGTACCGCAGCGCGCCGTGCCGCAGCGTGTGGTGCTACGGCACGTTGCGCTGCGATATTCAGTTTCAGCACCCTAAGAGGGACGCGGAGCACCTCGAGCCTCGCCCCGTGTCCCTCTTGGGGCGCTCAAGCTGAATTTCCGGCGATCGCTGCTGCTCCGATTGCAGCGCAAAATCTGGCGCCCAGGCGAGCTTGGCGCCCCGTTTGCGGCTCCACCCAATTACTCCCCCAGCACCTCCAACAGTGCAAGACTCCCTCACTATTGCACTGAAGTGTCAGCACAGACTATGTGCTCAAGTTCATGGAGTGGGCCTTGAACCCACAACTTTGTGACTCAGAGTTGAGTGTTACCAACTGAGCCTAGCTGACAAACTGAGTTGGACAAAATATGTAAATGGATAGAACAACGGTAGATGAAAGATAATACGGGCACATGTAAAGGGCCACACATAGGAAGAAAAACATTGTTCCACAGTCAGTCGATGAGTGGTGTTAAAACAGTGAGGATGTAGCTGAAAAAGATATACAGCTTTTAGCAGACTCGATGCTAAACTTGCCCAAGCATTGCTGAACAGCAATCAACAAAGCAAATAAAATAATGAACTGCATAGTCAAAACAGTAGATTACAAGTCAGAGAAAGTCAAGCTGAAACTGTATCAAGGGATTTGGAACAGAGGCGGGTAAATGGAGTTGAGCTATAGATCAGCCCTGATCTGATTGACTGGTGGAACAGGCTGTAGGTCCTGGATGGCTTACTTGTGTTCCTATGTCCAGCACTGTGCTCACACCACACCTTGTCTAGTGTCTAGCTCTGGTCACCAAGGCACAAAGGAAACATTCAAGCCCTGGACACAGGACAGGACCACATTGCTAATCCCTAGCATCAGAGGACTGAGGTACAAGGAAACATAGTGAAACTTGAGCTCTTCCAGCTTGAAAGAAGGCAATTGAGAGCTGATCTCACAGAGATATAAGATAATAAACAATATGGAACAGGTAGATCTAGAAAAT
Organism: Somniosus microcephalus; assembly: GCF_052327205.1. Taxonomy (NCBI): domain Eukaryota; kingdom Metazoa; phylum Chordata; class Chondrichthyes; order Squaliformes; family Somniosidae; genus Somniosus; species Somniosus microcephalus. The sequence goes on from NC_140993.1 coordinate 233,691,218, forward strand.
AAGTTCAAATTAAAGCATGAGAGTGAGACTTCAAAAGGCAAACTTAGGCCTGTTGTCAGCAAGTTCTTTTTCACACAAAAGCTCTGAAATTCTGAGACTCCACTCCTAGCATGCAGTCTTGCTCAAGGTTGTGTCACTTGCTCAGCATGCCTCACTCATGGCGCTTCCCATTATTGGGCCAATCACGTCCATGTCCAATTCTCTGTTCTGCACTCCCATCAAACAAAACTCCATGTCAATTAACTCAGCACAGACTGGAATTGAGGGGTGCTCCTCCCAACCCCATGTTAAAAGAACAGAGGCCATTCCCCAACTCCCGGCCACTGATCGCCTGTGCCCCCCAGCCAGCAATTACCCCCGGCCACCACTCCTCCCCCCCCAGCTTCTGCTACCTTCCAGTCCCATCGCCCACCCTACCCGGCCCCATCGCCCACCCTACCCGGCCCCATCGCCCACCCTTCCCATCCCCATCGCCCACCCTACCCGGCCCCATCGCCCACCCTTCCCATCCCCATCGCCCACCCTACCCATCCCCATCGCCCACCCTTCCATTCCCCATCGCCAACCCTACCCAGCCCCATCGCCCACCCTACCCGGCCCCATCACCCACCCTACCCATCTCCATCGCCCACCCTTCCCATCCCCATCGCCCGCCCTTCCCAGCCCCATCGCCCACCCTACCCAGCCCCATCGCTCACCCTACCCGGCCCCATCGCCCACCCTACCCAGCCCGATCTCCCAACCTTCCCGGCTTGATCTCCCACCATTCATGGACTGATCTCCCACCATTCCCGGCCCCATCGCTCACCCTTCCCGGTCCGATCTCCCACCATTCATGTACTGATCTCCCATCATTCCTGGCCTGATCTCCCACCCTTCCTGGCCCGACCTCCCACCCTTCCTGCCCCAAAGCTCGATCGCCCACCATTCCCGGCCCAATCACCCACCCTTCCCAGCCTGACATCTGATCTCCCACCATTCCCAAGTCGATCGCCCACCTTCCTGGCCCAAGGCCCGATCTCCCACCATTCCCAGGCCGATCGCCCACCATTCCCGGCCCAAGGCCCGATCTCCCACCATTTCCGGGCTGATCTCCCACCATTCCCGACCCGATGCCTGATCTCCCACCATTCCCGGGCTGATCTCCCACCATTCCCGGCCCAAGGCCCAATCTCCCACCATTCCCAACCCAAGGCCCGATCTCCCACCATTCCCGGGCCGATGCCTGTTCACTCACCCTTCACTCATCTGAGGGGGCGCTGCAATGCCCTAATCTTCAATTAGACTTCACCAGCAGCTCTGTTCAGCTCGCCAGCTCCATGGAAATAAGGCCCAAGGTTCAATATCGGGGCGCCTTGGGCCACTCCATTCAGGTGCAGGAACTGTGTTCTTATTCCCCCCACCCCCCAACCCCGCGCACCTAAATATGGACACACCTGAAAATCTAGGCCAACATTTTTGTTAGTATATTGACCAGGATTTTTCGGTAGAAATAACAGTGAGGCTCTCAGCGCTCACCATTAATAAGGAGTAAATCAGACAGCAACTTCCGGAGTCCGCACATGTGCAGTTAAATGTGAAAATCAGGAGGTCGCTGTCTGAGTTGCCCTGCTCCTCCACAAGCTTTGCTACACTGGTACCTCGCCAAGAGACTCAGGGGGAGAAATTCGGTATCGGCCCGTTTGGGGCGCAATTATCGGCCGCACACAAAGTTTAGCACCTGGCGCTAATTATCGCCTCCGGCTGCAAACTTGGCTTCTATCGCCCCTGGAAGTGATTGGAGCACTAAATCAGGCGCTACACACCTCTGTTAAGGCGCTAACGCCGAGGAGCGAGATGCTACCTCAGAGCGCTGGCGAAGCTCATGTGATGTCAGTCAGCAATGGAACACAGACACACTGGCGCCAGCCAGTTCTTAAAGGGGAGGGTCGATCTTGCTCTCCATCTACACCCTGCTCATTGCAGCCTTGAATCTCGGCCTGGAGAGACCTGTACATCAAATCTGCTGGAAAGAACAATGGAGAGGCCCAGGGAAAGAGCTCAGAGTGAAGCCCCCATAGTCTCTTCTAAATCGATGCAAGGAAGGTCAAATCAAAATGAACCTGCAAAGTGCTGCTCAGTACCCAAAACTCCTTCACACAGCGTTGAATCTCTCCAGAAGTCTCTCTCTCTCTTTTTCAGATTGCGTGGTGCAAAAATGTCACCAACAAAAAAGGCATAAAGTAGTCGCCTTTAAATAGCGCTCCCCCAGTCCCTTCCCGACTGCAAAACGCTCCCCTCAACCTGTCGTTGCTAACGTCAGGCGGTAAGGCAGGGGGCGCCACTTAATATCCAGTCCGGTGCGCTACCAGGGCGTTGCACACTCGACTAACGTCACGATCTGCGGGCGCAGGAGATCGTGGCGGTAGTGTTTAGCGCCGCCACAAAATGTCTGGTCAATTTCGCGAGCGGTGCAAACATCGCCGCGCCCGGGCGCTAGTTGCTTTGCGCCCCATTAGTGTCCTCTTAGGGCGCTAACAGGAGGCGCAAAGCAACCAAATTTCCCCCCCTCAGCATTTAAACACATGAAGGGCGTGAAGTTGCAGTAATTACCCACTAGACACCCACTAAACACGCCAGAAAAAGTTAAGGCTTGTCCTTTCAAGTGTAAGTGAATTTTTAACAGTGTGATAAGTCTTAATTACTACCAAACAACTGTCTAGCCCTGAAAATTTACTTTTAGAAGTGTGGAGTCTCATTTCTTCAAATTTTAATTATTTTGGAGATTTAAAAAAATTTTAAAGTTAAAATAATTTTTTTAACTTTTTCTTTCGAATTCTTTTGTCTCTCTCTCTCTCTTAATCCCATTTTTCTTTCCCTCTCTTTATTTCACTTTCTGTTCATGACTTTACATTGGATTAAATATTCTAACTTACACTTCCTGGTTCAGACTCTGCGTGCCTCAGTAAGGATTCTTCAATCTGATTGGTTAGGGGGACACACCGTTGCTTGCCCTGTTCACACAGGTTCCAGATCCCCTGTAGAGGGCGCCACGTTGTTTTGATTCTCTAATTACCGTAAGTCGCAGTGCAAAAGCCCACAGTCTGTGGGAAAGTGTAAGTGTAATGAACGACGAGCGCTGTTGGTTCGCCGCTGACCGCAAAATCCAAGTACAATGTATAGAAATGCATTGCAATATAAAATCTACACCAAAGTGCCATCTCATTCCTCTACAGGCGGTGGTGTGCTCTGTAGCTTGGGATGTGTTTGATTCTATAACTTTGTACATGTCGATGAATTCGTTGTTCATTGAATAATTTTATCTACGAGCTATATTTCACCATGAAGTGCTTAAATGCACAAAACTTTCTATCATTGTTTGCTCTATGCTATTAGCACTATAGACAATCTTGGATTATGGAAAAAGGAGGCTCCCCTGAGGATTTATAGATGCCACATTAGTCTTATTGATTTGTCCGACTTGTATGGTTTTTGGAGATTTGTATTGAATAAGTAAATGACGACTGATCCATATGTAGAGTTAATAGAGAATTTAGTGTTGGGCTTGCACAAAATGTCAGTGGCGGTGAAGGTGATCTCTGCACTCACAGTCCATGTTACCAAACCATTCAGACCCCATTGGTACTACGGTGCACATCAATCCGTCAACAATGCCCAAAGTAATTGTTCACTCCATTGCTGCTTTATTCAGAAGGCTGCTTCCCTCTACTCGCATTCTTAATATATCCCCACAGCAACAATAGGAATCAATGAGGCTTTCTTTGACTTTGCTACTTCCCCCAGCATGCCCTGTTCCATTGACTGTACCCACATTCCTGCCCATGAACATATGGAGAATTACACATCTACCCGGTAACAGAAGAGTCTCCCATTCCATTAAAGTCCAGCAGTCTGTGATGCCAGGTATATCATCACAAGCTTAGCTGCCAACATCCCTGGCAGCACAACATGGCCGTCCACTGTGTGGAGCAGCCAACATTGCAGGTGGTCCATTTGTATTCAAGAATAAGGGGTCATAATAAAATTTAAGCTAAGTCATTCAGGAGTAAAATCACGAAACACTTTCTCACACAAATGGTAGTAGAAATCTGGAATTCTCGCCCCCAAAATGCTGTGGATGCTGGGACAATTGGAGCATTCAAGACTGAGATGGGTAGATATTTGTTAGGTAAGGGTATCGAGGGATATGGAGCAAAGGTGGGTAAATGGAGTTGAGTTACAGATCAGCCATGATCTAACTGAATGGTGGAGCAGACCCAAGGGGCTGAATGGCCTACTCCTGTTCCTAATGTTTCTATGTTCCTAAATAATGATCCATTTTTTTCCACTGGTCAGTGAGACGGTAACAAGAAAGCATACGTTTAAGATAATCACAAAAAGAATTAACGGAGAGTTTAGAAAACATTTCTTTCACAGAGGGTGGTCTGAATGTGGAATTCTCTGCCACAAACCATTGTTGAAGCAGAGTCGATAAGCATTTTCAAAAGGGAATTTGTTTGAAAAGGTGGAATATTAAAAGATGGATTGTGAGAAGAACAGGATTATACTGGACGGCTAATTTAAAGACAAACACCAGCACAGTTTGATGGGCCAAATGGCCTGTTTCTGCGCTGTGACATTTTATAATCCGATGGTTGTGATCACGACAGAATTAATTGTACATAATCTGTGGAAGGAATGGGGCAGATGGTCCATATCACCTTTTCGAATTATGTTTTGTTTTTGAGGGAAGGAGAGTCATCCAGGGCTCCGACTGTACTCCTGTCAGCCACTGGGTACAGTCATACTTGCAGAGACCTGGGATGGTTCCTGCTGTCTGCCCTCTTGGCAGGTGATGGCATAGGATGACCAACAAAATCAGAAGGGAGAAAAAAAATTAAGATACTTTAAAAATGATTAAATCTAACAAGATCGAAGCTTACTCCCAGAATGTTTTCAAGCAGAAGTGGCTCACATACCTCTCTGATAGGCAAAATGATTTTTTTTTATTCGTTCATGGGATCTGGGCATCGCTGGCAAGGGCAGCATTTATTGCCCATCTTGAACCGCTGCAGTCCATGTGGTGAAGGTACTCTCACAGTGCTGTTAGGGAGGCAGTTCCAGGATTTTGACCCAGCGACAATGAAGGATCAGTGATATACTTCTAAGTTGGGATGGTGTGTGACTTGGAGGGGAACTTGGAGGTGGTGGTGTTCCCATGTGCCTGCTGCCCTTGTCCCTCTAGGTGGAAGAGGTCGCAGGTTTGGGAGGTGCTGCCGAAGAAGCCTTGGCGAGTTGCTGCAGTGTTGCTACATTATGTAAAGTATATTTGGGAAAAAGAGAAGGGAAAGTGCAAATGATCTCATTCTCTGATAAATAATTAAAGAACATCTATAATTTAAGCACACATAACTTGTGAGGAATGAACTCTGTGTTCTTTTGTATCAGCCCGGTATATTTGAAGCAGCGGTTCACTATGTTAATGGTATAGTTTACTGTGCTATATAGATCATACATAATACATTGAGCAAAATTAATGACTAAGGTCATAAGAAGTATTTTGATTGCCATTATCCAGTTTATGATTAATGAATGAAGAACTTTGAAGTGTTTTAAATTAAAGTAAGGCCTCCTGCTTTGTATGATTAAACAACATTATTACATTCCATTATGGTTTGCATTAATGTGGAAGGACAAGAAGCAGCTTATAAAATCTACTTAATTGGGAAAAATAACTAGGAATATTTGCTATGACACTGTGTCTGTAAGATTGCTGAAATTTCAAAGCAATTATATTCACAATTTACAGGCACTTGGAAATTAATTAGTTGTACTGCAAATTTTTATTTTAGTTGAATTTGCCAGCTATACTCTTAAACAATTCACCTTTATAGAGGAACACTTTGCCTCCAAGAATGTAGCACTTAACTTACTGTATATAGCGTGTCTAGCCCATCCTTTCCAATATTCTCTGCTCTTGATCATCGCCACTATAAGCCTTTATGTATTAAAGAGTCCATCTTCACTTCAAAGGCAAAACTTTGAAATTCACTAAAACATTAATGCAACTCAAACCCAGCTGAAAATATTCGAGATAGCTCTGCTGGTTTTATTCTAGTCCACCATTGGTGCTCGCTATTGGATGTGAACAAAATAATTGAACACAATTACTGTGCACATGCTAATACAAGCTACTGCTAGACTTGAGTTTCCTGTAACCTCGCTAATAGATCTGGTATTTTCAGTTTGTTATATTTCAAACACACAAACCATAATTTACTTTTTAAACAGTACTGCTGTTGAAATCAATGACAATCTAATTTTATTGCTAAATCTAAGTGCTACATAATGGCCCAGAAATTCCGTTCGCAGCCCTCCCACGAGCAGAGGGCTGCGATTTGGAAAAATCTCCGCCTGGACCGGAGGGCTTCCGGGAGGCGCAGAGTTCCGTTGCTGTGCCTCTTCAAACTGCCGGGGTGCAGGGCACGCGTATCTAGGGGTGCAGGTAGTTTGCAGCGTCCCTGGGATCACGTGGGCCATGGGGAGCCAATCAGAGCAGGGAATCTCCATTCATAGATTTGACAGGAAGACCTGTCAAATCTATAAATAGACATCACCCCAAAACATAAGTAAAACTTCAAATAAATTTTTTAAAAATCACATTTTTAAAATGACTATAAATTACATAAATTAACTATTTTAAAGAAAAATTTAAATTTTTGAAAAAAGTAATTAACGTTTTTAACGGGGCTAAAAATAAACTTACCTTTCTTTAAAGTATTTTAAAATGATAAATCAGTGGAAAAATTTTATTTTTTTACTTTCTCCAACTCTTAGCTTGGTAAAAGCAGGCCTTTACATGCGCAAGAATTGTAAGTGTTTTCTGCGGGCGGAGGGTCTCCAAAAAACAGAACTCTCCACCTGCAGAGGCCCTGCTCCAGCGCAGCCGGAGGATCTGTCAAGAGCTTTCTTGACAGATCGGAAATGCCGGTTTCCAGCGCATGCACAGTGCATGCCTGAAGCCGGTATTTCCGTTGGCCCTATGGGTGAGTATACAGCGCGTACCCACCCGTAGGGACCGAAATTTCTGCCTCGTGATTTAGGATTATTGAGCAATCTAGCGAGCTCACCAAATGCCCACATCTTAAAATTTGCACTTCAATAGGGGGAGGCCCAGTATGAGTGTTTTGTGCTAACTATACCCCCTGACAAACAACCCAAATTTAAGTACCAGTTTCCTAATGAAGAGAACTGCGGAGCCAAAAAGGAATGTTAAATACTGACAACATTGTATGTGGTTGAGTGAAAATCAGCCCGAGAACGTGCTTATCTGAGCAGGGGCACTGAAATAAAAACAGAAAGTGCTGGAAATACTCAGCAGGTCAGGTAGCACCTGTGGAGAGAGAAACAGAGTTAATGGTTCAGGTTGATGACCTTTCATCAGAACTGGAAGGGGCACTGAAATATGTGTTCACTCCAAAAAAAATCAATTAAAAAAAAGACAAAGAACTGCCCCCCACCATCCCAGTACTATCAATAATTTTCCCACTGCCCTTCTCGTACTTGATGACATCTATATCTTCAGGCTGCATCTAATGCACTAGCTGCAATTTTCTCAGTTTGCACCAAGGGATGGGTGGAGGTTCAAGGTAAGTTTGTGTGAGTAAGGATGTGCAGGAATAGGGATGGGAAGGGAGAGTGATGGGGATGTGATGAGAGGCACAAGAGAATGAATGTGAGTGTGGCTTTGTACTCATGTTTCCTGATCTAATGAGATCATTGAAAGGTTTGCGCCACTACAGCCTGGTCCTCCTGACGACATCCCTGCTTGTGACCTCCTGTGGAATGTGCAACCAGGCTGCGTTGGTCTCCAGGGGAGGTCTCTTCCGCTCATTAGAAGGGAAGAAGACCTCCCTGAGAGCCTGGGTGCAGCCGTGCACCTCTGCACAGTGCTGGTCAGTGTTTGCAGCACCTCAATGCTGTAGAACACTGACAGCACAAATGTCGAAATAAATTTGGGCAAGGTCCCTTTAAGGAAACCGGCTGATGACACGTCATCAAATGATGTCATCAGACCCGCTTCCTTCAATTGGCCAGGAAATTCACTGGGCCGGCTTAACAAGTCCAATCAGAGAAAGTTACGTCGGAGACCGGGATGGAGCCAGCAGCGAGGCCACGACCCACCACCGACCTCGCCCACCACGGACTCGCTGAGGTAGCGAAAATCGCGGTCAATGTTTCAGGTCAATGACCTTTCATCAGGTCATCGACCTGAAACGTTAACCGTTTCTCTCTCCACAGATGCTGTCTGATCTGCTGATGGTTTCCAGCATTTTCTGTTTTTATTTCAGATTTCAGCAGCTGCAGTATTTTGCTTTTGTCATGAACCATCGAGTGGATTAAACAATGGAGGCAGAAAGTCAAACTGTTATAGGTGGGCGCTATGGTTCATTAACTAAAAGGCTTCAGTTAAGTTGAACTTGTGCCATATTTCTTGTTTAATGATTTTGCATAAACACATGTGAGATGACAGATTTTTCAGGGGGTTTTCAACTACCGGCTGCCCGTTTCTCACCTGAAGAATGGGCGATTGGCAGAGGAAAATCTGGTGGGCACCTTGGACACCCATGTGCCCCCACCTATTTTTGGCCAGGCCTTTAAATGTGTGCCCAGCAGCGCCGCCCAAAACAGGTGTGTAGGAATTATTTACCACTTTCACACCTCCCACGTTAAGTGTTACAGTAGGATTCGCAGACCTGAATCCACTTTAACAGAAATACACGCATACACTTTGGGCTGGATTTTGTCAATGGGGAGCTTTTGGAGGCGGGAGTCCCACTTATTGAGTTTTAGTCCCGCCTCCATCGACTTGTGGCCAACCCACGCTATTTTCCCTTGATTGACCTTGTTAAGCCTGCCCAGCTGGCTCAGCAGGCCAATTAAGGGAAAGCCAGTTACAGGTGACGTCAGCGAGTGCCGTTTCATCTGTCAAGAACTTTTGACAGATCAAATGTCATCGTTTGACAGCTCTGTGAAGCTGTCAAACACTGACACTCTGTCTTCTAAGTTGTGTCTTTACTCAAGACTCAATTAGAAAGCCTTCCTGACCAGAAAGCGGAAGACTGCAGCTTTTGACAGTTCAGCGGCCATTCTGCTTTCTGTGCCGGTGAGCTGAGGGACTCACGAGACCTGAAGGGAGGAAGCCTGCAGGAAGAAGTAAAGGTAAGTAAAACTTATTGGCCCTGAAATTAGGATCGGGAGCTTGCCGCGCGTGCAAGCCCCCGATGTGCACTCACCCTGCACGCCGACATCTGAAGCCCGGGCCTGCTTGCATTTCCTGTCACTGGCCTGGTTCAGATGTTGGCGCGATGTGCTTACCTGATCCAGCGGCGTAGTTAGTGCGATGTGCCGGCTGGGATCAGGTGAGCACTGTGCAGCCAATCAGGGGAGGGGAAACTCATTCATGAGTTTGACAGTAAGAACTGTCAAACTCATGAAAACTCCTGGCCCCAAAACACTACTTAAACCTGAAAGAAAATTAAAAAAAACATTGCACTACTTAAATGAACAATAAAGAACTCTGAAAAACTATTTTAAACAATAATTTTAAAATTTGAAAAAAAAAATTATTTAAAAAATCGGGGCTAAAACTAAACTTACCTTACTGTAAGTTCTTTAAAAATAACAAACCTGTGGAAAAAAAAATTCTCAATTGTACTAAAAGCCCACTTACCTGAAAAACTAAGTACTTACGTGTGGTTTTTCAATGCGTAAAGACCGGAGGCCTTTACACACGCACAACTCGGAAAAAAAAAAGGAATTTCACTGCGCACGCGCTGCCTGTGCAGTCGCGCGTGTTCTGCCTCTTAACCCCTTGGGTCAGAGGACAGGAAATGTCGGTTTTCAGCGCATGCGCTGTGCATGCTGAAAACCGGCAATTCCTCCAGGCACACGCGTGAGTACCCCGTCCGTACTCACGCGTTGTGCCCGGAGTTACTGGGCCAATAAAACACTTTACACACACCTCACACACTTACCTCTGCACACATGCACCCATTACTCACCTGCACACCGGACATCTCGGCCCCTCCAACCCCCGCAGACCGACGCCTGGCGCGGTTCGGAGCCGTCGGGAAGCCCACATCCAGGGCTCAAAATAGGGATTAGCCAAAAAATTGCCTGTTTACTACCTGTTAACAGGCAGTTAATTGGCATTAATCCCCTTCCCGCCTCGAGGAGGCGGGACCTGGCGCGGCTACCCGCCTCCTGGCAAGATGGCATGGAGGTGGGTTGGGGGACGGGTTTTCCCGGCAGTCCCACCTCCAAACCCGCCTCCCCAGGGCTGGCAAAATCCAGCCCTATCTCTCTCACAGAGATCTTTTATTTAACCACTAACACACGGATTAAATAAGAAATACAACTAGGCCTGTCCTGGAGTCTTCAGGTGCTCGGTTGGCCAAATCGACGATCACCTGAAGTCTGTTGAATTCTTTAGGCGTCTTCTCTTCTTTAGACCAGGACACGTTTGTCCTCACCGACTGCAGTAAAAAACGAGATATCATGCCAGTTCTTGTGTGCCCCGATTCTTCATGTGGCGTTCATGTGTATATCTCAATGATTGTCTCATTCAAACCTGGCTTTTCTCCTTCTTGTTCATGATTGGTTCAAAGTTTAGTGGGGTTACTTCATCATGTGTGTCACTTGTTGCAGTTTAATGGGGGTCTTATCTCAAGACAGTGCTGGTCGGTTCCACTAGTTTCATGGCAACCCTAGATTTGCCCTTGGCTACAACTGCTCTATGAGTAATGTCTGTTAAAACTTTTCCTCCATATTCTTTTTTCTCAATTTGCATTTTAAAGTGGTATAGCCATAATTAAAAGTTCTCTTTTGTATTAAAATTCTTCTTGTTGTCAGGGATGTTTGAAATTGACTTCCCTGCAGTTGTGAGTCTGTTCCAATATGTAAATCGTAGTCCTGTGCTGGTTGTCAAACACTGATTGCAATTTTAATGCGCAAGTGGGCGGAGCATGTGCCATGCATGCTTAGTCCCCGTTGTACCTGGTGCTGAGTGGCCTAACCAGTCCTTAAAGGGACCGCTGGAGGCCATTCAGAAAAAGGTAAGTTTGTGGGGTTTATTTTAAGATTTTTGTGGAGCCAAGTCATGCTCCTCCTGGTCCAACACTAATCTTCCAGCCCATTGTCGGCACCCAACTCCTTTCCCCATCACGCATCCGCTGGATCTGTTCCGCACCTCCCCGCCGCCCCCCCACCCTTTGGCACCCATAGCTCCTTGGTAAAACGCAGACTAGGCCCGAATCTGAAAATGGTTCGGGCCTCCTGACTGTGGACTCGGGCAGGAGCCAAGATCCCACCACCGGCTTTGCATCAATTTTATGCTGAATTTAAAAAACCTCCCCATTGCATTCTTTGGCCTAGAAATTGGGTTCTGGTCTTGCCAGGGCTGTAGCGCCAGAAAGTTTGCGCCAGCGGTAATGCGGCAGCGCCCGACGAAAATTCGGGTGCGCCGGGCCCAGACGGCGGCGGGCGCTAAAACCCTCCTTTAGCGCCTCAAAACGGGCGTGAACTTGGGTTTCCCGACGCTAATCCCCCGCTGCGGCACCCGATGCGGTGCGGCAGGCGGGGGAACTGCAGGCCTCCTCCTCCTGTTAAGGAGGAGCTGCCTGCAGCCGACAACTGTCCGGCGGATTGACCCGACATCTGAGCCCGGCACCTCGGGGAAGTGCCGGGCTCGCATGAGACACTGATCAGGGCCGCGGGGGGGAATGCAGGAGTCCGGGAAGGGAGGTGCGGGCAGGCGGCCGCCGGGAACGCGGCCGGCCGCCGCTCCACCTTTATGCGCCGGCGCACACTGGGGGAAGACTCTGTTGCCAGAGTCTTAGTTGCGCCTGCCACGGGCGAGGCGGGCGCAACTGAATTTCGGCTTGGGGCCGGGTTACCACGGCAACCGGGACACTGCGCACACCGATGACGTCATCGGTGCCGGCGCAGCGCTACCGGTCTACCACCGCGGAAGGGCCCCAGGCAATTTAGGAACCGGCGCCAATTGCAGCGCTAGGCCCTTTAGCGCCGCAAAATCGGTGCTAAGGGCACTGAATTTCTAGGCCTTTGTATTTCATTTATAAAAACAGTGCTGTCGCCAGAACACTCGACAGTCCAACTCATCCGTGTGGTTCAGATTTCAAAATCATAAATTCCAATACTAATAACTTTCCTAGCATGTAATATCTGCATAATGTGTGATAAAAAACCATGGCACAGACCATAACTCACTCTTGACTTTGTTATCAGGTTAGCCCACTTAGCAGATATGAATCAAATCCCAAAGGTCTTAATCTTCCGTTGTCTATTTATACCACTCCTGAAGGCAGCAGAATCCAGGGATTAAAAGTATTATTCAATCATTTTTATTTTTCAACACTTTGACTGAAACTGCTTTCAATCCCTTCTGCCTAAGCTGTTTAATTTCCATATTGAAAAGACCTCTTGGATTTAGATTCTGAAACTGGGTTGATTAAAAAGAAACACCAACAATCGCTCAGCAATTGTATCCGTTGAGTAGCTGAGTCACAGAGACCAGGCAGGCCCCAGGCTCAGTCCTTCGTCTATGCTGAGTAAGCTGACCTAATGTGAGACTTGTAAACAACATCAAGGCAGCTATTGAACATCACATGCAGCACAGTGATCTGAGAGTGAGTGTTAGCTAACGTCTGGACCTGAAAACAGTTGCCCCGATTTTTAACCCCGTGCCCAACGAGAGCGGGGAATGTTGGGGGGCAAGGGTTAAGATTATGCCAAGCTCGCGCCGTGCACTGTTTTAACAGGCCTGTTTTGGTCAGCATGTGAGGCCCTTGCTCCAGGCAGGCGAGGGCCTCATTGAGATTCAAAAGTCAGGATCTGACGATGTCAATCGAACCGTGATACTATTTAACTTTGCATCGTGAAGTTTGCCTCGTTTCGGCTGTGATGAAATATGTCATTCATCAGACTCTGTATTTAACTACATATATTGTATTGCCTGCTCCGGTGTTTTACCTTGTATTGTATATAGTGCACCGCCCCCTTTCTCCCCATTGGATGTGTCGGCTCTGCCCATACCTGGCCCTACTTAAGACAAGCCCAGGCTTGTCTTGCAGCAGAACAGCAGAATGCTAGGTGAAGCTAGGTGAAGACACAGGCATCTTTCTTTGCTAATAAAAGCCTTGTTTTATTCAGTTAACTTTAAGTCTTGAAGTTATTGAGGCGCATCAATTTTATTAGCAAACTTTTAACGATGGAACAACTTTTGAAACCGGAACGCTTGGATTTGGACCCGCATGCTTCGGATGCATCGGCACGGTTTGGACACTGGTTCCAGTGCTTGGAATTTTTTATGGCCAACTCCGAAGCCGTCACAGCCTCTAAAGCCACCGGAGATGTGAAACTCGGGATCCTGCAGAATCGGGTAAGCCACCGGGTTTTTCCACTCATCCAAGACGCCGCCACCTACCTGGATGCCTGCAACATTCTAAAGGCCCACTATCAGCGGCCTACCAACGAGGTGTACGCCAGGCACCTGCTTGCTACCTGCACACAGTGACCCGGAGAGTCGCTAGAGGACTTTCTAGTCACCCTAAAAGTGCTTGGCAAAGACTGCAAATGCAAAGACGCGAAAGCCACGGTATACACAGACGAGCTTATTCGGGATGCCTTTATCGCAGGCCTTAGCTCTAATTACATCCGGCAGAGACTGCTAGAGAAAATGGGCCTAGATCTGACACAGGCTGTGGACACAGCACGATCGCTGGATGTGGCTCAGAAGAACTCTGACTCCTACTCGTCAGGCCGCGCGGCCCACGCCGCCTCTGCTTCCCCGCCCGGTAGCCCAACACCGCCGGGGCCCTGCTCTCCCCCAGAAGCCCTACGACCGCCGCGACGCATCGGGGCCCCAAATGCTACTTCTGCGGGCAGCCGAAGCACACCAGGAACCTGTGCCCGGTGAAAGGCACCACCTGCTGTAAGTGCGGTAAGAAGGGGCACCTTGGGAAGGTGTGCAGAGGGAACCCCGCAGGCAAAACCGCCACCGCTGCATGCGCGCCGTGGGAGCGGCCATCTTGGACGCCATCTTGTCCGACCTCGTGGGGTCCGCCATCTCGCGAGCAGACATCGTGGATGCCATCTTACCCGGCCTCGTGGGGCCCACCATCTTGTCCCGATCAGGGCCCTACAGTGGCGTCGATCACAGTGGACCAGTCCAGACCGCACCCACTATCCAAATCGATGGTGGACATCGAGGTAAACGGGTGCAAGGTTAAATGTTTAATTGACAGCGGGAGCACGGAGAGCTTCATTCACCCTGATCTGGTACAATGACTCTCTCTAACTATAGTCCCTACTCAGGGCACGATCTCTATGGCCGACAAAACCCAGATATCGACTATTGCGGGTTACTGCGCAGTACGATTGTCCGTTAAAGGCACTGTATATAATAATTTTAAACTGTTAATTATGAAGGAATTATGTGTGAGCGTGATCTTGGGCCTGGATTTTCAGTGCCACCACCAAAGCATCGCGCTCAATTTCGGTGGGACCCAGCCGCCCCTCACAGTGTGCGGTCTGGCTACCCTGAAGGTAAAGCCACCTTCGCTATTCACGAACCTTACCCCTAACTGCCGGCCAATAGCGACCAAAAGCAGGAGGTACAGCTGGGAGGACAGGCGGTTTATCGCGACCGAGGTAGACAGGCTCCTGAAGGAGCGCATTATTGAACGCAGCAACAGCCCGTGGCGCGCCCAAGTGGTGGTGGTGAGGGGTAGCGAGAAGAAGTGGATGGTGATTGACTATAGTCAAACAGTCAACATCTATACCCAACTAGACGCCTACCCGCTACCCCGCATATCCGAGATGGTGAACCAAATCGCCCAATACTGGGTGTTCTCCACCATTGACCTCAAGTCAGCGTACCACCAGCTCCCTATCAGACCAGAGGACCGTTCGTACACCGCCTTCGAGGCAAACGGACGCCTCTACCAGTTCCTCAGAGTCCTCTTTGGGGTGACAAATGGGGTCTCGGTCTTTCAGAGGGAGATGGACCGCATGGTCGATGACCACCACTTGCAGGCAACCTTCCCCTATCTCGACAACGTCACCATCTGCGGCCACAACCAACAGGACCACGACTCAAGCCTCGCGAGGTTTCTGAAAACCGCACAAAACTCAACCTCACCTACAACGAGGACAAGTGCGTTTTCAACACCACGCGCCTCTGCATACTAGGCAGCGTGGTAGAGAATGGGGAAATCGGACCAGACCCCGACCGATTGCGCCCCCTACGGGAGCTGCCCCTGCCCAACACTCCCAAAGCCCTGAAAAGGTGCCTGGGGTTATTCTCGTATTATGCCCAATGGGTCCCCAACTACTCCGATAAAGCCCGCCCCCTCTTGAAAGCATCCTCTTTCCCGCTCTCTGCTGAGGCCCATGCTGCCTTCAAAAGCATTAAGCAGGATATTGAGCGGGCCACGCTACAGGCAGTGGACGAGAACACTCCCTTTCAAGTGGAAAGTGATGCGTCTGACTTTGCCTTGGCGGCCACCCTCAGCCAGGCGGGGCGGCCCATAGCTTTCTTCTCGAGGACCCTCCAGGGGCCCGAGATCAGACACTCCTCCGTGGAAAAGGAGGCCCAAGCCATCGTGGAGGCGGTGCGCCAGTGGCGGCACTACCTTGCTGGCAAACGCTTCACCCTACTTACCGACCAGCGGTCGGTAGCGTTTATGTTCAATAATAAACAGAGGGGGAGATTAAAAATGATAAGATTCTTAGGTGGCGGATCGAGCTCTCCACCTTCGAGTACGACATCATATACCGGCTGGGGGGCCTTAACGAATCCCCCGACGCCCTCTCACGAGGGATGTGTGCCAACGCCACCGGGGATCGGCTACAGACCCTCCACAATGACCTCTGCCACCCAGGGGTCACACGGCTGTTCCACTTCATAAAGTCCCGCAACTTACCCTACTCGATTGAGGAAGTTCGGTCCCTGACCAGGAACTGCCGCACTTGCGCTGAGTGCAAGCCTCGGTTCTACCGCCCTGATAGAGCCCACCTAATCAAAGCTACACGGCCCTTTGAGCGGCTTAGCTTAGATTTCAAGGGCCCCCTCCCGTCCGTTGACCGCAATGTCTACTTCCTGAACATTGTGGACGAATACTCCCGTTTCCCATTCGCCTTCCCCTGCCCAGACATGACCAGCGCCACGGTCATTAAATGCCTCAACAGCCTGTTCTGCATGTTTGGTATGCCAAGCTATATCCACACGGATAGGGGGGCGTCCTTCGTGAGTGAAGAGCTACGCCAGTACATGCTGTCCAAGGGGATTGCCACGAGCCGTACCACCAGCTACAACCCCCGGGGTAACGGTCAGGTGGAGCGAGAGAACGAGACAGTATGGAGGGCAGTCACCCTAACTCTAAGGACCAAGGGCCTCCCTATCTCCCACTGGCAGGAAGTCCTCCCAGATGTGCTCCACTCAATACGGTCACTATTGTGTACCGCCACTAATGCCACGCCTCATGAGCTAATGTTTGTGTTTCCCCGGAAATCCACCTCAGGCGTATCCATACCATCATGGCTCTCCACCCCAGGTCCGGTACTTTTGCGGAAGCATGTGAGGGGCCACAAGACGGACCCTCTCGTGGAGCCAGTGCACCTGCTCCACGCCAACCCACAATATGCGTATGTCCGGCACGCCGACGGACGGGAGGACACTGTGTCCATAAAAGACCTCGCCCCAGCCGGTAACAACAGCAACAACGACAACGACTACAACAACAACAGCAACAACGACAACAACCACAACAACTATTACCCACCCACTCCACCCACTATTCTTTCATCACCCCCGGAAGAACACCAGCCAATGGTACCCCACCACCTACTCCTTCAACAACCCCGGTGGCGCCCCCGGCAGAGACCCAGGAGGTCACCCGGGACACCCAGCCGGCACCCGCGGCACCGCAACCGTTACGTCGGTCACAGAGGACTATCACACCCCCGGACAGACTAAATCTGTAGAAGGGGTGAATGTGATGAAATATGTCATTCATCAGACTCTGTATTTAACTACATATATTGTATTGCCTGCTTCGGTGTTTTACCTTGTATTGTATATAGTGCACCGCCCCCTTTCTCCCCATTGGATGTGTCGGCTCCGCCCATACCTGGCCCTACTTAAGACAAGCCCAGGCTTGTCTTGCAGCAGAACAGCAGAACGCTAGGTGAAGACACAGGCATCTTTCTTTGCTAATAAAAGCCTTGTTTTATTCAGTTAACTTTAAGTCTTGAAGTTATTGAGGCGCATCATCGGCCTTGCTAAAGAAATCCAGTGCTGAGGAACAGCAGGCCCAGAAGAGGGCAAGTGATTTTTTTCCCCCTTTTTTAAAGGTTTCCTTGTGGACCAGGAGGAGCAGGAGTGCTCACAAGGAAACCTAAGGCCTCCCCTGCCCCTGGCTTCCTTCCCCGCTCCCCCCGACCACACCCGCCTACTGCCTCCCGACCTCTGCCATCCACTTATCTGACTGCCAGGGACCCTTCTCGCAGGTCCCTGGCTGCGGCCTCCTGCCAAGCTCTGCTGACTGGGCCTAGTGTATTTAAACAAGGCCCGGGAGTTAAAATCTCCCAGGCCTCATGTCGGAGTCTGACACTTGCCCTGCTGCTGCTCACGAGCTGCTCAGCCCGAATTAAAATCGGGGCTAGTAACCCTGAGAAATATTGGATCCAGCAGTCAAGAACCGGAAGACTGAAAGCAAAGAGGAACTAAATCTAAAATAAGGTACATACCCATAAATATTGAAACATTTAATAGACCTGGGGGTGTTTGTGCACAAATCTTTGAAGGTGGCAGGACAGGTTAACAAAGCAGCTAATAAAACATATGGAGGGAAAACCGAAATAACAGCTATCATATGGAGGGAAAAATTGGGTATCGCCCATTTTGGGGCGCTAATATCGGCCGGGCAGAAAGTTGAGCGCCCAGTGCTAATTATCACATCTGACTGCAAAATTCGCCTCTATCGCCCCTGGAGATGATTTGAGCGCTAAATCAGGTGCTACACACCTCTCTTAAGGCGCAAACGTCAGGGAGCGAGGCGCTACCTCAGAACGCTACCGAAGCTCACGCGATGCCAATTACCATGGAAGCCAGACACAGTGGCACCGTCCAGCTCTTAAAGGGGAGGGGCCATCTTGCTGGCCCGCCACACCCTGCTCATTGCAGCCTTGAATCTCGGCTTGGAGAGACCTCTAAAGCAATTGTGTTGGAAGCACTAATGGATAGGCCCACGGAAAGAGCTCGGCGCTTAGGAACCTCAAAAGTGGTGCTGAGGGCCAAAATTCCTTAGGACAGCGTTAAAACCAAAAATTTTGCCGACAAGAAAAGGCAGGAAGTGCCCGCCTTTAAATAGTGCTCACCCAGCCCCTTCCGACTTGAAAACGTTCCCCTCTACCTGTTGTTCCTAGTGGCAGGCGCTAAGGCAGGGGGCGCGACTCAATGTCCAGTCCGGGGCGTTACACGTTTGACTGACGTCACGATCTGTGGGCGCAGGAGATCATGGTGGTAGTGTTTAGTGCTGCCGCAAAACGGCTGGTCAATTTCGCGAGCGGCGCTAAAATCGCTGCGCTCATGCGCTAAGTTCCTAGCGCCTCATTAGCGCCCCCCCGGAGGTGCTAATGGGAGGTGCTAACCAACCGAATTTTTCCCCCATGGGATCCTGGGCTTTATAAACAGATGCACAGAGTACAAAAGCCAAGAAGTTATACTAAACGTATATAAAACGCTAGTTTGACCCCAGCTGGAGTATTGTGTCCAATTCTGGGCAGCACACTTTAGGAAGGACGTGAAGGCTTTGGAGAGGGTACAGAAGAGATTTACTCCAGGGGTGAGGGATTACAGTTATTTGAATAGACTGGAGAAGCTGGGGTTGTTCTCCATAGAGCAGAGGAGGCTAAGAGGAGGTTTGATAGAGGTGTTTAAAATCATGAAGGGTTTAGATAGAGTAAATAAAGGGAAACTGTTTCCATTGGCTGAAGAGCCGATAACCAGAGGGCACAGATTTAAGGTGATTAGCAAAAGAACCAGAGGCGACATGAGGAAAAACTTTTTTACGCAACGAGTGGTTATGATTTGGAATGCCCTGGCTGATAGGGTGGTGGAAACAGATTCAATAGTAGCCTTCAAAATGGAATTGGATAAGTACTTGAAGGGGAAAAAATTGCAGAAATGTGGGAAAAGAGCGGGGAGTGGGACTGACTGGATAGCTCTTCAAAAATAACCGGCACAGACTCGATGGGCCGAATAGCCTCCTTCTGTGCTGTAGTAGTCTATGGTTCTATGGTTCTATGATTTGTAATATGATGTTTGAAATTGAGGCTGTTGTGAAAATTGGTAACTCTAAAAGATAGAAATGAATGCAATGTGCAGGGGTACAGTGTTCAGGAAGGCTGGAATAGATAGGAAAGGAGCTGGTGTAGCTCGATGTGTCTGGAGCACCTGGGAGTAGACCCTGTGATACATGAAAATCTATCTTATTATCGAATTTCACTGGATGGTTTTGTATACTCAGGGAATGTTACATCAAAGAGGAAGGAAAATAAATGATTCTATGAACAGATAAGAAGGTTATGCAAAAACTGGAATGTTGTATAAATGGGCAACTTCAACTAACCTATTATAAATTGGGATCGCCCAAGCAGTTTCTGAGTTAATGAATGCAGCGGACAATTATTTCATGATCCAGTGCATCAGGAAAACCACAAGAAATAGCTTATATCTTGACTTGGTAATGTTAAATAACCCAGAGAGCATACGGGTGGTAGAAGTCGTGGCATCCTATGTGATAGAGCATGATTAAATTCAACACAACGCAGGTATGGAGGACTTTTTTTTAATGACACTTCAGTTGAGCATCAATGGAACATGTTTTAAGACATGTTGCTGAGCATGCAGGATAAATGCATAGCGAGAAATAGGAAGTGCAAACTAAACAAGCAATGGATTGACGTGGCAATCTAAAGTGAAATAAGAAAGAAAAATCAAACTCTACGAAGCCTGCAGGGAGAGGAGGGAGGAAGCCTACAGTGAGCAGAAGACAAGAGATTTCAGAAACATGTTAAGAGCGGTCAAAGGGCCAAAAAGGAATCAGGCAGTGAGCAGAGCTGCTGACACTAAGCATTACAAGAAATTCTTCCAGCACTACAACAGTAAGCATGCTGTCAGAGAAAAAGGTCAGATTCTTAACGCATATTAATGGGGCTAAAACTGTGTCTTTTAATATGTTAATAGATAGGTGTACGGAGCAATGGACGATTTTCTCTCCACGCAGTCTCCAAGGAGCAGGAGTGCACAGCTTCACTTTGCCTATCAAGCTTGATCTATGACAGATTCTGTTTGAGTTCCACAACTGTTCTGAATTACAATAGCTTGTATTAATGCACTGCTTAAACCCAATGCAATGCTCACTCCAATGACAGAGGTAAATCTTAAGCAACAACATATGGGCCCGATCTTACGATCTTATCTCAGAGGCGGGGGAAGGGAGGGCCGGGGTGGGTGGTGGGGGGTTGCCTCAGGTCCTGCCGAATTTAACGGCAGGGCCTGATTAGCATTTTTTGTCTCCGTTTCCCGGCCACAGCCAGCCAGATTGAGAGGCTGGCTGGCTGGCTGGCTGGCTGTCGGGCGGGTAGCCCTCCGGCATCGGGCTGCAGCTGGGGAGCAGAGAGGAGGGAGGGGTGGATTGGAAAGGCCAGAGAGAGGGGACGGGGAATGATTGAAGGCCAGAGGTAATATTGGAGGCTGGGGTCGGGGTAAGATCGGGGTCCGGAGTAGGGGGTTGGCGGGGGTGGGGGGAGATCGGAGGCCGGGGGTGGGAGGAGGAAGATCTGGGACTAGAGGGGAAATCGGAAGGGCCGGGGGGAGATCGGAAGGGTCGGGAGGTGGAGATCGGAAGGGTTGGTGGGGAGATTGGAAGGTTCGGGGTCGGGGGGGAGTCCAATCACAGGGGGTGGGTGAAGCAGATAAACTGGATCCAGCAGGTAAGTGGAAAAGTACTTACCTCCTGGATCCAGCAGTCTTTGTCTCCATTTAGCTGTCGGGTTTCCCGAGACCTGGGAAACTCGGCCGGTTAGGATTAAATTTAAAATGGTGGTTAAATCTGAGGCATGCAGCCTCATTATAATATTTAAATGATCAACCCACCTCCTGCGAGTGTCTCATCTCCTGGCTCCCCAATGCCTTTCCACCATCTACAAGACACAAGTCAGGAGTGTGATGGAATACTCTCCTCTTGCTTGGATGAGTGCAGCTCCAACAAAATTCAAGAAGCTCAACACCATCCAGGACAAAGCAATCTGCTCGATTGGCACCCCATCCACTGGTTTAAACATCCACCCCCTCTATCATCAGCATACCATGGCTGCAGTGTGTACCATCTACAGGATGCACTACAGCAACTCAACAAGGCTTCTTTGGCAGCACCTCCCAAACCCACAACGTCCACAACCTAGAAGGACAAGGGCAGCAGGCGCATGGGAACACAATCACCTCCAAGATTCCCTCCAAGTCACACACCATCCTGACTTGGAAGCATATCACAGTTCCTTCATTGTCGCTGGGTCAAAATCCTGGAACTCCCTATCTAACAGCACTATGGGAGTACCTTCACCACACGGATTGCAGCAGTTCAAGAAGAAGGCCCACCATGACCTTCTCAAGGGCAACTAGGGATAGGCAATCAATGCTGGCCTAACCAGCAATGCCTACATCCCAAGAATGAATTTATAAAAAGACCCCACTAAAAGCATTGCTGGTCTCAAACAAATTGTTGAAAATTTGGACTTGGGCCCAAGTCCTTTGTTTGTGGATGTTATCTTTAGAACCTTCTTATCACCATGCATCACCCGCCTTTACTATTCTCTGTATGTGAATCAATTTTAGCTAATGTCTCCTCCATGACCAGTATTAAAGTCACTCCATGATTGCTGGGGAAAGAAAGAGCTTTCATTAATGTAGTGTAGCGGTTCGTGTAGATCGCCACTAAATAAGAGAGTTTGACTTCGACGAACTATTAACAAGTTGTTTATTTACAGGAACAGGCTAATTACATCAGGTAAGATGGCAGGTAAGATGGCTGACTGTAGGAGCACCGTGATATAGGTCTTGTCCCAGCGGGGACTCCACGAGGACTGAGTTTGCAGTCCTGTGGGGAGCGTGATGACGTCATCGCGTTTGTGTTGTGATGTCATCACGTTGCTCGCGTTTCCCGCGCTTAGGGCGTCACGTGATGCGCGTCATTGTGTCGCTGGCCGTTGAGGCCAAAGTCGGGATGCCGGGCTGTGCCGGTGCTTGCCGCGGGAGTGGAAGATTGCGTCGCTCCCGTCGGCTGGCCGTTGAGGCCGAAGACGCTAGGCCGGGCTGTGCCGGCGCACGCACATCACGTCGTACGTGACGTGACGTCAGCGCGCTAGGGCGCGCCTTAAAGGGGCAATGGCCCCAACAGGTAAGTTAAAAGGGCAACGGCCCCAAAAGGTAAGTTAAAGGGAATTATGTGTCTCAATGTAAGGGACAACCAGTGGTACCGCCACACAGGCCCCCCCAGAATTCGCTTTAACGAAAGTCCAAGGATGAGATGGTCTGACGAGCTGGTGGTCATGACGGTTATGCTGTCTCGACTTGGTAGGCGAAGTATGAAGATGCTGCTCGTGAGCGGATCCTTACGCGCGTCGTGGCGAATAAAACGTATCCGTCAGCCGAAGGACCGTGGAGACGTGCGAAACAGCAGGCCTTGTCAGAGTGATGGGCAGGCTGGGCGGACTCGGGCGATGTCTCCGTTGGCTGGTAAGCGAAACCTTCGGGAGGCTGGAACGCACAGAACGGTGCGTGCCATAGTGCTACGACGTGAACACAACGGAGGGTGAAGAGTTGTTGCGTTGATCAGTGTTCGGTGAGGCTAGCAACTTTCACATAGCTGATCGCGGCCGCAGGATGCCCGTTGGACCCGTCCTCGATGTGTGCAGCTTCAGTCGACGTTTGCGTTTGTTAAAGGAAAAACTGGAGAAAGGGCGGCAATGGTCCAGGTTGTTGTTGCTTTCAGGAGGGGTTAACTCTGCCTGGAGGGCGTCAACACTTGTAACAGTTGTAGATTTAGGAGAAAACAGTTAGGAGGGCGGCACGTCTTTTGTTCACGCCGAATCGTGCAGTAGGTAACACAACCAGCAAGCTGAAGGGCTGGTGCGCCGTCGGCGGAGAAGGAGTCGTCGGTGTTCACGAGGGATGGGTTCTCATGGTTCGCGAGGGATGGGTCCTCGTGCGCGAGGAGTGCGTCCTCGTGTTTTGCGGGGGTGAGTCCTCGTGGTATCCCCGCGGGGCGCGCTCTGATCTTGTGGGCTCGAACATGCTGTACCCCACGCTTGGAGAGATGTATACTTGCTGTTGCTTTGGATGTAGAGGCGGACGATCCGTGTGGCGGTAGAAGAGTCGAATACGGAGACCGTGAGCACGTGCGTGGTCTGTGCCGCATCGATGCTCTCGGCGAACAGGGCTTCTACCTGCATAAAGCACGAGGGAGACCGTGGCTCCCTGGATTGCAGTAGCGACAGCAGAACGGCTGATGCTTCCATAGCGTGCTTCATTTGTGAAAGACGTTCACAAACCCACCAATTGTAGCGCTGGTGGATGACGGTTGCCGTTGGTCGTGCTCTACCTCTGTGACATCGTTCGTGAAAAACGGGCTCACCTCCAAGCTGCGCTTCCATTGCGAATACGTACGCAAAGACGGGGTCGCTTTTGGTGGAATCGGTGTTAGGCGGTTGCTGTTCCGTGGTTGTTCGTCGGTTGTGCGTTGGTCGTCTTGAGTGAAGACGAGGTTCAGGCGCGCATTGCTACCGTGAAAATCGTTCACGGATACGGGTTCACCAATTGTAGCGTTGGAATTGATGAGCTCCCGTACTCATGTCATGGGGTCACCAATATAGCGGTTCGTGTAGATCGCCACTAAATAAGAGAGTTTGACTTCGACGAACTATTAACAAGTTGTTTATTTACAGGAACAGGCTAATTACATCAGGTAAGATGGCAGGTAAGATGGCTGACTGTAGGAGCACCGTGGTATAGGTCTTGTCCCAGCGGGGACTCCACGAGGACTGAGTTCGCAGTCCTGTGGGGAGCGTGATGACGTCATCGCGTTTGTGTTGTGACATCATCACGTTGCTCGCGTTTCCCGCGCTTAGGGCGTCACGTGATGCGTGTCGTTGCATCGCTGGCCGTTGAGGCCGAAGTCGGGATGCCGGGCTGTGCCGGTGCTTGCATCGGGAGCGGAAGATTGCGTCGCTCCCGTCGGCTGGCCGTTGAGGCCGAAGACGCTAGGCTGGGCTGTGCCAGCGCACGCACATCACGTCGTACGTGACGTGACGTCAGCACGCTAGGGCGCGCCTTAAAGGGGCAATGGCCCCAACAGGTAAGTTAAAAGGGCAACGGCCCCAAAAGGTAAGTTAAAGGGAATTATGTGTCTCAATGTAAGGGACAACCAGTGGTACCGCCACAGTAGCACCTTTCAGATCCTCAGGGCATCCTAAAGCGCTCTACTGTCAATGAAGTACTTTTTTTGAAGTGTAGTTACTGTTGTAGTGTAGGGAAATAACGCAACAGCCAATATACAGAGAGCAAGCCCCACAAACAGCAATTAAATAAATGACCAGACAAAGGGGTAGAATTTCCACTAGATCCACCTGAAATTGGCCAAACCAATGCAAAAGATCGCGGAATTCCAAGCGCAAGTTATGTCCAGAGCAAATTTGTGCTGGTTTAAAAATCATCGCACTAGAAGCACAAAACAGGCCATGCCCCCAGATGGCATTAATCACGGCAGTGAGTTTCTGCTAATTGCACCTTTTTGTGGCCCATCAAAGAGGCTTTTGAAATTAAGCTGTTTATTTTAGGCGCAAGGGCTCTAATTGGCACCTTTTAAAACATTTTAAATATTAAAAAATATTTGATTTACTGTACTAAGAAGCTGACTACTGTACACCAATAAAACTAGTAAATAGTTCTGTATAGTTTTTTAAAGCCATTTTCAGTTATTTAAAACCAGGTTACTCACTGATAGTGGACGAGACACTAATTAAAAATGCTTATTTTTTGTGATAAACCCATTTTCAGCTGTATTAATAAAACTGTACCAGGTTACCGCTCTTAAATACATCAAGGAATATTTTTAATGCAAGGGGGAAAAAAAATACATTTTAAAAGTCTGCCCGATTGCACCGGTTCATGGAAGATTTTGGCCCTTAAATTGCAGTGTCTGAAATGCCCCGCAAGTTCCGGATTTCGCGCAAAATCGGGAACTTGCGATCTGTCAAGGTACGTCTGAAAACTGAGTGTTGTTGGCGTAGAGTTGGGCTAGTTGCCCAGCAACTGGCCAGCAATTGCCCACGTAAGTCTGAGGGTTGATGCAAGCAGGCTTCGGGCCTGCATCAGTGTAAGAACATAAGAGCAGGAGTCGGCCATTTGGCCCTTCGAGCCTGCTCTGCCAAAGGGTATCGATAAGGCTCAAATAAAACATTTAAAAATCCAAAATTATGCACATACACTTTAAATGAGGTTATGCAAATATTGGCCCGGATTACAGTCTTAATGTTGCTTAAAATTATTTATCAAAAAATTAAATTTTTATTGAGTTTGGTGCAATGAAGGAAGTTATGAATAAAATTGCAATTCAGTACATTGTATAATTATTAGAATTCAGTACATTGTATAATTATTTGGGGATTCCATTGCATATCATTAGGAGATTCCCTTTGTAAATGATTGCAATGGAATCCTCCTTTGTCATTGGAGGACCTGGCCCACGTGATCCCAGGCACACTGCCAAACTGTCCCTGGGATCCGTGGGCCAATACGCTGCCATCCTCCTTGAGGCCTGAGGCTGCAACTCTTCGCAGCCTGGGCGCCAGGAGGTAATTTCGTAAATGTTTTGCGAGTCAGAGGAGCACTCCAGAGGTACGCCTCCAACCGCAATTTGTAGGCCTTTATGTTTGTGATTATGAAAATGAGTTTGAGCGGCAACTTGAACCATAACTTCACTTTGGAAAACCAGTGCAATTTTGAGCGCAATTTGCGCCCAGATTGCCGATTGCACTCAAAGCGGAAACTCTAGCCCAATTTGTTTTCCAGTGATGTTGCTTGAAGGATACATGTTGGCCAGGACACCTGGAGAACTCCCTTGCTCTTCTTCAAAAATTAACATGGGACATGGGATCTTTTACGTCTTCCTGAGAAGGCAAACGGCCCCAGTTTACCATCTCATCCAAAAGACAGCACCTCGAACTGTGCCGCCTAAATTACGCAGTCAAGTCTCTGGATTCGGGCACGCACCCATGACCTTCTGACTCAGAGGTGAGAGTGCTACCACTGAGCCAAGGCTGGAAACCAAAGAAATACAATTTGAGCAGAAAAAGCAAGATGATGGCTGGAATTTTCATTGCCTGGGCGGTTTGGGTGCGGGCGGTCAGCGTGGTGGGTCAATACCCCATTCTTCTTTTCATCCCGCTCCTCAGAGTGACTTTCCGTTAATGGGGCCTATTAAGGCAGGCCTGCGATTTATCGGCCCTATTAAATGGTGCGGGTCTGATGACATCATCAATGACACATTCCCAGTGGGGTTATTTAAAGCAGCCTTGGCCACATCGCATTTGAAGTTTCATCTCGGAGTGAGCAGGCAATACATATCACCATCTGGTTATTGCTCAGCCTTGCAGAGATGTCTTCACAGAGACAGAGGGCTGCACCCAGGTTTTCAGATGACTCCCTACATATTCTTGTGGAGGTAGTCAAAGCACGCAGGGAGGTCCGCTTCCCTGCTGATGGGCGGAAGAGACCTCCCCAGGAGACTAAAAGAGCCTGGCTGCAAATTGCAGCAATGTGGTGAAGCAGACCTGGGTGCAGTGCCGAGAGTGCTTCAATGATCTGATGCGATCGGGAAAGGTGAGTGCAAAGCCACATGCCCCATCATCCTGATGTGCCAATCCCCACAACCCCATCACTTTGCCTTCCCAAGCCTACTCCTGCACATCATTCCTCACACCAACATACCTTGCACATCCACCCAACCCTCTCTCTCTATGTACATACTCACATCCCCCTCTGGCTAACCCACCCCTCACACTCACCCTCATCCTAATGTAATCATACCAACTTACATCACACAAGGAGGCCATTTAGCATTGGCACTTTGGCATTGGGACCACACTTCCTCATAGTCACCCTCTACAGATTCTTATGTTCATTAAAAATAGACATTCTTATTATGAACACAGCTAGCTTTTGCTAGACACTTTTATTGAGCACATGTGGACTAGGTACAGTATCTGTAGAGGCTTCCATTTTGACTGCTGCCTTGTGGGTAGCCTAGTGCCTCATGGGTAATGTAGTCCTAATATACATACAGCTGGGTAGTGTAGTCTTATATACAGCTCCACACAGCTCTACGGCTCCACCTAGTGTCCACTATAAAATGACATGTTATTGATCATTACATCCCACTTTCTTTGAGGTTTAACAAAATCAATATCAATCAACTTTCAAGAAAACAATAAAGATAATATCAGTAACACTTTTGTTAGTGCTCTATAAACATAAACATTTTCAAAACAGTCAACACATTTTCAAAGCTTTACATTGTATTCAAAGGTTAAGTCTATCAGGCTTTTTTACTTCATGTGTGGATCTTCTCAACACGGGTAAGGCTGATGTGTCTTCATGAGATTGTTCTGGCGGTGAATGACAAGATGCAGTTGCGGCATTGTCATCAATCTGCTCTTGAATAGGCTCTTGTGTTTTTAGGAGGGAACGGCGGTTCCTCCTGAGAATCTGTCCTTCCTCAGTTCTAACAGTGTATGACCTTGGTCCTACTTCCTCAAGAACTGTAGCTTTCCTGTTCCATGCATCTGGATCCTCAATCCTGACAACATCATCCCTTGTCAATGGTTTTAGAGTTTTGGATGACTTGCCATAGTATGATTTCTGTTTCAGCTTTAACAGTTGAAGTCTTTGTCTCAGTTCCTCACTTTGCTGTTCTTTTGTACAGCAGGGTAGCGTGGTGCGCAACTTGTGACCCACTAGTAGTTCAGCAGGTGAAGAACCACAGTCTAAAGGTGAGGCTCGGTAGCTCAGCAGGGCGAGATAAGGATCAGACTTGCTTTCTGTCGCTTTCTTCAGTAGCTGCTTGAGAACTTGAACACCTTTCTCTGCCTTACCATTTGACTGAGCATACAAAGGACTGGATGTGATGTGCTGAAAGTCATAATGTGCTGCAAACTGTTGCCACTCCTTACAGTTGAAGCATGGACCATTGTCGCTAACGGCAATCCTGGGAATTCCATGTCTGGCGAAGATGGATTTCACATGCATTATGACACTGCTTGCTGTGGTGCTTGAGAGCAGCGCCATCTCAGGATAGTTAGAATAGTAGTCAATCACTATGAGATAGTCTTTACCATTTAAATGAAAAAGGTCCATACCAACCTTTTGCCATGGTGCTGTTGGTATGTCAGCTACTATCATTGGTTCCTTTGCTTGTTTGTTTTGGTGTTTCTGACATGTCTCATATTTGCCTATCATGTTCTCAATGTCCTTATTTATGCCAGGCCAATAAACAGTGTCTCTTGCCCTCCTTTTGCATTTTTCAATTCCGAGGTGTCCCTCATGAATCCTTTTGAGCATGTCTTGATGTAGAGCCTGTGGAATGACTATTCTGTTCTGTTTTAGTAATAGTCCACTTGCAACACTCAATTCTGACCTTATGTGAAAATATTTTGGACAGGAACCTTTTGGCCAACCATGATGAATGTTCTCTATTACTGTTTGTAATACTGTATCTTTTACTGTTTCTTCTGCTATTTGCTTTGATTTTGTGTCTGACACGGGCAGCGCAGCAGTGACCACACTCACATGAACATCCACGTCTTCTTCAGTAGAGCTCACATGACTCATTGTGGGGGCTCGGGATAGTGCATCTGCTAACACTATGTATTTGCCTGGTGTGTAGATCAGTTCAAAGTCATATCTTTGCAGCTTCATCATGAGTCGTTGAATCCTTGGAGACATCTCATTCAGGTTTTTTTTTATGATGGCAACCAGAGGGCTGTGGTCTGTCTCAACTGTGAAGGTGGGAAGTCCATATATGTAGCCATGAAACTTTTCTAGTCCAACTACCAAGCCTAGAAATTCCTTTTAAATCTGGGCGTATCGACACTCAGTATCAGTCATAGACCTGGAGGCATAGGCAACAGGCTTCCAATCTTCACCCTCTGCTTGTAGCAAGACCACACCTAGGCCATCTTTTGATGCATCCATTGACACTTTGATTCTTTTTGTTGCGTCAAAGAAGGTGAGTACAGGTGTGGTTGTCAGCACTGTTTTGAGGTTTATCCACTCTTGTTCATGTCTTTCTGTCCATGCGAACTCATTTGTTTTATGTAGCAGGTCTCGCAGACAGGCTGTCTTGGCTGACAAGTTAGGAATGAACTTTCCAATTAAGTTTATCATCCCCATGATGCGTAGCACTCCTTTTTTGTCAGTGGGTCGGGGCATTTTGAGCATGGCGTTTACTTTTTCCATATCTGGCTCTATTCCTTTACCAGATCGATTATCTCCTAGGAAAGTGACTTCCTGGACACCAAACTGACACTTGGCTTTGTTGAGCTTCAGTCCATTCCGGCATATGCTCTGTAGCACTTTAGTCAGTCTCTCATTGTGTTCTTTCAGTGTGGAGCCCCAGATGATGATGTCATCAACATAGACCCGAACTCCTTCCAGACCTTCAATTATGTGTTCCATCGCTCTATGAAAGATTTCAGATGCAGATATTATCCCAAAAGGCATTCTGAGGAAACAATACCTGCCAAATGGTGTGTTGAAGGTACAGTATTTGGTGCTCTCTTCATCCAGTTTTAGTTGCCAAAATCATTGTGAGGCATCGAGCTTTGTAAAGTATCTGGCACCTGACATTTCACTGGTGATTTCTTCTCGCTTGGGAATCTGGTAGTGTTCACGTTTTATGTTTGCATTTAAGTCCTTTGGATCCATGCATATTCTTCGATCATTGTTCTTTTTCTTTACACACACCATGGAGTTAACCCAGTCTGTTGGCTCTTCGACTTTCCTGATGACTCCTAGTGTGGTCATTCTGTCCAGTTCATTCTTGAGCCGGTCACGCAGGGGTGCTGGAACTCTTCGTGGAGCATGTACCACTGGCTGAGCATCCTCCTTTAGCTGGATCTTGTAAGTGAATGGAAGAACTCCAAATCCTTTGAACACATCCTGGAAATTATTCACTACAGAATCCACCGAGTCATCTGGTCTGCTTATGGCACAGTTTATACGGTAGACTCTCTTGACCAGTTCTAAGTCCTCACAAGCTTTGTCACCCAGTAGTGAATCAAGTCTTTCAGCCACAACAGAAAACATGAGATGATGCACTTTGTCTTTGACTGTCACTTTGAGTCTGCATACACCTAAGCTATCTATTTTCTGTCCATTATAGTCCTTCAGTAGTACTGACTTTTTCTGTATTTTGGGCTTTTCTTTCATATTGTTAATGTCACTCATACTGATTAAGTTTGCTTTTGCCCCAGTGTCTAGTTTCAAGGTAACTAATGCTCCATTTACCTGCAGTGGGATCATCCATTTGTCCTCTTTTACTGCATTAACTTTATGTTCAGCATTGCCTATTTCTGAGGGCTGCACATTTTCTGTATCCTTTTTGATATTGTCACATGACACCATTCCTACAAAAAATGTCTCACTTAAATCAGTGTCCTCAATTACATTAACTCGTTGCCCTTTCTTAGTTTTTACTTTTGAAAAGCATTGTTTGGCAAAGTGATTCTTTCCATTACACTTTGTGCACATTTTTCCAAACGCTGGGCATTGTCTTAACTGGTGTTTGTAACCACAGCGTTTACAATTAAAAATTTAATCCTCCGATTGCTTTTCATTTCTGTTCTGCCCACGTTTCTTCCCCTTGTAGGACACAGCACCGACAGCAGCATTATCACTCATTACAATCGCATCATTATTGATTTCACTGAAAGTCTTCGCGTGCTTTCGAGCTAGCTCGCTGGCTTGGCATATTTTCACCGCATTTTCCAAATTTAGTTCGGTTTCTCTCAACAGACGTTCCCTGACTTTTTTATCATGAATACCAAACACAACCTGGTCACGAATCATGGATGCTTTGAGCTCAGAGAAATTACATGTCTGTACTTTCAGTTTCAGATCAGTTATAAAGCTATCAAAAGTCTCATTTTGCTGCTGTGTCCTTGAACAGAACATATATCTTTCAAAGATCTCATTCTTTTTGGGAGAGCAATGTGCATCAAATTTTTTTAGCACATCTTCTAATTTTTCTCTGTTCTCCTCTGGATTAAATACAAATGTATTAAATACCTCTATCGCCTGTGGGCCTGCAACCATAAGCAGCAACGCTATCTTCCTTGCATCTGGCTTCATACCGAATCTGATGGCTACAATGTAGAGTTCGAATTGTTGTTTAAGAGTCTGCCAATTGTAGTCGATGTTTCCTGTGAGTTTCAAATGCTCTGGCGGCTTCAAATTCTCCATGTCGCTTTTCACAATTTTCAGCAGATCTTCACCATCCTGGTACCATCTTATGTTCATTAATAAATAGACATTCTTATTATGAACACAGCTAGCTTTTGCTAGACACTTTTATTGAGCACATGTGGACTAGGTACAGTATCGGTAGAGGCTTCCATCTTGACTGCTGCCTTGTGGGTAGCCTAGTGCCTCATGTGTAATGTAGACCTAATATACATATAGCTGGGTAGTGTAGTCTTATATACAGCTCCACACAGCTCTACGGCTCCACCTAGTGTCCACTATAGAATGACATGTTATTGATCATTACACAGATGTAACCCACAAATTCCTTACACTCATGCAATCACTCTCACTCAAACTTCTCTTCTTTCCCTCCTTGCAGGAGAAGAGAGCCCACAGTAACAAGGAGAGGGAGAGAACCAAAGGTGGCCCTCCATCCTTCAGCACTTTGACAGCAGCAGAGGAGGTCGCCCTGGAGGTCTCAGGAGTTGCAGAGCAGCTGACGGTGGGAGACGGAGAGAGGGGGACACCTCAGCAACCTGGTGACAGAATTACATCTCATACAGCCGCATGGCATACAGCAGTCACTCATATGGGGACTGATGTTAGCAGCCAGTGAATGTTCATCATGTACACAATGGTATCATTACTCATTCTTAATATGACATATCTATCTCATCTCCTTACTCTCCTACAGATCCATCAAGAGCACCCCCCACTGTCCAGGAGCAAGAGGAAGATGACTCCTCAGAGAAGCCACCTGCCTCTGAGGGCGCACCGTCACCAGATCTAAGCGCACCCAACACCAGTGCAGAGATGCACACCTTGGTGGGTCCTACGTGAGATAGAGTAGTGTTGTAACCTGATGTCTCACAAGTCACAAGTGAGCAAGAGGAGTTGGTGGAGACAGGGACAGCAGTGGGGACTCCTCGCCGGAGGGCGCAGGACACCCCCAGCTCTGCTCAGCTGCATACAGACACTGAGCCTCGGGGGCCATCGAGAAAGAGGCCAATCCCGAAGGAGCAGGAAGAAGTGCAAGAGGCTCTGACAGGTTTTGTGACCGTGATGTCTGCAAATGTTCAGAAAATGGAGGAGTCCATCTCCAACATGAGCATCACCATGTCGCAGGTGATGGTGACAGTAGGCTCTTCCATGGAAAGAATGGTCACCTGCATGGAGCAACTAATGCGCCACTCACATGAGCACATGCTATCTATGGAGAACAGATGGCAGAGGCTCATAGACCTCCTCTCTAGGAGGAATGTCAATGTAGACATGGGCCCTCATGGCCCCACTGCTGTGCAGCAAGGTGCTCTGTTGCTCCGTGCTAGCAGGGAAGTGCGGGTGGCCCGTGAGAGGGATGATGGTAAGAGGGGAGAGGGAAGTGTAGGCTCCTCTCAAAGTGCCCCCACTTCTCCCCCATTGCCTCCTCCTCAGTCAGAGCCCCAGATGCCTCCTGGGATCGCGATGGCCGAGTCTGCCCCTGCACAGTCGCAGGAGGAGCAGACTTTGGCGGGGCCATCAGAGGCTCTAAAACCCAGAGGACTTCCACCAAGAGTGTCTAAGCAGTCGCAGCAGGGAAGTGAGCAGGCTACCTCTGTTGTGTATGTACCTTTAAGAGAGAACTGCTTTTATACTGTAGTACCGGCAGTGACCACACCTGTATATAAAGCCGTAGCAGGCTTCTGTACTTTCACTTCCAGCATACCCTCTGTTCAGTAAACGCCTCTTATTACCGTTCTCCTGCAGTCCGTGTGTTATTGATACGCGGACACTACAGTGGCGACGAGCAGGTTCGAACTCACCTGCAGTACTGCATCACCTCACGGGGATCCATCCCTGAAAAGAAGCTTCTTGGAGGTTGAAGCCAGAGCAACGGGCGTCGACCTTGGGCAACCGCCCAGTGATCCATCGGAGTTCAGAGAATCGCAGGGGAAGCTGTGGAGAGCTGGGCCTGGTTCTCCAGTCAAGGTGTCCCAGCAAATCGGGCTGGTAGCAGGTAGTGCGCTGACCCTTCCCGGACTGCGGCGGGCTAGAGCTCGATCAAGTGGCTCTGTAAGGGGGCCGAGCAGTGTCGTCGGGAAGAAAAAGAGAGAGACAGGGTGGAGCGCACAGGGCACGGCCGGTGCTCAAGAGTCGGGCAGCGTTGGAAAAAAAAAAGGGGGAAGGAAAAGAGACGCGCAGAAAGCTGCGGGGCGCCGCCATTACCTGTTAGAATGCTAGGAGCAGCATTGGCAGCAGGGGGAAGAAGGAAAAGCGTGGGAGGCGCCATTTTAATCCATTGGGGAAGAAGGAAAAGCGCGGGAGGCGCCATTTTAAACCACCCAAGATGCCGAAGAGTGGCAGCATCACTGCTTTCGATAACGAAATAGAAGACTGGACCACGTATATGGAAAGAATTGAAGTGTACTGCATGGCAAATGAGGTGGCCACTGAAAAGAAGGCGTCGGTATTATTAAATTTGATGGGCGCGAGAACGTATGGCCTATTGCGAAATTTAATTACCCCAGCTAAACCAATGGAGAAAAGTTTTGAAGAGATTGTCAATATCTTACAGGAACATCTAAACCCTACACCACTGCTGATAGCAGAAAGATTCAAGTTCCATAAGCGAAACCAGCACAAAGACGAGAGTAATGCTGACTATCTTACGGAACTACACAAGCTATCGAAACACTGCCAGTTCGGAGCAGGACTGGCAGATACCCTAAGGGATAAGTTTGTCTGCGGGCTCCAGAGTGAAGGAACCCAGAAACGACTACTTTCGGAAAAGGACATTACGCTAGAAAAGGCTTTCAGCATGGCAGTATCCTACGAAGCAGCAGCACGGGGAGCTGCGGAAATACAACAGAAACCGCAAGAATATAGCACCAATGAAATGGCATATGGAGCAGAAAAGTGCTATCGCTGTGGCAGAACAACCCATGACCAGAAGGATTGCTGGGCTAAGGACAAAGTATGCAGGCAATGTGGAAAAGTGGGACACATAGCACGAGTCTGCAGGTCGGGAAAGAAAACCAACACTACAAGAACTACTAAGGAAAAGTACAAGAAAGTACAAAAGATGACGGACAGTAGTTCAGAAGACCAGAAGAGTGATAATGACTCCGGGAGCAGGAGACTAAGTTGTCTAAAGTTACACAACGTGATCGCAAAGGAGGATCACTGAACCATTTGGGTCATCCTCATGATAGCAGGGTCCCAAGTAAAGATGGAATTGGACACAGGATCAGCCCTAACAGTCATGAATCGACGAGACTATTAGTGGCTATTCTCACACATTCCCTTGAAGGATACGTCCATTGTCTTGAAGACATATACGGGGCAAAAAGTCTACCCCAGAGGAAAAATAAGGGTGCCCGTTAAATACAACGGCAAGGAAACACAGGAACTCTATCTATATATATACTACAAGATGGAGGACCACCATTATTGGGACGTGAATGGATCCGAAAAATACAATTGGATTGGCATTCCATTCAGGCGCTAACTGTGGCTGACAAAAAGGATGACGACGCCACACCTGGACGACTGTCAAAAATTCTAACTGACACAAAAGAGTTGTTCCAGCAAGGACTTGGGACTCTAAAAGGCGTAACGGCAATGATAAAAATTGAAGATAACGCAAACCCAAAATTTTTTAAGGCCAGACCGGTACCGTATGCGATCCGCCCAGCCGTCGAAGCAGAGCTGGAGAGTCTGGAGCATTCGGGTGTGCTGTCCAAGGTGGGCTGGTGCGAGTGGGCCACACCCATCGTTCCTGTAATGAAGAAACCATTGAGCAGCACGCCTGGGGAACCGAAGAAGGTTCGCATCTGTGGGAACTTTAAGGTAACTGTGAACCCAATCCTTCACACAGTACAATATCCACTTCCGCGGATAGAAGATATTTTCGCCTCACTATCTGGAGGGAAATGCTTTACGAAGATTGATCTGGCCCAAGCGTATCTACAAATGGAGGTAGATGAATCATCTAGAAAATACCTCACGATAAACACTCACAAAGGTCTTTACCAGTACAATCGACTGGTATTCGGGGTAGCATCAGCTCCGGCTATTTGGCAGAGGGCGATAGAACAAGTCCTGCAAGGGATCTCAGGGACCCAGTGTCATTTGGACAACATCCTGGTTACGGGCGGAAATGACAGTGAACACCTTGCCAACCTGGAGCAGGTGCTCACTAGATTACAAGAATATGGGCTACGAGCCAACCGCCCCAAATGCGAGTTTTTCAGGAAACAAATCTCGTATTGTGGCCACGTGATTGATGAAGAGGGGTTACATAAGTCCCCAGACAAGATTGAGGCAGTAGTCAAGGCTCCAGCACCGGGAAATGTTTCACAACTGAGGTCGTTCCTCGGGTTGGTGAACTACTACCATAAGTTCTGCCAAATTTGTCTACAATTCTGCACCCGCTGAACGCCCTGCTGCAAACTGGAGTAGCATGGAAATGGAGTGATGAGTGTAAGCATGCCTTTCAGAAATGTAAATGCCTAATCACTTCAAAAGAAGTATTGGCCCACTACAATCCATCACTACCGATTCGGTTGGCATGTGATGCGTCTCCCTACGGCATTGGAGCGGTGCTGTCGCACAAATTCCTTGACGGTTCAGAGAGGCCAATAGTCTTTGTGTCACGCTCGTTAACCTCAGCCGAGCGTAACTACGCCAAGATTAACAGGGAGGCCCTCAGCCTGGTGTGGGGGGTGAAGAAGTTCAATCACTATCTGCATGGGCAGAAATTTACCTTACTGACTGATCACCAGCCTCTTGTCTCCATTTTTAACCCAAAGAAGGGCGTTCCAGTGTTGACGGCGCAACGGCTGCAAAGATGGTCCCTTTTTCTAGGGGCACATCAATACGAAGGGCACGAAACAGCATGGAAACGCTGACGGGCTGTCGCGCCTGCCGCTGCCTACAGTGGGGGAAGCACCTGCAGTGGACCCTGTTGAGATATTCTATTCAACCATAGTCGAATGTCTACCTGTTACAAACTCAAGTATAGAAAAGGAAACCCGAAATGACCCGACACTCTCTCGGGTCTATGATTTGACAGTGAAGGGATGGCCAGCACATGGCGACTCACTGTTGCCAGCATTCTCGCCAAGGAGAGAACAGCTGTCAGTGTGCCGGGGAACCTTGATGTGTGGATCCCGAGTGGTAATTCCACCCAAGTTGAGAGAAAGAATGCTCAATGAGCTTCATGAGGGTCATCTGGGAGGGGTAAAAATTAAGAGCCTAGCCAGGGCGTTTGTGTGGTGGCTGGGAATCGATAAAGAAATCGAGGAAATGACCAAGAGATGCACAGGATGCCAGAAAGTCCAAAATGCTCCACCACAGGCCCCGCTACACCCATGGGAGTGGCCCTCATCTCCATGGCAACGGGTACACATTGATTTTGCTGGTCCATTTATGGACTCAATGTTTTTAACAGCCGTGGATGCACATTCGAAATGGCCAGAGGTCATCAAAATGCCCTCCACCACCACGGAGTAAACTATTGCAGTCCTACGGACCACCTTTACCAGGAATGGACCACAGTTTGTGTCCGAGGATTTCCGGATGTTTTTGAGGAATAATGGGGTAAAGCATTACACATCCGCCCCATATCATCCAGCCACAAATGGATTGGCTGAGAGGTTTGTTCAAACCTTTAAAAAAGCAATAAAGGCGATTTATAACGACAACATACCACTGCAACACAAGGTGGATAATTTCTTGTTTGCTTACCGAAATGCGACACATGCAGTCACCAACCAAGCTCCAGCCATGATGTTCTTTAACCGCGGGTTAAGATGTCGCCTGGACTTGCTCAAACCAAACATAAGATGAGATGTTTAGAATAAGCAATTCCAGCACATCAATGAAAAGCCAACCAGGAGTTTCAAGATAGGGCAACCAGTCTTGGCCGCGACTACCGAACAGAAAAATGGCAGCCAGGAACACGGCAGGGACCACTAATGTACACAGTGGACTTTGGAGAGAGCATCGTGAGACGCCATGCTGACCAGATTCTAGAGTCACAGGAACAACTCAAACCCATACCACGAGCATGTGCACCTGGTGATGAACCTGAAGTACAGATTGTGTCTGTAGTGTATATGCCTTTAAGAGCCCCATGTGTACTGTAATACCGGTAGTGGCCACGGGCTATATAAGCCTGTATATTGTGTTGTATCCGTTAGTTCCCCTCCAGACTTTGTTTAGTAAACACCTATGAAACCAACTCCTGTCTTCAGTGTCTCTATCAACACACAGACACAACAGTGGCGACGAAGTGGAAACGGACTTACCTGCAATTCGGCAGCACCTCAAGGACATCGATTCCTCTGGCGTCCAGAAGAATCAAGAAAGTGAAAGAAGCTGTGGTTTCACCAGCTGGCCAAGCTGGTGGCAGGTACTGTGCTAATCCTTCCTGGGCGTCAGGCTGGGGCTCCAGCGGCTGGTTCTACAGCTGGGCCAAACAGCGAAAGCGGAGGCAAGCAGTAACAGATGGGGAGGGAGCACTCGGGAGACGGCCGGCGCTGCAAGCAGGTCGGCGTTCAGACCTAGAGGGAAAGTCCGGCGGGAACGAGTCTCGAACTGTAAATAAATAAATAAATAAAAGAACGGAAACCGCGGGGAAACAGCGTTGTCATCGGCAGCAGCGGCGGGAAAGCGCGGGAAGCGCCATATCTTTCTGCAGAAAAGAAAGATAAGCGCGGGAAGCGCCATATCTTTTCTAAGATGCCTAAGTCTGGCAATATTGATGCTTTTGATAACGAGATAGAGGATTGGACCACATATTGTGAGGGTGCCAGTCAGTTCCTTTTTGTAACCTCTAGATGGCACCTTCACTTGTTTGTTCCTTTTGTTAATTGTTTCTCGTTCTCTGGTGTTAGTTTTTAATCAGCCTGTTAGCTGTTTATGGGTGGCACCTGGTTTTCTTGGTATATAAGTTCTGTTGTTGTTTCACTTAGTGCTCAGTCCTCACTAGGGTGAACCAGGGAGTTAGTCTTGACAATGTGCCTTGTCTTGACTAGGTTCTCTGTGTGACTAGCCTTTCCTCTATGGCAGCTTGCCTTCACAAGCTGGCTGCCATAGTTCTCTTGAGCTATGTATCTAAGTCTGTGTTCTAGTTCTCTCGAGCTATGTATCTAAGTCTGTGTTCTTGTCTCTGGATTTAAGATGTATTTAAGTCTTGTTCTGTTGAGCTGCTTGTCTTGGTAAGGTGCTGTTTGGACTAGCGTGTTGCTATGTGGGAGCCGTTGGGATCTTGT
Source organism: Somniosus microcephalus (assembly GCF_052327205.1). Classification (NCBI taxonomy): domain Eukaryota; kingdom Metazoa; phylum Chordata; class Chondrichthyes; order Squaliformes; family Somniosidae; genus Somniosus; species Somniosus microcephalus. Next base: position 233,730,119 of record NC_140993.1, read on the forward strand.
CTTGAGCCTTGCATTGATAAGCCGATTACCCTCGGGGTAGCTTGTCTGGAGTTGTGCCTCGGCAAGCCGGTTGCCCCTTGTGGTAGCTTGTTGCAAGCTCAGTATAGACAAGTGGGCTTCCTCATGGAAGCTGTCCTGAGTTCCTATCTTGACTAGCTGTCTTGTAACTTGTCTCTAGTTCTCTTGTCTCTAGTTCTTATGTATATTGCTGTGTCCCTTGTGTTAATCTGGTTATGTGTGAATTTAGTAAAGTTCAAACAAAGTATTGTATATTTGTCTCTTGTCTGGTTTCTGCACTTGGGTCCAGATCCTACCTCGCCCGGAGAGCACGGCCTCGTATTTATACGGCCCCGTGGCTCCCCAACCCTGACACATATGTGGAAAGAGTGGATGTATATTGCACTGCAAATGGAATAAAAGATGAAAAAAAAGCTTCAGTACTGCTAAATCTAATGGGCGCAAAGACATACGGGCTGTTACGAAATTTAATCACTCCAGCCAAGCCAAAGGACAAGAATTTTAAAGAAATTGTTGATACCCTACAGGAGCACTTAAACCCAACACCGCTGCTGATAGCGGAACGATTCAAATTCTTCAAGAGAAATCAACACAAGAATGAAAGTTACGCTGATTACCTCACCGAATTAAGAAAGCTATCAAAACACTGCCAATTCGGGGCAGGACTAGCAGATTATCTTCGAGACAAATTCGTCTGCTGTCTCTTAAGTGAAGGAACACAGAAAAGGCTGCTTTCTGAAAAAGATTTAACACTGGACAAGGCTTTCAGTATGGCTGTATCATACGAAGCAGCCGCAAGAGGAGCTGCAGAGATACAACAAAAGTCACAGGACTTCGGCACCCATGAAATGACACAGGGTTTCGAGAGATGTTATCGCTGCGGCAGATCCACCCATGACCAGAGGGACTGCTGGTTCAAGGACAAAGCATGCAGGCAATGCGGAAAGATTGGACACATTGCACGGGTATGCCGATCTGGACAAAATAAATCCACAGACAGGAAAAAAAAAATCAATAAAGAAAAGTACAGAAAGGTACAAATGATGACAGACAGTAGCTCCGAAGACCAGAAGAGCGATAGCGACTCTGAAAACAAGAGACTAAGCTGTCTCAAATTACATAATGTACTTGCCAAAGATGATTACCAGACCATTTGGGTTACCCTCACGATAGCAGGGTCCCCAGTTAAAATGGAGCTAGATACAGGATCAGCTCTGACCGTAATAAATCGACGGGATTACGAGCGGCTATTTCCGCATATACCTTTAAAAGACACATCCATTATCTTGAAAACATATACGAGGCAGAAAGTATACCCCAAAGGAAAAATAAGGGTGCCTGTTGTATACAACGGCAAGGAAATACAAAAGTTGTATTTATACATTCTACAAGATGGTGGCCCACCGCTGTTAGGACGGGAATGGATCAGGAAAATACGTTTAGACTGGCACTCCATTCAGGCACTGACGGTGACCAGTAAGAAAAAAAACGATGATGACGTCATACCTGAACGATTAAAAGACATCTTGGCCAATGCCAAAGAAGTGTTTCAAGAGAAACTAGGAACCTTGAAAGGCATCACCGCCTCAATAAAAGTGGAAGATGCAGCAATTCCCAAGTTTTTTAAAGCAAGACCGGTGCCATACGCAATTCATCCAGCAGTCGAGGCAGAGCTGGAGAATTTGGAAAATGCAGGCGTATTATCCAAAATAGATTGGAGCGAATGGGCAACACCCATCGTTCCAGTCATGAAGAAAGCATTGAATAATGATAAATCTGAAGAACAGAGAAAAATTCGCATCTGTGGAGACTTCAAGGTGACGGTAAACCCGGTCCTTCACACGGTACAGTATCCTCTTCCGAGGATAGAAGATATTTTCGCCTCACTATCCGGAGGGGAAACGTTTCACCAAAATTGACTTGGCACAGGCATATCTACAGGTGGAGGTTGAAGAGGCCTCTAAAAAATATCTCACGATAAATACACACAAAGGTCTGTACCAGTACAATCGACTGGTTTTCGGAGTAGCATCCGCTCCAGCTATCTGGCAAAGAGCTATGGAGCAAGTCCTCCAAGGGATTCCGGGGACTCAATGCTACGTAGACGACATCTTTGTACCAGGAGAAAACGACAACGAGCACCTTGCCAATTTGGAGCAGGTGCTCACTAGGCTGAGAGAACGGGGCCTACGAGCAAATCACCCCAAGTGCGAATTTTTCTAAAATCAAATATCATATTGTGGCCACATAATTAATAAGGAAGGGTTGCATAAGTCACCTGAAAAAATTGAAGTGGTCATAAAAGCCCCAGCACCTGAAAATGTTTCACAATTAAGGTCGTTCCTGGGATTAATAAATTATTATCATAAATTTTTACCGAACTTATCAACTCTTCAACACCCTCTTAATGAACTACTACAAACAGGAGTAATTTGGAAATGGAGCGAAGACTGTAAACGTGCCTTCCATAAATGCAAAGACTTAATCATGTCCAAAGAAGTTTTGGCTCATTACAACCCATCACTGCCAATCAGACTGGCGTGCGATGCATCCCCTTATGGCATAGGAGCAGTATTATCCCATAAATTCCCTGATGGCTCGGAACGGCCGATAGCTTTTGCGTCACGCTCATTGAACTCAGCTGAGCGTAACTATGCCCAAATCGACAGGGAAGCACTCAGCCTGGTATGGGGAGTGAAGAAATTCAACCATTACCTACATGGACAAAAATTTACCTTGTTGACTGACCATCAACCCCTCATCTCCATATTCAACCCTAAAAAGGGTGTTCCCATTATGACAGCACAAAGGCTACAGAGGTGGTCCCTTTTTCTAGGGGCACACCAATACAACATAGAATACAAAGGATCAAAACAGCATGGGAATGCTGACGGTTTATCGCGCCTACCGTTACCAACGGTAGAAGAGGCACCAACAGTAGACCCAGTGGAGATGTTCCACTCAACCATAGTGGAATGTCTACCAGTAACAAATTCTGCCATTGAAAAGGAAACGAGAAATGACCCGACTCTCTCACGAGTCTACGACTTAACGGTGAAGGGATGGCCAGCACATGGCGAACCACTGTTGCCAGCATTCTCGCAAAGAAGAGAACAGCTGTCAGTATGCCGAGGAACCTTGATGTGTGGATCCAGAGTGGTGATTCCACCCAAACTCCAGGATAAAGTGCTAAAGGAGCTTCACAAGGGGCATCTGGGTGGAGTGAAAATGAAGAACCTAGCCAGAGCGTTTGTATGGTGGCCAGGTATCGATGGAGACATAGAAGAAATGACCAAGAGCTGCCTTGGATGCCAGAAGGTCCAAAACGCTCCACCCCAAGCCCCTCTACATCCATGGGAGTGGCCCTCATCTCCCTGGCGAAGGGTACACATCGACTTTGCTGGTCCATTTATGGACTCAATGTTCTTAATCGTGGTTGATGCACACTCCAAGTGGCCGGAGGTAATAAAGATGTCCTCCACCACCACGGAAAAAACCATCACAGTATTAAGGACCATATTTGCCAGGAATGGGCTGCCGGAACAGATATGTTCTGATAATGGACCGCAATTTGTGTCCGAAGAATTCAGGAAGTTCTTAAAAAACAATGGGGTTAAGCACTACACGTCCGCCCCATACCATCCCGCCACCAATGGATTGGCTGAAAGGTTTGTCCAGACCTTCAAGAAGGCCATAAAGGCCATGGGTAATGAAGACATAAAACTTCAGCACAAGGTGGATAACTTCTTGTTCGCATACAGGAATGCAACACATATGGTTACAAACCAAACTCCCGCCATGATGTTCTTCAATAGAAGCCTAAGATGCCAGCTGGATTTGATCAAGCCCAACATCAGCAGGGACGTGGAGAACCGGCAATTTCAAGGCATGAATGAAAGGCCAACTAGAACCTTCCAGATAGGTCAACAAGTTTTGGCTCGGGACTACCGTACCGAGAAATGGCAGCCTGGAACTATCTGCACACGACTAGAACCGCTGATGTATACCATGGACATCGGAGAAAGCATAATAAGGCGCCATGCTGACCAAATCATAGAGTCATCTGAAAAGGGACAACCTACACCACAACTCTATATGCCTAACGATGAAGTAGAGATACCCATATCTACCTCCGATCCAGTGATACTGGAACCCGATGAACCCGACACTGGCATTCAAGCCGAATCAGCCTTGCCAAAAGAACCTACTACACCACCAGAAACTACTACACCACCGAGGCGTTATCCGGACCAAGTCAGGAAGCCTCCAGAGAGACTGACTTATAATTAATTAACTGCAGCAATGTGTATATTATTTTTCTTATAACATGTAATTAATAATTACTTAAAATATTATGTACTGGTTAGCTAAAAGGGGAGGAATTGTAGTGTATGTGCCTTTAAGAGCCCCATGTGTACTGTAATGCCGGTAGTGGCCACTCGGGCTATATAAGCCTGTATATTGTGTTGTATCCGTTAGTTCCCCTCCAGACTTTGTTTAGTAAACACCTATGAAACCAACTCCTGTCTTCAGTGTCTCTATCAACACACAGACACAACAGTGTCTACCTCAGAATCAGTGGTATTGGAAGCTGATGAACCAACCAATGACAATGAGCCAGAATTGACTCCGCCGCAAGAACAGGATACTCAAGAAAGGCGCTATCCAGTCAGGATCAGGAAGCCTCCTCAAAGACTGAACTTATAAATGATTATTTCAGTTGATGTATATGGTACAGAGAAAATTGTATTTGTAATTAGTTATTATTTAGTTGTTAAATGAATGTTATGTACTGTTTATCTAAAAGGGGAGAAATTGTTGTGTATGTACCTTTAAGAGAAGAACTGATTCTATACTGCAGTACCGGCAGTGATCACCCCTGTATATAAAGCCATTGCAGGCTTCTGTACGTCAGTCTTACAAGTAAATACCTGTTATTATTGTTCTCCTGCAGTCCATGTATTATTAAGGCGCGGACACTACAGAAACCCTCATCACATTTACAAAATACTTGGATATTCACTTGAAGTGCCGTAACCTACAAGGCTACGGACCAAGTGCTGGAAAGTGGGATTAGGGTGGATAGCTCGTTGTCGGCCGGCACAGACAAGATGGGCCGAATGGCCTCCTTCTGTGCTGTAAATTTCTATGATTCTATGATTAATAAGCTGAATTAGGTCGCCTGCCTCTGCCATTTGGGTCCGTGCCACACTGCCAAACGCACCTGAATTAAAGGTGCGAGGAGGCAGGATGACGGCGGGGTCCCGACACGTTCCCATTTATTGTGAATTTTAATCCCGACCCACCTTCAATCCCACATGCACGGGAGCATGAAAATTCCGGCCAATGTTTCTTTTCCTGGTCAGGCTCTGACAAAACATGTTGCTCCAAGGATCAGTCCTGAAAGAGCCCTGAAGGAACATGCCCAACAAACAAGATCACTTGACGGGTAGCTCTGGACTTCAAACTCCTAAATCTTCTGCCTTGAATTCAAACACTCATCTATTCAAACATCCTGGAAGGCCCACATACCAGCAAATGTTTTCATTTCTATATGCCATTTGATATGATCCTACTCTTAATAAGCATAACAATGGCTCTGTAAATCTGCATAGGAGCTGCCCAGCTTAAATGCCGGGGTGTGCCTGTGTGCAGCTACTGCTGCAGACCCTGAAGTTCGTAGGATCAGAGGGTGAGGTCAGTTGGTGAGGCCAGGAGAAGTGGCCCTATGGCAGTATGGGTACACATCTGTGAAGCCTCCCTCACAAAGACCACACCAGAAACACCAGTGGTAACTGGCCAACTCATGGGATGGGGGATGCTGGATTCCCTCCCCGAAGAACAATCTATATACCCCCACAGCCCTTTTACAAAGGGGATGCTTCATACGCTCCCCGAAAAAACTCTGGGCCCTTCATCTTCGGGTCTCCAGATTCCATCCCCGGCCTGGGCCCCTATGTAGACCCCATTTCACCCCCTTGCAACCAGGTACACCTAGCAACACGTTAGAGTATCTATGCCAATCATACGCCAGGTCCTGACTGAGGGCCTAGGAGTGGGAACTCCAGACTTAGGGAGGCCCAGCCCTGCTGCCCCCTTACATCAATATCTTTGAAGGAGCAGGCGGAATCTTTGACCTGACATGACCATTCTGGAAATATTGGAGGCCACAAACTCCCTTGAAAAAATCTCTAATCATTTCTTTGAGACCTACATTGGTTTCAATGGGGCCAAAAACATACACAAATTTCATTCTCTCCAGTTTTTCTCCCTCATCTCCTAAAGGCAGTGATTGTGCTACAGTACAATTCGATATCTTTGATGAGTTTTGTGCTCGCTGACCTACATTGGATCCCGGTTAAGCAGCACCTCGATTTCAAAATTCTCATCCTTGCTTTCAAATCCCTCCATGGCCTCACCCCTCCCTATCTCTATAACCTCCTCTAGCCCTACAACCCTCCGGGATCTCTGCACTCCTCTAATTCTGCCCTCTTGAGCATCCCTTAGATTATAATTGCTCAACAATTGGTGGCCGTGCCTTCAGCTGCCTAAGCCCTAAGCTCTGGAGTTCCCTCCCTAAACCTCTCCACCTCTCTACCTCTCTTTCCTCCTTTAAGACGCTCCTTAAAACCTACCTCTTTGATCATGCTTTGGGTCATCTGTCCTAATTTATCCTAATGTGGCTCAGTGTCAAATTTTTTGTCTTATAATACTCCTGTGAAACACCTTGGGACGTTTTACTATGTTAAAGGTGCTATATAAATACAAGTTGTTGTTGTTGTTGGTTTCATTCCACATTTTCCATTTACTTACTTTTTTTTTGCTTGACAGCCTCAAGTTCTAGGAAACATCATATGTTCTTGCTTAAGATTTATCTCTGTCATTGGAGTGAGCATTGCATTGGATTTAAGCTACTGATGTCATTCACCTATCTCTTTCCTAAGCCACTGACACCAGTTTGCCCCCTCTCACTGACCCGACCACTACTCCCTGCCACCTGAAGTAAAAAGAGAAGCCCTGCAGTCAAACCAAGTCCCTCCTCCTATTTCCGCACCTCCATTCTTTATACCCGTACTTGTTTCTCCTGTTTACTAAGGAGGTGGATGCTGACAAAATATCAGTAGAAGTGGAAAAGGTAGAAGCAATGGAAGGGGTGAAAATTGATACAGGATGTACTAGAAAGGCTGGGTATATTTAAAGTGGATAAGTTGCCTGGTCCAGATGGCTTGCATCCCAGGTTGCTAAGGGAATTGGGGGAGGAGATAGCGGAAGGGCTTGCCATAATTTTCCAATCTTCCCTAGATGCAGGGAAAGTGGCAAATGTGACACCATTGTTCAAGAAAGGGTGTAAGGACAATCCTAGTAACTACAAGCCGGTCAGTTTAACATCAGTGGTAGGTAAAGTTTTAGAAACAATAATCAAGGAAAAAAATTAACGGGCACTTGGAGAAGTTTAAGCTAATTAAGGAGAGCCAACATGGATTTGTAAAAGGCAAATTGTTTTTTACAAATCTAATTGAATTTTTTGATGAAATAACAGGGAGGATTGATGAAGGGAATGCAATGGATGTTGTCTACATGGATTTTTGGAAGGCGTTTGACAAAGTACCACATAGAAGGATGGTTAACAATATTGAGGCTCAAGGAATAGCTGGGTCAGTGGCAGCTTGGATAAGGAATTGACTTAAGGACAGAAAACAGCGAGTTGTGGTAAATGGACGTTTTTCAGACTGGAGGATGTTAGACAGTTGTGTTCCCCAAGGGTCGGTGCTGGGGCCACAGATTTTTTTGATATACATAAATGACCTGGATATTGGAATACAGAGTAGAATTTCTAAATTTGCCGATGACACCAAACTTGGGGGTGTAGCAAACAGTGATGATGATATCAATCGACTGCAGCAGGACATAGAAAGGCTAGCAGAATGGGCAGACAAGTGGCTGATGGAATTTAATACAGAGAAGTGTGAGGTGGTGCATTTTGGCAGAAGGAACAGGGAGAGGCAATATACACTTAATGGCACAGTTTTAAAGAGTGTGCAGGGGCAGAGGGAACTGGGAGTTAATGCGCATAGGTCCCTGAAGGTGGCAGGACATATTGACAGAGTGGGTAGCAAAGCATATGGGATCTTGGGCTTCATAAATAGAGGTATTGAGTGCAAAAGTGGAGAAGTTATGCTGAACCTTTATAAAGCGCTGATTAGGCCACAACTGGAGTATTGCGTCCAGTTCTGGTCACCACACTTTAGGAAGGATGTGAAGGCCCTTGAGAGGGCGCAGAGGAGATTTACCAGAATGCTTCCGGGGATGGGGGCGCTTAGCTACAAGGACAGGTTGGACAAGCTGGATTTGTTTTCATTAGAGCAAAGGAGGTTGAGGGGTGATTTGATGAGGTGTACAAGATTATGACGGGTTTGGATAGGCTAGACGGGGAAAGGCTGTTCCTACTAGTTGATGGTACAAGGACTAGGGGACACAGATTTAAGGTTTTGGGCAAGAGATACAGGGGGGACGCGAGGAAAAACTTTTATACGCAGCGAGTGGTGATGACCTGGAATTCGCTGCCGATGGAAGTTGTGGAAGCGGAGACACTCAGGGGGAAAAATTGGGTGAGTAGCGCCACCTGTTAGCGCCTAAAGAGGCAGTCAGTGGCTGTAGCGCCACTGGCTGCGCCTCCCGCGATATTCAGCAGGGGCGCTAATGGTGGCGTTAGACATTTGCGCTGTGCCGCCACCGATGACGTCATCGGTGTGCGCAGCGCCCCATTCGCGCCCCGTTCGCAATATTTGGTAGCGAACGCCGCAGTTGCGCCGTTCGCTACCCGCGCCCGGTTCACGGGGCCTTACTGTGCCAGCAGAGGCGCAAGTTAAGGTGGAGGTGCGGGGCGGCCGCTTTTTTGGCGGCCGCCTGCCAGCACCTCCGTCCCCGGCCTCCTGGTTCCCCCCCCCCACCCCGCCCCCCCGCGGCATTGCAGGCTGTTTCCCGAGAGCCCGGCACTTCTCCTTGGTGCCGGGCTCTTTTGCCAGCACTCGTGATCGGGGCTCGCGCTGTTGCAGGCCCCTCCCCCTTAACAGTGGGAGGATGGCCTGCAGTACCTCAGCATGCTGTGCCGCAGCATGTGGCGCTGCAGCATGTAGCACTGCAAAATTCACTTTCAGCACCCTAAGAGGGACGCGGAGCACCTTGAGCCGCGCCCCGTCTCCCTCTAGGGGCACTTCAACTGAATTTGCGGCGATTGCTAATGCGGCGATCGCGGCGCAAATTCCAGCGTCCAGGCGAACTTTGTGCCGCTTGGGCGCCTCAGGCCAATTTCTAGGCCTCAATGTTTTCAAGGGGAGACTGGATAGGCACTTGAGAGAAATAAACTTGTAGGGCTACGGGGATAGAGCGGGGGAATGGAACTGACTGAATTACTCTACAAATTCGGCAGCTCTCTGGTGTTAGCGAGCCCTGTAGCGCCCCACTGAGGACATTAGTGCTTGATTTAGCGGCCATCCCTTCCCGGGGCGATGTCAGGGAATTTAGGTGAGGCCCAGAATCATTAGCACCGGGCGCTAACTTTTCAAGCTTTTTGCAGTTAGCGCCCCAAATAGCCCTCATGGGGAATTTTGCCCCCTATGAGTATTGCCCTTGCCTCATCATCTTCTTAAGGAGCCACATTCCTCTTCCACCATACTGATGCTATCCTATGCTTCCTGCAGTAGGTTGTATGGAGACCATCCCAGTGTTGGTTTTAGATTGATTTGTGTTTGGAGGAGCTTAAGTGAACAGTACAAACGAGCCCAACACAACAACAGCTTGCATTTATATAGCGTCTTTAACGTAGGAAAACATCTCAAGGTGCTTCACAGGAGCATATTCAGAAAACAAATTTGGTACTGAGGCAAAGAAGGAGACATTAGGAAGGCTGACTGAAAGGTTGGCCAAAGAGCTATTTATTTTAAGCAAGGTCTTAAAGGAGGAGAGCGAGGTGATGAGGCGGAGAGGGTCAGGGAGGGAATTCCAGAGCTTAGTGGTGGGCTGAATGGAATGGAACACCTTATAAAGTATTGCATCAAAGGGACTGGAATACAAAGGGGCGGAAGTTATGTTACAGTTATATAAAACTTTGGTTAGACCACATTTAGAGTATTGCATTCAGTTCTGGGCACTGCACCTCAGGAAGGATATATTGGCCTTGGAGGGGGGGGCAGCCCGGATTCACCAGAATAATACCGGGGCTAAAAGGGTTAAATCATGAGGATAGGTGGCATAGACTGGGCTTGTATTCCCTTGAGTGTAGCAGATTAAGGGGTGATCTAATTGAGGTGTTAAAGATGATTAAAGGATTTGATAGGGTGGATAGAGAAACTATTTCCTCTGGTGGGGAATCCAGAACAATGGGGCATAACCTTAAAATTAGCGCTCGACCAATAAGGGGTGATGTCAGGAAGCATTGCTTCACACAAAGGGTTGTGGAAATCTGGATTTCTCTCCCCCAAAAAGCTGTTGAGGCTAGGGGGTAAACTGAAAGTTTCACAACTGAGATTGATAGATTTTTATTAGGCAAGGGTATTAAGGGTTATGGAACCAAGACGGATAGATGAAATTAAGTTACAGATCAGGCATGATCACATTGAATGGTGCAACAGGCTCGAGGGGCTGAATGGCCTACTCCTGAGTTCCTGTGTTCCTATATTAATATGTTCCTATCATTAGAAAAGTCTCAAACCAAAGCAAAATGGATACTGCAACTCCTTAATTCAATGAAAAAATGAAGTTCAAACCCATCAATAAAATAGAGATTACAAAATAACCTTTCTTTGGATTGATTATCTAGCACTAGTAATTAAGTAGATGTTTTCTCATTTTTCCTGCGATCCCTGCTGGGAACAGTCATGCGTATCAGGCTAAAAGTGCTTTGCACCTGCGGAAGGGCCAGTGTGGGCACATTTTTTGGCGCAGTAGCATGGTAGAGTTTCCGCCTCCTGTGGCAGGCCTGCCCTCTGACAGGGTATTGCACTGGGAATGGGGGGGGGGCGGGGGGGCGGGTGTGGAAGGGCAGAAACTGGAGCTCAGCTGGCCTGCAGCTGGCCACTGACATTGAAGACTTCTGGTAAATGGCTCCAAAACCTGAAGATCATGCTAAAGGCAAAAAAAAAATAACTTGTCTGCAACCAGCATCTGCCGTTGTGGCTCTTCTGGGACCCTTGCAGGCACTCCGGCCTTCAGGGGATCCTGGCACAAACCCTACTGCCAACCCTCTGTGTTTAGACACACAGGAAAGTGAGGAGGGAAGACAGGGAATGCCCCTGATGTCCCATCTCACTTTAATATTAAAGCTAGGCCCGTGCCTACTGAAAGCACAGGCCCAGTGCTGCCCAGTAAAACTGCCCCCCACCCCCACATGCAAGAAATGCTGAGGCAGTGTTGTGCAGACAGAAACCTGACACACGGTTCCATTTCCTTTTCGTTGCTCCTTGGAGAACGAAGTGTCCCCACCCACTTTTTTTCAAAGCAGCATAGGTATAGTTTTATACAATCAAAAACCTGAGAGGAATTTACAAAATCAGTGAGGCAGAAGATGTGCTTCAAAACCAGATTCTCATTCAAGAAAATGACAATGCCGTTTTCTGATGGGGCTGTAGCAGTCCTGCTCGAAGAAGCATGGGAGAGGAGAAATCCTTTTAGGCACACACATAGCATTCCCCCAAAGAGAATTGATCCAAGGATGGGAGCAGATCACCACATCCATTGCTGCTAACCCCAGCACTCCACCACTCCACGCACATAGATTCATAGAAACGTCCAGCACAGAAGGAGGCCATTCGGTCCGTTGTGCCTGTGCTGGCTCTTTGAAAGAGCAGTTGCACTTAGTCCCACACCCCCGCTTTTTGTCAGTAACCCTGTAACATGTGTAAGGTGTTTGGTTTCCTCGTCCTTACAAGGGTTCTTTGACTCTGGGTTTTACAGGAACAAAATGGTAGACGACACAAAGGTTTAGGTTCAACTCAAAACTGTTAGTTTATTAAAACCAACAGACAAAACCCTGTTGAGATTTGGCTGAAATTTACAATCACCCATACGGCCGGTCATTACCGTTGTGGATTGTAGGCCTGGATCGGAGATGACCTGTCCCCGTCCTCCTTTATCTGACTGCAGCTGCCTACACAGCGCAAACCCCTTGTAGAGTCAACTGATACAATCGCCCATCCGGCTGGTCGTGGCCGACGTCGATTGCAGGCTGGGAGCTGGAGATGACCATCTTCCCTTCCTTCTTACACCTGGCAGTTGCTGCAGTCAGAGCTAGCTTCCGAGAGAGAGAGAGAGCTGTGGTGTGGTTCCTATTTACAGCTCTTCCGTCCGCCTTTTTTGAGTCTGGGCCTTCCTCCAACTCTTGTTTTCCAATACACACCTAGTAATCCAAACCACAGGATGTGTACAGGGCTGAGGGATGGAAGATAATTCCTTATCTTGTCTACACCCCGCCCCCCCCCCCATGGTACATATTTAACGTGATTTAGCCTTACTGCTGATGTGTTTTGCCCAAAGTTAAAGTGTTTTCCATTGAGGCCAGGAAGTCCATTGTACCAGCGAAACTGGCATCGTTGTCTTATCCATTGAAGACCCATTGAAACCCATTAAAACATGAAGTCTCATTGTCCAAAGTTAAATCACTTATTCACCATTAAATCACCTATCGAGACGCTCATTGTCCAAAGTAAATGTCTTTTCCAAAGTTAAATTAAAACTCACAGGTGTGTCTGTGCTTCTAGATTTCTATTGTACAAGTTTTTTTTCAAATCTACATTTGGAAACAGTGCAGGAAGAAATTCCAGGTCAGAACTCATCCAGACCTTCCATTAATACACTGCACTAAGCATGTCTGACACTTAAAGTTAATGAAATAAAAACCGGGAGAGATGTAAAATGGGCTGCCGATTCACTGTCATCCATTTTACACTATCGCAGAAAATCAAAATGATCCCTTCCTGAAGTATGTTAAGTGGTTACTTTGAATGGCCACAAGGCAGCAGGGTGCCCTTTACATGCGCCAGCTTTCACCAAGAAGTGTTCCTTCACTCACATCCTTACATACATCAGCACACAAGAAGCCTCCCATGTCCCATAGCTGCCTGCTACATGATGTGGCATCACACTGGTTATGGGCTGGATGCAGACCCTTGGGTATTACTGGATGCCATAGTAATAATTGCTATTTCTAATTAATGTAGTCTCTTTGAAGAAGACAGCCCATAATCAGACAGTGATAGTGACAGCCCACAAGCCTGCGGCCTCTCACCCCATATGAGGAAGAACCTCTAGAAATCCTGGGAGCCAGCTTTTTTGAGGATGCAAAAATGGGGCAGTGACAGGGAAGGAGTCTTTGGTATTCCTGTCATGCTGTTAAATAACAGAGCTCTTTCTTGCTATTATCGGCTGCTTATGAAGGAGATGAACTGTGATGGTTGAGCAAACAATACATCTGCGACCTGCTTCACGCATCTACACTGTGCTGAATGGTCCATATTTGCAAGGTCCCCAAGGCATAAAGATTGGCTGTAGCTCTGATCTTTTGAACCGCTGGCAATGCCATACCTGTGGTGTTTTGGCTGTAGGTCTGCTAGCAGCATATGGCATAACTCTATAATGGCTTACCTTGTGAATCGTAGCCTCCACAAGCACTGTTTCCCAGACAAGCAGAGGGATGTATATTCTGGAGCACCAGCAGGTGGATGCTGAGTACCTCAGGTGCAGGCCTGACCAACTTGGCATCCCCCTTCTTCCGAAAAAACAGAAATATTGGGAAACCCTTTGTGTTGCAGTAGAGCAGGAGTAGAAAAAGGCAGCACACAGTAACAGTCACAAAGGCTCTTCAAAATACAGATGAACAAAATAATTTAAAAAGCTTCAGCAATGGCCTGGCATGGTTGCTATCTCGCTATTACTCTCTGTAAGCTGATTTCCATATCCGGCTCAGCAACTAGCAATGCTTATTTTTTTTTTATTCGTCCCTGGGATATGGGCGTCGCTAACAAGGCCAACATTTATTGCCCATCCCTAATTGCCCTTGACAAGGTGGTGGTGAGCCACCTTCTTGAGCCACTGCAGTCCGTGTAGTGAAGGTAATCATTAGTTAATATCGGCAGTTAAAGAAAACAGAATAAAATGCCTGGAAGTGATGGCAAATTAGATTTAAGACATCGGCACGTCATTATGAAGTAAGTGTAATCTTAATTAGAGAATCGCAAATGGAGACAATGCTCTGCCTGGGAACCTCCACTTTACAAATGAGAATGGCAAATCCTGACTGGAAAATCTAGGCAGGGGTGCCTGTTTCACCAATAACAACATAAGTGGGGCCTTTACAAAAGAAAAGCACTCAGAACACTAATTACTTATCGTGCCAGTCACATACGCTTTCTATTTATGTAGCAGGCAGACTCTAGTTGTAGTGTGACTCATCGACTCGCACATACTCTCATTGTATGTTTTCTTCTGCACTACAGATGTTGGTGGCAAGCAACAAAAATTATATTTGCATTTCCCCAAATCCTCATAAACAGAATAAAATTGAAAATAGCAGACAACCACAAAAATTACCAATTTTATAGGCTCGTTATAAGACAAACTTTCAGCAGTTCCATGCTGTTTTGCATTTTTATAGGTAAAAAGAAAGAAATAACTAGTATTTATATAGCGTTTTTCATGACCTCAGGACATCCCAAAGTGCTTTACAGCCAATGAAGTACTTTTGTGAAGTGTAGTCACTTTTGTAATGCAGCAAACATTTTGGAATATAGGAAAAATACTAACATATGTAGTACGTGTTAAAAGGTATGCTGAAAAAATGCATTAATTTCTGAAACCTGTGAAATGTAGATCATGAGGTGGATTCTCTAACACTTTACCCCAGTGTCAACTTGTACTTAACTCTTGCTCACTGCTGTGGAGCATCAAGTCAACTTGCAGCCAAGCAGGCTGCCGCATTTCCTACATTACAACACTTCAAAAGTACTTCATTGGCTGTAAAGCTCTTTGGGACACAGGGGGCGATTTTCCCACTGGAGGCGAGATGGAGGCGGGTTTCAGTTTGGGTGGGTTTGAAACCCGCCTCCACTGATAGCTTTCAAAAATTTGCGATTTTCCCATGATTGTCCACTTGATTTCAGAGGTGTGGGATGCCCTTGCTCAATTAATGTTTTGGGGCTGAAACTCGCCTCTGTTGACAGCACTTTTCCAGTCTGATTTTATGGCTGCTTGCTCCCGAGGCTCACTCCACAGCATTTTTGCATCTCCTGCACCACCTCCAACATCTTTTGAGAAACCACTATGTCCAATTCCAAGGCAAGGGCCTACCCGAGGCTCTCAGATAAGGTGCTGCAAATGTTGTTGGAGGGGGTGAGAGCTAGCATGGAGGTGCTCTTCCACTCATCTCAGAGGAAGAGGCCTGCCAAAGAAACCAAGGCTGTGTGGGTACAGCTGGCAAGGGATATAACCTCCAGATCTGTGTGCAAACTGGGAGGCTGTTTCTGTGTATTGATGAAATGCCATCCCTGTTGGAAAACATTAAAATGATTTGAAGCCAAAATGTTGGCGTTATGCCATCTATTCTTTCGCCTTAGGCAGCTCCACATTGTGGGCACCGCCACACTTGCGTTGTCAGGTTGGTGGCCTGAGTGAAAGGAGGCCAGAGAGTCATGTCCATTGTCAATGATGCCCTAGGATGGAGCAAAGAACATGTGCCAACTTGGGCAACCTATGCAAATCTGGCCATGATGAGCTCATCCCTTGCATCCCGGGCAGCCATGTGCTCGCGTGCTGCCGCTGCCGCTGGTCGATACACCAGTGCTCTGACCTCCTCCTCTGCCTCCTCCTCCAGATCCTCCTCCTCATCCTCATCTGAGGTCCATGCAGAAAGAAAACGAATGGTTCCCATGCTGCTTTTAGATGCCTCCTTTGGGGAAGCGCTCCTTGCAAGCGGGGAGAGGGTCTTCCAAGGAGGTCCCACAGTTGATGGAGTGAAGCTGCAGCACCTCTGACTTCGGAAGGCCTTCCAAAAGTGCTCAGAGACCTTTTAAAGCCAAGGTCTGGCACGTGCAAGTAATCCTTGCTGCAATAAACGATGTCTTGTTAGACCTGCAGCAGTGAGGAGGCCACCCACTAGTCAACCCGCCAGGTTTACCTGGCATGGTTCAGGAGGTGCGTGGATCACGCCGAAAAGCTGGAAAAATCACGAGGGCCTCTCAAAATAGTCTTAGAGAGGCCCTTAACGGGCATTTAAGGATCTTTAATAATGCAATGGCCAGCTGGAGGCAGGAGCGTTTCCTGACCTCCAAAACCAGCACTGGCAAAATCCCGCGGAGGCAGGTTCCGAACTCAACCTCTTTGAATCTGATTTTCCCGCCTTTTCCTCCTCCAAACCCGCCTCCTCCAATGTCAGAAAATCACCCCCAAAGATTCAGAATAAGGGGTCACCCATTTAAGACGGAGATGAGGAGGAATTTCTTCTCTTAGCGGGTCGTGAATCTTTGGAATT
Source organism: Somniosus microcephalus (assembly GCF_052327205.1). Classification (NCBI taxonomy): domain Eukaryota; kingdom Metazoa; phylum Chordata; class Chondrichthyes; order Squaliformes; family Somniosidae; genus Somniosus; species Somniosus microcephalus. The sequence goes on from NC_140993.1 coordinate 233,746,656, forward strand.
CTCTACCCCAGAGAGCTGTGGAGGCGGAGTCATTGAGTATATTCAAGGTGGAGATTGACAGACATTTGAACTACAGGGGAGTCAAGGGGTTTGGGGAGAGAGCGGGAAAGTGGTGTTGAGGCCAAGATTGGATCAGCCATGATCTTAATGAATGGCGGAGCAGGCTCGAGGGGCCGATTGGCCTACTCCTGCTCCTGCTTCTTATGTTCTTATGGGAAGTCCTGAGGTCGTGAAAGGCAGGTGCTATATAAATGCAAGTCTTTCTTTCTTGCTGGACCCGCAAAAATAAAAGCTCACAATTTCCTGGGCCTTTTTTTGAGCCCTTTAAGGATTACTGGTTAGGCCACTCTGCCTGGTACAACAAACACAGCCATTTGTGACTGAACGTTGCAATCGGGGTCCTACCAGTATTCTTAAGCGGACAATAACCTTACATCATCCACCCAAAAAGAAAGGAAACAGGTGATAGAAAACAGATTGTTTGCCAAAAAAGGACAGAAGGGGAGATCAGCAGGTGGAGGATTATATAACCATAAAGCTGTGCCTTAAAACTCCATGGGCTACAGCACACACTGCTAAAGCAGTTTAGTATAAAATCTACAATGAACACATATTAGGGAAAATCTTTCAAATTCTCACGCACAACATGGAGCCTACCTGCCAAGAGGCATTAATGGATGCTAAATCCTTCAGGATTAGCTCCTCACATGAATTCCCAATGAGAAGTCCTCTGGGTCCATTCATTTTAATTGATGGAAAAATAGTGCTTGAATTCCCAATATGCCCTCCTGGCAGATGAAGCCCCATTCTGGGAGCACAAGCTCAGAAAATGACTTTATTTATTCCTTATTGGTTGCTCTTGTTTAACTTCTTTTCAAGTTCCATTTTTCTGTTTCATTTTAACATTTTTTAAATGTCTTTTGCTGTTTAATTTTTTTTCCCCCGTGGTCCTTTCTGTTCAGATTTTCTTTGCCATCTCCCACTGCCTTCAGCTCCTCCATTTCTTGCAGCCCTGATCGCAACTTGCAGCTCGCACGCACACGCCACGACATGTGCCAAGTCCCGTTCGCCCATCATCCCTGTGCTCGCTGACCTACAGTGGCTCCTGGTCAAGTAACGCCTCGATTTTAAAATTCCCATCCTTGTTTTCAAATCCCTCCACAGCCTCACTCCCTCCCTATCTTTGTAACCTCCTCCAGCCCTACCACCCTCTGAGATCTCTGCGCTCCTCCAATTCTGGCCTCATGCACATCCCCAATTTAAATCGCTCCACCATTGGTGGCCGTGCGTTCAGCTGCTGAGGCCCTAATCTCTGGAAATACCTCCCTAAACCTCTCCACCTCTCTGTACGATAGCAAAATACTGCGGATGTTGGAAATCCGAAATAACAACAGAAAATGCTGGAAAAACTCAGCAGGTCAGGCAACATCCGTGGACAGAAATTTGAGTTGACGTTTCGGGTCGAACCCTTCTTCAAAACTGGAAAGAAAAGATAGATCGGGGGCAGGGCTGCAATCAGACAAAAGAATAAAAGAAACAAAAGAAGTAAAAAAGAGACAATAAAAGGTGTTAGAAGCTAGACGAGATGGTAATAGGCTGAGGTTGGGTGTAAAGTGTACTGGCAGGGCAAGGGATAGCTGCCAGGTGTGAGAGCGAAACAAAAGGAAAGGGGGGGGTGGGAAAGGAGTGGAAAAATTACAAGAAAAAATGAAATAGGGGCCGAGGTTATGATCTGAAATTGTTGAACTCGATATTGAGTCCGGAAGGCTGCAGATTTTAAAATTCTTGCTGTCCTTTAAGAGGCGCCTTAAAACCTACCACATCTGCCCTAATATCTCCTTATGTGGCTCAGTGTCAAATTTTGTTTGATAGCGCTCCTGTGAAGTGCCTTGGGATGTTGTACTACGTTAAAGGCACTGTATAAATACAAGTTGTTGTTGCAGTAATCATTTTCTTTTGCGGATGCAACACGCAGCACATCACTGGCACTTTACGTGCATTACGGGAGCATTACTGAAATTGTGAATTTCACAAGCTAGCTGCTGCTGGCCCCACTGGCACATTGGGCTCGGCAACAAATATTCTGGTTGTTCTCTCCCTCCCTCCTGTCCCTGACCACCAACCCTTTCTGAGTACGTGTTTGTCCGTCAGAATGGCAAACAAAAACCGTCAGCTTGAAAGCCTCACATGGAAGGCAAGTTGCCAGTCTCTGCAGTGATGTGCGCAGACACTAAACTCATGTAGCAATGGCTTAAAGATGGTGGGAAATTGTATCCAAGTAAGGCTACTGATTAACTCAAGGACAACAGGCTAGAAATGACTGATAATAGTGGAACAACACTTAGAAAGAAAGAAAGACTTGCATTTATAGAGCGTCTTTCACGACCACGGATGTATTTTTGAAGTGGAGTCACTTGTAATGTGGGAAACACAGCAGCCAATTTGCACACAGCAAGCTCCCACAAACAGCAATGTGGTAATGACCAGATAGTTTCTTTTTGTTAAGTTGGTTGAGGGATAAATATTGGCCAGGACACCATACCTGCTCTTCTTCGAAATAGTGCCATGGGATCTTTTACGTCCACCTGAGAGAGCAGACAGGACGTCGGTTTAACGTGTCATCCGAAGGACGGCACCTCCGACAGTGCAGCACTCCCTCAACACTGCACTGGAGTGTGAGCGTAACTTTATGTACTCAAGTCCCTGGAGTGGGACTTGAACCCACAATCTTCTGACTTAGAGGTGAGTGGGCTACCAACTGAGCCACAGCTGACACCTACAAATTTGGGTGAGCCCAGCTTTGGGGGCACAGGGATTGCAGGAAACAACGGAAGTGGGGATGTGGCGGCTGGGATATTTTGAATGCGAGGTTGGGAGGAGCATTCCTGCTTCTTCCAGCTCCACATTCAGGTTAGTATATTTTGAAATCTTACCTGATGGATGTGGCCTAACAGGCGGGCTCTGTTAGGCTGCATATAGAAACATAGAAGATAGGAGCAGGAGTAGGCCATTCGGCCCCTCGAGCCTGCTCCGCCATTCAATGCGATCATGGCTGATCATCCAAATTCAGTACCCTGTCCCTGCTTTCTCCCCATATCCCTTGATCCCCTTAGCCTTAAGAAATATATCTAACTCCTTCTTGAATATATTTAATGAATTGGCCTCAACTGACTTCTGTGGTAGAGAATTCCACAGGTTCACTACTCTCTTGGTGAAGAAATTCCTCCTCATCTCAGTCCTAAATGGCTTACCCCTTATCCTTAGACTGTGACCCCTGGTTCTGGACTCCCCTGCCATCGGGAACAGCCTTCCTGCATCTAGTCTGTCTAGTCCTGTTAGAATTTTATAAGCTTCAATGAGATCCCCTCTCATTCTTCTAAACTCTAGTGAATATAAACCTAATCGACCCAATCTCTCTTCATACGTCATTCCTGCCATCCCAGGTATCAGTCAGACTTGGTTTTCCTGAGTGCAGCCGGTGTTGGCTGCCTCAGGGTGAATCAATATTGACGGGGCCTCAAATTGGTATTAGACCCCTTATTTGCATATGCAAAGAGCCTAACACCTGTTTCAGGCATGGGCACTGCATGCTGATTGCTTTGGCCTTTTTCTGGCTCGTAATCAGTGTGCGCTTTCTGCCCGCCATATTGGAGGTTACGGTGGCCATTTAGTGCTTGAAAAATAGGCGCTGCGCATCAGACTTTCTAGGCCTGAATGTGTTTGTGTGACATTTGTCTGTCCACTATTTTGACAGAGGTATCCATACGTCTGCTATATTATTGCCTGCAATAATTTCTAGCTTAATGTCTACAAAACTCTCCTGCCAAAACACAACGGAAAAGACATAACCCAAATCACGGGTTAATAAAATATCCATTTACCGAACATTCTTGATGATGAATTCACAAATTAAAGCTTAAAAACAGATTCAATTTAAATCATCCTCTAATTTGATAATTAACACCCTGTAAGATATATATGAAAGGAAAAGCTTACAGCAAATCCCCTTCTAAAAGGGAGCACACACTTAATTCATTGCTCCCATTGCAATCTCTGCTCCATAACAAAAGAGGTCAGCCCTCTTTGTGGAAGGTGTAACCATACAGAGTGGAAGAGAATAAAACCAATGCACAAAAATAAGCACCACAATAATAAGGCATCAAAACTGATTACTTTCAGTAGGTTTACAATCCTAGTCTACAAACTGATCATTTAAGAGTGTTACAGGAACAGGAAAAGGCCATTGAACCCAACAACAATCCAAACAGCAAGAATATGTTTAGAGATGGAGGCCTAGAAATTGGGTTCTGGTCTTGCCAGGGCTGTAGCGCCAGAAAGTTTGCGCCAGCGGTAATGCGGCAGCGCCCGACGAAAATTCGGGTGCGCCGGGCCCAGACGGCGGCGGGCGCTAAAACCCTCCTTTAGCGCCTCAAAACGGGCGTGAACTTGGGTTTCCCGGCGCTAATCCCCCGCTGCGGCACCCGATGCGGTGCGGCAGGCGGGGGAACTGCAGGCCTCCTCCTCCTGTTAAGGAGGAGCTGCCTGCAGCCGACAACTGTCCGGCGGATTGACCCGACATCTGAGCCCGGCACCTCGGAGAAGTGCCGGGCTCGCATGAGACACTGATCAGGGCCGCGGGGGGGGGGGAATGCAGGAGTCCGGGAAGGGAGGTGCGGGCAGGCGGCCACCGGGAACGCGGCCGGCCGCCGCTCCACCTTTATGCGCCGGCGCACACTGGGGGAAGACTCTGTTGCCAGAGTCTTAGTTGCGCCTGCCACGGGCGAGGCGGGCGCAACTGAATTTCAGCTTGGGGCCGGGTTACCACGGCAACCGGGACGCTGCGCACACCGATGACGTCATCGGTGCCGGCGCAGCGCTACCGGTCTACCGCCGCGGAAGGGCCCCAGGCAATTTAGGAACCGGCGCCAATTGCAGCGCTAGGCCCTCTAGCGCCGCAAAATCGGTGCTAAGGGCACTGAATTTCTAGGCCGGAGACCCTTGGCAAACATAATTAACCTATTCTCATCCAATGGAAATCATTTTAAATATAACTCTCCTAATTGATCGAGTTTAAAATGAATAAAGTAATGTCAAACCTAGAGCCTATAGTAATGCATTATAAACAGCAATTAATCAGCAGGAAGCACCCTCTAACAGATTATCAACATCAATTGTTCTAATTCACCAGAGCTGTCCTACAGCAGAATTAACATTAAAATAGATTGCTAGGCCATGGACAACACTCCAGTGCATTGGGAATAATAACAGAAAATGCTGGAAAAACTCAGCAGGTCAGGCAACATCCGTGGAGAGAAATTTGAGTTGACGTTTCGGGTCGAACCCTTCTTCAAAACTGGAAAGAAAAGAAAATAGATCGAAGGCAGGGCTGCGATCGGACAAAAGAAGCGAAAGAAACAAAAGAGCTAGTCGAGATGGTAATAGGCTGAGATTAGGTGTAAAGTGTACTGGCAGGGCAAGAGATAGCTGCCAGGTGTGAGAGAGAAACAAAAGGAAAGGGGGGGGGAAAGGAGTGGAAAAATTACAAGAAAAAATGTGTAATAGGGGCCGAGGTTATGATCTGAAATTGTTGAACTCGATATTGAGTCCGGAAGGCTGCAGAGTGCCTAATCGGAAGATGAGGTGCTGTTCCTCGAGTTTACGTTGCGCTTCCATGGAACAATACAAGAGGCCAAGGACGGTGAGGTCCGAGTGGGAATGGAGCGGTGAATTAAAATGACAGGTGACCGGAAGCTCGGGGTCACCCTTACGGACTGAACGGAGGTGTTCCGCAAAGCGGTCACCCAAACTGCGTTTTGTCTCCCCAATGTAGAGGAAACTGCATCGTGAGCAGCGAATACAGTGTACTAGATTGCAAGAAGGACAAGTAAATCGCTGTTTCACCTGGAAGGGGTGTTTGGGGCCCTGGACAGTGGGAAGGGCGGAGGTATAGGGGCAGGTGTTACATCTCCTCCGCTTGCACGGGAAGGTGCTAGGCGAAGGGGAAGGGCTGTTTGGGGTGATAGAGGAGTGGACTAGGGTGTCTCGGAGGGAGCGGTCCCTACGGAATGCTGAAAGGGGAGGGGAGGGGAAGATATGTTTGGTGGTGGGATCACTTTGGAGGTAGCGGAAATGCTGGAGGATGATCCGTTGAATGTGGAGGCTGGTGGGGTGAAAGGTGAGGACAAGGGGAACCCTATCGTGGGTCCGGGAGGGAGGGGCAGGGGTGAGGGCAGAAGTGCGGGAGATAGAACTGACATGGTCGAGGGCAGTGTCAACCATGGTAGAGGGGAATGCTCGGTTGCGGAAAAAGGAAGACATGTCTGAAGCACTGGTGTGGAAGGTGGCATCGTCGGAGCAGATACGGCGGAGACGGAGAAACTGGGAGAATGGAATAGAGTCCTTACAGGAAGCGGGGTGGGAGGAAGTGTAGTCCAGGTAGCTGTGGGAGTCAGTGGGCTTGCAGTGAATATTGGGGCACTCTGCATTACTCCAATTCTGGCTTCCCGTGCAACCTGATTTCCTTCGCCCCTCCATTGGTGGCCGTGCCTTCAGCTGTCTAGGCCCTAAGCTCTGGAATTCCCTCACTAAACTTCTCTGCCACCTGACCGCTCTCTCCTCCTTTAAGCCGCTCCTTAAAACCTGCCTCTTCAACCAAGCTTTTGGTCACCTGCCTAATATTTGCTTATGTGGCTCGGTGTCAAATTTTGTTTGATAACGCTCCTGTGAAGTGCCTTGGGACGTTTTACTATGTTAAAGGTGCTATATAAATGCAAGTTGTTGTTGTTAGAACATAAGAACATAAGAAGTAGGAGCAGGAGTAGGCCATTTGGCTCTTCGAGCCTGCTCCGCCATTCAATAAGGTCATGGCTGATCTTCTACCTTGTGGTAAACCACTGTTGTTGTTGTTGTTGTTGTTGTTACACACTGTTGTACCTATGCATGCCTCAACATGTCTCGGCTGGCTCCACCCACACAGGCCCAGGTATAAAGGTGATTGACCTGCAGCCCCCTGCCTTCTTGGAACCCAGTCAACCACAAGAGGCATGCTCTGTTCTTTGCTAATAAAAGCCTTTAGTTACTCTCTTAACTCTCCGTCTTTTATGAGTAATTGATAGCGCATCAATTTTATTAGCAAAAACAAAATGTCGACATTTGCTGAACAGCAGGCTGCTGCACCAAACGCTGAACAGCAAGCTGCTGCACCAAACGTTGAACAACAGACTGCTGCACCAAACGCTGAGCAACAGGAGCTGCTGTGAGCCCTCAGACCAACATGCCTGGACCTAGACCCCCAAGAGGCGGGTTCGGCTACCAAATTCGCGCAGGCTGCGTTGCTTCGAGGCCTACCTGCAAGCCTCAACTGTGACCCTGGACGAAAACAAGTTGGAAATCCTGGCCTCAAAGGTGAGCCACCAAGTTTATACAATAATCCAGGACGCGACGACCTACGCGGCGGCTATCGGTCTGCTAAAAGGGCAATACGCACGCCCGGTAAATACGGTCTATGCCCGGCACCTCTTAAGATCCCGCAGACAGCAGCCCGGGGAATCGGTGGAGGCCTTCCTACGGGCACTACGGATACTCGGCCGAGACTGCGATTGCAAAGAAGCATCAGCCGCAGCACACACGGAGGGACTGATCCGAGATGCTTTCGTTGCGGGTCTAAGGTCCGACTACTCCCGGCAGAGACTGTTGGAAAAGGGAGAAATGGACCTGAGAAAGGCAGTGTCCCTCGCGCTCTCGCTCGACGCGGCCCACAGGAATATGGACACCTTCTCCCTAACCGCTCCGCAACGTGGACGCCACAACCTTGGGTCATGGGACCGCCACCTTCAACTGCTGCTGCGATGTCCAAGGCACAGAAATGTTATTTTTGTGGCCAGGCAAAACACCCCAGAGCACGCTGCCCGGCGAGAAACGCTACCTGCTCCGGCTGCAGGAAGAAAGGACACTATGTCAGCGCCTGCAAAGGTAAAACCGCTAACGCCAGCAGCGCCGCGTGCGAACCGTGGGGGCAGCCATCTTGTCCGCCATCTTGGGCTCCCCCAGCCGCGTGGGGATCGGGACCATGGGCGCCGCCATTTTGTCCGCCATCTCGGACGTCTCCAACTTCAACCACGGGGGACCCGGACTCAACCACCGCCTCATCTGACGACCACATCGACTCGCTCGACCATACGCTGGCCTCCGTGACGCTGGACCAATCTCTCCCTCATCAACTGTCCAGGTCCATGATGGACATTAAGGTAAACGGCCGCGCCACTACCTGCCTTTTTGACAGCGGGAGCACGGAAAGCTTTATCCACCCCGACACGGTGCGGAGTTACTCTCTCCCGGTCCTGCCGACGCGACATCGGATCTCTTTGGCTTCCAAAGCCCAGTCAGCGGACGTCGGTGGCTACTGTGTAGTGACCCTTTCAGTAAGGGGCACAGAATACAAAAATTTTAAACTCCTGGTCCTGCCCCATCTTTGCGCTGCCGTCCTACTGGGGTTGGATTTTCAGTGCAACCTTAAGAGTGTCACATTAGCGTACGACGGACCCCTCCCCCCACTCACAGTCTGCAGCCAGCAGCTTTTAAATCGCCCGCCGCGCACCATTTGCAGCCTCTCCACCCTTAAAGTCCCCCCCCCTCCTTGTTCGCTAACCTCACCCGCGACTGTAAGCCCATCGCTACCAAAAGCAGGCGTTACAGTGCCGGGGATAGGAGCTTCATTAAATCCGAGGTAGCAAGACTCCTGAAGGAAGGGATTATTGAAAGTAGCACCAGCCCATGGCGAGCACAAGTGGTGGTAGTGAAGGCTGGCGAAAAACAGCGCCTAGTTATTGACTACAGCCAGACGATCAATCGCTACACCCAGCTAGATGCATACCCACTCCCCCGCATATCTGACATGGTCAATCAGATAGCACAATACCGGGTGTTCTCAACGATTGATCTGAAGTCGGCATACCACCAGCTCCCCATCAGGGCTGAGGACCGCCAGTACACAGCTTTTGAAGCTGACGGTCGTCTCTACCACTTCCTCAGAGTTCCCTTCGGCATCACCAACGGGGTTTCAGTCTTCCAACGGGTGATGGACCGGATGGTCGACCAGAACGCGCTCCAGGCCACTTTCCCCTATCTAGACAACGTCACCATCTGCGGCCGCGACCAGCAGGACCATGATGTTAATCTAGAGAAATTCCTCCGTACGGCCCAGCGGCTGAACCTAACATACAACAAGGGCAAATGTATGTTTCGTACCAAGCGCCTTGCCATTCTTGGCTGTGTAGTGGAGAACGGAGTCATCGGCCCCGACCCCGACAGGATGCGCCCCCTTATGGAGCTCCCCCTCCCCCACTGCCAAAAAGCACTGAAGAGATGCCTAGGGTTTTTCTCGTACTATGCTCAGTGGGTGCCGAACTATGCAGACAAAGCCAGACCCCTCATCAAGTCCACCTCCTTCCCCCTGACAGCAGAGGCCTGTGCAGCCTTCACTCTCATAAAAGGAGATATTGCGAAGGCCACAATGCACGCAGTGGATGAGTCCATCCCTTTCCAAGTGGAGAGCGACACTTCCAACTTTGCCCTAGCTGCAACCCTTAACCAGGCGGGGAGACCCGTGGCCTTTTTCTCAAGGACCCTCCAGGGCCCCGAGATTCGACACTCCTCTGTCGAAAAGGAGGCCCAGGCCATTGTGGAAGCTGTGCGACATTGGAGGCATTACCTGGCCGGAAAACGATTTACCCTGCTCACTGACCAGCGTTCAGTAGCTTTTATGTTTAATAATAAGCAGAGGGGCAAAATCAAGAACGACAAGATCTTGAGGTGGAGAATCGAACTCTCCACCTACAATTACGATATCTTGTACCGGCCCGGGAAACTCAATGAGCCCCCAGATGCCCTATCACGTGGTACATGCGCCAACGCGCAGGTCGATAGACTGAAGACCCTCCACAATGACCTCTGCCACCCGGGGGTCACCAGGTTTTTTCACTTCATCAAATCCCGTAACCTGCCCTACTCCATCGAGGAGGTCAGGACCATGACCAGGAACTGCCAAATCTGTGCCGAGTGCAAACCGCATTTTTATAGGCCAGACAGAGCAAGCCTGATCAAAGCCATGCGCCCCTTTGAACGGCTGAGCGTCGATTTTAAAGGGCCCCTCCCCTCCTCCGACCGCAATGTGTACTTCCTCAACATAATTGATGAGTACTCCCGTTTCCCGTTTGCCATCCCCTGCTCAGACATGACCAGTACCACGGTCATTAAATGTCTGAATGACCTCTTCGCCTTGTTCGGTTTACCTAGCTATATTCATAGCGACAGGGGCTCATCCTTTATGAGCGACGAACTCCGGCAGTACCTGCTCCCGAGAGGTATCGCTACAAGCAGGACCACCAGCTACAACCCCTGGGGGAATGGCCAGGTGGAAAGGGAGAATGCGACGGTCTGGAAGGCAGTCCTTTTAAACTTGAAATCTAAGGGCCTCCCGACCTCTCGCTGGCAGGAAGTCCTCCCTGCGGCGCTCCATTCCATTCGGTCACTGCTCTATACAGCCACCAATGCTACCCCTCACGAGAGAATGTTCTCCTTCCCCAGGAAGTCCACATCGGGGACCTCGTTACCGACATGGCTGACTTCTCCAGGACCCGTCCTACTGCGGAAGCACGTGAGGTCCCATAAGATGGACCCCCTGGTTGAGAGGGTGAGCCTCCTCCATGCCAACCCTCAGTATGCTTACGTGGTGTACCCGGATGGGCGGGAGGACACAGTCTCCATACGAGACCTCGCACCTTCGGGTGCTCCCGAAACACCCCCCTCGCCATCCACCACTACCCACGCCTACCCCCAGTACGCTTACGTAGCGTACCCAGACGGGCGGGAGGACACAGCCCCCACACGAGATCTCGCACCTTTGGGTGCCCCTGAAACACTACCATTGCCATCCACCACTACCCACAACCCAACCCCGCTAGACGGCATGCCGCAGCCCCAGGACCCGTCATTGACCACCCAACCACTCAATGAGACGCCAGACTCAACGTTGGATGCTGCACCATCACCGCCGCCACCACGACGATCAGGACGGCATACAAGGCCACCTGATAGACTTACTTACACGAGCCTTTAGTACACTTCACCCCGCCGGACTCAATTTTAAACAAGGGGTGAATGTGGTAAACCACTGTTGTTGTTGTTGTTGTTGTTGTTACACACTGTTGTACCTATGCATGCCTCAACATGTCTCGGCTGGCTCCACCCACACAGGCCCAGGTATAAAGGTGATTGACCTGCAGCCCCCTGCCTTCTTGGAACCCAGTCAACCACAAGAGGCATGCTCTGTTCTTTGCTAATAAAAGCCTTTAGTTACTCTCTTAACTCTCCGTCTTTTATGAGTAATTGATAGCGCATCATGCCTCATCTCCACTTGCCTGAACTATCCCCATATTCCTTGATTCCCTTAATATTCAAAAATCTATCGATCTCTGTCTTGAATATACTCAATGACTGAGCCTCTACAGCCCTCTGGGGTAGAGAATTCCAAAGATTCATCACCCTCTGAGTGAAGACATTTCTCCTCATCTCAGTCCTAAATGGCCGACCCCTTATTCTGAGACTGTGACCTTTGGTTTTAGAGGGGAAATATCATCCCTGCATCTACCCTGTCCAGCCCTGAAAGAATTTTGTATGTTTCAATGAGATCACCTCTCATTCTTCTAAACTCCAGAGAGTATAGGCCTAGTCTACTCAATCTGTCCTCATAGGACAATCCCCCATCCCAGGAAGCAGTCTAGTGAACCTTTGTTGCACTCCCTCTATGGCAAGTATATCCTTCCTTAGGTAAGGAGACCAAAACTGTACACAATACTCCAGGTGTGGTCTCAACAGGGCCCTATATAATTGCAGTAAGATGTCTTTACTCTTGTTCTCAAATCCTCTTGTAACAAAGGCCAACATACCATTTGCTTTCCTAATTGCTTGCTGTACCTGCATGTTAACTTTCAGTGATTCGTATACAAGGACACCCAGGTCCCTCTGAACACCAACATTTCCCAATCTCTCACCATTTAAAAAATACTCTGCTTTTCTATTTTTCCTACCAAAGTGGATAACTTCACATTTCTCCATATTATATTCCATTTGCCATGTTCTTGCCCACTCACTTAGCCTGTCTATATCCCCTTGAAGCCTCCTTGCATCCTCCTCACAACTTACATTCCCACCCAGCTTTGTATCATCAGCAAACTTGGATATATTACATTTGGTCCCCTCATCCAAATCATTGATGTAGATTGTGAATAGCTGAGGCCCAAGCACTGATCCTTGCAGTACCCTACTAGTTACAGCCTGCCAACCCGAAAATGACCCGTTTATTCCTACTCTGTTTTCTGTCTGTTAACCAATCCTCAATCCATGCTAGTATATTACACCCAATCCCATGAGCCCTAATTCTGTTTAATAACCTCTTGTGTGGCACCTTATCGAATGTTGTTGTTGTAATCCCTGCCAATCACAACTAACATTTCAACGTGAAAAAATGGTATCTAAATTAAGCTGACAATAAAACAGCACCCAGTCCAGTTTTGAACTAATTCAATGAAGTTTTATGCAGCATCCTAATCCATCTGACAGGAGTCATGGGCTTTAGTCAACAGAACTATTGGATCCTCACACTCAGAAGCCAGCCAGAGTATATTGATTGGGAAATGATGGGAGTACTTCCTCTTCCAAGTGAAGAGAACTTGTTTTATGTGGTGACGGCGAAAGCAGAGGATAAATTCCCTTTTTAAGAGAAGCTACTTAGTGGCCGTGGGCACAGTGAAAGCTCAAGATGAAGGTGGGTGTAAAGTCTGTGGGTTGTTTAGTTAATTAATACACAGACTCCAAGAGTAACTTAAAACAGGACTTTACTAGTCGAAGGTCAGGGCGAATCTGCCCAATAACTCCTGGCACAACACTTATATACTGGTGTGGTCACCGTCGGTATTACCGTATACAGAAGCCAAACAAAGTAGTGCCACACCTAAAATAGTTCTCTTAAAGGTGAACGGTTACATACAATAGTTCTCTTAAAGGTAGACGGGTACATACACTACAGTGGGCTGTGTAAAAATGTTGTATTAGACTTTTTAACCCACAAACTCTTAATATCATGAAACCTCTGCCAGTGCACAAACAATGCTGGGGATAAATACACATAAATAAGGACATAAGAAAGCACAGGATGAGGAAAGATCATTTGAACCATCAAGAACATTCCTTCTTCGGGCCATTTACAGTTTGCCTACTGGAACAGTGCTGAGGGACTGGGCTGTAGGAACGGGGAGTTGTGACTCATGCCATCCTGGGGAAGGGAAGGTAAAGTTAGATATATAAAGCAAAAGTCACAAGGCTCTGGGAAGAGTGAGAATGAGTCCTATATAGAACCATAGGAGTTTGCAGTATAGAAGGAGGCCTTTCAGTTCAGCATGTCTGTGCCAGCTCTTTGCTAGATTACATAGAACTACATAAAGTCCACAGCTCGGAAACAGATCATTTGTCCCAACTGGTCTATGCCAGTGTTTACGCTCCACATGAGACTCCTCCCTCTTCACCTAATCCTATCAGCATATCCTTCTATTCCTTTCTCCCTCATGTGCTTATCTAGATTCCCCTTAAATCCATCTCTGTTAGTCACCTCAACTGCTCCCTGTGGTAGCGAGTTCCACATGCTTACCACTCTTTGGGTTAAGAAGTTTCTCCTGAATTCCCTACTGGATTTATTGGTGACTATCTTATATTTATGGCCTCTAGTTTTGGTCTCCTCACAAGTGGAAACATCTCTATGTCTACTTATCAAACCCTTGCATAATTTTAAAGACCTCTATGTGGTCACCCCTCAGCTTTCTCAAAATAGTTCCCAAAACTATTCTTCTGTTGTGCGTTCACTCCATAGCCTTGTATCTTTCTCTGCTTTAAATATCTATCCAAATTTCCCTTAAAAGAAGCAAACATTCCAGATGACAAAGCATTCCATGCTCCAACAACCCTCTGTGTAAACACGTCTAACCACTCACCTCTATGCATTCTAACAGAACTCTTCATAATTAAAAAAAATCTCTATTACATCTCTTCTAAGCCTTCTCTGCCGAAATGAAAATAGTCCTATTATCTCTAGTCTCTTCTCATAACTAAAGTTTACTGTCCTTGGCATCATCCTGATGGTTCTACTTTTCACCCTTTCTGTGGTTTTAATGTCCTTTCTATAATTGGGTGTATAAAATTGCACACAGTACTCTAACTGTGGCCTAAGCAATGTTATGTATGAATTCCTCATTACTTCTTCACCCTTGTACCCTATGCACCTTTTTATAAAACCCAAATTTATATTGATCGTTTTAATGGGTTTATCTCCCTGGGCTTGGAATTTTACCCTAGGGGTCTCCGTTCATCACACCCTTCAATGTCTTTCCATATACAGTCATATTTGGAACTTTGAATGGAAGAAGTTGAAAACACTGTTATCTGGTGCTTACGAGAGTCTTCACACTCTACTCTGCTTATTTAATGCCCATTAGCTCAGGGGTCCTCTATCCCATTGTGTTTCCTTTTCAGGTATAAATGCAGCAGGCCACCACAAGCCAGTTTAGTCCTGTCCATAGGTTTGGCTCAGGGTTTGAAAGACTTCCACGGTTCCTCTGTTTGGTTAATGTCTATGCTTGGAGGTCAGCAGCCCACATGACATCTCCTGCTGCATGAATGGGTCCAGGTTGCCTTATCTGGAGCACCATGGAGCAGCCATACCACTGGCATGGCCCTCCATGGCATAATGACCCATTGGCCAGTTTTCAGGATCAGAAATAACATCAGGTCTGAAAATGCTGGTTGATCTCAATTAGAGTTGGGCAGCTACTTCACTGTGAAGTGCAGGCATGACATATTGGGTCTATGTTAGCTGTTTAAGGACCATCACAGATTATTTAAGGTGTAAGCATGCTCACTACACCATGGCACAACATCATCGCTATTAGTGATCCTAAAGTGTGAAATCTACTTATGGTTCGTCCCCTCTCCTCTCTCTCCTTTAACCCCACTCACACTTTTTTTTTCTTTCTTTTTCATGTCTTTATTGTCACTACGTGAGTTGAGGGGGAAAATTTTAACCCCAAAAAATGGGTGGGTTGGTGTTGGGTGGGACATTAAAGTGTTAAATATCTGAATCCCAACCACCCGGTTTTAACAGAGGCGGGACAGGGCGGGGGGCAGCCAACCCGCTCCAGGAGGTGGGTTGGCACTTTAAATATTATAATGAGGCTGCCTACTTCATATTGAAGCTCCATCTTAAATTTAACTGTGGGCAGTCAGGTTTCCCAGGCCACGGGAAACCCAACAGCTAAAGGAATGTGAGGCATGCTGGATCCAGGAGGTAAGTGCCTTTCCACTTAGCTGCTGGATCCAACATCTATGCCTGGCCAAACCCCCACCCCCCGTGATCAGACATCCCCCGACCCTTCCAACCTCGCACTGATCTCACCTCCCCACTCACCCCGAGGCCTCCAATCTCGCCCTCGACCTTTGACCTCCCCCCCTCGGCCTACAATAACCCTCTGGCCTCCGATCTCCGCCTCAGACCGATCTCCGACCGCCCCCCCCAATCTCTGACCCCTGCTCTCGGCCTTCTGACCCCCCAAGCCCGCCAACAATCTCTGGCTCCTACCCCATCCGACGATTGCTGGCTCCGTCCCCCTCCAACAATCCTGGCCCCTCCCCTCCGACAATCCTGGCCCCTCCGACAATTTCCTGCGATGATCTCTGGCCTCTCCCCCCTCTGACAATTGCTGGCCCCTCCCCCCCTTCCGCGATCCTGGCCCGCCCCCCCAAAGATCCCATCCGATGATCTTGGCCCCTCCCCCCTCCGATGATCCTGGCCCCTCGCCCCTCCCCCCTCTGATGATCCTGTCCTCTTCCCCCTCCACTGATCCCTGGCCCCTCCCCCTCCAATGATCCTGGCCCCTCCCCCCTCCACTGACCCCTGACCCCTCGCCTCTGATGATTCTGGCCCCTCCCCACGCCACTGATCCCTGGCTCCTCCCCATCTGATGATCCTGGCCCCTCCCACTCCGATGATCCTGGCCCCTCCCACTCCGATGATCCTGACCCCTCCCCACTCTGCTGATCCCTGGCCCCTGCCCCCTCCGATGATCCTGGCCCCTCCCCACTCCGCTGATCCCTGGCCCCTGCCCCCTCCGATGATCCTTGGCCTCGACCCCCTCCAACGATCCCTAGCCCTTACCCCCTCCGACGATCCTGGCCTTCCTCCTCTCTGCTCCCCAGGCCTACCCACTCAATAGCCAGCCAGCCTCTCACTCTGGCTGTTTGCGGGCGAGAAACAGATAAAAAATAATTTAAATCGGGCCCTGCGTTAAATTCGGCAGGGTTTGAGGGACCCATCCGCATTCCAGCCCTCCCGTTCCTTATCTGCCTCCAAGATAAAATTCCGGCCAAGTTTCCTGCTTTTGCTACGCGTACACGTATAATTGACTGTCCTGTAATATGCTGATAATTATTTACTCAAACATTCAATAAAAATATAAGAAGAAAGCCAAAAGCTTGAGTATCATTGTGCATCAGCTTTAGAGTGAGCATTGGCATATGGTGCCAGGATTGACATCTGCTGTCAGCACAAAAATGATCTAAAACTGGATAAAACAAACCCATAAAAAATGTTTTGAAAAATATCACATATCAAGGATTGATTTTAAGCCAATAATTTAATTTCATAGCTCAAGTTATATTATAAACTACTTAAACTTTGCTGTCATAGTTTATGATTTCATCTGGACCCCTTGATGACTGCCTTGTATTCATTCCCAGCTATCCACCATTCTTTACTTAACCTATATAGGTTTGTATAGACAGGGCTGTAAAAACCTTTTTCCTTGTGCTGAAAAGGTTTACAATGCTGATTTTCACATGACCAACACAACGCGGAATAAAAGCAACGTGACATCTCCATTGCCTGAATCAGGGGCAGCAGTTTTAAGCTCAAATTGAATCTGCTCCTGTTTTTTACCTTCCAGTTTTCTCCTCTTTTCCTGAGGCCAGCCATTCGGGACTTCATGGAGGCCGGAAGCCCTCGGGGACCTCATCCAAGCAATGTTTATTCAAGCACAAGCTTGGACAGTAAGAGCTGGCGAGCAATTGCAGCCCAGCCTGATTCTCTATCGAAGTGACATCAACACATATTTCCAGCTTGTTCGCTAGACTGCAATAAAGCGTGTGGGGATGTGGTGGCATGGATCTCCGCCCCCTTTTTCCTGTACTTTCCATCTAGGGAATAGGTGATCCCTGGGCACTGACTCTAGGAAAACATAGGATTAAATAGGATATACAGCCCAGAAACAGGCCATTCGGCCCAACCAGTCCATGCCGGCGTTTCCGCTCCACTCGAGCCTCCTCCCGTCTTTCCTCATCTAACTCTATCAGCATAACCCACATTCTCACCACTCTCTGGTGCTATCTTATATGGATGGCCTCTAGTTATGCTCTTCCCCACAATTGGAAACATTCTCTCTGTATCTACACTATCAAAACCTTTCATAATTTTAAAGACCTCTATTAGGTCACCCCCCAGCATTCTCTTTTCAAGAGAAAAGAGACCCAGCCTGTTCATCAGTTTCCTCGAATTTAAATAAGTTAGTCGATCTCCCACAGCTTGACTCCCAAGGAGTCAAGGCCAAGTGTAGCCTTCAGATAAAGTGTGGTTAGAGATGGGGGGAATAATTGGACCAGGGTGCAATTCAGTCCCCATTTTAAAGCCATGCATTCTGTCCTCATTATCAATTTCCATGTCCACATATAAAATAGAAACTGCCTTTGTGTAATTACATCCTCCAACCCACGACTCCCCTGCAGCCACTAGTGGGAGGCTGTAATTACAGGCTGACAAATTTACGTGGGCAGTTTCTATTATAAATATGGAGATAGGAATTTACATTGGAAAATGTCAAAAAGAAGTACCCGTAGGCACAAGGGCCAGATTTTTCTGCAGCGAGGCATCTCGTGACGTGTCCCGTCAGTTAGACTTCTTCGTGCATGTTTAGGCTATTCAATTTTTGCCCACATAGTTGCTGGAAGTGCGAGCTGATAACGGTGAGGGAAACAGGGCATCTCGGACCTGGGTTAATAATGGGACCAATAGCATATCCCTTTAACCAATGAGATTTAAGGATTGAGATCTTAAATAGAGGAAGGACTGAGAAGTAGGGTGAATTAGAGTGGGTGATTTCACTGTTAAATCAGATACAGGAAGAGAAATAAAGGCTGGAATTTTCCGAGGGGTCAGCGGGCGGGATCGGTGGTGGGTCAGCTGTCATCCCACTGCAACACGCCTTTCCCAATGGTGCGTCTCTGATCTTGGATCGGACCCGACCACAGCAGCGAGCGACCCAATTAAAGCAATTATTGACTTGTTGACAGACCCTTAATAATGGTTTTAACCTTACCTTTTAATTTTAACTGCTCGGCCACGGGGTCAAAGCTGATTGTGGACCACGTCTGTTAACCTGAGGCAGGAGTTGAATGGTCATTGAAGCAGCTGATTAGTTGATAATTTGAAATGTACTATAAAAGCTCCCACCTCACAGCTGTTCATTTTACAAGCACAGAAGATGTTGCTTATTGCATTTGGAAGACAGCTTGAGCTTTATGCAGGTGGCAAGTGTTTGGAGTAAACTCTCCATCCAGTGCCACCTCATTGGAACAACCTCTCTCACCATTGACAGAATGCATCTGTCATCTCAGCTTCATCTGCCATCTATTCCATCAGCATGGGTACCATTTATACTGTTTCACCTTGGTCCTCAGAATCTGACCATAATCAACCACATCACCAGCAGCACCAGGCACACCAGTAGCACCAACAACAACACCAATCTTCACCGCAATCACCTCATGCTGCACAGGACAGAGGTCATCAGCACCCGAGCATATTGCTGCCTGGGAGGCCAGGGATGGCCTCACCATGGCCAGATTTACTTCACTTGACGCTGTACACCCTGGCTGCCACATGATGCGCCAGGTTGGCACCACCTCACACCAATACCATGAAACATCCCTACAAGGCACAAGCCATTCCTTTGACACTCACCACCATTGTGGGGGGTAACGTTATGTCTCACTGTAGTGTCCAGGTATCAATAATACTCGGACTGCAGGACAACAATAAAACAGGTATTTACTGAACAGAGGGGAACCCAAGACTGAAATACAGAAGCCTGCTATGGCTTTATATACAGGGGTGGTCACTGCCGGTACTGCAGTATAGAATCAGTTCTTCTCTTAAAGGTACATACACAACAATTCCTCCCTGTAGTGTATGTACCTTTAAGAGAGAACTACTTTTACAGCTCCTGTATACTGTAGTACCGGCAGTGACCACACCTGTATATAAGCCTTGAGCATGCCTCTGAATCCCCAGTCTTGAGACTACCCTACTCCAGTAAATACCTGTTGATTGTTAAGTTACAGCATCCGTGTGGTTATTGAAAAACATCATACTCTCAGACTCACGGATCTAACAGTGGCGACGAGTGTCGATTCGAATCTACCTGCAACTCTGCATTTCCCTTCGAGGATTCGCTCTGGGAGGGCGGTGGAAGAAAGTCGAGGCCAGAAACACGGGCGTCGACCACGAGCAACCGCCCAGTCGTCCGGCAGAGAGTGAACATCGCAGGAGAGGCTGTGGAGAGCCGGGCTTGGTTCCCCAGCCACGACGATCAGCAACAGACTGACGACAGGTACCGGGTACAGCGCAGACCCTTCCCGGACAGCGGCGGCTGGAGCCGACCGATGGCAGAGAAAAAGCCGAGCAGTGTCGACGGGGTAAGATAGAGGGTGAAGCGCACAGGGTGCAGCCGGGGGTTGAAAACCGAGCGGCGTCGAGGAAAAACAAAATGGAGGGAGAGAGGGTAAAGCAGCAGCTGGGTTCAGGACCGAGCGGCGGAAACGGGAAAGGCGCACAGAAATAAAAATGCGCAGAGCGCAGCCAGGGCTCAAGGGCTGAACAGTGTCCACGGAGAGAAGAAGGGAGAGCGTGGGAGATGCCATTGAGCCGCGGAGAAGAAGGAAGAGCGCGGCAGACTCCATTTTTAGAAGCCACAGCGGAGAAGAAGGGCGAGCGCGGGAAGAAAGGAAAGCGCGGGAGACGCCATTTTGTGCCAGCGGAGAAGAAGGGAAAGCGCGGGAGACGCCATTTTTGACAGTTAAATCACACCCAGGGATGCCGAAGAGTGGCAGTATCTCTACGTTCGACAATGAAGTCGAAGATTGGGCGACATATGTGGAACGTATTGAGGTGTACTGCAGGGCGAATGAAGTGCCAGATGCTAGGAAAGCACTGGTTTTGTTAAATTCCATGGGTGCAAAAACTTATGGGTTACTGCGAAACCTAATAACCCCAGAGAAGCCTGTGAATAAGAATTTCGAAAGCATAGTAGAAATCCTACAGGACCACTTAAATCCCACACCGCTGCTGATAGGAGAACGATTTAAGTTCCATAAAAGGAACCAACACAAAGACGAAAGCAATGCTGAGTACTTAACGGAACTGCGCAAGCTATCGAAACACTGCCAGTTTGGAGTGGGACTAGCAGATACGTTAAGGGACAAGTTTGTGTGTGGGCTTCAAAGTGAAGGAACCCAGAAACGGCTTCTATCAGAAAAGGACCTTACGCTGGACAAGGCTTTCAGTATGGCAGTATCACACGAAGCAGCCACAAGGGGCGCTGCAGAGATACAATGGAGACCGCAAGAATATGGCACCAATGAAATGTCCTATGGAACAGGGAAGTGTTATCGCTGCGGCAGAACAACACACAACCAGAAGGATTGTTGGTTCAAGGACCAAGTGTGCAGACAGTGTGGAAAAGCAGGACACATAGCAAGAGTCTGCAGGTCTGGGAAGAAAACCAACAGCAAGAAATCTCCACAGGAGAAGTACAAAAAGGTACACAAGGTGATGGACAGTAGTTCAGACGAACAGAAACGTGACACCGACTCTGGAAGCAAGGAGCTGGGTTGTCTGAAACTACATAAGGTAACCAAAATGGAGGATCACCAGACTATCTGGGTTACACTCAAGATAGACGGAGTCCAAGTGAAAATGGAATTGGACACAGGATCAGCCCTAACAGTCATAAACCAAAGGGACTACAAGCGGCTATTTGCACATATACCCTTGAAAGCTACAGAGATTGTCTTGAAGACGTACACGGGGCAAAAAGTCTACCCCAAAGGAAAAATAAGGGTGAAAGTAATATACAAAGGCCAGGAAATACCTAAAATGGACTTATATGTATTGCCAGATGGAGGACCACCACTGCTAGGACATGAATGGATCCGCAAGATACAATTAGATTGGCATTCCATACAGGCACTGAAGGTTGAGGCCAAAAAGGATGACGACGTCACACCTGGACGACTGTCAAAAATGCTAACTGACGCAAAAGCACTGTTCCAGGAGGGACTCGGAACACTAAAAGGCATAACAGCAACGATTAAAATAGAGGAAAATGCAAGCCCAAAGTTTCTTAAGGCCAGACCAGTGCCTTATGCGATCAGACCAGCCGTCGAAGCAGAGCTGGAAGGGTTGGAACATTCAGGAGTACTGTCCAAAGTACACTGGAGCGAGTGGGCTACACCCATCGTTCCTGTAATGAAGAGGTCGTTGAGTAATACGCCTGGGGAACCAAAGAAGGTCCGCATCTGTGGGGATTTTAAGGTGACAGTGAACCCAGTCCTTCACACGGTACAATATCCGCTTCCATGAATTGAGGATATTTTCGCCTCGCTATCTGGAGGTAAACGCTTCACCAAAATTGAGCTAGCCCAGGCGTACTTGCAAATGGAGGTAGAAGAAGCCTCGAAACAATACCTCACGATCAACACTCATAAAGGTCTCTATCAATACAACCGGCTGGTGTTCGGGGCAGCATCGGCTCCGGCTATTTGGCAAAGGGCGATGGATCAAGTCCTGCAAGGGATTCCAGGGACCCAGTGTTATTTGGACGACATCCTGGTCACGGGCGAAAATGACAGTGATCACCTCGCTAACTTGGAGAAGGTGCTCACCAGATTAAAGGAATATGGGCTACGAGCTAATCGCCACAAGTGCAAGTTTTTCCAGAAGCAGATCTTGTATTGTGGCCACGTCATCGATGAAGAGGGGTTACATAAGTCCCCTGAAAAGATTGAGGCAGTAGTCAAGGCTCCAGCACCGGAAAATGTGTCACAACTGAGGTCGTTCCTCGGGCTGGTAAACTACTACCATAAGTTCTTACCAAATTTGTCCACGGTATTACACCCACTGAACACCCTACTGCAAACAGGGGTACCATGGAAGTGGAACGACGAACGTAGACGAGCTTTCCAGAAGTGTAAAGAATTGATCACATCAAAAGAAGTGTTGGCCCATTTCAATCCAGCACTACCAATTCGTTTGGCATGTGATGCATCACCCTATGGTATTGGAGCGGTGCTGTCGCACAGATTCCCAGACGGGTTGGAGAGGCCAGTAGCCTTTGCGTCTCGGTCACTAACCTCAGCCGAGCACAACTACGCCCAGATTGACAGGGAGGCCCTCAGCCTAGTATGGGGAGTAAAAAAATTCAACCACTATCTGCATGGGCAGAAGTTCACCTTGCTGACTGACCACCAACCACTTGTCTCCATCTTTAAACCTAAGAAGGGCGTTCCAGTGATGACTGCACAACGGTTACAAAGATGGTCCCTGTTTCTAGGGGCGAATCAATATGAAATAGAACATAAAGGCACGAAACAGCCTGGAAACGCTGATGGACTATCACGCCTGCCACTGCCTACTGTGGAGGAAGCACCAGCAGTGGACCCTATCGAGATATTTTATTCGTCAATAATTGAACGATTGCCAGTAACGAACGCGGATATAGAGAAGGAGACCTGCAATGATCCAACACTGTCTCAGGTATATGATTTGACGGTGAAGGGATGGCCAACACATGGTGACTCACTGTTGCCAGCATTCTCATCCAGAAGAGAACAGCTGTCAGTATGCCAGGGTACAGTGATGTGTGGATCCCGAGTGGTAATTCCACCCAAGTTAAGGGAGAGAGTGCTAAATGAGCTTCATGAAGGTCATCTGGGAGGGGTGAAAATGAAAAGCCTTGCTAGGGCTTATGTGTGGTGGCCGGGGATCGATCAACAAATTGAGGATCTAACCAAGAGCTGCTCAGGATGACAGAAGGTCCAAAATGCACCACCACATGCCCCTCTACACCCATGGGAGTGGCCCTCCTCTCCATGGCAACGGGTGCACATTGATTTTGCTGGTCCATTCATGGACTCAATGTTCTTATTAGCAGTGGATGCTCACTCGAAATGGCCTGAGGGGATAAAAATGTCCTCAACCACTACAGAGAAAACGATTGCAGTGCTGCGGACCACATTTGCCAGGAACGGCTTGCCAGAGCAGATTTGCTCTGATAATGGACCACAGTTTGTGTCCGAAGAGTTTTGGAAATTTATGAGAAGGAATGGGGTCAGGCATTACACATCCGCCCCGTATCATCCAGCCACAAATGGATTGGCTGAGAGGTTCGTACAAACCTTTAAAAAGGCGATAAAGGCCATGTGCAACGATGAAATTCCACTACAGCATAAGGTGAACAATTTCCTATTAGCCTACAGAAATGCGACACATGCAGTCACCAACCAGACCCCGGCCATGATGTTCTTTAACCGAAGGTTGAGATCGCGTCTGGATTTGCTCAGACCAAATGTGCGAAGAAATGTTGAGGATAAACAATTCCAGCACATCAATGAGAAGCCGACAAGGAGCTTCAATGTAGGACAACCAGTCTTGGCACATGACTACCAAACAGAGAAATGGCAACCCGGAACGATATGCACAAGGCAGGGGCCATTAATGTAAACAGTGGATGTCGGGGAGAACATTGTGAGACGCCACGTCGATCAGATCTTAGCGTCACAGGAACGAGTCAACCCCATGTTTCGAGTACCTGGGGATGAACCCGACATACCGGTAGCATCTACCTCAGAACCAGTAGCAGTGGAAACCGATGAACTAACCGACGAAAAGGGGCCAGAATCGCCTCTGCACCAAGAACAAGAACCTCAGGAAAGGCGCTATCCCGAAAGGATCAGGAAGCCGCCCCAAAGACTGAATCTATAAATGGACTATTGTTAATGTACATGTTAAAGTGTAAATTGTTATTTGAATATTATGGGTACTGCTAATCTAAAAGGGGAGGAATTGTAGTGTATGTACCTTTAAGAGAGAACTACTTTTACAGCTCCTGTATACTGTAGTACCGGCAGTGACCACACCTGTATATAAGCCTTGAGCATGCCTCTGTACCCCCAGTCTTGAGACTACCCTACTCCAGTAAATACCTGTTGATTGTTAAGTTACAGCATCCGTGTAGTTATTGAAAAACATCATACTCTCAGAATCACGGATCTAACACTCCCCTTTTGGATAAACAGTACATAACATTCATTTAACAACTAAATAATAACTAATTACAATAACAATTTTCTCTGTACTGTATACATCAACTGAAATAATCATTTATAAGTTGTCTTTGAGGAGGCTTCCTGATCCTGACTGGATAGCGCCTTTCTCGAGTATCCTGTTCTTACGGCGGAGTTGATTCTGGCTCATTGTCATTGGTTGGTTCGTCAGCTTCCAATACCACTGCTTCTGAGGTAGACGCAATCTGTACTTCGGGTTCATTACCAGGTGCACCTGCTCGTGGTATGGGTTTGGCTTGTTCCTGTGACTCTAGAATCTGGTCAGCATGGCATCTCACGATGCTCTCTCCAACGTCCACTGTGTACATTAGTGGTCCCTGCTGTGTGCATATCGTTCCTGGCTGCCATTTTTCTGTTCGGTAGTCGCGGGCCAAGACTGGTTGCCCTATCTTGAAGCTCCTGGTTGGCTTCTCATTTATGTGCTGGAATTGCTTATCCTCAACATCTCGCCTTATGTTTGGTTTGAGCAAATCCAGGTGACATCTTAGCCTTCGGTTGAAGAACATTATGGCTGGAGCTTGGTTGGTGACTGCATGTGTCGCATTCCGGTAAGCAAACAAGAAATTATCCACCTTGTGTTGTAGTGGTATGTCGTGATTATGCACTGCCTTTATTGCCTTTTTAAAGGTCTGAACAAACCTCTCAGCCAATCCATTTGTGGCTGGATGATATGGGGCAGATGTGTAATGCTTCACCCCATTATTCCTCAGAAACCTCCGGAAATCCTCTGACACAAACTGTGGCCCATTGTCGGAGCAAATCTGTTCTGGCAAGCCATTCCTGGCGAAGATGGTCCGTAGGACTGCAATAGTTTTCTCCGTGGTGGTGGAGGACATTTTGATGACCTCTGGCCATTTCGAATGGGCGTCCACAGCGATTAGGAACATTGTGTCCATAAATGGACCAGCAAAATCAATGTGTAACCGTTGCCATGGAGATGAGGGCCACTCCCATGGATGTAGCGGGGCCTGTGGTGGAGCGTTTTGGACCTTCTGGCATCCTGTGCATCTCTTGGTCATATCCTCGATTTCTTTATCGATTCGCAGCCACCACACAAACGCCCTGGCTAGGCTCTTCATTTTTACCCCTCCCAGATGACCCTCATGAAGCTCATTGAGCACTCTATCTCTCAACTTGGGTGGAATTACCACTCGGGATCCATACATCAAGGTCCCCCGGCACACTGACAGCTGTTCTCTCCTTGGCGAGAATGCTGGCAACAGTGAGTCGCCATGTGCTGGCCATCCCTTCACCGTCAAATCATAGACCCGAGAGAGTGTCGGGTCATTTTGGGTTTCCTTCTCTATACTTGAGTTTGTAACAGGTAGACATTCGACTACGGTTGCATGGAATATCTCAACAGGGTCCACTGCAGGTGCTTCCTCTACCGTAGGCAACGGTAGGCGCGACAGCCCATCAGCATTTCCATGCTGTTTCGTACCCTTGTACTCGATGTCGTACTGATGTGCCCCTAGAAAAAGTGACCATCTTTGCAGCCGTTGCGCCGTCATCACCGGAATGCCCTTCTTTGGATTAAAAATGGAGACCAGGGGCTGATGATCAGTCAGTAGGGTGAATTTCTGCCCGTGCAGATAGTGATTGAACTTCTTCACCCCCCACACCAGGCTGAGGGCCTCCCTGTCAATCTGGGCGTAGTTACACTCGGCTGAGGTTAATGAGCGCGACGCAAAGGCTATTGGCCTCTCTGAACCGTCAAGGAATTTGTGTGACAGCACCGCTCTGATGCCATAGGGAGACGCATCACATGCTAACCGAATAGGTAGTGTTGGATTGTAGTGGGTCAATACTTCTTTTGAAGTGATTAGGCATTTACATTTCTGAAAGGCACGCTTACACTCATCACTCCATTTCCATGTTACTCCAGTTTGCAGCAGGGTGTTCAGTGGGTGCAGAATTGTAGATAAATTCGGCAAGAACTTATGGTAGTAGTTCACCAACCCGAGGAACGACCTCAGTTGCGACACATTTTCCGGTGCTGGAGCCTTGACTACAGCCTCAATCTTGTCCGGCAACTTATGCAACTCTTCCTCATCAATCATGTGGCCACAATACGAGATTTGTCTCCTGAAGAACTCGCATTTGGGGCGGTTGGCTCGTAGCCCATATTCCTGTAATCTCGTGAGCACCTGCTCCAGGTTGGCAAGGTGTTCAATGTCATTTTCGCCCGTAACCAGGAAGTCGTCCAAATAACACTGGGTCCCCGGGATCCCTTGCAGGACTTGTTCCATCGCCCTCTGCCAAATAGCCAGGGCTGATGCTACCCCGAATACCAGTCGATAAAGGCCTTTGTGAGTGTTTATCGTGAGGTATTTCCTAGATGCTTCTTCCACCTCCATTTGTAGATACACTTGGGCCAGATCAATCTTTGTAAAGCATTTCCCTCCAGATAATGCGGCGAAAATATCTTCTATCCGTGGAAGTGGATATTGTACTGTGTGCAGGACTAGGTTCACAGTTACCTTGAAGTCCCCACAGATGCGAACCTTCTTCGGTTCCCCAGGCGTGCTGCTCAATGATTTCTTCATTACAGGAACGATGGTTGTGGCCCACTCGCTCCAGTCCACCTTGGACAGCACACCCGAATGCTCCAGACTCTCCAGCTCTGCTTCAATGACTGGGCGGATCGCGTAAGGTAACGGTCTGGCCTTAAAAAATTTTGGGTTTGCGTTATCTTCGATTTTTATCGTTGCCGTTACTCCTTTTAGAGTCCCAAGTCCTTGTTGGAACACCTCTTTCGCGTCAGTTAGAATCTTTGACAGTCATCCAGGTGTGACATCATCATCCTTTTTATCAGTCACAGTTAGCGCCTGAATGGAATGCCAATCCAATTCAAATCAAATCAAAATCAAATCAAATCAAATCAAATCAAATCAAATCAACTTTTATTGTCATTGTTAGTGCACAAGTGCAGTACAACGAAATATAGGCTTGCGGCTCCCGAGAGTGTACATTTAGATTAAGACATTTAAACATTCAACATACATTTGGCTTGTAATACATTAACATTAACATAACCATAATAAAGTGCATTGGCAGATGTGCAGGCTTTAGAGTTTATTTGTGGAGTTCAGTAGGATGACAGCCCTGGGAAAGAAGCTGTTCCTAAATCTGGTCGTACGGGTGTGAATGCATCTGTAGCGTCTCCCAGATGGCAGGAGGGCGAACAGACTGTGGCTGGGGTGGGTAGGGTCTTTGATGATGGACCGTGACCTCCGTAAACAGCGTTTCTGGTACATGTGCTCTATGGTCGGTAGCCGGGTGCCGGTAATGCGTTGGGCAGTTTTGACGACCCACTGCAGGGCTTTCCGGTCATAGTAGCTACAGCTGCCATACCATACTGTGATACAGTTTGTCAGGGTGCTCTCTATTGTGCAGCGGTATAAGTTAGAGAGGGTCAGGGGTGACAGGTTACATCCCTTCCGCCTCCTTAGGAAATATAGGCGCTGCTGGGCCTTCTTCACCAGAGAGGAGGTATTGAGGGACCAGGAGAGGTCTTCCGTGATGTGGACTCCGAGGAACTTAAAGCTGTCCACCCTTTCCACCACAGCCCCATTGATGTGGATGGGGGTGTGACTTCCGCCTTTAGACTTCCTGAAGTCCACAATGATTTCTTTGGTTTTCTTGATGGTAAGGGCCAGGTTGTTATCGGCGTACCACTTCACGAGATGCTGGACCTCCTCCCTGTAGGCTGACTCATCGTTGTTGGTGATCTGGCCTACTACCGTGGTATCATCCGCAAACTTGATGATGGTGTATTTTTCGGATACATTCACGTTCCAATAATGGTGGTCCTCCACCTGGTAGTATATATAGATACAGTTTCTGTGTTTCCTTGCCGTTGTATTCAACTGGCACCCTTATTTTTCCTCTGGGGCAGTCTTTTTTGCCCCGTGTATGTCTTCAATACAATGGACGTGTCCTTCAAGGGTATGTGTGGGAATAGCCGCTCATAGTCTCGTCGATTCATGACAGTTAGGGCTGATCCTGTGTCCAATTCCATCTTTACTGGGGACCCTGCTATCATGAGGGTGACCCAAATGGTTCGGTGATCCTCCTTTGCGATCATGTTGTGTACCTTTAGACAACTTAGTCTCCTGCTTCCGGAGTCCTTATCACTCTCCTGATCTTCCGAACTACTGTCTGTCAATTTCTTTACTTTCTTGTACTTTTCCTTAGTAGTTCTTGTAGTGTTGGTTTTCTTTCCCGACCTGCAGACTCTTGCTATGTGTCCCATTTTCCCACATTGCCTGCATACTTTGTCCTTAAACCAGCAGCCCTTCTGATCATGGGTTGTTCTGCCGCAGCGATAGCACTTTTCTGCTCCATACGCCATTTCGTTAGCGCTGTATTCTTGTGGTTTCTGTTGTATTTCCGCAGCTCCCCGTGCTGCTGTTTCGTAGGATACTGCCACGCTGAAAGCCTGTTCTAGCGTCAGGTCCTTTTCCGAAAGTAGTCGTTTCTGGGTTCCTTCACTCTGGAGCCCGCAGACAAACTTACCCCATAAGATGTCTGCCAGTCCTGCTCCGAACTGGCAGTGCTTCGACAACTTGCTTAGTTCCGTAAGATAGTCAGCATTGCTCTCATCTTTGTGCTGGTTTCTTTTATGGAACTTGAATCTTTCTGCTATCAGCAGCAGTGTAGGGTTTAGGTGTTCCTGTAAGGTATTAACAATCTCTTCAAAACTTTTCTCCATTGGTTTAGCTGGGGTAATTAAATTCCGCAATAGGCCATACGTTCTCGCGCCCATCAAATTTAATAATACCGACGCCTTCTTTCCATCGGCCACTTCATTTGCCTTGCAGTACACTTCAATTCTTTCCACATACGTGGTCCAGTCTTCTACCTCGTTGTCGAAAGCAGTGATACTGCCACTCTTCGGCATCTTGAGTGATTTAAAATGGCGCCTCCTGCGCTTTTTCTTCTTCCCCAATGGAATAAAATGGCACCTCCCACGCTTTTCCTTCTTCCCCAATGGAATAAAATGGCGCCTCCCGCGCTTTTCCTTCTTCCCCTTGCTGCCACGCTGCTCCTAGCGTTCTACAGGGTAATGGCAGCGACCCGCGGCTTCGGCGCGTATCACTTTTCCTTCCCCTCATTCTATCCTCGCCACGCTGCCCGATTCTTGAGCACCGACCGCGTCCTGTGCGCTCCACCCTCTCTCTCTCTCTTCCTCCCGACGACGCTGCACGGCCCCTTTGCAGAGCCGCTTGATCGAGCCCAAGCCCACCGCAGTCCGGAAGGGTCAGCGCACTACCTGCTACCAGCACGACTTGCTGGAACACCTCGACTGGGGAGCCAGGCCCAGCTCTCCACAGCCTCCCCTGCAACTCTCCGATGGATCCCTGGGCGGTTGCCCGCGGTCGACGCCCGCCGTTCTGACTTCGACCTCCAAGAAGCTTCTCTTCAGGGAAAAGATCCCCGTGAGGTGATACAGTACTGCAGGTGAGTTCGAATCTGCCCGTCGCCAGTGTAGTGTCCGGGTATCAATAATACTCGGACTGCAGGAGAACAATAAAACAGGTATTTACTGAACAGAGGGGAACTCAAGACTGAAATACAGAAGCCTGCTATGGCTTTATATATAGGGGTGGTCACTGCCGGTACTGCAGTATAGAATCAGTTCTTCTCTTAAAGGTACATACACAACACTTACCATTCACTACAAGGCATATGGGATACTTGCCTTCATTAGCCGAGGCATAGAATATAAGAGCAGGGAGGTTATGATGGAGCTGTACAAAACGCTATTTAGGCCACAGCTGGAATGCTTGTGCAGTTCTGGTCACCACACTATAGGAAGGATGTGATTGCATTGGAGAGGGTGCAGAGGAGATTCACCAGGATGTTACCTGGGCTGGAGCTATGAAGAGAGACTGGACAGGCTGGGGTTGTTTTCCTTAGAGCAGAGAAGGCTGAGGGGGGACCTGATTGAGGTTCACAAAATTATGAAGGGCATAGATAGGGTAGATAGAAAGGAACATTTCCCCTTAGTAGAGGGGTCAATAACCACGGGGCATAGTTTCAAGGTAAGGAGCAAGAGGTTTAGAGGGGATTTGAGGAAAAACTTTTTCACCCAGAGGGTGGTTGGAATCTGGAATTCATTGGCTGAAAGGGTGGTAGAGGCAGGAACCCTCACAACATTCAAGAAGCATTTGGATGAGCACTTGAAGTGTGGACATGATGGGCCAAAGTGCCTCTTTCTGTGCTGTATAACTCTATATAGGGGGAGAAATTGGGTATAGCCCCGCTCGGGGCGCTAGAATTGGCGATGCGCAAATTTTATCGCCAGGCGCAACTTATCACCACCTCCAGCGATATTGGGTTGCTGCGCCCCTGAGGGTGATTGCGGCGTTAAATCAGGCGCTGCACGGGACTCCTAAGGCGCTAACCTGCCGGCGCTACTCAATATCTGGGCGGACGGGCGCAGCGCAGGTGCTGGCAATAATCAATGACCACGAGACATGCAGGCGCCGGCCAGCTCTTAAAGGGGCGGGTCATTTAAGTTCAGTAGCCAGACTCATCGCCCTGTAAGCCTCAATTTCGGCGCTGTGCAAACTGAGGCATTGCAAACTTTGACAAGATGGAGAGGGTGAGGCAGAGAGCGGAGCGCTTTTCCCAAAGGGCATTGGATGCTTTGGTTGACGCAGTGGAGCGCCGGCGAGCAGTGCTGTACCCTAACAATGGCAAGAGGCCTCCTCAGAACGAGTACCGCAGAGCTTGGAGGGACGTTTGTCAAAGAGTCAACTCCAGCAGCGTGGCGCCCAGGACTCCTGTGCAATGCAGGAAGAAGTTCAACGATCTCACTTGGGTCGTTAGGGTGAGTGGCTTGTTGGCAATCTTCTTCATCCCTCCATCTGCACCTGATTTTATGGCCAGAGGGTGCGCGATGCCCCAATGGCCATCTGTCAGCCAGGACCCATGGCCCTTTCTGGGAACACACACACACTTTCAATTCAGGGCATACTGTAAGGGCTGATCCACCATGGGGGGGCATGAGGTGACAACTCAGGGCATACTGTAAGGGCTGATCCACCATGGGGGTGCATGGCATGACAACTCAGGGCATACTGTAAGGGCTGATCCACCATGGGGGGGCATGAGATGACAACTCAGGGCATACTGTAAGGGCTGATCCACCATGGGGGGGCATGAGATGACAACTCAGGGCAGCATGTTTCAGAACTTCCCGCCCTTTCTCCTGGAGGGCAAGCTGGCCAGGAACCGGAGGGAACAGAATCGTACTGGCGGGGGCCCTCCTCAGCTGCAGGAACTGACGAACATGGAGGAAAGAGTCCACCAGATTGCTGGAGGCCGGATGATAGGTCCTGTCACCACTGGAGCTGTCGACCCCATTGTGCACAGCGATGGTAAGGTCATTACCTTTTTGAACTCTCTCCTTCCACTTGTTCCCCCCACCAACATGCTTTTTCAGCCTGGACCCATGTCAGAGCATTGCAGCACTCTTGCATCCCTTGCTACCACCCTGGCCTTTCGCTAAATCCACTCTTCAACCTCCCTGCTTTCAGATGCTGCATCACCAGCTCGGGAGCCGGGCTATCTAGCTGCCAGGGACACTGACTCCGGAGGCGACGACCAGGAGGAAGCCGGACCATCCGTCCCACCCTCAGGTGAGCCAGCCCATCTGCAGACTGGGGATAGTGCTTCCCTGGAAGGGAACGGGGGGGATGGATCTGAGGAGGAACCAGTTGCAGGAACCAGCAGCCTCCAGCAGCGCAAGGGGGGGAGGGAAGTTCAGGAGCATGGATTGTGCAGGACTTTGGGGCAGCACAGGAAAGGATTGTGCAGGACTTCGGGGCAGCACAGGAAAGGAGTGCCCAGGGCTTCGGGGCAGCCCTGGAAAGGAGTGCCCAGGGCTTCAGGGCAGCCATGGGAAAGACTGCCCAGGGCGTCGCGACATCATTGGAAAGGACTGTCCAGGGCGTCGCGACATCACTGGAAAGGACTGTCCAGGGCGTCGTGACATCACTGGAAAGGACTGTCCAGGATGTTGCGACATCACTGGAAAGGACTGTCCAGGGTTTCACCGATGCACTGGCACCTGCCACGCAGTCCCTCGCTGGCCTCATGCAGAGACAGATTGAGGCCACACAAGCACTGACTGCTGCCACCCTCCATGGTTCAGGCAGGATTACCCGGGGCCCTTGCAGCACCACATCAGGCCAGCAATCTGTGGACCAGCCGATGGGTCCGCATGCTGCGGTGCTGCCCCGTCAGAGTGCCAGTGTGTTGACCGACCACGGAGCTGGTGTCCGCTCTTAGGATGTCAGTAATCCTGATGCCAATGCTGGCACGTCTCCACTGCAGCTGCCATCACCTGCAGGACAGACTGCTTCCACCCATGCCCAATTGGAGCAGTCAGCATCCAGCCCCTCCAAGCCCAGAGTCCGTCCAGGCCGTCCCTCAGGGGCATCAGCGCATTCGAACAGTCAGCAGGCGTCCCCCAGCCTTCATGCAGCCACTGGGGTCCCATTACGGAGGAGCTGCAGGGAGGGAAGGGGCCGTTCTCGCAAGAGAAGTAGATCTCCATCAAAGGGGAAAGAGTAGAAGGAGCTGCAGAAACATCCTATTTCTAGAAATCAAGGCCGTGGATGGTGGTCTGAATGTTAGTCATGTTTTGGATAGTCTCCCGGGTGTGCGAGTCACGTGTTCTGAATGTTACTCATGTTTTGGATAGTCTCCCAGGTGTGCGAGCCACTTATATGTTAGTTTGTTAGTTAAGCTTTCAGTTGCCATTGCTTTGTCATGTTTGAAGGAAGCACAGGTTTCAAAATAAACAAAGAATTTTAATGTCATTGGCCATGTCTGCTATTTACAATCATTGTGGCCTTCATAGGTTTTGGGTTATCCGAATGGTTCCATTCGTGGTCTTCCAATGGCACCAAGCAGTCCGTGAGAGGGGCCTAGAACCGACTCCTTATCAGCCTCAGGCGGACGGCCCTTTCACTTTCTTGGACCCTCCCGTCTTGGTCCTCCTCCTCCTCCTCCTCCTCCTCCTCCTGCTCCTCCTCCTCCTCTGCTGGTCCTTCAATGTCTGCTGGCATTGACTGTGTGCGCAGGGTGGCGAGGTTATGGGGCATGCAGCAGACAACGATGAAGTGGGAGACTCTCTCTGGTGAGTACTGCAAGGCTCCTCCCGAATGGTCCAAACAGCGGAACCGCTGCTTGAGCACGCCGCTTGTGTGCTCCACAATGTTCCTCATCGCCTGATGGCTGACATTGTAGTGCTCTTCTGCAGGGGTGCTGGGTGTACGGAGCGGGGTCATCAGCCATGGGCACAGTGGATAGCCCTTGTCACCGAGAAGCCAGCCTTCTGGGTGAGCCGGGGCCTCGAAAAGGTCAGCGACTGAAGTCTGGCGCAAGATGAAAGTGTCGTGGCTGCTGCCTGGAAACTGTGCATTGACCACCAGGATCAGCTGTCGGTGGTCACAGACCAGCTGCACATTCAAGGAGTGGAACCCCTTGAGGTTGCGGAACTCCTCAGGATTCTGTACAGGCGCCCGCAAAGCCACGTGCGTGCAGTCAATGGCGACCTGCACCATGGGGAAATCCGCTATTGCCGCGAAGCCCTCTGCGCGCTCCCGCTGCTTCTCCGGTGTTACATTGAAGGAGATGTACTGACGCCGCCTTTTAAACAGGGCATCTGTAACCTGCTGGATGCAGCTATGCACCGCAAACTGGGAGATGTTGGCAATGTCCCCAGTTGCTGACTGGAAGGAGCCGGGCGCATAGAAATTCAATGCCACTGTTATCTTCACAGCCACCGACAGAGAGGTCCTGCACCTTATCTGCAGCTGCAGATCTTCCTGAAGCAGGTGGCACAGCTCAGTCACCACCTCCTTTCAGAATCGCAGCCTCCAAACACACTGCTCCTCCGACATGTTGAGGTAAGAGAACTGCTGCCTGAATACCCTGGCAGCGTAAGGTCTGGTGTGGCGACGTCTGTTGGCCCTCCTCTGTCTGGCCATTCCTGGCCCTCTCTCCCTCCGTCCCTGTGCCCTTTCAAGATGGTCGAGCAGCAGGACGTTCCCCTCCAAAGCAGCCCCCATAATAATAGGTCAGCAGAAATTTAAAAGGGTGTAAGCGCTCACCAGCAGCAGGGTGATGGTATGAAGGCTGAAGGTCCTCTGGCAGCGCTGGGTCAGTAGTGAAATGGCTCAGAGTTCAACTGTTACAATCTGTGTCAATCACAAATAAGTTGGGCTCCCAAAATGGCTGCCGCTTTTATACCAGTACAGTGCCCTTTAAATAGCGCCCCCCTAAGCCCGAGAGCCACTGGGGAACATTCCTGGAAGCTGTCCTTATTAGCGCCGGGCAGAACAGAGGGGGGCGCCACTGAATTTACGGTCTGGGGCGCCAAGAAGGCGTTGCACACTGAAATGACGTCATGATCTGCCTGCGCCCGGGCACAGGTGCTAAGACATAGTGTCGGCGCTAAAATACCACTCAATATGGCGAGAGGCGCTGGGTTCACTGCGCCCGCCCGAAATTTGGGTAACGCCCCAATTCTCGGCCTCTTTAGGTGCTAATTGCTGGCGCTAGCAACCGAATTTCTCCCCCATGACTCTTTGACCCTATGACTACAACTCACTAAGCCACTTCCAAAGGTGCAAATTACCAGAAACTTTGGATAAAAAACCCAAGTGCCTATCCTTGTGTGTTGTTAGTTGATATGATTGCATTAGGATGAGGGTGAGTGTGAGGGGTGGCTAGTGAGATGGAGATGTAATAATGTAGATAGAGAGGGATGGGTGGAGGTGCAAGGTTAGTTGGTGTGAGTAAGGATGTGCAGGAGTAGGGTAGGGAAGGCAGAGTGATGGGGATATGATGAGAGGCACAGGAGGATGAAGGTGAGTGTGGCTTTGTACTCACGTTTCCTGATCCAATTAGATCATTGAAAGGTTTGCACCACTGCACCCGGGTCCTCCTGATGACATCCCTGCTTGTGACCTCCTCTGCAATGTGCAACCAGGCTGCTTGGTCTCCTGGGAAGGTCTCTTCCACCCTTGGGAAGGGAAGAGGACCTCCGTGCGTGCTCTAACTCCCTCCACAAGCATATGGAGGGAGTCATGGGTGAGCCTGGGTGCAGCCCTGCACCTCTGTGCAGTGCTTGTCAGTGTTTGCAGCACCTCAATGCTGTAGAACACTGACAGCACAAATGTCAAAAGTAAGGTGGCCATGGTCCCTTTAAGGAAACCAGCTCAAGATGCATCATGAATGATGCCACTGGACCTGCTCCATCTAATTGGGCCAGGAAGCATGCTGGGCGGGTTTAACAAGCCCCATTGAGGTAAGTTCATTTCATGCAGCGCGATGGAGTCAGCAGCGGGGCTGCCAAGGTGAGCAAAATCTCGGCCAAAGAGAAGGAAAGACAAATTGGATTAAGAGAGAATAAAGAGACAGAAAGGAAAAGTAAGATTTTTTTTTTAATTTAAAATTTGACATTTTTAAAATCTCCTAAAACAATTCAGAACTTGAAGAAATGAGACTCCACACTTATAATTGTTCACTTTCTGGGCAAGAGAGCTTAATTGACAGTCATTAACAATGATCACATCTTTCAAAAGGGAATTATGCGATTAATTACTAGACTTACTTTAAGTTTAATGGGCAATTAATGTGCAAATGCTGCAACTTCATGAAAATCACGGGGAGGTGTTTTTTGCAACACTAATGGCGGAGCATGGCAAATCAACCATAGAAACATCGAAGATAGGAGCAGGAGTAGGCCATTCGGCCCCTCGAGCCTGCTCCGCCATTTAATGCGATCATGGCTGATCATCCAAATTCAGTACCCTGTCCCTGCTTTCTCCCCATATCCCTTGATCCCTTTAGCTTTAAGAAATATATCTAACTCCTTCTTGAATATATTTAATGAATTGGCCTCAACTGCCTTCTGTGGTAGAGAATTCCACAGGTTCACCACTCCCTGGGTGAAGAAATTCCTCCTCATCTCTGTCCTAAATGGCTTACCCCTTATCCTTAGACTGTGACCCCTGGTTGTGAACTCCCCCGCCATCAGGAACATCCTTCCTGCATCTAGTCTGGCTAGTCCTGTTAGAATTTTATAAGTTTCAATGAGATCCCCTCTCATTCTTCTGAACTCCAGCGAATATGAGCCCAATCGACCCAATCTCTCCTCATACTTCACTCCTGCCATCCCAGGTATCAGCCTGGTGAATCTTCACTGCACTCCCTCCTTGGCAAGAACATCCTTCCTCAGATAAGGCAACTAAAACTGCACACAATACTCAAGGTGTGATCTCACCAAAGCCCTGTACAACTGCAGCAAGACATCCTTGTTCCTGTGCTCAAACCCTCTCGCTACGAAGGCCAACATACCATTTGTCTTCTTAACCGCCTGCTGCACCTGCATGCTTACCTTCAGCGACTGGTGCACAAGGACACCCAGGTCTTGTTGCACTTCCTCTTCTCCCAATCTATTGCCATTCAGATAATAATCTGCCTTCCTGTTTTTGCTTTAAAGTGGATAACCTCGCATTTATCCACATTATACTGCATCTGCCATGCTTCTGCCCAATCACCCAACCTGTCCAAATCATACTGGCGTTTCTCTGCATCCACCTCACAGCACACACGCCCACCCAGCTTTGTGTCGTCTGCAAACTTGGAGATATTACATCTAGTTCCCTTGTTTAGATGATTAATATATATAGTGAATAGCTGGGGTTCCAGCACCGACCTGTAACTTAGTGATCCGCAATTCACGGGGTTCCTCTTTCTTGCTACAAGTTGCTAGCCAATTTGCACATTAATAACAGTGTGTGTTGTTCAGACACTGTTATTTTTTTCAGCAGAATCTGGACAAAGTTTTTTAAAATATATTATAGACATATATTCATTTGCCTGAAATTTGAGGTCAGCGGTGAAGCGAAGGCGTTCACCGTTGGCCCCAAAGTAACCTTCACACAAAGATCTCGTGATCTCTGTGTCGAGAAGTTTGGGTTTTCCGACGTGTAATTCAAATCAGCATGGTATAGTGGGAATCCCACAGTGTGAGCTGCTGTGACATCAACAAGCTGTCCAAGCAGCCAATAAAAAAATGCAGAATTCTCACAGCGATTGAACCAGGAAGTGGGTAAGCTCTTAAAATTCTAAGGGGTCAATTTTCTGGCAGCTGTCGGGTGGCTTTTCATGTGGCCGGGGGCCAAAAATCGCCAAAAAAGCGGGTCGGGACCGCCCCCCCCCCCCGCCTGATTCCCCGCCCCGTCCGACTTTCGGGCCGCCATTTCCCCGCGACCCGGTCAGTCATGGCCGCCGCTGGCAGGACTGGTCATCGGCACACTAATGACCAATAATTACCTTGTTGAAGTAGATTTTCTGGGGCCGTTGCGACTTTGGGGCTTTCCCCACATCAAACACGCCTGCGGGGAACCCCGCTGATGAGACCTGGCGTGAAGCTTGCCGGCTTGCTTGCTGTCAGCTGCAGGTCAGGGAAAGCTGTGGTTTAAAGGGACAGCACTTGTATGTTGAAGGACCTTGTTGTTGCAGGTTTGGGGCTACTTCTTCAAGGCTTAGGCACAGCTGTGGAAGGTTGGAGCCTCACACACTTTTCCAATGCAATCTCCTGGGAAGCCCCTCTCACCACCCCCACTCAGCGCTTCCTCAGCGAAGGCATCTACGAGAAGCATGGGACGCCTTTTTTTCCTTCCCTTCTTGCCATTAGAGGATCTCCAGCAGCAGAGGCGGCAGCAGCAGAACCAGAAACAGCAGGATCAGCAACAGGAGCACCAGGCTGCTGCTCACTCACCTGAAGCTGCACAGGCCAGAAGGGGCCAGCGCTTGGAAGTGGCTTGAGAGCACCATGCTACGCTTTAGGGGGCCATGGGGACCCGTTTCTGCACTGGCAGTCCTACTCAGAAGGACTTCCATGAAGATCTGGTTTCTCTGTTTAACAGATGGCCAACGCTCCTCAAGAAATGTCATTCTCTTATGAGCACTCACCATGTTTTCCGTACCCTGGCGAGTTATCTCCTCCATGGAGGTTGCCAACCTTTCCATTTTGATGCGTTCATGCGCCAATGACTCCACAAAGGATCTGCTCATGGTCGCTATGGACTCCTCCATTTGCTCCACACTCGCAGCGACCCTGGAGACAAAACCTGCCAGAGACTCCTGCATCTGTGCATGGAGATCCATCACCTCTTCTCTTGTGGATGGACCCAGAGGCAGAGGGTCGACATGCAGCGCAGCTGAGCTGAGCTGGCAGAGCCCTGCGCCCTCCGACGAAGACTCTCCACTGCTGTCCCTGTCTCCAGAATCTGCTGAGGCTCACTTGTGAGCTGTGAAACACCAGGTGACAACACTACTCTATGTCCCGAAGGTCCCCCCAAGGTGTGAGTGTCTGCGCTGGTGTTGGAGCTTCCTCTGAGGAGTCTGGCTGCACAGCCTCTTCCTCCTCCACAGTGAGGACGGGGGCTCTGGATGGTACTGTGGGGGAGTAAAGGAAGGAGTTAGAGATGTAATGCCAAGGTTCTTCTGGTGACTCCCAGCGAGTTGGCATCTGCTGACACCTGCATCCATGCAGCATTGGTCTCAGTGGGAGGCCTCTTCGTCCCTGACCTAGGGAAGAGGACCTCCCTGTGGGCCCTAACCCCATCCAATAATGCCTGCAGTGAAGCCTCGTCGAATTTGAAGGCAGCTCGGCCTCTGCCGCTGGCAGCAGCTGGTGCAGGCTCCTCTGCCATTATGCAAGAGTGGTTGAGAAGCCTGCAGAGGTGGGGAAGCTTGCTGGACACTCTGAAAGCACCACAAATGATGACATCATACTGTGGGGATTTCTGACTCGAATTGGACAATTAGCATGGCTTCCCACATGCTGGGAATTAATTGGCTACTTGAGGGAAAGTTGCGTGGAGCTGGCTGACACTTTTTTATGTGTGTCAGAAACCCCACATTCGGGGAAACCCGACCATTTCCCACACAAGCCGAAAATTGGGGCCTTAGAGCAGAACAAAGGTTGGGGCTCTCACATGGTGAAAAGGAAAACCTAAAATAAAGATGAACAAACTTCTAAAAAATTAATTGAAAAAAAGTTTCTTAAACATTTTAGTTTTTATTAAAATGAATAAATTTGATGCTGCGCAAAACTAAAATGATTTTTTCAGGCCCATAACCTTTGTTTAGCAGTCAATACGCTGTTAAAACCCCAGTTATACCTAATCCCTTTGGATCTAACTTTTAGTGGGGAATTTAACAGCGTAATTACTGCGGAAGAGCCAAAGTTTTTGTCAGTTTCCCTGATTTGAGTGATTTCACTGATTGCCGGCTCTGTGGGGGCGGGTCCACAATGCAGCCAGTGTCGGAGCAGTGAATGACAGACCCCAACTTCAGGTTTTCCGCGTTATGCTGCACATGCGCTAAATCCTGAAGTTGCGGTCAGTTTCAAAGACGGAATGTCGGCGAACACTGCCAGTTCGCCATCATCAGGACTATAAATTCCAGGCCATTATCTTTTATAAGTATCATGAACAGTAAGGAATGATTACCGGGCCACTGGGAAATTGCTTTGTCAATTTGCTTTGGTGTTGCACACAGAGGGAGCAATTTTAACTGTTAGGGGTGGTATAAAACAAGCGATATTGAATCCGTTGATGGGTATACACTTCTCCTGATTTTAGTTTTCGTTGACTTCAATGGAAAGGAAAATCAGAGGGCGATGTACAACAAGCAGCCGATCTGATATCGCCCATTTTACATTATCGACAAAAGTTAAAATTACCCCAGGGGGTTAAGACAAATGTAGATTTAAGTAGCAAAAATGGTGGGGATTTTCCCACATTTCCTGTGGTATTGGTACCTTGTTTCTGAGCCTGATTGTTAATTAATGCCCACCTCCCATCCCAGGCCACTGAGCCGCCTAGGTACCTAGATATGTATACAGTCCAGTAATCTGATAGCCCACGGAAAGCCAGCAGTCAGATAGACCTGCTGCTGGGTAGCAGACTGTTGCTGTCTATAGCTTTGAAAATGTAAGAACCTTCTTGGTCATGTGATGAGAGCACTTGCCATCTCCTTTATAAATTTGACACTGGGGATCCATTAGTACTCGTAGAGTCTTTTCGTACTGCCTGTAAGAAGCCCTTAGCATCAAAGCTGATACATTCACTTGCAGTGCTGTCTTTATCAGGAATGCTGAGTACAGATAAACGTTCATCATGGGACAGACAGCACTCTGGGAAGAACAGACTAATATACACATTTTTACACAGTCAAGGCCAAGTAGTTAGTTCCTGGTCTATTTTTTGCGAAGGATGCTCTCTCCTCCTTCAGTGTCCTATTCTCTTTTGTCTGTTTTATTTTTCCTGATGCACTGTTGACTAAAAGGAAAGCATTAAAAACCACAGAGATCTTTGAACTCATGAACATCTTAAAAGTATTAACTTGATACCTAAATGTAAGCTATTTTAGTTATGGCTAAATACCATGGTCTAGAAATTCAATGTCAGTAAACCATGCCGCTGCCGCTCGGTGTTAATGGCCTCCGAAAATGGTGGCATTGGCAGGACCGGTAAATTGGCACTGGTGGCTCAATAACATTAGCCCAGCGCTAAACTCACTGTGCGATGCCATTCTGGTGGTGTTGGTCTCAGCAGGAGGCCCCAATGTAGCGTGGCTGTAGCGTCATTGCAGCAAGAACAGCCTTCTCTTAAAGTAAGGCTGTAATTTCAGAAAGCAGTTCAGTCAGGCAAGGGGCACCCAGGGTCTCGCACGCTGCACTCCAGCATTGTGCGGGGGGTCAACACTGCAAGAGAGGTCCTCTATCTATAGCGGCCAGGAGGGACCCGATGACCGAGGCCGTCACTGCCAGCAGTATCGCAACCCCACCACCTGGCTCCAGTGCCCAAAGAAGCTTCATGACCTCAGGCCACTGGTCAAGATCAGTGAATTCATCTTCAAAACGCATCTCCTATCAGCTGAACCACTAGCATCACAAACTTCTCAATACATGACCCTCCCCCACCACAATTGCTCACCTACAAACAATCTGCACCAAACACAAGGCACACCTCCTATTCCTAGCTTCACCTCACCCCCTTGGAGGAGACGGTGCAGGCCATTATTGACAAGGGCATGGCTGAGCCCTTGGCCAGTGGTGGGGCTGAAAGGATACAAGATGCTGATATCCTCATATGTTATTCTCCTTCTGGCATGCACCTCTTGCTTTCCCGTCCTCCCCTCACCATAATTCCACCTTTGTGTCTTCCTTATTTCACACACCCTAGAAATGCAGTCAGTGGTTGACCAAGAAGAGGGAGAGGAGAGTGAAGAAGAAGAAGAAGGAGAAGAAGAAGAAGAAAGAGAAGATGAAGCAGAAGAAGAACAAACACTGTCACTCGATTTGACACTCCCAGCCCCCAACTCCTCAAGGTCAACCAGCAAGGACATTTGCAGTGTTCCCCACTGAAATTCAGCAGCCTTCCACCAGCCACGCTGCAGCCACTGGGGTAGCACTGCGTGACATAGAAACATAGAAGATAGGAGCAGGAGTAGGCCATTCGGCCCCTCGAGCCTGCTCCGTCATTCAATGCGATCATGGCTGATCATCCAAATTCAGTACCCTGTCCCTGCTTTCTCCCCATATCCCTTGATCCCTTTAGCCTTAAGAAATATATCTAACTCCTGCTTGAATATATTTAATGAATTGGCCTCTACTGCCTTCTGTGGTAGAGAATTCCACAGGTTCACCACTCTCTGGGTGAAGAAATTACTCCTCATCTCTGTCCTAAATGGCTTACCCCTTATCCTTAGACTGTGACCGCTGGTTCTGGACTCCCCGACCATCAGGAACATCCTTCCTGCATCTAGTCTGTCTAGTCCTGTTAGAATTTTATAAGTTTCAATGAGATCCCCTCTCATTCTTCTAAACTCCAGCGAGTACAAGCCCAATCGACCCAATCTCTCCTCATACATCATTCCTGCCATCCCAGGTATCAGCCTGGTGAATCTTCGCTGCACTCCTTCCATGGCGAGAACAATCCTTCCTCAGATAAGGCGACCAAAACTACACACAATACTCAAGATGTGGTCTCACCAAGGTCCTGTACAACTGCAGCAAGACATCCTTGTTCCTGTACTCAAACCCTCTCGCTACGAAGGCCAACATACCATTTGCCTTCTTAACCGCCTGCTGCACCTGCATGCTTACCTTCAGCGACTGGTGCACAAGGACGCCCAGGTCTCATTGCACTTCCCCTTCTCCCAATCTATTGCCATTCAGATAATAATCTGCCTTCTTGTTTTTGACACCAAAGTGGATAACCTCACATTTATCCTGAAAGATGTGTGTGTGTCCCTTTAAGAAGTGCTGACAGCATCTCTGTCAGTATGCTGAACGCTCGCTTTACAGAGTGAGCTTAGGACCCAGCGCTGAGTTCAGCGCTAAGGTCGAAGTTCGCAGAGCCTGACGTTAAGTCTGCGTTGCATGTCGACTGATGTCACACTCCCACCCATTTGCAACTCCAGTGCCAGCGCCTCTGTCGGCATCACTAAAGCCCTCATCAAAATGGTGGCTGCCGAGTCCTGTGCCAGAGAAGGGCGTTAGAATGGCGGACACCATTTTTTGTCAGGATAGCTGCGCAAGCGGGTGGTGCCAAGGTAGGCAATTTCTAGGTCCATAAGTGAAGCTGGTGTTGACAGTCCTCTGATCCCTCACCATGTGCTGAACATTAACAGACTATTGAGAGGGGAGTAGGCTGGGGGGTGTGAAGAAATCACAGTCCAGCCTGATCCTGTACTCACATTCCAGCAAGGATCAGTGTGCAGTGATCAAGCACAGGAATCCTTGTTGATTTTGACAATAAGCTAGTGGAAGCGTTCATGAAGAAGTACCCCAGCACAAGTCACTACCTTCAGGAGTAAAGGAGAGAAAATGCTAGCAGATGATGTAAACACCGCAGATATTGGTGCTGGGGTCTCTCAACAGGAGGAAAGAAAAGAGCCAAGTACAAACTCCTAGAGGGTCAGAGCACAATTTGCCAATGCTCGAAAAGTAATCCCCAAGTCACCAGAACATAAAATAGATGGGAACGTAAGAAGAGCTCAAGACAAGAAAGGGCCATTCAGTCCACTGAAGCTTATACTTCTGTTAGTGAAAGTCACAAAGTCTATCATCCAATTGCATTTTGAATGTCCTAAAATTTGCAGCTCTACTAATCTGCCGGGCATATTATTTGGCACATTTATTACCATATGTGTGAGCCACTTAATATCCTTAAAATCTACCTCTTTGACCAAGCTTTTGGGCACCTGCCCTAATTTCTCCTTATGTGGCTCGGAGTCGAACTTCTGTCTTGTAACACTCCTTTGAAGCGCCTTGGGACTTTATACTACGTTAAACGTGCTATATAAATACATATGTGAGAAGTCACACAACACCAGGTTATAGTACAACAGCTTTATTTGAAATCACAAGCTTTCGGAGCGCTGCTCCTTCGTCAGGTGAAGTGAAG
Organism: Somniosus microcephalus; assembly: GCF_052327205.1. NCBI lineage: Eukaryota > Metazoa > Chordata > Chondrichthyes > Squaliformes > Somniosidae > Somniosus > Somniosus microcephalus. Next base: position 233,790,722 of record NC_140993.1, read on the forward strand.
AGATGCATATAGGCACAGCACATATAGTCAGAGAACACTGCCAGATGATTACAGGTAATCTTTCGAACTGCCCTTTATCACACCTCGGCAGAGAGATAATCACAGCAATCAAAGGTGTGGCTGGTGTCCAAACAGGTCAGTCAGGAAAACATTACATCAAAGAACAATGAGGTGGGGTCACAAGGGGTCAAATATTGCAGATGCTAGAGTCTGTATGAAAAACAAAAAACAAATTAAAAAAATTTTTTTTTTGCTGGAAATCACAGCAGGTCCGGCCGCATCTGTGTAGAGAGAACATCAACAAGTTCCATCCCACCATCAAACTCACCATGGACTACTCCTCAGAATTGGTTTCATTCTTGGACACACGAATTTCCATCAAAGACGGACACCTCAGCACTTCACTTTACCGCAAACCCACGGACAACCTCATGATGCTCCACTTCTCCAGCTTCCACCCTAACCACGTCAAAGAAGCCACCCCCTATGGACCAGCCCTGCGAATACACAGGATCTGCTCAGACGAGGAGGAACGCGATGGACACCTACAGACGCTGAAAGACGCCCTCGTAAGAATGGGATATGACACTCGACTTGTCGATCGACAGTTCCGATGGGCCACACCGAAAAGTCGCACAGAACTCCTCAGAAGACAAACACGGGACACAACCAACAGAGTACCCTTCGTCGTCCAGTACTTCCCCGGAGCGGAGAAACTACGCCATGTTCTTCGCAGACTTCAACAAGTCATCGATGACGACGAACACCTCGCTAAGGCCATCCCCACGCCACAACTACTCGCCTTCAAACAGTCGCCTAACCTCAAACAGACCATCGTTCACAGCAAATTACCCAGCTTTCAGGAGAACAGCGACCATGACACCACACAACCCTGCCACGGCAACCTCTGTAAGACATGCCAGATCATCAACACAGATACCATTATCACATGTGAGGACACCACCCACCAGGTACATGGTTCATACTCATGTGACTCGGCCAACATTGTCTACCTCATACGTTGCAGGAAAGGATGCCCCGGAGCATGGTACATCGGCAAGACCATGCAGACACTACGACAACGGATGAATGGACACCGCACAACAATCGCCAGGCAGGAGTGTTCCCTCCCAGTCGGGGAACACTTCAGCAGTCAAAGACCTTCAGCCTCCGATGTAAGATTCGAAATTTTCAGCAAAAATCACGCAAGAAAACCGGATAAAATAAGACTGTTTATTGACCAAAGTAAGCTTGCACAGAAAAACCTTTGATAAAAGGGCATACAAAATGGCCGCCGGGCCCCGTGATCAGTTTCTGAACCATTTTATTTCTGTTACTGCAAGCCAGACAGGCTTGTGGATTGAAGACAGTAAGCCCGCAAAAGCCAGTATCTGGGAACTGAAACTCAGAGAAACAGCATACATATTCAATGAATTCTAAGTACAGGATGGGGCCCATCAAGATATGGGCGGACAATGCAAAAACACTTATACCCATTTATTGTACAAAGGAAAAACCGTTTAGCAGCCATCAAGGAAAATCTCCGGACCGATCAATATGCGAACCGAGCCGCGATGACAATGTAAAAGACATTAAAAGACATTATCGGCCAGGAAGGCCAGTTTAAGTTATCGCCGGCTCCGTTACAAGACAAAGCGCCCCTGCAGAGATTTCTGCCCGCCAAAATTAATACAAAGACAGGACTATGATTTGGCGGGAGATAAGACTGTCCCAAAAGAGTATAACTATGGATTGAAAGTCCATATACGTTACTTCGACTTCTTCGAACTACTTCACTTCTACGGGAACAACTTCGAACTCGACTTCACGGCTTCTTCTTCTTGGACGACTTCAGACTTCCATTTTCTTCAAGAACTTCTTCTACCAGGGACGAACGAAGGACGGACGGTGCCAGGATCGGCGCCTCTTCCACTTCGGCAGATGCGGAATCGATGAAAACGTTTCGTCTTTTTAAAGACGGACGATTTCGGTGAAAAGACAACGTGGTCGGTGTTCAGCCAAACAAGGCTCGGCCACGACGAGAAGATGACGAGGGTGGCCCGGGTACTGGGGTCGGGAGATCATCGACGACCCAGGCCGACGGAGAAGAAACCCTCTGGAGAACCGGCGATCCAGGCCGGAAAGATTCTTCCATGTGCATGCAGTTCTTCAACAGCCTGCATCTGAAGTCTGCTCCATGAACCCAAATCCACGGTAGTGGATCTCAACCTTGACGAGCGCTCATCGAGGCTGTGGCTACCCCACCGCCTCGAGGGAGAGAGAATATCGACTGCGCCAGAAGCTTCCAAATCCACGTGACGACGGAAAGCGGTGCCAAAAGGCTGCGAACCCCCTTTTTCGCGATTTCGAGAGTGGTGAGCATGATCCCAAGTTCCCCAGGTCGAAACTTAGTTTAGGTATAGGGGAGGGAGTTAAGGGTAACCGTAATGTGTTTCCCCTTTTACGATGTGCCGTGTGTTCCCCATTTCCATAGAGTTAAGTTCATAAATTTGTGTATGATTGTAGTAACTTTAATCTGTGCCTATGACATGTATTTTGTAATGCTTCAAACTGTTTAAAAATAAAAGCATCCATTTCGTGCTATTCAACCTGATCTACTGAGTTCTTTCTCTGCACTACTGTTCTCTGCATCTAAGTCCAAGGTCTAGAACCGTAGGGGGAGTGGGTCGAACCACTCAAGGGTAGTTATTGCACGAAGCCTGGCAGGAGACCAGAACGAGCAAGAGAAACCCCCTACACCGATCTTCGGGTAAGCATTCTCCAAGGCGGCCTTCGAGACACACGACAACGCAAAATCGTCGAGCAGAAACTGATAGCCAAGTTCCGCACTCATGAGGACGGCCTCAACTGGGATCTTAGGTTCATGTCACGCTACATGTAACCCCACCTGACGTAGAGTCATCCAGACTCGAGTCATCATCGGCTTGTTCTCTCTACACAGATGCGGCCGGACCTGCTGTGATTTCCAGCAAAAAAAAATTTTGTTTTTTGTTTTTCATACAGACCCCAGCATCTGCAACATTTGACCACTTGTGACCCCACCTCATTGTTCTTTGATGTAATGTTTTCCTGACTGACCTGTTTGGACACCATCCACACCTTTGATTGCTGTGATTATCTCTCTGCCGAGGTGTGATAAAGGGCAGTTAGAAAGATTACCTGTAATCATCTGGCAGTGTTCTCTGACTATATATGCTGTGCCTATATGCATCTCTTCACTTCATCTGACGAAGGAGCAGCACTCCGAAAGCTTGTGATTTCAAATAAAGCTGTTGGGCTATAACCTGGTGTTGTGTGACTTCTCACATTTGTCCACCCCAGTTCATCTCCACATCATATATAAATACAAGTTGTTGTTATTGTTGTTGTTGTTGATATACAAGGTCTCCCCTTAACCGACTTTTCTCTAGGCTATACTGAGTGAGCTTTATTAAACTTTTCTTCATATTTCATCTCTTTTTACTCTTGGAATCATTCTCTTATTTTGCACCCTCTTCAATGCTTGCATGGCCTTTTTGTAATATAGTGACCAGATTGTATCCAGTGTTACAAGTGTGGTCTGGCCAGAACATTATACAGCATTTGCATAATCTCTTATATGCCACTGTTCTAGCATCTATAAACTAGCAGTTAGCTAGCGTTTTTTTTTAAAGTGGCTCCCCACATTGTTCAGTCATTGGCAGAGTTGCTTATTACTCCAAGGCCGGTTTCTGAGTCATCTAATTACATTACATTCATTTTGTACTTCTGTCACTGATTATTCTATTCACTGTGCACAATTTGTCAGTGTTAAATTTCATCTGCCACCTATGCGGCCATTTCCATAAATTATTTGAATCTCTCTGCAACCCTTAGATGCATCATCAGTTTCTGCGGGACTGTTTACATTGACGTCATCCGCAAATCTGAGAAATGTGCAGTTGGTTTCAGGTTCCGGATCATTTATGTAAATAAGAAATAATGGCGGACTCTGCACTAACCTGCGGGGCCAACACACAGTACTCTTCCCACTCTGACAATCACCTCTCACTAGCACCCTCTATCATTTAGCCAACTCTGTGTCCTGTCTCATACTGTACCCACGGTTCTTATGTGGAATTTAACCAAAAGGCTTCTGAAAGTCCAAATAAACTACATTGTAGGGACTGCCATTATCTACTTCATCTGGAACATCCTCAAAAGGAGTCAAAGAAATATGTCAACTATCATCTTCCTCTTCTAAGCCCATCCTCAAGTTCATCCATCCTCAAATCGAGCTTTGTGCACACAGTCCCCAGAACACTAACATGGCCATCAACATTTAAACGATAATGCTGGCCAAAATATTAAATAATTACTTTGCTTCAGTATTTACCAGAGAGATAGAACAGCTGGACATGACATCGGATGATGAAATTAGTAATGGGATAAGTGCATTTAAAATAAAAAGAGGAGAAATATTAAATAAACTAATCAAACTCTAAAGAGGATAAAACCCCTGGTCTGGACGGATTATATCCGCACATTTTAAAAGAATCTAGGGAAGAGATAGCAGAGGCATTAATACACATATTTAATAATTTGTTAGAAAAAGGTGTAGTGCGGTGTAGCGGATAGCTAATGTAATACCTATATTTAAGAAGGGAGATAGGACATGTCCAGGGAATTATAGACCAGTCAGCTTAACATTGGTGGTAGAAAAATAATGGAATCCCTACTAAAGGAGAAAATAGAAGAACATCTAGAAATCAAAAACACAATAATGAATAGTCAGCAAGGATTTCAAAAGGGAAAGTCTTGCTTGACAAACCGCATTGAATTTTTTTAAGAGAGATTAGACAAGGGTAATGCAGTAAATGTAATTTATCTAGATTTTCAAAAGGCCTTCGATAAGGTGCCACATAATAGACGAGTAAATAAGGGCAGAGCATGCGGAGTTAGGAGACAAGTAGCAGAATGGATAACTAGCTGGCTTCAAGACAGAGTGGCAGAAGGTGGGAAGTGGTGTTCCACAAGGATCAGTGCTGGGACCACTGTTGTTCACAATTTATATTAACAATTTAGACTTTGAAATCAATAGCACAATTTCTAAATTTGCGGATGACACCAAATTCAGGGGGTGGGATAGTCAATACTGAGCAGGACTGCAACAAATTACAGGAAGACATTAATAAACTTACAGAATTGTAGGGGTTCGCAAAAATCCCCTCAGTCCCCGAAGATCGGGAAATATTAATCTACATCGTGGAAATTGCCTCTGGGTTGGACAATGTTTTAAACATACCCAGAATCACAGGAGGGCTGCGTTGAGTTGGGCAGCATGTGGACAACACCGGAATCGAGGAACTTCGTGGAAAAATTTGCACACTTTAAGACAGCACATTTTATTTAAAAAATGTACTCTTGAGTTTTGAACTGTGTAAATTGCAAAGGGATAAAATGGCCATTGGAATGTGTGGCCAAGGACAAAGGAAGCAGCTTTCTGTGTCTGAAGCAGTGGCAGTCAGATTCTGTCAATCAAAAAGGGAGTTTCCCTTCCCTTCAGAGGCAATCGATGTTTGTTTACAGGAAACTGCTACCTTGTTGACATAAGGGATTAAACCACTTGAGACTGCAGTTTCAGTGACTGCAGGACAAAGAGCTTCTGCTTACCTAGTAATCCAACTCCATTCAAAACCCATCACACACCATGAGCCACACCTAAACTATGGAAGAGCTCTGTTCCTGGGACTAGGGACAGGGTCACTGGTCAAGGCTTGGAAGTCTAAGCAGAGCCAGGCCTGGTTAGTACCTGGAGGAGTGACCATCAGGGAAGACCAGGTGTAGAAGGTCACAGAAGGAGCCCCAAGAAGGGGCGGTTGGTGAGAAGGTCACGGAAGGAGGAGCGGCTGGTGAGCAGGCCCGGGCGTTGGGCTGAAGATTGTTGGACAGGAGGAATGGTGGAAATGGAATGGCGGCGCGCACCGATGCAGCGGCTTTGCTTCTCCCAGTCATGGGAGCTTGCAAGATCACATTTCGTTGTTCATGTACTTGTGCAATGACAATAAAGTTGAATTATTATTTAGAATAAGAAATGGAACAGTTTAAGATTGAATGGGTTTGAATCACCCATTCCAGACAATGGGAGCAGTTTGGCCACTGGGAAATAGCCCGTTTGAATCAGCCAAACATGGCCTTTCTCTTTTTTATTTGAACTTTTCGGCGCGAATTTGCACACAGACCTTTTCAGCACCAAAACAGCAGGAGCTCCCAGGATATAAAGATAGCTTCTCAGAAGCATATCTCTCTCTTACTCTTTGGACCACAGGTGAGCAGGTTTCTGACTCCTCAGCAAGGCAATCTAGTAAGGAGTTAGAGGGGTGGTAATTTAAGGGAAATTGCTAAGATTGTAAGACTTACATTGTAGCCATTTATCCCTCATTTTTGCCGTCTGCCTTCCCCTGTTAAGCAATTTTACATTGATCGTGTGGTGTAGTTTCTTTATTACTTTGATTGTGTGGTGTAGTTTTCTTTAGTTAATAAAATTTGATTTTCTCGCATCCAGACCATTTTGTCCGTTTTAATATATCGTTAATTATAAGTTCCTCCAGTCAGAACTGGAAGGGTGGGTTTAGTGATTCAAAACCGCTGTTTGGTATTGGTCTCAGTGCAGTGGAAAAAAGGGCTGCTTGACCAGGTAAATTACCGTAAACCAGGTAAAGGAAGGTAAATTACCGTAAACCAGGTAAAAGGATGCCCCCCTGCAAATTGGTGACCGCGGCAGGACTGGAGGCAGTTTTTGATATGATAAGTTATCTGGATCTGGAGAAAGCATCACAGATCACAGAAAAATCACAGAAACCCCACAGTGCAGATAGAGGCCATTTCGGCCCATCGAGCCTGCACCGACACATATCCCACCCGATCCCCGTAATCCCTACACCAACACATATCCTACCCTATCCCCGTAACCCCACGTATTTAATCCCCCTAACACTAAGGGTCAATTTTATCATAGCCAATCAACCTAACCTGCACATCTTTGGACTGTGGGAGGAAACCGGAGCACCCGGAGGAAACCCACGCAAACACAGGGAGAATGTGCAAACTCCACACAGACAGTCACCCGAGGCCGGATTCGAACCCGGGTCCCTGGCGCTGTGAGGCAACAGTGCTAACCACTATGCCACCGTGCTGCCCAGTTATTGCTTTTCTTGCTTTCAGTCTGTGTGTAGCCCTGCAGAAGTTAGCGGCAGCATTTAAGCTGACCTATTATAGTATAGGTGGCTGGGTTAAGAAGCATGAGATGAGGGTGCGGGAGGAGGTCACAGAGGCCAAGAATCGGGAGTCTGAGTTGAAAAATGCCAGGTGGAGGTAGAACGCCTTGTAAGAGAGGTGAATGAGGCCAGAGATAGTGTGATGAGAGTGCGGGAAGAAAATGCACGCCTCACACTAGAGGTCACAAAATGCCAGGCAGAGATAGAGCGCCTTGTGCAGGAAGTCACAGAGGCTAGGGACAGTGAGATGAGGCTACAGGAGGAAAACACACACCTCACCCAAGAAGCTAACGAGGGCAAAAGCCACGCGAGGCACAAGATAGAGTTCCTAAAGTGCCAGTTTACAGAAGCAAGGAGTAACGAGATGAGACTGTGGGAAGAGAATGCCCGCCTCACCTCAGAAATAACAGAGCAGGAGGGGAAGGTTAGGGAGGTAAAGGCAGCTTATAAGCTGGCCTGCGAACAAAGGTTTGAGGATGCAGATCATGGCCCCTGTAGGGCAGAGATAGAAAGCCTTAACATGGCTTTAAAAGGAGCAAAGGGGATGATTTGTCTGATCAGCCCGAAAGCAGGTCAGCCGGATTTTACTAGCAATCTAAGTAAAACAGCCCCACAGGCAACACCCAGGGAAAGGTTGGCTAGGGAATTAGAGATCCCAAGACAGCAGCCCACAGCTCCGGGTTTTGAGGAGCTCTGGCAGCAAGAAGGGGTGGACAATGGAGTGGTAGGAGAATGCCAGCAGGTCCCGCTAGGCAGGCAGGGACCAGGACCAGTGTACCCACTCCGACAACGGAGGTACGGTCCACCCGTGAACGATAATGACCATGGGGCTGTTCAGCATACCTATCTGGTAGCCTATGATACCCAACAGCTCAGAGGCATGGTGAAACATATTCCCCTGCTCTCCGAAAAGGGAGACCCCTCAGTGCACTTCCAAGGGATAGAACAGGCAGCCTGTGTTAACGGCTGTGATGATGAAGAGAAAGCCAAAATGTTGCTTTTCTCTGTAGATAGTATGCTCTATCAGACCCTTTCAGATGAGGCTAAGAGAGGGCAGAAGGGTTTTGAGGACCTAAAGGAGGAAATACTGGAAGCCATGGGTGCGAACGATGGTAATCTGGCAGCTCACGTTAGCATATAGGAACGGTAGGAATAGTGGGACCCCCCCAGCAAAAGGGTAAGGTCCACGAGGTTAAACCTGGGGCTCAATACAAGAAAGAGTGGTGCCAGGAGGGGAGCCATCCCTCCCAGAACAAGGTCACTTGTTACAGGTGCGGGGAGGATGACCACTGGCACAGGGATTGTACAAAGCCTGGGAGAGACGATAAAGCCAGGACCCCCGCAGCCCCAACTCAGAAGGCAGAGACAGAAACTTCTCCCGATACAGTCGAGTCCGTCATGGAGTCGATAAAATCTTTCCTCAGGGCCAATCAGGGAAAGGTAGCAGCTATCAGTGGTGCTGCAACCCCCTCGCCCACCTCTGCCTCCCCACGATGACTGGCCGATATGCTGGCCAAGGAGGGTGCACGTGCAGGCATTTTCTGGGACCCATATGTGTCCGGGCCAGTGGCAGCGATTACAGGCAGGGATGGGACACAGGGAAAACCAGGAAAATTGTATAAATCTGATCATACAAGTTCAAGTTCACAGGCTGTAAAGACAGGCGCTGTGGCTTGTTTCAAGGGAAAAGTTGTCCAGCCCACAAATTGGGACACTTCCCCGCCCCAGTGGGACCTAAGTTTTGGCCAAAGTTTAAATTTGAACCAGTTATCTAGTTCAGAAACAGAGAAGCAGCAGCCTGAGAGTAGAAATCTGCAGGCTGCTGTGAGTTCATTCACAGAAAAGACTGCCCGCGCATGCGCAGTCACTGGTCTGGAAACAGGAATTCCCCAGTCCTTTGAACACCAGGTTCGCGCAGGCACAGTCGCGCGCCTGAGGGGAGAGGTTACCCAACACCAGGTTCGCGCAGGTGCAGTTCCCCAGCCCATGCCCCAGCCCTTTGAAGAGATTGTTTGCACAGGCGCAGTTGCCTGCGGGACAACGGCGGCTCTTCTTTGGTTTTCCCACGCGTGCGCAGTCGTGCGCCTGAGGGCAGAGGTTTCCCAACACCGGGTTCGCGCAGGCGCAGTCGTGAACTTGGAACCCCCAGCAGCTCCTGTTCACTTTGAGGCCGCGCGCGCAGGCGCAGTCGGCCATCTAAAGGTCCCTGCTTCTCAGTCTATACGCGCAGGTGCAGTAGCCTGCTTGGAAGGCCCAGCGGTTCTTCCTACCCTTTTCAAAGAAATCAAACGCACAGGCGCGGTTGCCTGTGATAGTGTAGCGGTTCCCCAGCCCTATGAAGAGATTGTTCACGCAGGCGCAGTTGCCTGTTTGAATACATAAGTTTCACAGCCTCTGCTGTGGGACTCCGGGGAGGTGGTTCGCGCAGGCGCAGTCACCTGTTTAAAGGGACAAGCTTCCCAGCCCGCTTCTAGAGTGGTTCCCCCTATGGTGTGGGACCCGGGGAGGCAGGGATAGCAATTCCTCTTGCAGGGGACATAGGGAAGGAGCTGGTACCAGGTTTTGGACCTGGAGAGGAAGATTTTCAGCCACCAGCAGCGGGTGGTGAGGGGATACCTGCCCCCAGTACAGGAGTGGGTAGGTAAAAAGAGACAAACACAGAGTACCGGCAGGCTGCCAGGTATATTATACAGTGCGGGCTGTTTGCATCAGGGGGAGAACATTCCCAGCCTGCTAGGGCTGTGACCCAGGCTCAGAGTCCATCAGCCAAAGTTCCCCCCACAGAGACGCCCCTCAGAAGGTCTCTTCGGGTGCCCCAGCCCAAGAAAGCAGTGGAGTAGGGTGGTCTCCCAAACCAGGGAGAAGCCAAAGGGCAGAGGTCCCCAATCAGCAGCCATAAGCTGCGAGGGATGTGAAGCTGGAATCAGTCCAGCTTCACTGCAGGCAGCAGTAATCTGTGACAGTGACACCAGAGATTAGCCTGGCTGCCCAGAGATGGGCGGCATTTGTATTATAGCTTTGTGTTAAGTTACATTGTACAGCTTACTTTTAGGGTGTTTACATTTTAAGTTTAGAATGTAACTAGAAGTTTAAAGTTTAAGTTTATAAGTGTGCCAAATGTTTGTATTTTGGTCCGAGGTCGAGGGACCCAACCATGTTTCCACCTAAGGCAACAGGTCAGTGAGAGACCTGGCTGCATGTCCTTTTAAGTTCTTTTGCAGGAGAGTGGACAAAGGAGCAGCCCTGTTTGCCCAGCCCGAGCTGGGCATCGAATGATACAGAATGTTGGGGATCACCTCGCCACTGGACAAATCCAGGAGGAGACCCCGCAGCGACCTTCTGGAGAAACCAGACAGGATCCGGAGGAACCTGCCTACTTATCCTACACGGAAGAGATGGCTCCAGCTGGGTGGGGCACGGCCCCCAACCCAGCACTATCCTGACCGAATTTCACTTGCGGAAGACCTCGCTATTGAGGAGTCATGGTGGGGAAGCGCGGGCGCCTTGTCAGATAGGGACGCATTCCCCGGAAGTTGGTGGTGATGGCCCGGGAAAGATTGTGAAGGGGAGGGGGAGACCCAAGAGTCGCGTGGGTGCGTTCGGGGAAGGGAGGAAATGACCCGGGGGCCCACGGGCAAAGTTAGAGTGTAAGTGTGGCTGGGGAGGGGGAGTGGGTGGCCGGATCTGGGATCCAAGTTTGAGTGTGGGGCCAGTGAGAGCCGCCACACAGGCACCCATCATTTTCTGCAGCCAGTCGAGGGAAGACGGGAGGGGGAGGGACTGGGAATCGAGATCCCATACTCCCCAGTCTCGGTCTGCGAAACATGAGGGGTACCCCGCCTCCACAAAGGGACAAGGGAATGGCTCAGGGCTGGTGGAGCAGACTGTTCTGTAAAATCCATTCTGTATGCTTTAAAAGTTGAAGGCCATTAAAGGGGGGTGGAAGGTACATTTACTGCCCAGGTGGGAGGAGCAATACCCACTGGAATTTCGCGACCCATCATTGGCACGTGATGGTCGGGGTTTATGTCAGCATTTTGTTTCAAGTGTTTAATGGAGACTTTTGTGTATTTTGTTTTACACTTCCAAGTGGTGCAGAGGCGTAGGACCCTCTCCGTGCTTGGAATCATTTTGATTACATTGTATTACCAAGATTGCAACATTTGTAATATGTTATAATGTAACAAGTGGTGCAGGGGTATGAGACCCCTTGTTGTAACATTGTGTAATTGATGTATCTGTAGATGCCTACCGTACCACGGTCTTTCTCGGATTTGATGGGAATAGACGGGTCGGGGGATCAGTGACAGGTAGCTATAGGTAAATACAGGGGATGGTTGTTTGTCAGGTGTCAGGAAATTTTGCTCACTTTCTTCAAGTGGATACTACAAGCAAGCTGGAAGTATCCAAAGGGAGGAATGTAGGGGTTCGCAAAAATCCCCTCAGTCCCCGAAGATTGGGAAATATTAATCTACACCGTGGAAATTGCCTCTGGGTTGGACAATGTTTTAAACATACCCAGAATTGCAGGAGGGCTGCATTGAGTTGGGCAGCACATGGACAACACCGGAATTGAGGAACTTCATGGAAAAATTCGCACAATTTAAGACAGCACATTTTATTTAAAAAGTGTACTCTTGAGTTTTGAACGATGTAAATTGCAAAGGGATAAAATGGCTGTTGGAATGTGTGGCCAAGGACAAAGGAAGCAGCTTTCTGTGTCTGAAGCAGTGGCAGTCAGATTCTGTCAATCAAAAAGGGAGTTTCCCTTCCCTTCAGAGGCAATCGATGTTTGTTTACAGGAAACTGCTACCTTGTTGACATAAGGGATTAAATCACTTGAGACTGCAGTTTCAGTGACCGCAGGACAAAGGGCTTCTGTTTACCTAGTAATCCAACTCCATTCAAAACCCATCACACACCATGAGCCACACCTAAACTACGGAAGAGACCGTTTAGAATAAGAAATGGAACAGTTTAAGATTGAATGGGTTTGAATCACCCATTCCAGACAATGGGAGCAGTTTGGCCACTGGGAAATAGCCCGTTTGAATCAGCCAATCATGGCCTTTCTCTTGTGTATTTGAACTTTTTGTCGCAAATTTGCACACAGACCTTTTCAGTACCAAAACAGCAGGAGCTCCCAGGATATAAAGATAGCTTCTCAGAAGCATATCTCTCTCTTACTCTTTGGACCACAGGTGAGCAGGTTTCTGACTCCTCAGCAAGGCAATCTAGTAAGGAGTTAGAGGGGTGGTAATTTAAGGGAAATTGCTAAGATTGTAAGACTTACATTGTAGCCATTTATCCCTCATTTTTGCGATCTGCCTTCCCCGTTAAGCAATTTTACATTGATCATGTGGTGTAGTTTCTTTATTACTTTGATCGTGTGGTGTAGTTTTCTTTAGTTAATAAAATTTGATTTTCTCGCATCCAGACCATTTTGTCCGTTTTAATATATCATTAATTATAAGTTCCTCCAGTCAGAACTGGAAGGGTGGGTTTAGCGATTCAAAACCGCTGTTTGGTATTGGTCTCAGTGCAGTGGAAAAAAGGGCTGCTTGACCAGGTAAATTACCGTAAACCAGGTAAAGGAAGGTAAATTACCGTAAACCAGGTAAAAGATACCCCCCTGCAGAATGGGCATATAATTGGCAAATGAATTTCAACACAGATAAATGTGAGGTATTACATTTTCGTAGGAAGAATAGGGAGGTCACTTATTACTTGAAGGGTGCGAGTCTGGATGGGGTGGAGGAGCAAAGGGATCTCGGAGTACAAATATACAAATCACTAAAAGTAGCAACACAGCTTAACAAGGCCATAAAAAAACAAAAAAAGCCCTATGGTTTATTTCTAGAGGGATAGATTTGAAAAGTAGTGAAGTTATGCTAAACCTGTATTGAACCTTGGTTAGACCACACTTGGAGTACTGTGTATAATTCTGGTCACCATATTATAAAAAGGATATAGAGGCACTGAAGAGGGTGCAGAGAAGATTTACAAGGATGATACCAGAAATGCGATGGTAAACCTATCAGGAAAGGAGGAACAGGCTGGGTCTCTTTTCTCTTGAAAAGAGAAGGGTAAGGGGTGACCTAATAGAGGTCTTTAAAATTATGAAAGGTTTTGATAGAGTGGATACAGAAAGAATGTTTCCACTTGTGGGGAAGAGTGTAACTAGAGGCCATCAATATAAGATAGTCACCAAAAAATCCAATGGGGAATTCAGAAGAAACTTCTTTACCCAAAGAGTGGTGAGAATGTGGACCTCGCTACCACAGGGAGTGGTTGAAGTGAATAGTATAGTTGCATTTAAGGGACAGTTGGATAAGCATATGAGGGAGAAGGGAATAGAGGGTTATGCTGATAGGTTTAGATGACGAAAGATGGGAGGAGGATCAAGTGGGGCATAAACGCCGGCATGGACTGGTTGGGCTGAATGACCTGTTTCTGTGCCGTATAGCCTATGTAATCCTATGTAACAAAATTAAGTATATAAAAAAAAATTCTATTACGAGAAACTCTTTTCAAGCCATGGTACAGAGAGAAAATGTGTAGAATTTCATTGAAATGATATTCATCCAATCACTGAACCGAATGCTTTAATGCACTGATGGGCCTAGAAATTTGGCCACACAGTGCCTGTTTTTTAGCTGCTAAATGGCCTCCAATTTGGCCGGCAAACATTACGAGCTAGAATATGACACCCGCCAAAAAATCGACGTGCAGTGCCCACGCCTGGAACAGGCGTTAGACCCTTTGCTTATGCAAATAAAGGGCCAGATGCCTGTATGAGGCCCTCACTGTAAGATTGGTTTACCGCACTCAGGAAAACCAGGTCTGCATGTAACCTAAGAGGCGGTCCTCAAAGGGGCAAATGTCAGTCATTGATAGAGGTAATGGGCTAGGTTTCCTGGCCAGTCATAGTAAAAAGGCAGGAAATCTAGCTCAGTAATTTTCTTTTTCAGGATCACTTATGCTTTTCATAATCAACAACTCATGCTAAATATAGTGAGACCTCCATGCTCCAAGTATCTACTTTCCTGATTATCTGCCAGAATTCTGACAGAATAAAGCCTCATTAGATCACCTTTTTGTACACCCAACTAACATTAATCATCTCGTTGTCTGACATAAGTCACTCTCACTGCCCAAGATAGATTAAATGCAATTTATGTTACTTGTACTGCTCTTGTCTTTATTCCCGTGCCGAAAGTGTTGCTGTATCATATGTGTAAGACCAAAATTTGGGAATTCTAAATTACCCACCAATTTCCATTATACAATAGGGATTTCCCTATTGAAGCAGAAAATGGAGGTTCTGCATTTTTTTATATATATGAATTGTTGTATGTTTCTGAAATATTCAGTACTTTCAATTTTTGAAAGAGATGTTTTAATAAATGAGTTATTAGCACAGTTCAAAGAAAAATTTCTCACATGATAATTTGGGAAAGCATTTACTACTGTGCTTAAGTAATGTACGCAACCAAACTGTTTAAAATATTATTCGCGTTCACTCTTTGTGATAGAAAGATGTAACTATGAAAATGAACTTTCGAGATAAACAGATGAGTTATTATAGCAATTTTTTGTACTACTCAAATTGAAGACAGGCTAATAAGATGCGAAGAGAGACAGATTCCATTCCTCAGGTACAAAATACTGCTCTAGTCACATCTTCAGTGTAACTACCTGGGGGGAGTGGGGGGGTTGGGAAATTTGCCGCAACTGGGCTATGCCAGGATTCCACCCTGTGGAGAGAAGGTTAGGAAATTTCACTTGGAGCGGGGAAGGGAGGAGGGGAGGAGGGGGAGAGAGAGCAGATCTTCTGCTAGTCTCCCCCATATTAAAGAGGATGTCTGGGTGAATTTTCAGGCTTCTCCAGTAAATTCCTTTCAGTATGGCACCTGACGGGCCAGACGGAACCCACGCCTGCTGAGAGAACATAAGAACATAAGAATTAGGAACAGGAGTAGGCCATATGGCCTCGCGTGCCTGCTCCGCCATTCAATAAGATCATGGCTGATCTCACTTACCCGCCCGATCTCCATAACCCTTGATTCCCCTCAGAGAGCAGGCATAGGTTGCATTATGAGCTTATTAAAGGCCCCAGCACGCTTCAGCAAAAAGGTCATTGTTCCCTGAGGGGCTTGATTATCTTTGGAAGCCTGCCCCGATGTCTGTGCAGGGTGCAGAGGAAAAATTTTGCAGTTACCTGGTCAATTATCTGGTGGCCATAGTGACATGTTTTCTCTGTTCACTTTGTGCCAAAAAAAAGTTGTTGTGTGAGGCTGGGAATCTTGGCCCCGATTTTCGGCTTGTGTGGGGAATGGTCGGATTTCCCCGAATGTGGGGTTTCTGACACACATAAAAAAGTGTCAGCCAGCTCCACGCAATTTTCCCTCAAGTGGCCAATTAACTCCCAGCATGTGGGAAACCTTGCTAATTGTCCAATTCGAGTCAGAAATCCCCACAGTATGATGTCACCATTCATGGTGCTTTCAAGGTCCATAGCAAGCATTGCATCCTATGAAGGCTTCCAAATGAACCATACAGGATGGCAGAGGGGCCTGCAGCAGCTGTGGCCAGTGCCAGACCCCGAGCTGCCTCCAAATTCAACGAGGCTTCACTGCAGGCATTATTGGATGGGGTTAGGGCCCACAGGGAGGTCCTCTTCCCTAGGTCAGGGAGGAAGAGGCCTCCCACTGAGACCAATGCTGCATGGATGCAGGTGTCAGCAGATGCCAACTCGCTGGGAGTCACCAGAAGAACCTTGGCATTACATCTCTATCTCCTTCCTTTACTCCCCCACAGTACCATCCAGAGCCCCCGTCCTCACTGTGGAGGAGGAAGAGGCTGTGCAGCCAGACTCCTCAGAGGAAGCTCCAACCTCTGAGGGCACAGCGTCAGCAGAAGTAAGCGCACCCAGCACCAGCGCAGACACTCACACCTCGGGGGGACCTTCGGGACATAGAGTAGTGTTGTCTCCTGGTGTTTCACAGCTCACAAGTGAGCCTCAGCAGATTCTGGAGACAGGGACAGCAGTGGAGAGTCCTCGTCAGAGGGCGCAGGACTCTGCCAGCTCAGCTCAGCTGCGCTGCATGTCGACCCTCCGCCTCTGAGTCCATCTGCAAGAGAAGAGGTGATGGATCTCCATGCACAGATGCAGAAGTCTCTGGCAGGTTTTGCCTCCAGGGTCGCTGCGAGTGTGGAGCGAATGGATGAGTCCATAGCGACCATGAGCAGAGCCTTTGTGGAGTCATTGGCGCATGAACGCATCACCATGAAAAGGTTGGCAACCTCCATGCAGGAGATAATTCGCCAGGGTACGGAAAACATGGTGAGTGCTCCTAAGAGAATGACATCTCTTGAGGAGCGTTGGCCATCTGTTGAACAGAGAAACCAAATCTTCATGGAAGTCCTTCTGAGTAGGACTGCCAGTGCAGAAACGGGTCCCACTGGCCCCCTAAAGCGCAGCAAGGTGCTCTCAAGCCACTTCCAAGCGCTGGCCCCTTCAGGCCTGTGCAGCTTCAGGTGAGTGAGCAGCAGCCTGGTGTTCCTGTTGCTGATCCTGCTGTTCCTGGTTCTGCTGCTGCCGCCTCTGCTGTTGGAGATCCTCTAATGCCAGGAAGGGAAGGTACCAAAGGCCTCCCATGCTTCTGGCAGATGCCTCCGTTGAGGGGGCGCTGAGTTAGGGTGGTGAGAGGGGCTTCCCAGGAGCTCACACTGGAGAAGTGTGTGAGGCTCCAACTTTCTGCAGCTGCTCCTAAGGCTTCAAAAAGTTCCCCCAAGCCTTGATCAACAAGGTCCTGCAGCCTGCAAATGCTGCCTATTTAAATCTCTTCAGCCCTCAGTGACCTGCTGCTGCAAGCAAGCAAGCCAGCTGTTTTCACGCCAGCTCTCATTGGCGGGGTTCCCTGCAGGCGTGTTTCATGTGGGGAAAGCCCCAAAGTCGCAACGGCCCCGGAAAATCTTCCTTAACAAGGTGATCATTGGTGATTTGTGCTCCGACGAGCAGTCCCGCCAGCGGCGGCCGGGACTGAAGCGGGTGACGGAGAAACGGCGGTCTGAAAGTCGGACGGGGCGGGGAACCAGGCGGGGGGGTCCCGACCCGCTTTGTCGCCGATTTTTGGCCCCCGGCCGCCTGAAAAGCCGCCCGACGGCGGCCAGAAAATCAACCCACTTATCTTTCTACTCATGCTGATTTTTTGTGCTAAAGTTAGTAGATGGAGGAAAATATACACCACAATGCATTTGCCAATGACTCCACTCTCTATAACTGCCCCTGACGCCGCACGCATGCTGTGGACTTAAAACACCACAGCGTGCCGGGATACCTGACCTGCCGCGTTTCCCGCCGTCTCCCGGGTGCCCCCCCGCACCGTTCAGGTGGGACCTGGGAAAATGTAGCCCGATATATATTAATATTTTTAAAACGGTACACGTTTCACCACCTGCGTAACATTTTGCATAGCACTTCCCTTCTAAGTCGCACAACCTAATTTGGACATATACCTGTAACGATCAATAACATGTCATTCTATAGTGGACACTAGGTGTAGCCGTAGAGCTGTGTAGAGCTGTATATAAGACTACACTACCCAGCTGTATATATATTAAGACTACATTACCCATGAGGCACTAGGCTACCCACAAGGCAACAGTCAAGATGGCAGCCTGCACACAGGAGCACACATGCTGCATCTCTACAGATACTGTACCTAGAGAACGTGTACTGAATAAATGACTAGCTAGAAGCTAGCTGTGTTCATAATAAGAATGTCTATTTATTAATGAACATAAGATGGTACCAGGGTGGTGAAGATCTGTTGAAAATTGTGAAAAGCGACATGGAGAATTTGAAGCCACCAGAGCATTTGAATCTCAAGGGAAATGTCGACTACAATTGGCGGATTTTTAAACAACAATTCGAACTCTACATTGTAGCCATCGGATTCGGTACAAAGCCAGACGCAAGGAAGATAGCGTTGCTGCTTACAGTTGCAGGCCCACAGGCGATAGAGGTATTTAATACATTTGTATTTAATCCAGTGGAGAACAGAGAAAAATTAGAAGATGT
This sequence comes from Somniosus microcephalus, assembly GCF_052327205.1. Taxonomy (NCBI): domain Eukaryota; kingdom Metazoa; phylum Chordata; class Chondrichthyes; order Squaliformes; family Somniosidae; genus Somniosus; species Somniosus microcephalus. The sequence goes on from NC_140993.1 coordinate 233,809,064, forward strand.
GCTCAAAAAATGTGATGCACATTGCTCTCCCAAAAAGAATGAGACCTATGAAAGATACATCTTCTGTTCTCGGACACAGCAGCAAAATGAGACTTTTGATAGCTTTATAACTGATCTGAAACTGAAAGCACAGACATATAATTTCTCTGAGCTCAAAGCATCCATGATTCGTGACCAGATTGTGTTTGGTATTCATGATAAAAAAGTCAGGGAACGTCTGTTGAGAGAAACCAAACTAAATTTGGAAAATGCGGTGAAAATATGCCAAGCCAGCGAGCTAGCTCGCAAGCATGTGAAGACTTTCAGTGAAATCAATAATGATGTGATTGTAATGAGTGATAATGCTGCTGTCGGTGCTGTGCCCTATAAGGGGAAGAAACGTGGGCAGAACAGAAATGAAAAGCAATCGGAGGATGAAATTTTTAATTGTAAACACTGTGGTTACAAACACCAGTTCAGACAATGCCCAGCGTTTGGAAAAATGTGCACAAAGTGTAATGGAAAGAATCACTTTGCCAAACAATGCTTTTCAAAAGTAAAAACAACAAAAGGGCAACAAACTAATGTGATTGAGGACACTGATTTAAGTGAGACATTTTTTGTAGGAATGGTGTCATGTGACGATATCAAAAAAGATACAGAAAATGTGCAGCCCTCAGAAATGGACAATGCTGAACATAAAGTCAATGCAGTAAAAGTGGACAAATGGATGATCCCACTGCAGATAAATGGAGCATTAGTCACATTGAAACTGGGCACTGGGGCAAAAGCAAACTTAATCAGTATGAGTGACATAAAAAATATGAAAGAAAAGCCCAAAATACAGAAAAAGTCAGTACTACTGAAGGACTATAATGGACAGAAAATAGATAGCTTAGGTGTATGCAGACTTAAAGTGACAGTCAAAGACAAAGTGCATCATCTCATGTTTTCTGTTGTGGCTGAAAGACTTGATTCGATACTAGGTGACAAAGCTTGTGAAGACTTAGAACTGGTCAAGAGAGTCTACCATATAAACTGTGACATAAGCAGACCAGATGACTCAGGTGATGAAGCAGAGAGCCCATCAAGGATGAAAAGGCCAAAGGGTATCCATGTCTTCAAAAAGCCTAGTTTCTCCAAGAAAGAAAAAGACTTTAAGTTCAAAGAGAAGCCAAAGGAAGAAAAGCACAAAGAGGAAAAACACAAGGAGAAAAAGTCCAAAGATATAACCGCAGCAGATGTTGTTAAGCAGTGGAAAGAGAAAAAGAAAAAGAAGAAGCCTGCACCAGAGCAGGAAGCAGTTCCGGTGGACACTCCTTCTTCCCTCAGGCCAATCTTTGGTGTTCCATTAGCCGAGGCTGCTGAGAGGACTATGCTGTATGATGGGATCCAGCTGCCAGCAGTTTTTTGAGAGTGCATTGACTACATTGAGAGTTATGGCATGAAGAGTGAAGGAAACACTGAAACCCTCTCCAAGCAAAGATCGCAAGGAGACCTCGATCTATACAAGATTAGATTGATGACAATGCCGCAACTGCATCTTGTCATTCACCGCCAGAACAATCTCATGAAGACACATCAGACTTACCCGTGTTGAGAAGATCCACACGTGAAGTAAAAAAGCCTGATAGACTTAATCTTTGAGAACAATGTAAAGCTTTGAAAATGTGTTGACTGTTTTGAAAATATTTATGTTTATAGAGCACTAACAAAAGTGTTACTGATATTATCTTTATTGTTTTCTTGAAAGTTGATTGATATTGATTTTGTTAAACCTCAAAGAAAGGGGGATGTAACGATCAATAACATGTCATTCTATAGTGGACACTAGGTGGAGCCATAGAGCTGTGTAGAGCTGTATATAAGACTACACTACCCAGCTGTATATATATTAAGACTACATTACCCATGAGGCACTAGGCTACCCACAAGGCAACAGTCAAGATGGCAGCCTGCACACAGGAGCACACATGCTGCATCTCTACAGATACTATACCTAGAGAACGTGTACTGAATAAATGACTAGCTAGAAGCTAGCTGTGTTCATAATAAGAATGTCTATTTATTAATGAACATAAGAATACCTTGGTTCATTCATTGTTGCTGGGTCAAAGTCCTGCAATTCCCTACCTAGCACCATCAGGATGGCACGATTTCCTGAAGAATTGCAGTGGTTCAAGGAGAAGGCACACCACCAATCTCTCAGAGTAATTATGGATGGGCAATAAATGGAGCTTTGCCAGTGTCACCTACATCCTGCGAACAAATATTTTAAAAGTCCAGTTATGTAGGCAAACACAGCAGTTTTTGTGTGCCGGTAACGCCTCACAAACAACCATGAGATGAATGTACAATTAATCTGCTTTCGGTTGAGAGTGTAATATTGACTAGGACACCTGGTTCTAGAAATTTGGCCAATAAATTGGCCACATGGTGCCCATGCCTGAAAAAGGCGTTAGGTCCTTTGCATATGTAAGTAAAAAGCCTAGCACTTGTTTGAGGCCTCTACTGTGAGATTGGCTTGCCCTGAGGCAGCCGGCACCGGCATGGCATGCACCCTACAAGATAAGGTTTTAAAATTTGAGTGTAGAGCTCGGTGAGAATGAGTGCTCCTCTTCCCGACCCCTGTTCGTCGCTGCTACCTCCCGATATGTGTGCACCTGAATTTCTAGATCATTTTAACATGGGATCTGTAACATCTAACTAAATCACTGGAACAGGCAGACAGGGCATCAGTTTAAAATCTCATCTGAAGGACAACATATCTGAACATGCAGCCCTTGCCTCAGTACTGCACTGCAATGTCAGCTTAGGTTAATTGTTCAACCAATAGAAATACCAATGTTTTTATTAACGAGCATCACCTCAGAAATTACCTATATATTTGTAATATATGTGGGTAGAACAAATGAAGGACAGAGACACCAGTTGCTAGTCCATGTGCTTGCTTTACTAGGCCATAGCAAACTGAGCATGCTCATACTAAACCATGTGACAAAGCATGTGATAATACATTACACTGCTTTCCCCTTAAAAAAATGTATGTATTCCCCTCTCAAATACAACAAAACTATGGTCCCACCTTTCCCAATGTTACATGTACCAAACATAAATCAACTACAAATGCTACAAATGAACTACAAATCCAGTTTAATAACAGGTTTGCAGAGCCTTGCTGACCTCCTTACAAGAGATTTTGGTGTTGAACCAATTTTCGGGCTGTTTTGTTTTGGTTCTGGACTCAAAGAAGTAAGTACCACCACTCTGTTTCCCTATTTGATACAACCTTGCTCACAAGACAATTCAGTACAACGATTATGGAATGGTTTCAACTCTGTGTCCATACACTGATCAGTCCACCCATTCAAGATGTTTTCACACACTCTTACTGAGTTCTTTTGAGTCTCATCTGCAATCTCAGTTGCATTCACGGGAAAGTCTTTGTCAACTGCACTTAGCGTGAAAATCGCACCTTCACTCCCAACACGAGTCCGTTTTGCTTTGAAGTGCGATATTCAATCGTGTAGTCATATTGTGACAACAACACAGTCCAACGTTGCATTCTTGATACAGCCATTGCAGGGATGGCAGATTTGGGCCCCAATATTGCTAGGAGTGGTTTGTGATTGGTTATCAGGGTAAACTTTCTGCCAATCAGGAACTGTTGGAATTTCTTGATTCCAAACACTATGGCGAGTGCTTCCTTTTCAATTGCCGCATAGTTTCTTTTGCCCTTTGTGAGGGTTCACGATGTGAACGTGATTGGTTTCTCTTGACTATCATCCATTACGTGGCTTATGACAACTCCCACACCGTAACTAGAAGCATCACACACTAAAGTAAGCTTATGCTCTGTGTCGTAGTGCACAAGTAGAGCATCGCAAGAGAGACTTCTCTTACAAGTGTCGTAAGCTTCCTGTTGCGCTTTCGTCCACTTCCACTGGACATCCTTCTTGCGGAGCTCGTGCAATGGAGCTAACATGGTCGCTAACTTAGGCAAGAAACATGCATAGTACTGGACCATTCCAAGGAAAGATCTTAACTTGTAAAGGAATGAGCCATACCTATTCAGAAAAATACATCATCCTATGAACAGAACTCTGACTTTATTAAAACATGACAAACTAGATTTAAAAATCTAAAAGCCTCAACGACACAAAGCTGTAAACAGAATACAGGCTTTTGAGATAAGATGAGTTGTTAACACAAAGATGTAAACACAATACAGGCTTTTGAAATGGGAATCGGTTGTTGACACTGAAACAATGGCCCTATTGAAGCAAAGGGTTGGAGCTTCCAGAAAGTCTGAGCTTTGGGAAGAACACAATATCATACCCAGTTAAATTGTTTTAAACCAACACTTTGTAAACAGGCACATGAAAGAGCACAATGGTATAATGTTAAGGTGTCATAAACCAACACTTCGGGAAACAGAAACACAGAACATTAAAGAACCATATGCCTTCATAAATATGACATCAAATGAAAGACAAGAGACATAAGTTTGTAATACAACCAACTGAGGTGGCTAGGAAGACAATCATGTACTCGGTTGAAGTGTTTTTAATTTACATGTTGTAAAAGATACAAACAGAAGACTTTGTAAATATGACATCAATAGAGGCACAAAGCAATCACATGGTTTTTGTATTGAACTTGGAACACATAGGAGACGCGAAGTCTACTTACAACCAGCTAAGGTGACTTAAGAATTGTATAGAAGTCCTTCATAAAAATGGCATCAAATAAAAAACTACAGTCACATAAGTTTAGAACACCTACACAGCAGACAGAATTCTGCAAGCTACCAGCTGAACTGACTGTAAGAATAGCAGGAGTCAACAGAAAGATGACTAGAGATAATTAGCTTACATCAGCAGAAAACTTCAAAGGATATACCACTAAAATAAGGGTATAAAATATAGAACTTTCAAATAGGAAGACAGAAGTCGCTGGAAGGGGCAAAGTGATTCTTGGCTTCAGAGCCACTCTGTAAGCCTACAACCCTTTGAGACTCGGGTAATCACAGGTATTTGATTTTGGTGGATATCCTGGATTAGAAATAAGTAAGAAATGTAAAAATGTAACGAAGTTAAGATTTCAGAAGAAGGATCTCTGAGAATAAGAATTGTAAGCTAATTGTATTTTGAACTGTTAAAGTTGTGATTGAATCACCAGCTGTAATTACATGTCGGTTCTTTAATAAATCTATATATTTTTAGAATTGTCTCACACAGTACTTCTGTATCAAACTCAAAAACTCAATCTCTGCACACTCTTTGGTGAGGAGTTGCAGAATTCTGGGGGAGTTTTCCAGACCCTCATAATATCCGGAAGGTTACAGTCTAGTTAACCTTATTAAAAGTGCTATCTGGAGGACGGTAACATCTTCAAGTCGTTCCTTTCCTTTACGGAGAGATAGTCTGGACCTTTAGACCCAATTAAGCGTCTTATAGATTCGGCTATCTCTAACTTTAGTTGAAGGTGAACGTCTGATCTGGGGTAGCCCGAAAAGGGCTGTAAGATCCGCAAAATTGAACATTGTATTATAAGGGTCTATTGGCAGAAGAGGCCTTGTTTTAAAGACTGTTTTAAAAGAAGCCCAGGAAAAAGGGGCATATAAAATGGCTGCCAGACCCCGTGACTAGCTTTTTGGACACTTTAAAATGGTTCCTGCAGTCCCCAGACAGCCTTTGTGGATTCAACCCACAGTAAGTTCTGGAAGCCGTTTCTGAGTAAACGAAACCAGACACAAACACATACATATGGATTGGATGCAGATCCAGTCAGATCGGCCTGTAGATAAAGGCCATCTAAATGTTTACCCAGACAAAGGGAAACAGTTTTATATTCATAAGGGGAGCATCAAAGACCCATTAAAGACATCAAGAAGACATTCAAAACAATGCAGGATCATTCCAGACCAGAGATGGCCATCACCGGCCATCCCGAAAGCAGTTTAAACATAATAACTACACTGTTGTGATACAAGCCCGCCAAAAGTTAAACAAAGACTAACCTTGATTTGGCGGGAGATAAAACCTTCTCTTGAGAAGTATATTTGGAGTCCCGGGGTAGCCATTGAGAGCTATCAGGAGGCTCATCATCCTCCTTCACAGATCACCAGCTCGGAAGGATTGAAGAAGAAGAAGAACGAGGCAGCCATCAAGAAGGTGATTCGAGTCTGCGTCCCGCACCGGGGTAACCATCTGGAGATCGTCGACAAACCCTGGGCCGCTGACAAGACAAAAGGGCAGCAGCCCTACAGAAGAAACCCATGTGAAAATGGTAACCAACTAGAGACCTCTCCAACCGTGGTCAAACAGATGGTCTCCGTCCCCGCCGACGTCCAGGCCTGCCAGTGTCCAGCCTGCCCGTGACCTTCACCTCGAGAGAGAGAGAGAGAGAGAGAGAGAGAGAGAGAGAGAGAGAGAGAGAGAAGCGTAGCGCAGCTCGCTGTGGCTCCACTGACCACGCGGAAACAGGACGCCCGAGGGGATCAAAACGCAGACTTGTTTCAAAACTCTATAAATTTTCCAACTGGATTGGTGAGCATGTTTCTGGCCCTTCATAATCGGATCTAGATAGGTTTAAGAGGGTGGGCATTTTGGGTATAATTAACATGAATTGTTGTCCCTCGATGTTCCGTGTGTTTCCCCATTTCATGATGACTTTTGTAAAGTATAATATGCCTGTATCTATTTTAGTTAGTACTGTATTTTGATTTGTTTTTCCCTCCCATGCACCCTCTTATTTGCTTGTGTTTGATTTGTTTTTCCTTATGCAATAAAATTTCATTTCGTTTCATTAAACTTGGTCTATAAGATTATTCTCTGCATTGCAGTTCCTGCATCTAAGACCAGTGTCTAGAACCTAAGGGGTGAGTGGGTCGAACCACTCAAGGTTTTACTGTGCAAGAGGGAGAGAGAGGCCTCTAGAGAGAGAAACCTCTGCGATCCAAAGAGGAGAACCCCTTACAGGGCTAGGACTAGTAATTATCCCTTCAAACTCAGACACTTTCTGTGGCTTTGGAGCATTGATGACAGCATCAACCTATTCCTTAACTGGTTGCAAGCCATTTGCATCAACTTTCAGTCCAAGGTACACAACCTCGGGCTGCACAAAAGCACATTTGCTCCTTTTCAATTTGACATTGTGGGAATTCAACCTTTAAAGCACTAAATCTAACATTTTGAGATTTTCTTCCTTACTGCTTGTTGCGATCAGCACATCATCTTGATTGCATAAGCAATTTGGAACTCCTTGCAAAATCTTATCTATCGTAGCCTGGAAGATTTTGGGGGAGGCCTTTACATCATATGGTAGCTTGGTGTATGAGTACAGTCACTTGTGTGTGTTGAAGGTGAGATACTGTTGACTCTTTGTTAACATTCAGCTGAGCATCAGTGTGCGACAGGTCAAGCTTAGAGAAAACCTGTGACCCAGAGAGTGCTGCATACAAATCTTGCAATGTAGGTAACGGGTACTGCTCATCGTCAACTGCTTGGTTGATAGTAACTTTGTAGTCACCGCACAAGCGTACAGTTTTGTCTGCTTTGGGCACTACCGCAATCGGGGTAGCCCATTCACTTTTGTCAGTTTTTACTAGCATTCCGTTCTCTCGGAGCTTTGCTAGCTCTTCCTCCACCTGACTTTTCAATGCATAGGGGACCGGCCTTGCCTTACAATAGACAGGCTTCGCATTGGACTTGATGCGGATATACGCGTCATACCCAGTGATGCCCTCATAACTGTCTGAGAAAATGCTTTTATAATTGTTCAGCATTGTATCAAGTCGCTTCTTTGAAGCATCTACACTGAAGATGTTTTTCCAGTCTAATTTTAACTTTCTCAACCATTCTTTGCCCATGAGGATTGGCCTGTTGTTGTAGCTCGCTACAATAATTGGCAGCTTTACTGACTGGGCATTGTGTTAAACTGTACATTCCATTTGTCCACATGTCTCAAGGATTTCTCCGGAGTAGGTTTCAACTCTACAGTACACTTTGTAAGTGGTACTTGATTAAACTTACTCTCATATGTGTCTTTCCTCATGATAGAGCAGTCCACCGCTGTGTCGATACACATATCAATATATTGGGCATTGAACAAAAGTTTTGTATGGAAGTCTTTCTCACGACTGCTGGCGTTACCACTAGTGGCATAGATAACGTAGATGCTTCGTCCTTCAATATCAGGTGTGTTCACTTCAATATTGTGAATTGCTCCCATTTGTTGTCTCTGCTTTGCAGTGTCACTAGAATGGTTCTTACTTCCCATGGCCTTACTTCTGACGGTGAAAACATTTCACATTACTGTATTGGCAGGACTGTGGTAAGTGATTTCCATTGCAGCGATAACAATTCACTGAACTGCTCTCACCGACAAGCTTTTGACTTGGTCTCACAACTTTAGGTTTGGCGATGGCTTTGTGACTGTAGACCTCAGCTGTACTAGTCACTTGAGTTGGACGGAGCTCCCTAGCATTCTTAGACGCCATCTCTATATTTGCCTCCAGTCCAGACCCAAGGTCGTCCCATCCTCTGTCATCGACTTACAGTATGCAGACGGCGCTTGCGTCTGCGCACACTCTGGGGTCGAACGCCAAACCATCGTCAACACCTTCACCAAAGCGTACAAGAGCATGGGCCTTATACTAAACATCCGTAAGACAAAGGTCCTCTACTAGCCTGCCCCCGTCACACAGTACTGCCTCCCCAGTTATCAAAATCCACGACAAGGCCTTGGACAACGTGGACCACTTTCCATACCTTGGGAGCCTACTGTCAACAAGGGCAGACGTTGACGACAGAGTCCAACACTGCCTTCAGTGTGCCAGTGCAGCCTTCAGTCACCTGAGCTCATGGTCTACCGAGCAGTAGTGATACCCGCCCTCCTGTATGCTTCAGAGACATGGGCCATGTACAGCAGGCATCTCAAAGCACTGAAGAAGCACCACCAACGCTGCCCCGCAAGATCCTGCAAATTCATTGGCAGGATAGGCGCACCACGTCAGTGTTCTCGCTCAGGCCAACATCCCCAGCATCTAAGCTTTGACCACGCTCGATCAGCTCCGATCGACAGGCCACATCATCCGCATACGAGACTCTCAAAACAAGTGCGCTACTCGGAGCTCCAACACGACAAGAGAGCCCCAGGTGGGCAGAGGAAACACTTCAAGGACAATGGTAATGAGAAACACAACAACAACAACAACAACTTGTATTTCTATAGCGCATTTAACATAGTAAAACATCCCAAGCCGCTGCACAGGAATATTTTAAGACAACAAATCTGACACCGATCCACATAAGGATAAATTAGGGCAGGTGACCAAAAGCTTGGTCAAAGAGGTAGGTTTTAAGGTGGGTCTTAAAGGAGGAAAGAGAGGTAGAGAGGCGGAGAGGTTTAGGCAGGGAATTCCAGAGCTTGGGGCCTAGGTGACAGAAGGCACGCCCACCAATGGTTGAGCGATTATAATCAGGGATGCTCAAGAGGGCAGAATTAGAGGAGCGCAGATATCTCGGGGGGTTGTGGGGCTGAAGGATATTACAGAGATAGGAAGGGGCGAGGCCATGGAGGGATTTGAAAACAAGGATGAGAATTTTGAAATCGAGGCGTTGCTTAACGTAGGCTCGAGGGGCCAAGTGGCCTATTCCTGCTCCTATTTCTTATGTTCTTATGTTCTTAACCAGGAGCCAATATAGGTCAGTGAGCACAGGGGTGATGGGCGAACGGGACTTGGTGCGGGTTAGGACACAGGCAGCCGAATTTTGGATGACCTCAAGTTTACTTACACACACACAGAATACACACAGAATCCCCACAGTGCAGATAGAGGCCATTTCGGCCCATCGAGCCTGCACCGACACATATCCCACCCGATCCCCGTAACCCCACGTATTTAATCCCCCTAACACTAAGGGTCAATTTATCATAGCCAAATCAACCTAACCCGCACATCTTTGGACTGTGGGAGGAAACCGGAGCACCCGGAGGAAACCCACGCAAACACGGGGAGAATGTGCAAACTCCACACAGACAGTCGCCCGAGGCCGGATTTGAACCCGGGTCCCTGGCGCTGTGAGGCAACAGTGCTAACCACTATGCCACCGTACTTAGGGTGGAATGTGGGAGGCCAGCCAGGAGTGCATTGGAATAGCCAAGTCCAGAGGTAACAAAGGCATGGATGAGGGTTTCAGCAGCGGATGAGCTGAGGCAAAGGTGGAGACAAACTTGAAATTGGTGTTGTGCGTGGAAACATTTTGCTGTTTGGAATGTCGGATGGTGCAGCTGTTAGCACACTAGTGCACTGGTGCCACTAATCCCATGGCTGGTGGTATTGCTATGATTTAGAAAGCATATCAGACATGCTCTTTTCCAAAGGTAAGTAGACTGAATACATGTCACAAGTAGGACTCCTGAGAAGCATAGCAGTTTTAAAGAGGGAAGAGGATCATTGGAAGAATAGTGAAGGAGGAAGTCTTAATTTCTCCTCCGTTTCTTGTTATAATGATCATTTTCACCATTGCTAACTTTAATTAAAATATACAGCAACTTGAATTCGACTAAACTTACCACCCACCATTACCAAAGTGCACTTCACTATGCATTCCCTGTGTTAATAGAAATCAATTGGAAACATTGAGTAATTGAAAATCCATTTGATAGCACTCTCAGTCGCACTACATTTTCAGTGTTTATATAGGTATGATCATCACAGTTTGAAATCCACAAACTATTTACAAAGTTTGTTTATTTCTAATAAATACATTTGAAATCAAAAGTAAAAGAGCAAGTTAAAGCCATTTGTTCATATTGGCCTTTTTCCCCAAGTGCCTTCAGCTTCTCTCCACCTATACTTCTCACTTTTGGCTTTTCCCTTAGTTTTTCCCTGCATTTTTTCATCTAGCTCCCGCTTGCTCTTCACTTTTTTTTCTTGGCATCTCTATCTGTCAGTCCTTTTGCTGCCGTCTCTCTCCTTCTATTCACCGTGGTACAGTCCCTGTCCTTCGACCTTTCTCTCTTTCTCATTCTTTTCTGTTATGTACACCTTCTTCCATCCTGCCATCCCATGAGACAGCCGTGAGCCTGACTGTGCTCTAAAACAGCTGTGGTACCTTTTCCAACACTGTGCTGACTATGTGTCATGCTACTTTTAAACCCGTTTATACTACACTTCTTAAAATAATCATTAGAACTAGAAATATGTGAATAAAATGTCCAGATTGTCACATGTCTGGAGTACACGTGTGACAGTCAGTAGAATGCAATATAAACATGTCTGGCATTTCATATCAAGCGGTGAATTTTGATTACTGTCAGTGCTCTATTCATCATCATAAACATATCTCTCAAGAAATGAACAGCAAATGTAAGCCATCCACACAAATATCTAAACTCTCTTGTTGGTTTAACAGGTAGACGTACCACTTGGGGTTGTGCAGAACCATGTAGACCATCGCTGCTCATGATGTGGTCTCCTCTACATTGGGGAGACCAAACGCAGATTGGGTGATCGCTTTGCGGAACACCTCCGTTCAGTCCGTAAGGGTGACCCCGAGCTTCCGGTCGCCTGACATTTTAATTCACCGCTCCATTCCCACTCGGACCTCACCGTCCTTGGCCTCTTGTATTGTTCCACGGAAGCTCAACGTAAACTCGAGGAACAGCACCTCATCTTACGATTAGGCACTTTGGAGCCTTCCGGACTCAATATCGAGTTCAACAATTTCAGATCATAACCCCGGCCCCTATTACATTTTTACTTATATTTTTTTTCCACCCCTTTGTTTTGGGTTTTCCCTCCCCCCCCCTTTCCTTTTTTTTCTCTCTCCCACATGGCAGCTGTCTCTCATCCTGCCAGTACACTTCACACCTAATCTGAGCCGTCTTTTGTCTCCACTAGCCCTATTACCATCTCGTCTGGTTTTGAATACCTCTTAATGTCTCTTTACTTCTTTTGTTCTATCGCAGCCCTGCCTTCGATCTACTTCATTTCCTTTCCAGTTTTGAAAAAGGGCTCACCTGAAATGTCGACTCTAATTTCTCTCCACGGATGTTGCCTGGCCTGCTGAGTTTTTCCAGCATTTTCTGTTGTTATTTCGGATTTCCAGCATCTGCAGTATTTTGCTATTAGACTGGAAAGGTCTTGGGTTCATAGGAATATAGGAACATAGGAACAGGAGGAGGCCATTCAGCCCCTCAAGCCTGTTCCACCATTCGATGAGATCATGGCTGATCTGCGACCTAACATATACCCCAACCAGCAGAATTAGGTCCTCTCTATCTACCCTATCCGATCCCCTTAATATCTTGAAACCTTTGATCAGATCACCCCTTAACCTTCTAAGCTCCAGGGAATACAACCCTAATTTGTGTAATCTCTCCTCGTAACTTAACCCTTGAAGGCTGGGTACCATTCTGGTAAACCTACGCTGCGCTCCCTCCAAGGCCAATATATCTTTCCTAACGTGTGGTGCCCAGAACTGCTCACAGTACTCCAGGTGTGTTCTAACCAGGGTTTTGTACAGCTGCAACTTTACTTCTACCCCCTTGTATTCTAGTCCTCTAGATATAAAGGCCAGCATTTCATTAGCCTTTTTGGTTATTTTCTGTACCTGTTCATGACATTTTAATGATCTATGTACCCGGACCACCAAATCTCTTTGGACATCCACTGTTTTTAGCTTTTCACCATTTAGAAAGTACCCTGTTTTATCCTTACTGGTCCAAAGTGGATGACCTCACATTTGCTTACATTGAAATCCATTTGCCACAGTTTTACCCATTCACTTAATCTATCAATATCCCTTTGTAATTGTATGCTTTCATCTACACTGCCTACAATGCAGCCTATCTTTGTGTCATCAGCAAATTTGGATATATGACTTTTTATGCCATCATCTAAGTCGTTAATAAATACAGTGAATAGTTGATGCCCCAACACAGATCCCTGTGGGACACAACTAGTCACTGTAAGCATCAAATGCAGGCCCCAAGTTCATTTCAGACCTTTTTGAATGATTGTTACCAACAGCCTGCTTGGAGAAGATGGGAGGGGCTCAGGTGTTCTTGATAGACAGGAGATCCCAGCCAGGCCTACAAATTAATCATGGGAGAATTTCTGGGCAGACAGAATTCTCTGGGAAGACAATGGGTCCGAGTAGGTGACTTACAGTGACGAGCACCTAGATGAGATAGCCCTGAAGGCGGGAACCAGACAAACGAGGACCATTGTAAATTAATGGGAAGCCACTTAACCCAGGATCAGGTGAGAAGTGCGGCCCATCATCTGCCATTAACACCAGCACCTAGATGGGATAGCCCAAAAAGGTGGGAAAGCAGACAAAGAAGACAAAGAAAGGTGATTAAAAAGACATCACTGCAACTACACAGACCAGAGTGAACTTTTAGGATATAAAGAAGGCAGCTTTGCCATTTTCTCTCTCTCTCTCTCGCCTGCTCGAAACCCCCACGAGCGACAAGAGCCTCGCCTTGCTCTTCGACTGTAGGAATGAACCTCGAAACTGGGACTTGGATACTGCATTGAAGATACGGAACCAGGAGACACGTTCTACACAGGGGAGCAGCGAGCAAGAAAATGGACAGTCGGGGTGAGCATTGTCCAAGCCCACACATCCTTAAGGCCACCGGTACTGTGTGAGGGGGTGTTGTGTGTCCCAACCAAGCTAGAGGGGCTTAATGGGGAGGTTCTGTGTGTATTATATAGTGTATGTTCTGGGGTTTGTGGGACAAGTCCATGTTATACTCTGTATAGCAACACAGTGTGATTTTAGGCATCTTAGCACGAGACAGGGGCCTGTTCAGTGGGCCAAGTTGTATTGTTGTACTGTTTGTTTTACGCCACCTGGCATTTTATGTACTGGAGGCGGGTGTGTGTGTTAATCTTATTAAACACCGTACAGTTTATTATGTCCGTGTGTAATTGAGACACGGACTGCAGGAGTTGGTTACAACAGGTGTTTACTGAGTGGAGACAAAACTGGAACTACTATGCAAAGTTAGTACACAGGCTTATATACAGGGGTGGTCACTACTGGTACTGCAGTATACAGGGGCTGCAGAATATAGTTCCTTCGGCAAAGTACATACACTACAATTCCTCCCCTTTTAGCTAAACAGTACATAACATTCGATTAATAATCAAATAACATATTTACAATTACAGTTGCTATATACATTAGCTGAAGTTAAGCAATTATAAGTTCAGTCTTTGAGGAGGCTTCCTGATTCTGTCTGGATAACGCCTCTTTGGGGTATCAGGTTCTTCTGGCAAAGTTGATTCGGGATCAACGTCGTTGTTTGGTTCGTCTGCTTCCAATATCACCGATTCTGAGGTAGATGCAATTGGTACTTCAGTTTCATCACCAGGTGTATCGGATCGTGGTGTGGATTTGACGTTTTCCAGTGACTCTAGAATCTGGTCAGCATGGCGTCTTACAATGCTCTCTCCAATGTCCACGGTACACATTAGAGGTCCTTGCCGTGTGCAGATCGTTCCTGGCTGCCATTTCTCTGTGCGGTAGTCCCGGGCCAAAACTGGTTGACCTATCTTAAAACTCCTGGTCGGCCTTTCATTCATATTCTGAAACTGCCTGTTCTCCACATGTCTTCTATGTTTGGCTTAACCAAATCCAAGCGGCATCGTAGTCTTCGATTGAAGAACATCATGGCTGGAGTTTGGTTGGTAACCGCATGTGTCGCATTTCGGTAGGCAAACAAGAAGTTATCCACCTTGTGTTGTAGGGGTATGTCTTCATTACACATTGCCTTGATAGCCTTCTTGAATGTTTGAACGAACCTCTCAGCCAATCCATTGGTGGCTGGATGATATGGGGCGGATGTGTAATGCTTAACACCATTGTTCTTTAAGAACCTCCGGAACTCTTCAGACACAAACTGTGGTCCATTGTCGGAGCAAATCTGTTCAGGCAGCCCATTTCTGGCGAATATGGTTCGTAAGACTGTGATAGTTTTTTCTGTGGTGGTTGAGGACATTTTTATTACCTCTGGCCACTTTGAATGTGCATCCACCGCAATTAAAAACATCGAGTCCATAAATGGACCAGCAAAATCAATGGGTAACCTTTGCCATGGAGATGAGGGCCACTCCCATGGATGTAGAGGGGCTTGTGGTGGGGCGTTTTGGACCTTCTGGCATCCTGCACAGCTCTTGGTCATCTCTTCGATTTCTCTATCGATTCCCGGCCACCACACAAACGCTCCGGCTAAGTTCTTCATTTTTACCCTTCCCAGATGACCCTCATGAAGCTCATTGAGCACTCAATCCTTCAATTTGGGTGGAATTACTACTCTGGATCCACACATCAAGGTTCCTCTGCACACTGACAGCTGTTCTCTTCTCGGAGAGAATGCTGGCAACAGTGGTTCGCCCTGTGCTGGCCATCCCTTCACCGTTAAATCATAGACCCAGGAGAGTGTCGGGTCATTTCGTGTTTCCTTTTCTATGTTTGCATTCGTCACAGGTAGACATTCGACTATGGTCGAGTGGAATATCTCCACAGGATCCACTGCAGGTGCTTCTTCTACAATCGGCAACGGTAGGCGCGACAATCCATCAGCATTCCCATGCTGTTTAGTTCCTTTGTACTCGATGTCATATTGGTGTGCCCCTAGGAAAAGGGACCACCTCTGTAGCCATTGTGCTGTCATTATCGGGATGCCCTTCTGAGGGTTGAAAATGGAGACAAGAGGTTGATGATCAGTTAGTAGAGTAAATTTCTGACCGTGCAGGTCGTGATTGAACTTCTTCACCCCCCACACCAGGCTGAGGGCCTCTCTGTCAATCTGGGCGTAGTTACGCTCGGCTGAAGTTAACGAGCGTGACGCAAAAGCTATCGGCCTCTCTGAACCATCAAGGAATTTATGTGACTGTACCGCTCCAATGCCGTAGGGAGACGTATCACACGCCAGTCTTATCGGTAGTGATGGGTTGTAGTGAGCCAATACTTCTCTTGAAGTGATTAGGTCTTTACTCTTCTGAAAGGCCCGCTTACATTCATCGCTCCATTTCCATGCTACTCCAGTTTGTAGTAGGGCATTCAGTGGGTGCAGAATTGTGGACAAATTCGGCAAAAACTTATGTTAGTAATTCACCAATCCGAGGAATGACCTCAGTTGTGACACATTTTCAGGCGCTGGAGCCTTAACTACTGCTTCAATTTTGTCAACGGGCTTAGATAACCCCTCTTCATCAATCACGTGGCCACAATACGATATCTGTTTCTTAAAAAACTTGCACTTGGGGCGATTGGCTCGTAGCCCATGTTCTCTTAGTCTAGTGAGCACCTGCTCTAGGTTGGCAAGGTGTTCACTGTCATTTTCACCTGTCACTAGGATGTCATCCAAGTAACACTGAGTCCTCGGAATCCCTTGCAGGACTTGTTCCATCGCTCTTTGCCATATCGCCGGAGCTGATGCTACTGCGAATATCAGTCGATTATACTGGTAAAGACCTTTGTGAGTGTTTATCGGGAGATACTTCCTAGAGGATTCTTCAACCTCCATCTGCAAATATGCTTGTGCTAGGTCAATTTTTGTAAAACGCTTCCCTCCAGATAGTGAGGCAAAAATATCTTCTATCCTCGGGAGAGGATACTGTACTGTGTGAAGGACTGGGTTCACCGTTACCTTGAAGTCCCCACAAATGCGAACCTTCCTTGGCTCCTCAGACTTATTGTTTAACGTTTTCTTCATGACAGGAACGATGGGTGTTGCCCACTCGCTCCAGTCTACCTTAGATAACACGCCTGCATTCTCCAGATTCTCCAGCTCTGCCTCGACGGCTGGGCGAATTGCATACGGTACCAGTCTTGCTTTGAAAAACTTGGGAATTGCATTCTCTTCTATTTTTATCGAGGCGGTTATGCCTTTAAGAGTTCCCAGTTCTTGTTGAAATACCTCTTTAGCGTTAGCTAAGATTTTTGACAATCGTCCAGGTGTGACGTCGTCATCCTTTTTACCAGCCATAGTCAGTGCCTGAATGGAGTGCCAGTCTAAACTTATCTTTCTGATCCATTCACGTCCCAATAACGGTGGTCCACCATCTTGCAGTATGTACAGATACAATTTCTGTATTTCCTTGCCGTTGTATTCGACAGGCACCCTTATTTTCCCTCTGGGGTATACTTTCTGCCCCGTATACGTCTTCAAGACAATGGATGTCTCTTTCAAGGGTATGTGTGAGAATAGCCGCTCATAGTCTCGTCGATTCATGACGGTCAGGGCTGATCCTGTATCCAATTCCATTTTGACTTGGGACCCTGCTATCGTGAGGGTGACCCAAATGGTTCGGTGATCCTCTTTTGCGATTACGTTGTGAAGTTTGAGACAGCTTAGTCTCTTGTTCCCGGATTCGCTATTGCTCTTCTGGTCTTCGGAACTACTGTCCGTCATCTTTTGTACTTTCCTGTACTGTTCCTTAGTAGCCTTTTTGTTGTCGTTAGTCTTCTTCCCAGACATGCAAACTCGTGCAATGTGTCCCATCTTTCCGCATTGCCTGCATATCTTGTCCTTGGACCAGCAGTCCTTCTGGTCATGGGTTGTTCTGCCACAGCGATAACATTTTTCAAATCCCCGTGTCATTTCATGGATGCCGTATTCCTGTGGCTTTTGCTGTATTTCCGCAGCTCCCCTTGCTGCTGCTTCGTATGATACTGCCACGCTGAAAGCCTTATCTAGCGTCAGCTCTTTCTCTGAGAGTAACCTCTTCTGGGTTCCTTCACTCAGGAGTCCACAGACAAATTTGTCCCGTAGGGTATCTGCCAGTCCTGCTAGTAACTGGCAGTGCTTTGATAGCTTGCGTAGTTCCGTAAGGTAATCAGCATTGCTCTCACCTTTATGCTGATTTCTCTTGTGGAATTTAAATCTTTCTGCTATCAGCAGCGGTGTAGGATTTAGGTGTTCCTGTAGGATATCAACAATTTCGTTAAAACTCTTTGCCATCGGTTTGGCTGGAGTGATCAGGTTCCGCAATAGGCCGTACGTTCTTGCGCCCATTAAGTTTAGTAGTACCGATGCTTTTTTCTCATTGGCTACTTCGTTTGCCTTGCAATATACTTCGACTGTTTCCACATACGTGGTCCAGTCTTCTATTGCATTATCGAAGGCAGTGATATTGCCAGTCTTCGGCATCTTGGAAATCTAAGATGGCGCCTCCCGCGCTTTGCCTTCTTCCCCGATTGAACAAAATGGCACCTCCCGCGCTTTGCCTTCTTCCCCGCTGGATTAAGATGGCGCCTCCCGCGCTTTCTGTCTTCTCCGCTGCTGCTAGCACTGTTGCTGGCATTTTTATGCCTTGATGGCGACGCCCTATGATCTTCGCGCACTTCCCCCCCGCGCTGCTGCTAACGTCGCTCTCTGCGGTCCCTGTGGCAAACTGCAGCTCCTCGCGGCTTTCTGCGCTTCTAATTTCCTTTATTTTCCCGTCGTCAGAGCAAACCCTACGGGACACTTTCCTCCCTCTTCTCGGGTCTGTATGCTGCCCGGCTTCGTAGCACCGGCCGCGCCCTGTGTGCTCCACCCTCTCTCTCTCTCTCCTCTTCCCGACAACGCTGCTCGGCCCCATTGAAAAGCCACCCGATCGAACTCTAGCCCGCCGCAGCCCAGGAAGTATCAGTGTACTACCTGCCACCAGCCGGATTAGCTGGAACACCATAGACAGGATAACCAAGCCCCGCTCTCGACAGCCTCTCCTGCAAATCTTCAACTCCGATGAATCAGAGGCGGTTGCCCACGGTCGACGCCCGTTTCTTCTGTTTGTTTGTTTTTCTTTCTTCCTTCTGGCCTCGACCTCTAACAACTCCGCTTCAGGGATGGATCCCCATGAGGTGGTGCAGAACTGTAGGTAAGTTCGGATCTGCCCATCGCCAGTATTATGTCCGTGTGTAATTGAGACACGGACTGCAGGAGTTGGTTACAACAGGTGTTTACTGAGTGGAGACAAAACTGGAACTACTATGCAAAGTTACTACACAGGCTTATATACAGGGGTGGTCACTACTGATACTGCAGTATACAGGGGCTGCAGAATATAGTTCCTTCTGCAAAGTACATACACTACACAGTTGAGTCTGAAAAGGTTGTCTGTGTCCCAATCCTGTTCACCGTAATTCCTGTCGTATAGAACTTTGTAGGAGGGGTGATTCTAACCACCAAAGCAAACCATCTGCATCACATCCTGCCAATTTGTGTACCTGCCCATTATCCCTACTCTCTAGAGGGCTAGAAATTCATTATAGCCCAGGAATGGGCGGTATCATTCGAAAAGTTGTAGAATTAGCACCAGGCACTAATGCTTTAGACTGCATGCAAAATTTGTCCTCACTGTTCAAAGAAATGATTGGAGTCCTAATTCAAGTCTTTAAGCCCAAGCTCATTGGTGTTACACTCAAATGGTGGATCAATATCAGGTGCAGTCTAATCGCAAGTCATGATTAGAACATAAGAACATAAGAAATTGGAGCAGGAGTAGGCCATACAGCCCCTCAAGCCTGCTCCGCCATTCAATAAGATCATGGCTGATCATCAACCTCAACTCCACTTTCCTGCCCGATCTCCATAACCCTTGATTCCCCTAGAGCCCAAAAATCTATCTATCTCAGCCTTGAATACACTCAAAGACTCAGCATGCACAGCCCTCTGGGGCAGAGAATTCCAAAGATTCACAACCCTCTGAGTGAAGAAATTTCTCCTCATCTTGGTGTTAAATGGCCTACCCCTTATCCTGAGACTATGGCCCCTAGTTCCAGGTGTACAATACACTGGTTTCCCTCTCTCAACATTCTTAAAAAGCAGAGTGACATGCACAATTTTCCAACCTAATAGGACGGTTCCTGAATCTAGAGAAATTTGGAAGATTATAGTTAGAGCACCTGCAATGTGTTCACCTACTTCCTTTAAACCCTGGGATGGAAACCATCTGGCCCTGGAGATTTGTCACTCTTTAGTGCCATTATTTTCTTCATTACTGTTATTTTACTTACGTTAATTTCATTGTGTCCCTGTCTCCAATTCAATATTAGTTTCCTTGGGATTTCCGGCATGCTATGCTCTTCTCCTCCTGAAAATACTGATGCAAAGTAATTATTCAACATGTCTGCCATTTCCTTATTATCATTGACAATATCACCGCTTTCAGTTTTTATGCTGCCAACATTGCTCCTGACTGCCCTCTTTTTCATAATGTAATTGTAAACATTTTTTGTATTGATTTTGATATCCCTTCTTTTCATACTCCCTTTTTGTAGAACTTACTATCTGTTTTGTGACCCTTTGCTGTTCTTTGTATCTTTCACATTCACCAGGACCTGTGCTATTATCTGCATTTTTGTATTTTTTTTAGTTTTACACTGTCCCTTATCTCTTCAGTTGTCCATGTTTGTTTTTTTTGGCAAGTAGATCTCTTGCCCCTCAGGGGTATAAACTTGCTGTGTATCACGTTAAATTATTTTTTAAACAGCTCCCACTGATCTTCTGTCGTTTTACCCATTAACAGATTTGCCCAGTCTCTGCCTCATCCCGTTGAAGTCAGCCTTACCTAAATCTAGAATCTTAGTAGCTGTTAGAGACCACAGTCTCTGCTGAGTTAGATGGTGTAAGCGAGGACAATTGTACAAACACTATAATTGGCACCAGCACCTTGTGGAAGGGAGGGAATGGTAGCATAGTGATTATGTTACTGGGCTAGTAATCCAGAGGCCTGGACTAACAATCCGTGAAACGTGAGTTCAAATTCCACTATTTAAATTCAATTAATTAAATAAATCTGGAATAAAAAGCTGGATTGTTGTAAAAACCCAACTGGTTCACTAATGTCCTTTAGGGAAGGAAACCTGCCGTCCTTACCTGGGCTGACCTATATTTGACTCCAGACCCACAGCAATGTGGTAAATGGCCATTAGCAAGCCACTCTGTCATGTCAAAAAAACCTGCTATGATGGACTGGTGAAGTTGTTCGCCATCACCTTCTCAAAGGCAATTAGAGATGGGCAATCAATGCTGGCCATACCAGCGACGCTCACATCCCGTGAATAAAAAAAATCAGCTATCCATTGACCTGCACTGGAAAGTGCTGTGTGTAAGGACAGATTTAAGTTTGGCTCTGATGCTCCCCATGGCAGATACACTTGCAGCACTCATTATATCTGGCTTTACATATAAAAGAATAACAATTGGCCAAAGTATTGGAGGACTGTGAGTGCCCATGGAGCCATACCCCAGCTTCAGGCAGCACCTTCAGTAAAGTAAAGAGGAAAGAACAGATAACAAATGAACAGCATTATCAATACGATAGCAAAATACTGCAGATGCTGGAAATCCGAAATAACAACAGAAAATGCTGGAAAAACTCAGCAGGCCAGGCAACATCCGTGAAGAGAAATTAGAGTCAACGTTTCGGGTCAAAACCCTTTATCAAGATTAAAGAGGCACAGGGAATGAAATAGATTAAGAGGCTGGGCTGGGAGAGAACAAAAGAGAAGAAGAGACATTAAGGGGTATTCAAAACGAGACGAGATGGTGATAGGACTAATGGAGACAAAAGACAGCTCTAGATTAGGTGTGAAATGCGCTGGCAGAATGGGAGACAGCTGCCATGTGGGAGAGAGAAAAAAAAGGAACAGGGGGGGGAAACCAAAACAAAGGTGTGGATAAAAAATATAAGTAAAAATGTAATAGGGGCCGAGGTTATGATCTGAAATTGTTGAACTCGATATTGAGTCCGGAAGGCTGTAAAGTGCCTAATCGGAAGATGAGCTGCTGTTCCTCGAGTTTACGTTGAGCTTCCGTGGAACAATGCAAGAGGCCAAGGACGGTGAGGTCCGAGTGGGAATGGAGCGGTGAATTAAAATGACAGGCGACCGGAAGCTCGGGGTCACCCTTACGGACTGAATGGAGGTGTTCCGCAAAGTGTTCGCCCAATCTGCGTTTGGTCTCCCCAATGTAGAGGAGACTGCATCGTGAGCAGCGAATACAGTATACTAGATTGCAAGAAGTACAAGTAAATGGCATTAACAATACCATGTATTGGCACTCAGGGGCTGAAATTACACCCCCATGCTGGGTGCATCTTGCGACTCAATGCCAGGGGGACAGAAAATGGGGCGAAATCTAATGCCACTGGAATTCCACCCCATGGAGAGGAGGCCAGGAAATTTCAGTGAGGGGGCCGTGAGTAGATCTACTGCCACCCCGTCCTATGTCAAGAGGCTATGGCCCACAAATTAATTGAAGCAGGAATTAGTCACAATTTATACATACTTCCTATATTCATAAACACTCAATTGCTGCATAATCAGCCCAGGTATAATCGTTACACAATCACACTTCTAGATGCTCACAGGACACCACCTTAGTTCCAATAGGTCGATGAAACAGTGATGCTATTAAGTTAGTTACGCATTACACAGCAATTTCTTATTTAAACAATTACATCATAAAAAGTTGAAGATTAGAAAAAAATGACTAAATATTAATCTAAATATTCGAAGTAAGAAAAAGGACTTGCAAACAGAAGCGACAGCATTTTAAAGTGAATTGAATATGGTTCTCAGCTTGTTAGCTGAAAACTGTGTTGCCATGACTTCTGATCCATTTCCTGCTGTCTATCTGGCATCTGTTACGACTTTTTCCACATCAGTAGATTGCATGCATGCATTAGAGAGGGAGATGAGGTCAAAATGTATGATGTTTACAGCTTGTGCATGAGATTTGACAGGTCTGACTGTGCTTTAATAGCTTTAATCGGTTAGTTGGCACTATAATCTGGAGTGCTGATCTGCATGAATCAACAGATGCTGGTCTATACAGCAGATCATTACTGGTGAGTAAAAGTTTATTCCTAAGAGGCTTACTTGCTGAGCTCGATGTACCTGGGGCAGGGAATAAGACTTAACAGTGAGTCAGAGAGGAATAATAATATGGTATATAATAACCATTATAAGTGCATTCAGATAATGATAATTATGCCCTGTCCTTATTAGTCACTTTCACCAGTCCACTTAAATGCTTTTATAATGGAATTAAGTCCATCTAATGTAACTGTGAGGCTCCTTTGGTTATCTCACCTTATGTACCGTTGGAATTTATCAGGCAGACAGTCAAACTGGTGTCACATGAGCTACCACAGGCCAAACTACCACGGTATGCATAGCTGGAAAACATGCAGATGGGTCTCCAACTACATCTCCTTTGTGACTTGTTGTATCTTTATTAACCCTTCAATTCTTTTGCTGGTCGATGGGAAAGAAATCATAAAAGGGTGCATTTTCCAATATGGCCAGTATTGATTAAAGAGGCACTGGGAGCAACTGGGCGGGAAACCTGCTGAAAAAATTTAAAAGACGTCCTGCCGTTAAGCCCGTCCGAAAATCTTTGCGCAGTCCGCCCGCTCCCCAACTTCCCAGCTCTGAGTAAATATCGGGGCCAGTATTGTCTTTATGAAAAACTGTTAGGCAACTATTTCCTTGTAAAAGAACAGAGACCATCAAAGATTCAGCACAAACCAGGGATCTTCTAATCTCTGCCATGCTGACGTACCCAAAATCCCTCTGTGTCTATTCACGTGCATATTTTGGTTGCTGCTCCAAATCCAAGTCTATAACCTCTATGTCGTTTTTGCTCTTGGTCCCTCTCAGTCCCTTCTCTCCTGTCACCTCCCCTTCCTGTCACCCGGTCACGCCACCTTTCATTTCATGCCACTCTTGGGCACTTTGCCCCCAATCCCTACCCCAACCCATCACTACTCCTCTGCCCTCCTACGCTCCAACTGTCATTCCAGGCTTGCACCCTCCTTTGATAAGCCCACAGCTACCCTCTGTGATTCGTTTGACATTTGCCCAAGAGCTCATCCAGGTACCCAGTGCTGCCTCCTTCCGAGCAGCAACCCAAGCTGCCCCATCCTCCTCTCTCACTGGAGCTAGCTTTGCCAACCTCCTTCTCATCCCATTCAACCCACCCACTCACTCACTACCACCTTGGCCTCTGGGGGGGCAAACCAACAATCACCGGCCGCTCCGCATTTTCCTTTAATATAGTCCTTGCCATCCACAAGCTTATTGAGGATGATTCCGTTGATTTCTGGATTTTGACTAAAACTTGACTCATTGGTGGTGACACTCTGCCCCTTACTGAAGCCTCCCCATCTGGCTATACTTTCCACCATCTGCCCCACCCAAACTGCCATGGTGGCAATGTGGCCTTTATTATCAAATCACACCTTGGTCTCTCACCCTCCTCCTTTAGTACTTTTCTACGAGTACCTCACCTTGTTCCACTCCTCTCACCTCCTTTAAAATCTTTGTCATCTATCCCCAAACCTCACCCCAGATTTCTCACCGAGATACCTGCCCTCCGTTCTCCCTCAGACTCTGCACTGAGCGACTCCTCATCCTCAATCTTCATGTCAGCTCCTCTTGCCGTCTCTCCTCTGAATTCATTGATCTCATGTCCTCCCGAAACCTCTCCCTCCATATAAACTCTCTTACACATATTCACAACCACCCCCTCAAACTTCACATAGAAACATAGAAGATAGGAGCAGGAGTAGGTCATTCAGCCCCTCGAGCCTGCTCCACCATTAAATGAGATCATGGCTGATCATCCAAATTCAGTACCCTGTCCCTGCTTTCTCCCCATATCCCTTGATCCCTTTAGCCTTAAGAAATATATCTAACTCCTTCTTGAGTATATTTAATGAATTGGCCGCAACTGCCTTTTGTGGTAGAGAATTCCACAAGTTCGCCACTCTCTGGGTGAAGAAATTCCTCCTCATCTCTGTCCTAAATGGCTTACCCCTGGTTCTGGACTCCCCCGCCATCGGGAACATCCTTCCTGCATCTAGTCTGTCTAGTCCTGTTAGAATTTTATCATCTTCCATGAGCTCTCTACACCCATGGTCTGTATCACATCCATCTCCAACCACTTCCTTGTATACTTGTCACCATCCACTACCTCCTTCCTACTGTGCTCATCCCTGGAAAAAAACTCCTCCAAATCAGATACAGCTGCACTTTCTAAATCCCAACTGCCTAGTCGTTTAGCCCTCAATTCTGCTCAACCACTCCCTCACGTCTACCTTTGATGCCCTTGCCCCAATAGAACCTTTACTCTCTCCCATTCTGGTCCATCCCATCTTCACTCCCTCAAGGCTAAGTAATGCAGACTTAAGTGTGTCTGGTACACAAGTGGTTTATATATCCATCACCAGATCTGGCTGGACTATATCAAGTGTTATCGAGCCTCACCCTCCTCTGTCAAAATCATCCACTGCTCCAGGATCATCTTGGAGAGCAAAGATAATGGGCCAGAAATTCCAGGCCAGAAGCGTGAGTGCGGTCGGCTTACTCACGCTTCTGGCCGTTGGAAATGCCGGCGTTCAGCATGAACAGCGCATGCGGGGAACGCCGGCATTTCCAGACCTCGAGCGCGTGCGACTGCACAGGCAGCGCTTGCGCAGTGAACTTCGTGGATTTCATTCATGAAATCCGTGAGGTTAAGTCCTTAGAAGTTACACTGAAAAAAAGCAAGTGTAAAGTGGTTCATTGGCTGCGGAGGAAGATATATTTTATCGTGGAGCTTTTGAAATGGAATATTTGTGTTTGGGAAAGGGAGGGAAGTTATTTTAAGAAATTTTAAGTAAGTTTTAAAGTTAAAATTTTTTTTTTTTTAAAGGGTTTTCAGAGCGGTAGGTAGAAGGAGCAATTGTGGCTGTGTGAATGGAATGTGAGAATGGGCCAGAAATTCCAGAACGGGGCTTGCAGCGCGTGCAAGCCCCGTATTTGCACTTACCCCGCGCTCCTGCCGATCAGCTCCAGGGACGCCTGAACTTGGAGAAATAGAAAGCACATTCCCGGGCAGCGTATGACGTCACGCCGCCCAGGAGTGCAGCCAGCGCGGACCCAGGAGCGTGCAGTGTAAGTGAGACACGCCCCTTGAGGTCTCAGTTTCACTGGACACGCCCCCAATGTTTCTGTCAAGCTGCTTTGCTTTTTTACATGCAAAGCAGCAGTTTAAATAGGTTTTTGGAAGTTTTTTGAAGATTTTGGTAACTTTTATAAACTTTTTAAAATGTTTACATTATTTTGAGTAATCTGAAGTAGTTTTAAAGAGAATTAAAGCAATTTAAAGACTTTTAAAAGCCCTAAAAGAATTTTTTAAATTCCATTTATTTATTTAGCAATGTCGTCGTCATACGTGTCTTCACACTGTTCCCTTTGGGGAACTGTATGAAGTGGTGGAAGGATTTATGGCCGTGATTAACGCTCATTCCGTGACCGTAACCATCTTTGAACCAGCCATTAGGGCGGTTAGTCCTATGGCGGGAGGGTTTTACGGGCTCCCACAAGCTATACAAGGAGGGGGGGCCACCCACACCCACGGACGCAAATATCCCACTGGATGTCAACCCAGAATTTAGAGCCGGAGCTCCGACTCCACTTGCCGGGACTGTCTGGAGCGGGGTTCGAAACCCTACCCTGATCTGGCCCAGCGGCAGGGATCCTACCGCTATGACAAACGCCCAATCCAATTAGCAACGTGAAATGGCAGCATAGGGCTCCAGTCACGGGGAGGGAAAAGGCGCAGGAAACGTATGGGTGTCACCTTTTGTGCGGAGTGGGCCTTTTGCGTAGCAGTAAGCATCCCCGCCGCTGGGCCAGAAGGAGTAGGGTTTTGAACCCCACTCCAGACAGTCCCGGCAAGTGGAGTCGGAGCTCCAACTTTAAATTCTGGGTGGACATCCAGCGGGATACTTGCGTCCGTGGGTGTTGGTGGCCCCCCCCCCCCTCAGATGGGTTGTGGGAGCCCGTAAAACCCTCCCGCCATAGGACTAACCACCCTAATGGCCGGTTCAAAGATGGTTACGGTCACGGAATGAGCGTTAATCACGGCCATAAATCCTTCCACCACTTCATACAGTTCCCCAAAGGGAACAGTGTGAGGATACGTGCGATGATGACCTCTTGCGCAATGCACCTCCTTGGACCCTCAGTCGCAGATGCGAGGGGGCAAGTCGTGCAAGTGTTAAAATTTTTATTTTATTGACATGTAAAATGTTGGCCCAATAATTCCCTTCCAAATGCGCTAGTACGGTCGGGGTACTTACGCATCTGGCCGGATGAAATGCCGGTTTTCAGCATGCACAGTGCATGTGGGGAAAACCGACATTTCCTGTCCTCTGAACGAAGGGGTTCAGAGGCAGAACGCGTGCGACTGCACAGGCAGCGCGTGCGCAGTATAATTCGCCGCTTTCATTAATGCTTTCAGTGAGGTCCAGTCATTACAACTTACACATGAAAAAAGCATGGGTACAGTTGCTACAGAGGCTGCGGAGGAAGATATTTCTTATCGTGGAGCTTCTGAAAGTATGTATGTCTGTATATATTCCTTTGCGTGTTATGTATATATTCCTTTACTTATGTGTATGAATGTATTATTTAATTATGACTTTCAGAGAAAGTAACTTATTGGAAAATCATAATTAAAAACATACATTCATAGTAAAGGAATATAAAACATACATACATATACGTAAAGGAATATATGTGGACATACATACATAACTCATTCTCACATTCCATTCACACAGCCACAATTGCTCCTTCTACCTACCGTTCTGAAAACCCTTTAAAAAAAAAAAAATTTAAACTTTAAAACTTACTTAAAATTTCTTAAAATAACTTCCCTCCCTTTCCCAAACAAAAATATTGCATTTCAAAAGCTCCACGATAAAATATATCTTCCTCTGCAGCCAATGAACCACTTTACACTTGCTTTTTTTCAGTGTAACTTCTAAGGACTTAACCTCACGGATTTCATGAATGAAATCCACGAAGTTCACTGCGCAAGCGCTGCCTGTGCAGTCGCACGCGCTAGAGGTCTGGAAATGCCGGCGTTCCCCGCATGCGCTGTTCATGCTGAACGCCGGCATTTCCAACGGCCAGAAGCGTGAGTAAGCCGACCGCACTCACGCTTCTGGCCTGGAATTTCTGGCCCAATGAGTTATGTATGTATGTCCACATATATTCCTTTACGTATATGTATGTATGTTTTATATTCCTTTACTATGAATGTATGTTTTTAATTATGATTTTCCAATAAGTTACTTTCTCTGAAAGTCATAATTAAATAATACATTCATACACATAAGTAAAGGAATATATACATAACACGCAAAGGAATATATACAGACATACATACTTTCAGAAGCTCCACGATAAGAAATATCTTCCTCCGCAGCCTCTGTAGCAACTGTACCCATGCTTTTTTCATGTGTAAGTTGTAATGACTGGACCTCACTGAAAGCATTAATGAAAGCGGCGAATTATACTGCGCACGCGCTGCATGTGCAGTCGCACGCGTTCTGCCTCTGAACCCCTTCGTTCAGAGGACAGGAAATGCCGGTTTTCCCCACATGCACTGTGCATGCTGAAAACCGGCATTTCATCCGGCCAGATGCGTAAGTACCCCGACCGTACTAGCGCATTTGGAAGGGAATTATTGGGCCAACATTTTACATGTCAATAAAATAAAAAATTTAACACTTGCACGACTTGCCCCCTCGCATCTGCGACTGAGGGTCCAAGGAGGTGCATTGCGCAAGAGGTCATCATCGTACGTATCCTCACACTGTTCCCTTTGGGGAACTGTATGAAGTGGTGGAAGGATTTATGGCCGTGATTAACGCTCATTCCGTGACCGTAACCATCTTTGAACCGGCCATTAGGGTGGTTAGTCCTATGGCGGGAGGGTTTTACGGGCTCCCACAACCCATCTGAGGCGGGGGGGGGCCACCAACACCCACGGACGCAAGTATCCCGCTGGATGTCCACCCAGAATTTAAAGTTGGAGCTCCGACTCCACTTGCCGGGACTGTCTGGAGTGGGGTTCAAAACCCTACTCCTTCTGGCCCAGCGGCGGGGATGCTTACTGCTACGCAAAAGGCCCACTCCGCACAAAAGGTGACACCCATACGTTTCCTGCGCCTTTTCCCTCCCCGTGACTGGAGCCCTATGCTGCCATTTCACGTTGCTAATCGGATTGGGCGTTTGTCATAGCGGTAGGATCCCCGCCGCTGGGCCAGATCAGGGTAGGGTTTCGAACCTCGCTCCAGACAGTCCTGGCAAGTGGAGTCGGAGCTCCGGCTCTAAATTCTGGGTTGACATCCAATGGGATATTTGCGTCCGTGGGTGTGGGTGGCCCCCCCTCCTTGTATAGCTTGTGGGAGCCCGTAAAACCCTCCCGCCATAGGACTAACCGCCCTAATGGCTGGTTCAAAGATGGTTACGGTCACGGAATGAGCGTTAATCACGGCCATAAATCCTTCCACCATTTCATACAGTTCCCCAAAGGGAACAGTGTGAAGACACGTATGACGACGACATTGCTAAATAAATAAATGGAATTTAAAAAATTCTTTTAGGGCTTTTAAAAGTCTTTAAATTGCTTTAAATCTCTTTAAAACTACTTCAGATTACTCAAAATAATGTAAACATTTAAAAAAGTTTATAAAAGTTACCAAAATCTTCAAAAAACTTCCAAAAACCTATTTAAACTGCTTCTTTGCATGTAAAAAAGCAAAGCAGCTTGACAGAAACATTGGGGGCGTGTCCAGTGAAACTGAGACCTCAAGGGGCGTGTCTCACTTACACTGCACGCTCCTGGGTCCGCGCTGGCTGCACTCCTGGGCGGCGTGACGTCATACGCTGCCCGGGAATGTGCTTTCTATTTCTCCAAGTTCAGGCGTCCAGGAAGCTGATCGGCAGGAGCGCGGGGTAAGTGCAAATACGGGGCTTGCACGCGCTGCAAGCCCCGTTCTGGAATTTCTGGCCCATTGCCTGGTTTCTTTTCTCCAATATTAAATGTATCCTTAAACCCTGCTCCCCTGGTCTTTCCACTCTTACCTTCAGCAAGTGTGCGGAGCTCATAGAATTCTTTTGTCACTAAGAGGGAGATCATCCGTTCAGCCACATCTGCTGCTTCCCCCCACCCCCACCTCCCCCTCTTGCTCAGCAAACCACCTCCCAAGATCTCCGTGAGCCCATGCCTGACCCTGCATCTTTTTTGCTTTTTCTCCCACCACCCCAAATGCTTTCACTGAGCTGATCTTGTTCACGAGACCTACTTGCTGGTCCCTTGACCAGATTCTTACTAACCTGCAGACCACCCAACTTCCCTTCCTAGCCCATATGCTACCTGACATTGTAATCGGTTCCCTCTCTTCAGTTACTACCTCTCCCTTTCAAAACTGCTGTCATCACCTCTTCCTCATAAAACTCACCCTTGACCCCTCTGTCCTTGCAAACTCCCGCCCCATCTCCAATCCTCTTTTTTTCTCTGCAGAGTTCTTGAACGTGTTATCAACTCTCAGATCCATGCCTATCTTTCCCACATGTTCCCATGTTTAAATCTCTCCAATCAGGTTTTCATACCTGCCACAGCACCGAAATGGCCCTAATCAAAGTCACAAATGACATCCTCTGTGAGTGTTAATGGTGTACTATCTCTCCTTGTCTTCCTCAACCTCGCTGCAGCCTTTGATATGCTTGACCACACCATTCTCCTCCAACACTTTTCCTTCATTGCCCAGCCCAGTGCGATTGCCCTCGCTTGGTTCTACTCACACATATCTGATCATAGGCAGAGCATTTCCAGCAAAGGCTTCTCTTCCTGCCACTCCAATGTTACCATCGGAGTCCCCCAAGGATCGCTCCTTGGACCTCTCCTCATCTAAGTGCTGCCCCTTGGTGATATCACCCACAGACATGGGGCCAGCTTCCACATGTACGCTGATGACCCTCAGCTCTACCTCTTTACCACCTTCTCTCGATTCCTCCGCAGTCTCGCTGTTGTCAGACTGATTGTCCAACATCCATTCATGGATGAGCCGTTAGTTTCTACAGTTAAACAATGGGAAGACTAAAGCCATTATCTTCAACCCCCGCCACAAACTCCGTATTCTTGCCACCGATTCCATCTGCCTCCTCGGCCATTGTCTCGTGCTGAACCAGGCTGTTTCCAGTCACAGCACCCTATTTGACCCCAAACTAAATTGGTGACTCCATATCCTCTCCATCACAAAGACTGTCTACTTCCACTACTCTGTAACATGACCTGCTTCCATTTCTGCCTTAGCCCATCTGCCGCTGATACCCTCAAACTATTACTTTGTTACCACCAGATTTGATTATTCCAATGCTTTCTTCACTGGCTTCCCAACCCCTACCCTTCCTAAACTTCAGCTCATCCAACTGTTTACATTGGAAAATCCCATTTTCAATGTTGACATAAGAAGTGTGGCCAAAAATTCTGACAGTGGGAAGTAAAAATTGGGCACAAGGATAGTTAATTTCTCTCACTCATCCACCGTAACTTCAACAAAAGAGCTGCGGAAACTCCAGGCAAACGGTGTAAACAGTTATACTGTTTTCCTGGGGATTCTTGATACTCTAGCACCAAAGTCACAGTGGGCGAGCAGTGGAAATTCACCCCCCCAAGATTTTTAATAATATGTATTCAGATTTTCAGATTCCTCTTCAGATGACAAAAAGATTCAGTTTTGCAATGTTGAACCCGAACCATGAATGCAACTGGATTCTCCTTCTATGTGCATTCCTTTCTCACAAAGACTTAAAGTAAAGAATCCAGGTCGTAAACGAGCTACAACTTGTAATACTTTCCATGGTAAACTTGACTGAATCTAAAAGTGACCAAATGTACCGACAAACTTTGAGGGCAGGAGATTGCTTGACTAAAACATGATGCGCTGGTATTTTCCCTTCAAATTATAAGGGGGGAAAAATTCAGTCGTTTGCACCTCCCGTTAGTGCCTTAAGAGGGCGCCAATTGGGGCGCAAAGCAACTAGAGGCCGGGCGTGGCGATGTTTGTGCCGCTCGTGAAATTAACCAGACATTTTGTGGCAGCGCTAAACACTACCGCCACGATCTCCTGCGCCGGCAGATTGTGACGTCAGTCAAGTGCGCAATGCCCCGTTAGCGCCCCGGACCGGGTATTGAGTGGCGCCCCCTGCCTTACTGCTTGCTGCTAGCAACGACAGGTTGAGGGGAGCGTTATGCTGTCAGAAAGGGACCAGGGGAGCGCTATTTAAAGGCAACCGCTTCCTGCCTTTTTTTGTCAGTGACATTTTTGCACCACGCATTCTGAGAGAGAGAGAGAGAGGCTTCTGGGGAGATTCAATGCTGTGTGGAGGAGTTTTGAGTACTGAGCAGCACTTTGCAGGTTTATTTTTATTTGCCCTTCCTTGCTTCGCCAGTACTGTGAGGTAGTGCCTCACTCCTTGGCCTTTGCGCCTTAAGACAGGTGTGAAGCGCCTGATTTAGCGCTCCAATCACCTCCAGGGGCGATAAAAGCCAAGTTTGCTGTCGGAGGCGATAATTAGCGCCAGGCGCTAAACTTTGCGCACGGCCGATAACGGGCGATAACGAATTTTCCCCCCAAGATCTTGAAAATTCTGTGAGAACCACGAGTGAACAACCTGCAAGTGCGAAAACAACGACTCTCTCCAACCCTTGGATGTCTGGCCTTGGTTAACTAAGCGTCAAAACAGACAGAAGGAGAGAGAGAGAGAAAAACGTTAATCACACAGTTTGGGACACGAATGCTGTGGGAGAGTTGCCAAGTTTTGGGGTATAAGGGATATTGTAGACTGACATTCATGGTTGCAGACATGGTTGACCTGGTCAGTTGCCAGTTAAAGTTAGTCATACGTCTAGTCATCATTGAATTAACCTCTCATCTGGTGAATAGTAACATATGTGGTTTTGCTTATAATCACCTGAGCTTAAAGTAAATGATGTTAGATGCTTGCTTGTGATAAGTGCATGAATTGAGTGTAGTTTGTATTCCAGTAATTACTTGTAACCTTTTGTTGATTTTTAAGTAAAAGAAGTTTCACAGATTCATTGGGCTAGAAATTCAGTTAGGTGCGCCCAGCTCGCCTGGGCGCCGGAATTACCGCTGCGCGCGGAGCCACTTGCGCCAGCGGGAAATTCAGTTTCAGCGCCCCAAGTGGAAGCCGGCCGCTAAACAAGGGTTTTGGCGCCCCGCTTGGGGCGCTGAAACTGAATATCGGCGTGTAAAGTGCCGCAGCGCCACCCGCTGCGGCACGGCAGGCTGCGGTACTGCAGGCCTTCCTCTCATTCTTAAGGGGGAGGTGCCTGCAACAGCGCGATCCCCGCTCGCGAGTGCCGGCAAATGAGCCCGGCACCAAGGAGAAGTGCCGGGCTCTCTGGAAACAGCCGGCAATGCCGCGGGGGGGGGGGGGTGTAGGAGGCCGGGGAAGGAGGTGCGGGCAGGCGGCCGCCGAAAAAGCGGCCGGCCGCACCTCCACCTTAACTCGCCCCAGTACCGGCACAGGTAGGCCCCGTGTACCGGTCGCTGTTTGCGGCCGGCGCGGGGGAGGCGGCAGCAACCAAATATGGCCAGCGGGGCGATAGCGGGGCGCTGCGCACACCGATGACGTCATCGGTGGCGGCGCAGCGCTAATGGCTAACGCCGCCATTAGCGCCCCGCTAAATATCGCGGTAGGTTTGCACAGTGGCGCAAAAGCCCTCTTTGGGCGCAAACTGGTGGCGCAGGCCACTGAATTTCTAGGCCATTGGGTTTTGTGTTGTCTGTTGCATGGGTCTGAATTCTATAAACTGTCAGACAATCAGAATGTCTTACAAACTGCATCTATAATCTGTAGAAACCTAATGCGTTCTCTAATTCTTTGCCTACTCTGAGTATAATCAACTATTTCATTATAGGGGCAATTTTGGAAACCTTGAGTATTGGGAAATCGTGAGTACATTGCTAACAAGGAGTGTATATTCATAAAAATATCCATTGCAATTCATTCTACTTCGGTTTCTATCCTCAGTATTATTTTTTCCATTCCCCACTCACCTCCTTCACTGGGCCGTATCTAGTTATTTATCCTGACTACATATTTTTCTGCTTATTATATTTGCCTCCCAAATCAGTCTGGATAATAGACTTTTATTGCTACTTGGTATTATTTTAATGGAATCCAAATGTCTCTAAAAATACTTACCATTTCTCTGCAGCTTTTTTTTTTCTTCTTCTAATGCATTTTCTCAATTAATCTTTTCCAGTTTCTCCCTCATTACTACAACATTTGACATCCTGATCCCTAGCACTTTCATTCTAACATTTTTGGCATTAATGCTTTTGAATATGTCAAATCTAACATTATTATGAGTGCTTCCACCTAAATATTCCACCAAGATTCAATCACTGACTATTTCCATTCTATAACTAAATCCTCAATCTATTGGTTTCCTTTTACTTGTTACCCTGTGTTATTTTGTGTATCAAAAATAGCTCCTGGGCTAGTCCCAATGATGACCCATGATCTGTTCACTTTAATTAATTGATGGATCCGAGGAGCCTACACCGATACATCAGTTTGAATACAAAAATTGATTGATTAAAGTAAATGCCCAATGTAAGTTGCCTACTGCAAATATTTTAAATTTTGACAGGTAATAGGCTTTTTTTTAATTATAACATTCCAAAGGTTTAAAATCCTGAGTTTACTAACGCCAGATAAATCAGGGTATTGGCCTGTTCAAGAAAGGAACCATTTCATAGGTAGAATGACAGGCAGAGATTAAAAGAGATGCAGTCACCTCGAACAACTATTAATTTTATCAAGAACATAAATTGGATTGGCTAGCATCGTACGAGCCAGAGGTAGTTACATAAACTCATCAAGATGACTGAGGACCCGGGCAATCATTTTGGTGTCACAAAAAAAATCTTGTAATTAACATATATAAAGAAATCAGGCTATAATTTGCTGGGTGTATATTTAAAAGAAATACTAGCCATCCAAAGATCTAATCTCATGCAGAAGTTTTTGTACACCAATTAAAAAGACAGACATGAACATCAGGAAGTTTTGTGTCCCGGATGCATAGCTTCGGACTACTTATTCAGCTTCATGTCTAGGCAGGAAGGCATGCTATTGTAGGCAAAGTGTAGATTGCCCAGGAAAAATTACAAATAATACTTAAAAAAATCAAAATAAAGCGATGTTAAAAGTGTCGTTAACACCTGATATCAGCGGATCTGAGCAGATGGCATCAGCAAGTATCTTTTTATATGCAAGGGCAAATTATCAACAAGGAAGGTGGACCCTCTTGCTGGTATTTCTGTGAATGTGAATAATGGTGGCGGTACTATCATGGGTACAAGCAGAGGTGAATGGTGTGCAGATCAGGTGATAATATAATTGAGACCAAATTTATATCCACAGCATTGCAAGTCAGAGTCCTACATTCTGCCCTACCCTTCACAAAACTGATTAGATCTAATTTAATCAATAATAGTAGAAGGACATCAGGGCAGCCTGGAAACAATTTTGCAAATATTTTGTAATTAACATTGGGATCGATAATGCAATTTTCAGCAATCATTGTGTAGATGCACATCAGGCAGAAGTGAATCATATTACAGGAAACTTTCGTTTAAACGGAGGTTAAATATCCGGAATGCTCTATCCACCGGCAAAATTCAAGAGTCGGTTCAGCTAACTTTTTTTACTTTTAGTTGCTTTTTTTCTCCATTTGTGGCTCTGCAAGCATCTAGCTGAAGCTATTGCTTAGCTACAGAGACGCTTGCAAGTTGCGCCGACTGTTTTGAAGCTGTTGCAACAGGGTTTGTTGCTTCAGACGGAGCTCTGAGCTCCGTATGTTTTAACATTAGCGCTTGTTTCTCCGGCAGTGTTGGTCGACCAGCTCGGTCCCGTCAGTGCCGGATACCAGAAAGTTTCCTGTAACAGGCCCTGAACCACATAATATAATGTAATGAAGCACTTATGGCTCTAAGGGCTAGTGCACCAGGCATGTGCTAGCCTCATTAAGACCACAAATAACCTGTAAATAAAGACATGGCCCTATAATATGGTGTCAGCACCTGAACTGTTTCATGCTTGACCCGGTTCAATCATGTGGATTTCTGTTTCTTAAAGGGGAGTATGCTTGGAAGTCATATTAACCAGTTGCATGTTGGCTCACTGAATTTATTGTATATGTCATAGTGTCTTTAGGTTTTGCTACTGCAGCTATTCACACCTTCTTAAAGCTGCACCCCATCTGCTCTCCGTGAGTGTTATGGAGGGAACAGTAATTGAGCTGTATAAAATGGTCTTCTATTGGCCATCCTTCTCTATCTGCTGGTTCTGGAGGAGGAAGGGCAGGATCAGAGGAGGCATGAAATACAGGCCGGATATGACTCCAGCCACTGGAGAGTTTTCCCCCCCGATCCCCAGTTATCCAAGGTGATTGCCACTTGCTGCGCCATACACTGTTTATAATGCACAGTGAAGAGCTAAACATTGGCATACTTGTGCAGTTGGAAAGTGGGTGACCAGTTGCCAGAGTGTTGTGCATTCCTCCTTGAGTATAAGAGTAAAGACATCTTACTGCAATTATATAGGCCCTGGTGAGACCACACCTGGAGTATTGTGTACAGTTTGGGTCTCCTTACCTAAGGAAGGATATACTTGCCATAGAGGGAGTGCAACGAAGGTTCACCAGACTGGTTCCTGGGATGGGGGGATTGTCCTATGAGGAGAGATTGAGTAGACTAGGCCTATATTCTCTAGAGTTTAGAAGAATGAGAGGTGATCTCATTGAAACATACAAAATTCTTACAGGGCTTGACAGGATAGATGCAGGGAAGATGTTTCCCCTGGCTGGGGAATCTAGAAGCAGGGGTCACAGTCCCAGAATAAGAGGTCGGCCATTTAGGACTGAGATGAGGAGAAATTTCTTCACTCAGAGGGTGGTGAATCTTTGGAATTCTCTACCCCAGAGGGCTGTGGATGCTCAGTCGTTGAGTATATTCAAGACAGCGATCGATAAATTTTTGAATATTAAGGGAATCAAGGGATATGGGGATAGTTCAGGAAAGTGGACTTGCTTGGTTCCATTCAAACAATTCAGTGGAAGCCCAAGAATCAGCTGCAATGGCTTCAATACTTGGTCCTGCAGCGTTATCCCTGGAGTCCCCCAAGGATCGATCCTTGGCCCCCTCCTATTTCTCATCTACATGCTGCCCCTCATCCAAAAGCATGATATCAGGTTGCACATGTACGCTGATGACACCCAGCTCTACTTCACCACCACCTCTCTCGACCACTCCACTGTCTCTGATTTGTCAGACTGCTTGTCCGACATCCGGTACTGGATGAGCAGAAATTTCCTCCAATTAAATAATGGGAAGGCCAAAGCCATTGTCTTCAATCCCCACCACAAATTCCATTTCCTAGCCACCGACTCCATGCCTCGCCCTGGCAGTTCACAACCTTGGTGTCGTATTTGACCCTAAGTTGAGCTTCCGGCCACATATCCATTCCATAGCCAAGACCGCCTACTTCCACCTGCGTAACATCACCTGACTCTGACCCTGCCATAGCTCACCTGCTGCCGAAACATT
This sequence comes from Somniosus microcephalus, assembly GCF_052327205.1. Classification (NCBI taxonomy): domain Eukaryota; kingdom Metazoa; phylum Chordata; class Chondrichthyes; order Squaliformes; family Somniosidae; genus Somniosus; species Somniosus microcephalus. Next base: position 233,846,550 of record NC_140993.1, read on the forward strand.
CATTTATGCAGTTGTTACCTCTAGACTTGACAATTCCATTGCTCTTCTGGCCGGCCTCCCATCTTCCCCCTTAGATAAACTTGAGCTCATCCAAAACTCTGCTGCCCGAATCCTAACACACACCAAGTCCCATTCCCCCATCACCCCTGTGCTCGCTGGCCTACATTGGCCCCCAGTCCGGCAACGCCTCAATTTAAAAATTCTCATCCTTGTTTTCAAATCCCTCCATATCCTTGCCCTTCCCTATCTCTGTAACCTCCACCATCCCTACAACCCTCCAAAATTTCCGTGCTCTTCCAATTTTGGCCTCTTGCACGTCCCCGATTTTAATCACTCCACCATTGGTGGCCGTGCCATCAGCTACCAAGACCCTAAGCTCTGGAATTCCCTTCCTAAACGTCTCCACTTCTCTCTCCTCCTTTAAGACATTCCTTAAAACCTACCTCTTTGACCAAGCTTTTGGTCATCTGGCCTAATACCTCCTTATGTGGTTCAGCATCAAATTTTGCTTGATAGTGTTCCTGTGAAGCGCCTTGGGATGTTTTACTGTGTCAAATGTGCTAGTTGTTGTTGTTGTTAAATACATCCACGCATATTTTTTAATGCTAAGAAAATAAGTAAACGATTATGCTCTATTACGCTGCCTGATTGTGCTGGGCCATGGAAGATTTTATGTTTGTAATTATGGAAATGAATTTTAGCGGAAACTTGAACTGTAACCTAATCAGCGCAATTTCTAGCTCAATATGTGCCCAATATCCCACTTGTGCCCAAAGGGGAAACTCTACCCCCAAATATTCATTAAATGTGTGCTTAGTAAAAGCAAAAAAACATCCATCTCATTCAACAGCATCATGTCTGGCATCACACAGAGGGAGTAAAGTGCTCTTTCTAAGCAGAGATTACAATAGAGTTGAATGTGCTATCAAGAACATGTTTCCTTCCAGTCCCTCCAAGGATCCCCATATATGAAGGTTCTTGCAATGTCCTTAGTTACATCGAAACATAGAAACATAGAAGATAGGAGCAGGAGTAGGCCATTCGGACCCTCGAGCCTGCTCCACCATTCAATGCGATCATGGCTGATCATCCAAGTTCAGTACCCGGTCCCTGCTTTCTCCCCATACCCCTTGATTCCTTTAGCCTTAAGAAATATATCCAACTCCTTCTTGAATATATTTAATGAATTGGCCTCTACTGCCTTCTGTGGTAGAGAATTCCACAGGTTCACCACTCTCTGGGTGAAGAAATACCTTCTCATTTCTGTCCTAAAAGGCCTACCCCTTATCCTTAGACTGTGACCCCTGGTTCTGGATTCCCCGACCATTGGGAACATCCTCCCTGCATCTAGTCTGTCCAGTCCTGCCAGAATTTTATAAGTTTCAATGAGATCCCCTCTCATTCTTCTAAACTCCAGCGAGTACAAGCCCAATCGACCCAATCTCTCCTCATACGTCATTCCTGCCATCCCAGGTATCAGCTTGGTGAATCTTCGCTGAACTCCTTCCATGGCAAGAATATCCTTCCTCAGATAAGGTGACCAAAATTGCACACAATACTCAAGATGTGGTCTCACCAAGGCCCTGTACAACTGCAGCAAGACATCCTTGTTCCTGTACTCAAACCCTCTCGCTATGAAGGCCAACATACCATTTGCCTTCTTAACCGCCTGCTGCACCTGCATGCTTACCTTCAGCGACTGGTGCACAAGGACACCCAGGTCTTGTTGCACTTCCCCTTCTCCCAATCTATTGCCATTCAGATAATAATCTGCCTTCCTGTTTTTTGACACCAAAGTGGATAACCTCACATTTATCCATGTTATATTGCATCTGCCATGCTTCTGCCCAATCACCCAACCTGTCCAAATCATCCTGTAGTTTCTCAGCATCCTCCTCACAGCACACACGCCCACTCAGCTTTGTGTCATCTGCAAATTTGGAGATATTACATCTAGTTCCCTTGTCTGGATCATTAATATATATTGTGAATAGCTGGGGTCCAATGACCGATCACTGTGGTACCCCACTAGTCACTGCCTGCCACTCGGAAAAAGACCCGTTTATTCCAACACTTTGCTTTCTATCTGCCAACCAGTTCTCTATCCAAGTCAATACCTTGCCCCCAATCCCACGTGCCTTAACTTTACACGCTAATCTCTTACGTGGGACCTTATCGAAAGCCTTCTGAAAGTCCAAATACACCACATCCACTGGTTCTCCCTTATCTATTTTACTAGTTACATCCTCAAAAATTTCCAGTAGATTAGTCAAGCACGATTTACCTTTTGTAAATCCATGTTGACTTTGTCTGATCCTGTCACTGTTTTCCAAGTGCTCTGCTATTACATCTTTTATAATGGACTCTAGCATTTTCCCCACTACCAATGTCAGGCTTACCGGTCTGTAATTCTCCGTTTTCTCTCTACCACCTTTTTTGAATAGTGGGGTAACATTAGCTACCCTCCAATCCATGGGTACTGTTCCAGGTTCCATCGAATGTTGGAAGATGATCAGCAATGCATCTACTATTTCTAGGGCCACTTCGTTAAGTACCCTAGGATGTAGATTATCAGTTCTTTAAGTCATCATACTCAACCTGTTACATCTCCAACTTTTTCCAGTTCTGACAAAGGGTTATCGACCTGAAATGTTAACTCTGTTTCTCTCTCTACAGATGCTGCCTGACTTGCTGAGTATTTCCAGAATTTTCTGTTTTTATTTCAGATTTCCAGCATCTGCAGTATTTTGCTTTTGTACTCAACTCCTTGGCCTAGAAATTCACTAGCCTTAGCGCCGCTTTTGAGGCGCTAGAGGGACTAGCGCCAGAGTTATGGCCAGTTCAAAAATTCCCTGGGGCCCTAAAGCGGCGTTGCACCGGTAGCGCTGCGCCGGCACCGATGACGTCATCGGTGTGCGCAGCGTCCCGGTTGCCATGCCGACGGGCCCCAGCGCCGAAATTCAGTTGCAGCCGCCTCGCCCGTGGCAGCCGCAACTAAGACTCTGGCAACAGAGTCCAACATGTGTTTGCGCCGGCGCATTAAAGGCCCCGCGGCGGCCGGCCGCTTTCCCGCCGGCCGCCTGCCCGCAGCTCCATCCCCGGACTTCTCCCCCCCCCCCCCGGAACAGATGCAAGCCCGGCACTTGTCCGAGGTGCCGGGCTCATTTTTGAAGAGATTTGCGCGGGCCGCGGCCGGGTGCAGGCAGCTCCTCCTTAACGGAAGGAGGAGGCCTGCACTTCCCGAGCCTGCCGCACCGCAGCGGGCGCCGCAGCGCCGGAATAGCGCCGCAATGCGGCGCGTTGCGCCAGTTTTCAGGCGCTAAAACCCTTCAGTAGCGCCGGCAGCCATTTGGGCGCGGCACTACTGAATTTTTGGCGCGCGCAAAGGGACTTAGCGCCGACGCTAACTTCCGGCGCTAAAGCCCTGGCGCAGCGCAAACTCAATTTCTAGGCCCTTGTTCCTTTAGTCAGTGTTTGTGCTGTCCAGTTCACTGATGCATCTCTCTGTCTTGTTTGTTCTCAAAGGTGATTGAGTTAATGTTTCAGCATTCGGCGGGAATCTCGAGCGGCAGAGCGGGGCTATAAAAGGCCCCAGAGACCAGGTAAGGCCTCACAGCGTCGGTGGGAAACTCGAGCGGCAGAGCGGGGCTATAAATGGCCCCAGAGACCAGGTAAGGCCTCACAGCCTCGGCGGGAATCTCGAGCGGCAGAGCGGGGCTATAAAAGGCCCCAGAGACCAGGTAAGGCCTCACAGCGTCGGCGGGAATCTCGAGCGGCAGAGCGGGTCTATAAAAGGCCCCAGAGACCAGGTAAGGCCTCACAGCATCGGCGGGAATCTCGAGCGGCAGAGCGGGGCTATAAAAGGCCCCAGAGACCAGGTAAGGCCTACCAGTCTCCGAACTCGGAACTCGGAGGGAAGGAGAGAGGTAAAAAGTAATCCAAGTGTGACGTCACCAGAAAGCGGGTAAGTGATTGGTTGGTACGTATTTCTCTCTTTTTTAAGCTTAAACTCTGTGGTTTATAGTTTCTAAGGTGCGATATTCATCATCTAGAATCGGGGCAGAGGGTATTTAAAAATAATATTAATAAATTTAATTAATTACATAGAATGGGAGATCAGGTGATGTGTTGCTGCTGCAATATGTGGGAGCTGGTGGACACCATTGATGCTCACGGTGATCACATTTGCAGTAAGTGTTGGCTGCTTGAGGAATTCCAGCTCCGTGTTGAAGAGCTGGAGTCCGAGCTTCAAACACTGAGACACATCAGGGAGGGGGAGAGTTACCTGGACTCTGTGTATCAGGGGGTAGTCACACCAATTAGATTAATTAATTCAGATGTAGTCCGTGGCCAGGGTCAGGATGGTGTGACTAGAAGTGAGGCAGGTACGGGGATCCAGGAGGTAGTTTTGGAGGAGCTGCAGCCCTTGCTCTTGTCCAACAGGTTTGAGGCTCTTACTCCCTGTGGGGACAGGAGCAGGGACTGCGGGGAGGATGAGCAACCTGGCCAGAGCACCGTGGAGCGGGGGGCCATTCAAGTGGGGGGAGTTAAAAGAAATGTTGTAGTGGTAGGGGATAGTATCGTTAGGGGGATAGATAGAGTTCTTTGCAGCCGAGAGCGAGAGACCCGAAGGCTGTGTTGCCTGCCGGTGCCAGAGTTAAGGACATCTCCTCTGGGCTGGAGAGAAACTTGGAGTGGGAGGGGGAGGATCCAGTTGTCGTGGTCCATGTTGGTACCAACGACATAGCTAGGACAAGGAAGGAGGTTCTGCTGAGGGAGTTTGAGCAGATAGGGGCCAAATTTAAAAGCAGAACCACAAGGGTAATAATCTCTGGATTACTACCTGAGCCACGTGCAAATTTGGCTAGGGTAAATAAAATTAAAGAGTTAAATGCGTGGCTCAAAGACTGGTGTGGGAGAAATGGGTTTTGCTTCCTGGGACGCTGGCATCAGTACTGGGACAGGAGAGAGCTGTTCCGTTGGGACGGACTTCACTTGGCCAGTGCTGGGACTAGAATCCTGGCGAATCGAATAACTAGGGCTGTAGAGAGGGCTTTAAACTAATTAGTGGGGGGGAGGTTTTAAGAGAGCGAAAAATAAAAATGACAGCGGAGAAGGCAATAGAACAAGGTAGCAGTGGGGGAATTAAAAACCAGAGCATGTCAGGAAGGGACAGAATGTATAATGATAAAGGTAAAGTAGTAAAAGGGGTAAAAGCAGGAATAAATTGTCAGAAAACATATTTGAAAGTTCTTTATCTGAATGCACGCAGCATTCGTAACAAAATTGACGAGTTGACGGTGCAAATAACTACACATGGGTATGATGTGGTGGCCATTACGGAAACATGGCTGCAAGATAATCATGACTGGGAACTAAACATACAAGGGTATTTGAAAAATAGGAAGGACAGACAGGATGGAAAGGGAGGTGGGTTGCTATGTTAATCAAGGATGGAATCACTGCAATAGTCAGAAATGATATTGGGTCAAAGGATCAGGATAGTGAAACAGTTTGGGTGGAGATAAGGAATAATAAGGGGAAAAAGTCACTAGTGAGCGTAGTCTATAGGCCTCCTAACAGTTGCAACTCTGTTGGTCGGAGTATAAATCGGGAAATAGTTGGGGCTTGTAATAAGGGAACAGCTATAATCATGGGGGATTTTAACTTTCATATTGACTGGACTAATCAAATTGGGCATGGCAGCTTTGAGGAAGAGTTCATAGAGTGTATTAGGGACGGGTTCCTTGAGCAGTATGTAACTGAACCAACCAGGGGGCAGGCAATCTTAGATCTGGTCCTGTGTAATGAGACAGGATTAATAAAAAATGTCCTAGTAAAGGATCCCCTTGGAATGAGTGACCATAATATGGTTGAATTCCAAATTCAGTTTGAGGGTGAGAGAGTTGGATCTCAAACCAGCGTACTAAGCTTAAATAAAGGAGACTATGAAGGTATGAGAGTAGAATTGACTAAAGTGGACTGGGAAAACAGATTAAAGTGTAAGACGGTACAAGAGCAGTGGTCTAAATTCAAGGAGATATTTCACATCTTTCAAGATAAATATATTCCACTGAGGAAAAAGGGGAGTAAAAGAAAAGACAGCCATCCGTGGCTTAGTAAAGTAATAAAGCATAGTATTCAACTGAAAACAAGGGCATATAAATCAGCCAAATCTAGTGGGAGGATAGAAGATTGGGAAGCATTTAAAAGCCAGCAAACGATAACTAAAAGATTAATTAAGAAAGGGAAGATAGATTATGAAAGTAAACTAGCAAAAAATATAAAAACAGATAGCAAGAGTTTCTACAGCTATATAAAAAGAAAAAGAGTGGCTTAAGTGAACGTTGGTCCCTTAGAGGATGGGACCGGGAAACTAGTGGTGGGGAACATGGAGATGGCAAAGACGCTGAACAAATATTTTGTATCAGTCTTTACAGTAGAGGACACTAAAAATATCCCAACACTGGACAAACAGGGGCAATGGGGGGGCGGGGAGCTAAACATGATTAAAATCACTAAGGAGATGGTACTCAGTAAAATAATGGGACTTTAGGTGGATAAATCCCCCGGACCTGATGGCCTACATCCTAGGGTCTTGAGAGAAGTGGCGGTGGGGATTGTGGATGCATTGGTGATCATTTTCCAGAACTCCCTGGACTCAGGAAAGGTCCCGGCAGATTGGAAAACTGCTAATGTAACACCCTTATTTAAGAAGGGAAGTAGACAAAAAGCTGGAAACTATAGACCAGTTAGCCTAACATCTGTGGTTGGCAAAATGTTGGAGTCCATTATTAAGGAAACAGTAACAGAGCATTTGGATAAACATAATTTAATAGGACAGAGTCAGCATGGTTTTACAAAGGGGAAGTCATGTTTGACAAATTTGCTCGAATTCTTTGAGGATGTAACATACAGGGTGGATAAAGGGGAACCAGTGGATGTAGTGTATTTGGACTTCCAAAAAGCATTTGACAAGGTTCCACACAAAAAGTTACTGATCAAGATAAAAAATCACGGGATTGGGGGTAATATACTGGCATGGGTGGAAGATTGGCTATCTAACAGAAAACAAAGAGTTGGGATAAGTGGTTCGTTCTCGGGCTGGCAATCAGTAACTAGTGGTGTTCCGCAGGGCTCAGTGCTGGGAACCCAACTCTTTACAATCTATATTAACAATTTGGAGGAAGGGACCGAGTGTAACATATCCAAGTTTGCCAACGATACAAAGATGGGAGGGAAAGCAATGATTGAGGAGGACATAAAAAACCTGCAAAAGGACATAGACAGGCTAAGTGAGTGGGTAGAGATTTGGCAGATGCAATATAATGTTGGAAAGTGTGAGGTTATGCACTTTGGCAGAAAAAATCAAAGAGCAAGTTATTATCTAAATGGAGAGAAACTGCAAAGTGCTACAGTACAAAGGGATCTGGGGGTCCTGGTGCATGAAACACAAAAAGTTAGTATGCAGGTGCAGCAGGTGATCAGGAAGGCCAATGGAATCTTGGCTTTTATTGCAAGGGGGATGGAGTATAAAAACAGGGAAGTCTTGCTGCAGTTATACAGGGTATTGGTGAGGCCACACCTGGAGTACTGCGTGCAGTTTTGGTTTCCATATTTAAGAAAAGATATACTTGCTCTC